>NC_133414.1:48805000-49430000 GCF_049350105.2 Macaca mulatta
TCTGTTAATTCATCTCACAGAGTTACCTGTGTGTATCGTGGATCTCTTTGCTAGACTTATTTCTGTGGAATCTGAGAACAGATATTTCGGATCCCTTTGAAGACTCTAGAGCCAAAGGAAATATCCTCCGATAACAAATAGAAAGATGCTTTCTGAGAAACTTCTTTGTGTTCTGTGAAATCATCTCACAGAGTTACAACTTTCCCCTCAAGAACACTTTCGCTAAGACAGTTCTTGTGGAATGGCAAAGTGATATTTGGAAACCCATAGAGGGCTATGGTGAAAAAGGAAATATCCTCAGATGAAATCTGGAAAGAAGCTTTCTGAGAAACTGCTTAGTGTTCTCTTAATTCATCTCACAGAGTTACATGTGTATTTCGTATATCTCTTTTCTAGCCTTATTTCTGAGGAATCTGAGAACAGATATTTCGGATCCCTTTGAAGACTCTAGGGCCAAAGGAAATATCCTCCGATAACAAAGAGAATGAAGCTTTCGGAGAAACTTCTTTGTGTTCTGTGAAATCATCTCACAGAGTTACAGCTTTCCCCTCAAGAAGCCTTTCGCTAAGACAGTTCTTGTGGAATTGGCAAAGTGATATTTGGAAGCCCATAGAGGGCTATGGTGAAAAAGGAAATATCCTCAGATGAAATCTGGAAAGAAGCTCTTTGAGAAACTGCTTAGTGTTCTGTTAATTCATCTGACAGATTTACATGTGTATTTCGTGCATCTCTTTGCTAGCCTCATTTCTGTGGAATCTGAGAACAGATATTTCGGATCCCTTTGAAGACTATAGGGCCAAAGGAAATATCCTCCGATAACAAAGAGAAAGACGCTTTCTGATAAACTTTTTGTGTTCTGTGAAATCATCTCACAGAGTTACACCTTTCCCCTCAAGAAGCCTTTCGCTAAGACTGTTCCTGTGGAATTGGTAAAGTGATATTTGGAAGCCAGTAGAGGACTATGGTGAAAATGGAAATATCCTCAGATGAAATCTGGAAGGAAGCTTTCTGAGAAACTGCTTAGTGTTCTGTTAATTCATCTCACAGAGTTATATGTGTATGTCGTGGATCTCTTTTCTAGCCTCATTTCTGTGGAATCTGAGAACAGATATTTCGGATCCCTTTGAAGACTCTAGGGCAAAAGGAAATATCCTCCGATAACAAAGAGAAAGAAGCTTTCTGAGAAACTTTTTGTGTTCTGTGAAATCATCTCACAGAATTACAGCTTTCCCCTCAACAAGCCTTTCGGAAAGACACTTCCTGTGGAATTGGTAAAGTGATATTTGGAATCCAGTAAAGGGCTATGGTGAAAAACGAAATATCCTCAGATGAAATCTGGAAAGAAGCTTTCTGAGAAACTGCTTAGTGTTCTGTTAATTCATCTCACAGAGTTACATGTGTATATCGTGGATCTCTTTGCTAGCCTTATTTCTGTGGAATATGAGAACAGATATTTCGGATCCCTTTGAAGACTATAGGGCCAAAAGAAATATCCTCCGATAAGAAAGAGAAAGAAGCTTTCTGAGAAACTTCTTTGTGTTCTGTGAAATCATCTCACAGAGTTACAGCTTTCCCCTCAAGATGACTTTCGCTAAGACAGTTCCTGTGGAATTGGCAAAGTGATATTTGGAAGCCAATAGAGGGATATGGTGAAAAAGGAAATATCCAAAGATGAAATCTGGAGGAAGCTTTCTGAGAAACTGCTTAGTGTTCTGTTAATTCATCTCACAGATTCACATGTGTATTTCGTATATCTCTTTTCTAGCCTTATTTCTCAGGAATCTGAGAACAGATATTTCGGATCCCTTTGAAGACTCTAGGGCCAAAGGAAATATCCTCCAATAACAAAGAGAAAGAAGCTTTCTGAGAAACTTCTTTGTGTTCTGTGAAATCATCTCACAGAGTTACAGCTTTCCCCTCAAGAAGCCTTTCGCTAAGCAGTTCTTGTGGAATTGGCAAAGAGATATTTGGAAGCCCATAGACGTCTACGTTCAAAAAGGAAATATCCTGAGATGAAATCTGGAAAGAAGCTTTCTGAGAAACTGCTTAGTGTTCTGTTAATTCATCTCACAGAGTTTCATGTGTACTTCGTGGATCTCTTTGCTAGCCTTATTTGTGTGGAGTCTGAGAACAGATATTTCGGATCCCTTTGAAGACTATAGGGCCAAAGGAAATATCCTCTGAAAACAAAGAGAAAGAAGCTTTCTGAGAAACTTCTTTGTGCTCTGTGAAATCATCTCCCAGAGATACAGCTTTCGCCTCAAGAAGCCTTTCGCTAAGAGAGTTCCTGTGGAATTGTTAAAGTGATATTTGGAAGCCAGTAGAGGGCTGTGGTGAAAAAGGAAATATCCTCAGATGAAATCTGGAAAGAAGCTTTCTGAGAAACTGCTTAGTGTTCTGTTAATTCATCTCACAGAGTTACATGTGTATTTCGTATATCTCTTTTCTAGCCTTATTTCTGAGGAATCTGAGAACAGATATTTCGGATCCCTTTGAAGACTCTAGGGCCAAAGGAAATATCCTCCGATAACAAAGAGAATGACGCTTATTGATAAACTTCTTTGTGTTCTGTGAAATCATCTCACAGAGTTACAGCTTTCCCCTCAAGATGACTTTCGCTAAGACAGTTCCTGTGGAATTGGCAAAGTGATATTTGGAAGCCCATAGAGGGCTATGGTCAAAAAGGAAATATCCTCAGATGAAATCTGGAAAGAAGCTCTCTGAGAAACTGCTTAGTGTTCTGTTAATTCATCTGACAGAGTTACATGTGTATTTCGTGCATCTCTTTGCTAGCCTCATTTCTGTGGAATCTGAGAACAGATATTTCGGATCCCTTTGAATACTATAGGGCCAAAGGAAATATCCTCCGATAACAAAGAGAAAGACGCTTATTGATAAACTTCTTTGTGTTCTGTGAAATCATCTCACAGAGTTACAGCTTTCCCCTCAAGAAGCCTTTCGCTAAGACTGTTCCTGTGGAATTGGTAAAGTGATATTTGGAAGCCAGTAGAGGGCTATGGTGAAAAAGGAAATATCCTCAGATGAAATCTGGAAAGAAGCTTTCTGAGAAACTGCTTAGTGTTCTGTTAATTCATCTCACAGAGTTACATGTGTATATCGTGGATCTCTTTGCTAGACTTATTTCTGTGGAATCTGGGAACAGATATTTCGGATCCCTTTGAAGACTCTAGGGCCAAAGGAAATATCCTCCGATAACAAAGACAAAGAAGCTTTCTGAGAAACTTCTTTGTGTTCTGTGAAATCATCTCACAGAGTTACAACTTTCCCCTCAAGAACCCTTTCGCTTAGACAGTTCTTGTGGAATGGCAAAGTGATATTTGGAAACCCATAGAGGGCTATGGTGAAAAAGGAAATATCCTCAGATGAAATCTGGAAAGAAGCTTTCTGAGAAACTGCTTAGTGTTCTGTTAATTCATCTCACAGAGTTACATGTGTATTTCGTATATCTCTTTTCTAGCCTTATTTCTGGGAAATCTGAGAACAGATATTTCGGATCCCTTTGAAGACTCTAGGGCCAAAGGAAATATCCTCCGATAACAAAGAGAATGAAGCTTTCGGAGAAACTTCTTTGTGTTCTGTGAAATCATCTCACAGAGTTACAGCTTTCCCCTCAAGAAGACTTTCGCTAAGACAGTTCTTGTGGAATTGGCAAAGTGATATTTGGAAGCCCATAGAGGGCTATGGTGAAAAAGGAAATATCCTCAGATGAAATCTGGAAAGAAGCTCTCTGAGAAACTGCTTAGTGTTCTGTTAATTCATCTCACAGATTTACATGTGTATTTCGTGCATCTCTTTGCTAGCCTCATTTCTGTGGAATCTGAGAAGAGATATTTCGGATCCCTTTGAAGACTATATGGCCAAAGGAAATATCCTCCGATAACAAAGAGAAAGACGCTTTCTGATAAACTTCTTTGTGTTCTGTGAAATCATCTCACAGAGTTACAGCTTTCTCCTCAAGAAGCCTTTCGCTAAGACAGCTCCTGTGGAATTGGCAAAGTGATATTTGGAAGCCCTTAGAGGGCTTTGGTGAAAAAGGAAATATCCTCAGATGAAATCTGGAAGGAAGCTTTCTGAGAAACTGCTTAGTGTTCTGTTAATTCATCTCACAGAGTTACATCTGTATTTCGTGGATCTCTTTCTATCTCATTTCTGTGGAACCTGAGAACAGATATTTCGGATCCCTTTGAAGACTATAGGGCCAAAGGAAATATCCTCCGATAACAAAGAGAAAGTAGCTTTCTGAGAAACTTCTTTGTGTTCTGTGAAATCACCTCACAGAGTTACAGCTTTCCCCTCAAGAAGCCTTTCGCTAAGACTGTTCCTGTGGAATTGGTAAAGTGATATTTGGAAGCCAGTAGAGGGCTATGGTGAAAAAGGAAATATCCTCAGATGAAATCTGGAAAGAAGCTTTCTGAGAAACTGCTTAGTGTTCTGTTAATTCATCTCACAGAGTTACATGTGTATATCGTGGATCTCTTTGCGAGACTTATTTCTGTAGAATCTGAGAACAGATATTTCGGATCCCTTTGAAGACTCTAGAGCCAAAGGAAATATCCTCCGATAACAAAGAGAAAGATGCTTTCTGAGAAACTTCTTTGTGTTCTGTGAAATCATCTCACAGAGTTACAACTTTCCCCTCAAGAACCTTTTCGCTAAGACAGTTCTTGTGGAATGGCAAAGTGATATTTGGAAACCCATAGAGGGCTATGGTGAAAAAGGAAATATCCTCAGATGAAATCTGGAAAGAAGCTTTCTGAGAAACTGCTTAGTGTTCTGTTAATTCATCTCACAGAGTTACATGTGTATTTCGTATATCTCTTTTCTAGCCTTATTTCTGAGGAATTGAGAACAGATATTTCGGATCCCTTTGAAGACTCTAGGGCCAAAGGAAATATCCTCCGATAACAAAGAGAATGAAGCTTTCGGAGAAACTACTTTGTGTTCTGTGAAATCATCTCACAGAGTTACAGCTTTCCCCTCAAGAAGCCTTTCGCTAAGACAGTTCTTGTGGAATTGGCAAAGTGATATTTGGAAGCCCATAGAGGGCTATGGTGAAAAAGGAAATATCCTCAGATGAAATCTGGAAAGAAGCTTTCTGAGAAACTGCTTAGTGTTCTGTTAATTCATCTCACAGAGTTACATGTGTATTTCGTGGAACTCTTTGCTAGCCTCATTTCTGTGGAATCTGAGAACAGATATTTCGGATCCCTTTGAAGACTATAGGGCCAAAGGAAATATCCTCCGATAACAAAGAGAAAGACGCTTTCTGATAAACTTCTTTGTGTTCTGTGAAATCATCTCACAGAGTTAGAGCTTTCCCCTCCAGAAGCCTTTCGCTAAGACTGTTCCTGTGGAATTGGCAAAGTGATATTTGGAAGCCCTTAGAGGTCTATGGTGAAAAAGGAAATATCCTCAGATGAAATCTGGAAAGAAGCTTTCTGAGAAACTGCTTAGTGTTCTGTTAATTCATCTCACAGAGTTACATGTGCATTTCGTGTATCTCTTTGCTAGCCTTATTTCTGAGGAAACTGAGAACAGATATTTCGGATCCCTTTGAAGACTCTAGAGCCAAAGGAAATATCCTCCGATAACAAAGAGAAAGAAGCTTTCTGAGAAACTTCTCTGTGTTCTGTGAAATCATCTCACAGAGTTACAACTTTCCCCTCAAGAAGCCTTTCGCTAAGACAGTTCTTGTGGAATGGCAAAGTGATATTTGGAAACCCAAAGAGGGCGATTGCGAAAAAGGAAATATCCTCAGATGAAATCTGGAAAGAAGCTTTCTGAGAAACTGCTTAGTGTTCTGTTAATTCACCTCACAGAGTTACATGTGTATTTCGTGGATCTCTTTGCTAGCCTTATTTCTGTAGAATCTGAGAACAGATATTTCGGATCCCTTTGAAGACTATAGGGCCAAAGGAAATATCCTCTGAAAACAAAGAGAAAGAAGCTTTCTGAGAAACTACTTTGTGCTCTGTGAAATCATCTCACAGAGATACAGCTTTCGCCTCAAGAAGCCTTTCGCTAAGACAGTTCCTGTGGAATTGGTAAAGTGATATTTGGAAGCCAGTAGAGGGCTGTGGTGAAAAAGGAAATATCCTCAGATGAAATCTGGAAAGAAGCTTTCTGAGAAACTGCTTAGTGTTCTGTTAATTCATCTCACAGAGTTACATGTGTATGTCGTGGATCTCTTTTCTAGCCTTATTTCTGACGAATCTGAGAACAGATATTTCGGATCCCTTTGAAGACTATAGGGCCAAAAGAAATATCCTCCGATAAGAAAGAGAAAGAAGCTTTCTGAGAAACTTCTTTGTGTTCTGTGAAATCATCTCACAGAGTTACAGCTTTCCCCTCAAGATGACTTTCGCTAAGACAGCTCCTGTGGAATTGGCAAAGTGATATTTGGAAGCCCATAGAGGGATATGGTGAAAAAGGAAATATCCAAAGATGAAATCTGGAAGAAGCTTTCTGAGAAACTGCTTAGTGTTCTGTTAATTCGTCTCACAGAGTTACATGTGTATTTCGTATATCTCTTTTCTAGCCTTATTTCTCAGGAATCTGAGAACAGATATTTCGGATCCCTTTGAAGACTCTAGGGCCAAAGGAAATATCCTCCGATAACAAAGAGAAAGAAGCTTTCTGAGAAACTTCTTTGTGTTCTGTGAAATCATCTCACAGAGTTACAGCTTTCCCCTCAAGAAGCCTTTCGCTAAGCAGTTCTTGTGGAATTGGCAAAGAGATATTTGGAAGCCCATAGACGTCTACGGTCAAAAAGGAATTATCCTGAGATGAAATCTGGAAAGAAGCTTTCTGAGAAACTGCTTAGTGTTCTGTTAATTCATCTCACAGAGTTTCATGTGTATTTCGTGCATCTCTTTGCTAGCCTTATTTGTGTGGAACCTGAGAACAGATATTTCGGATCCCTTTGAAGACTATAGGGCCCAAGGAAATATCCTCTGAAAACAAAGAGAAAGAAGCTTTCTGAGAAACTTGTTTGTGCTCTGTGAAATCATCTCCCAGAGATACAGCTTTCGCCTCAAGAAGCCTTTCGCTAAGAGAGTTCCTGTGGAATTGTTAAAGTGATATTTGGAAGCCAGTAGAGGGCTGTGGTGAAAAAGGAAATATCCTCAGATGAAATCTGGAAAGAAGCTTTCTGAGAAACTGCTTAGTGTTCTGTTAATTCATCTCACAGAGTTACATGTGTATTTCGTGGATCTCTTTTCTAGCCTTATTTCTGACGAATCTGAGAACAGATATTTCGGATCCCTTTGAAGACTCTAGGGCCAAAGGAAATATCCTCCGATAACAAAGAGAAAGAAGCTTTCTGAGAAACTTCTTTGTGTTCTGTGAAATCATCTCACAGAATTACAGCTTTCCCCTCAAGATGTCTTTCGCTAAGACAGTTCCTGTGGATTTGGTAAAGTGATTTTTGGAAGCCAGTAAAGGGCTACGGTGAAAAAGGAAATATCCTCAGATGAAATCTGGAAAGAAGCTTTCTGAGAAACTGCTTAGTGTTCTGTTAATTCATCTCACAGAGTTACATGTGTATATCGTGGATCTCTTTGCTAGACTTATTTCTGTGGAATCTGAGAACAGATATTTCGGATCCCTTTGAAGACTACAGGGCCAAAGGAAATATCCTCCGATAACAAAGAGAAAGAAGCTTTCTGAGAAACTTCTTTGTGTTCTGTGAAATCATCTCACAGAGTTACAACTTTCTCCTCAAGAACCCTTTCGCTAAGACAGTTCTTGTGGAATGGCAAAGTGATATTTGCAAACCCATAGAGGGCTATGGTGAAAAAGGAAATATCCTCAGATGAAAACTGGAAAGAAGCTTTCTGAGAAACTGCTTAGTGTTCTGTTAATTCATCTCACAGAGTTACATGTGTATTTCGTATATCTCTTTTCTAGCCTTATTTCTGAGGAATCTGAGAACAGATATTTCGGATCCCTTTGAAGACTCTAGGGCCAAAGGAAATATCCTCCGATAACAAAGAGAATGTAGCTTTCGGAGAAACTTCTTTGTGTTCTGTGAAATCATCTCACAGAGTTACAGCTTTCCCCTCAAGAAGACTTTCGCTAAGACTGTTCCTGTGGAATTGGTAAAGTGATATTTGGAAGCCAGTAGAGGGCTATGGTGAAAAAGGAAATATCCTCAGATGAAATCTGGAAGGAAGCTTTCTGAGAAACTGCTTAGTGTTCTGTTAATTCATCTCACAGAGTTACATGTGTATGTCGTGGATCTCTTTTCTAGCCTTATTTCTGACGAATCTGAGAACAGATATTTCGGATCCCTTTGAAGACTCTAGGGCAAAAGGAAATATCCTCCGATAAGAAAGAGAAAGAAGCTTTCTGAGAAACTTTTTGTGTTCTGTGAAATCATCTCACAGAATTACAGCTTTCCCCTCAACAAGCCTTTCGGTAAGACCCTTCCTGTGGAATTGGTCAAGTGATATTTGGAATCCAGTAAAGGGCTATGGTGAAAAACGAAATATCCTCAGATGAAATCTGGAAAGAAGCTTTCTGAGAAACTGCTTAGTGTTCTGTTAATTCATCTCACAGAGTTACATGTGTATATCGTGGATCTCTTTGCTAGCCTTATTTCTGTGGAATATGAGAACAGATATTTCGGAATCCTTTGAAGACTATAGGGCCAAAAGAAATATCCTCCGATAAGAAAGAGAAAGAAGCTTTCTGAGAAACTTCTTTGTGTTCTGTGAAATCATCTCACAGAGTTACAGCTTTCCCCTCAAGATGACTTTCGCTAAGACAGTTCCTGTGGAATTGGCAAAGTGATATTTGGAAGCCAATAGAGGGATATGGTGAAAAAGGAAATATCCAAAGATGAAATCTGGAAGAAGCTTTCTGAGAAACTGCTTAGTGTTCTGTTAATTCATCTCACAGATTTACATGTGTATTTCGTATATATCTTTTCTAGCCTTATTTCTCAGGAATCTGAGAACAGATATTTCGGATCCCTTTGAAGACTCTAGTGCCAAAGGAAATATCCTCCAATAACAAAGAGAAAGAAGCTTTCTGAGAAACTTCTTTGTGTTCTGTGAAATCATCTCACAGAGTTACAGCTTTCCCCTCAAGAAGCCTTTCGATAAGCAGTTCTTGTGGAATTGGCAAAGAGATATTTGGAAGCCCATAGACGTCTACGTTCAAAAAGGAAATATCCTGAGATGAAATCTGGAAAGAAGCTTTCTGAGAAACTGCTTAGTGTTCTGTTAATTCATCTCACAGAGTTTCATGTGTATTTCGTGCATCTCTTTGCTAGCCTCATTTCTGTGGAATCTGAGAACAGATATTTCGGATCCCTTTGAAGACTATAGGGCCAAAGGAAATATCCTCTGAAAACAAAGAGAAAGAAGCTTTCTGAGAAACTTCTTTGTGCTCTGTGAAATCATCTCCCAGAGATACAGCTTTCGCCTCAAGAAGCCTTTCGCTAAGAGAGTTCCTGTGGAATTGTTAAAGTGATATTTGGAAGCCAGTAGAGGGCTGTGGTGAAAAAGGAAATATCCTCAGATGAAATCTGGAAAGAAGCTTTCTGAGAAACTGCTTAGTGTTCTGTTAATTCATCTCACAGAGTTACAACTTTCCCCTCAAGAACCCTTTCGCTAAGACAGTTCTTGTGGAATGGCAAAGTGATATTTGGAAACCCATAGAGGGCTATGGTGAAAAAGGAAATATCCTCAGATGAAATCTGGAAAGAAGCTCTCTGAGAAACTGCTTAGTGTTCTGTTAATTCATCTGACAGAGTTACATGTGTATTTCGTGCATGTCTTTGCTAGCCTCATTTCTGTGGAATCTGAGAACAGATATTTCGGATCCCTTTGAAGACTATAGGGCCAAAGGAAATATCCTCCGATAACAAAGAGAAAGACGCTTATTGATAAACTTCTTTGTGTTCTGTGAAATCATCTCACAGAGTTACAGCTTTCTCCTCAAGAAGCCTTTCGCTAAGACAGTTCCTGTGGAATTGGCAAAGTGATATTTGGAAGCCCTTAGAGGGCTTTGGTGAAAAAGGAAATATCCTCAGATGAAATCTGGAAGGAAGCTTTCTGAGAAACTGCTTAGTGTTCTGTTAATTCATGTCACAGAGTTACATCTGTATTTCGTGGAGCTCTTTCTATCTCATTTCTGTGGAATCTGAGAACAGATATTTCGGATCCCTTTGAAGACTATAGGGCCAAAGGAAATATCCTCCGATAACAAAGAGAAAGTAGCTTTCTGAGAAACTTCTTTGTGTTCTGTGAAATCACCTCACAGAGTTACAGCTTTCCCCTAAAGAAGCCTTTCGCTAAGACGGTTCCTGTGGAATTGGTAAAGTGATATTTGGAAGCCAGTAGAGGGCTATGGTGAAAAAGGAAATATCCTCACAGGAAATCTGGAAAAAGCTTTCTGAGAAACTGCTTAGTGTTCTGTTAATTCATCTCACAGTGTTACATGTGTATATCGTGGATCTCTTTGCTAGACTTATTTCTGTGGAATCTGAGAACAGATATTTCGGATCCCTTTGAAGACTACAGGGCCAAAGGAAATATCCTCCGATAACAAAGAGAAAGAAGCTTTCTGAGAAACTTTTTGTGTTCTGTGAAATCATCTCACAGAATTACAGCTTTCCCCTCAACAAGCCTTTCGGTAAGACACTTCCTGTGGAATTGGTAAAGTGATATTTGGAATCCAGTAAAGGGCTATGGTGAAAAACGAAATATCCTCAGATGAAATCTGGAAAGAAGCTTTCTGAGAAACTGCTTAGTGTTCTGTTAATTCATCTCACAGAGTTACATGTGTATATCGTGGATCTCTTTGCTAGCCTTATTTCTGTGGAATATGAGAACAGATATTTCGGATCCCTTTGAAGACTATAGGGCCAAAAGAAATATCCTCCGATAAGAAAGAGAAAGAAGCTTTCTGAGAAACTTCTTTGTGTTCTGTGAAATTATCTCACAGAGTTACAGCTTTCCCCTCAAGATGACTTTCGCTAAGACAGTTCCTGTGGAATTGGCAAAGTGATATTTGGAAGCCAATAGAGGGATATGGTGAAAAAGGAAATATCCAAAGATGAAATCTGGAAGAAGCTTTCTGAGAAACTGCTTAGTGTTCTGTTAATTCATCTCACAGATTTACATGTGTATTTCGTATATCTCTTTTCTAGCCTTATTTCTCAGGAATCTGAGAACAGATATTTCGGATCCCTTTGAAGACTCTAGGGCCAAAGGAAATATCCTCCAATAACAAAGAGAAAGAAGCTTTCTGAGAAACTTCTTTGTGTTCTGTGAAATCATCTCACAGAGTTACAGCTTTCCCCTCAAGAAGCCTTTCGATAAGCAGTTCTTGTGGAATTGGCAAAGAGATATTTGGAAGCCCATAGACGTCTACGTTCAAAAAGGAAATATCCTGAGATGAAATCTGGAAAGAAGCTTTCTGAGAAACTGCTTAGTGTTCTGTTAATTCATCTCACAGAGTTTCATGTGTATTTCGTGCATCTCTTTGCTAGCCTTATTTGTGTGGAATCTGAGAACAGATATTTCGGATCCCTTTGAAGACTATAGGGCCAAAGGAAATATCCTCTGAAAACAAAGAGAAAGAAGCTTTCTGAGAAACTTGTTTGTGCTCTGTGAAATCATCTCCCAGAGATACAGCTTTCGCCTGAAGAAGCCTTTCGCTAAGAGAGTTCCTGTGGAATTGTTAAAGTGATATTTGGAAGCCAGTAGAGGGCTGTGGTGAAAAAGGAAATATCCTCAGATGAAATCTGGAAAGAAGCTTTCTGAGAAACTGCTTAGTGTTCTGTTAATTCATCTCACATAGTTACAACTTTCCCCTCAAGAACCCTTTCGCTAAGACAGTTCTTGTGGAATGGCAAAGTGATATTTGGAAACCCATAGAGGGCTATGGTGAAAAAGGAAATATCCTCAGATGAAATCTGGAAAGAAGCTCTCTGAGAAACTGCTTAGTGTTCTGTTAATTCATCTGACAGAGTTACATGTGTATTTCGTGCATCTCTTTGCTAGCCTCATTTCTGTGGAATCTGAGAACAGATATTTCGGATCCCTTTGAAGACTATAGGGCCAAAGGAAATATCCTCCGATAACAAAGAGAAAGACGCTTATTGATAAACTTCTTTGTGTTCTGTGAAATCATCTCACAGAGTTACAGCTTTCTCCTCAAGAAGCCTTTCGCTAAGACAGTTCCTGTGGAATTGGCAAAGTGATATTTGGAAGCCCTTAGAGGACTTTGGTGAAAAAGGAAATATCCTCAGATGAAATCTGGAAGGAAGTTTTCTGAGAAACTGCTTAGTGTTCTGTTAATTCATGTCACAGAGTTACATCTGTATTTCGTGGATCTCTTTCTATCTCATTTCTGTGGAATCTGAGAACAGATATTTCGGATCCCTTTGAAGACTATAGGGCCAAAGGAAATATCCTCCGATAACAAAGAGAAAGTAGCTTTCTGAGAAACTTCTTTGTGTTCTGTGAAATCACCTCACAGAGTTACAGCTTTCCCCTCAAGAAGCCTTTCGCTACGACTGTTCCTGTGGAATTGGTAAAGTGATATTTGGAAGCCAGTAGAGGGCTATGGTGAAAAAGGAAATATCCTCAGATGAAATCTGGAAAAAGCTTTCTGAGAAACTGCTTAGTGTTCTGTTAATTCATCTCACAGAGTTACATGTGTATATCGTGGATCTCTTTGCTAGACTTATTTCTGTGGAATCTGAGAACAGATATTTCGGATCCCTTTGAAGACTACAGGGCCAAAGGAAATATCCTCCGATAACAAAGAGAAAGAAGCTTTCTGAGAAACTTCTTTGTGTTCTGTGAAATCATCTCACAGAGTTACAACTTTCCCCTCAAGAACCCTTTCGCTAAGACAGTTCTTGTGGAATGGCAAAGTGATATTTGGAAACCCATAGAGGGCTACGGTGAAAAAGGAAATATCCTCAGATGAAATCTGGAAAGAAGCTTTCTGAGAAACTGCTTAGTGTTCTGTTAATTCATCTCACAGAGTTACATGTGTATTTCGTATATCTCTTTTCTAGCCTTATTTCTGAGGAATCTGAGAACAGATATTTCGTATCCCTTTGAAGACTCTAGGGCCAAAGGAAATATCCTCCGATATCAAAGAGAATGAAGCTTTCGGAGAAACTTCTTTGTGTTCTGTGAAATCATCTCACAGAGTTACAGCTTTCCCCTCAAGAAGACTTTCGCTAAGACAGTTCTTGTGGAATTGGCAAAGTGATATTTGGAAGCCCATAGAGGGCTATGGTGAAAAAGGAAATATCCTCAGATGAAATCTGGAAAGAAGCTCTCTGAGAAACTGCTTAGTGTTCTGTTAATTCATCTCACAGAGTTACATGTGTATTTCGTGCATCTCTTTGCTAGCCTCATTTCTGTGGAATCTGAGAACAGATATTTCGGATCCCTTTGAAGACTATAGGGCCAAAGGAAATATCCTCCGATAACAAAGAGAAAGACGCTTTCTGATAAACTTCTTTGTGTTCTGTGAAATCGTCTCACAGAGTTACAGCTTTCTCCTCAAGAAGCCTTTCTCTAGGACAGTTCCTGTGGAATTGGCAAAGTGATATTTGGAAGCCGTTAGAGGGCTTTGGTGAAAAAGGAAATATCCTCAGATGAAATCTGGAAGGAAGCTTTCTGAGAAACTGCTTAGTGTTCTGTTAATTCATCTCACAGAGTTACATCTGTATTTCGTGGATCTCTTTCTATCTCATTTCTGTGGAATCTGAGAACAGATATTTCGGATCCCTTTGAAGAATATAGGGCCAAAGGAAATATCCTCCGATAACAAAGAGAAAGTAGCTTTCTGAGAAACTTCTTTGTGTTCTGTGAAATCACCTCACAGAGTTACAGCTTTCCCCTCAAGAAGCCTTTCGCTAAGAATGTTCCTGTGGAATTGGTAAAGTGATATTTGGAAGCCAGTAGAGGGCTATGGTGAAAAAGGAAATATCCTCAGATGAAATCTGGAAAGAAGCTTTCTGAGAAACTGCTTAGTGTTCTGTTAATTCATCTCACAGAGTTACATGTGTGTATCGTGGATCTCTTTGCTAGACTTATTTCTGTGGAATCTGAGAACAGATATTTCGGATCCCTTTGAAGACTCTAGAGCCAAAGGAAATATCCTCCGATAACAAATAGAAAGATGCTTTCTGAGAAACTTCTTTGTGTTCTGTGAAATCATCTCACAGAGTTACAACTTTCCCCTCAAGAACACTTTCGCTAAGACAGTTCTTGTGGAATGGCAAAGTGATATTTGGAAACCCATAGAGGGCTATGGTGAAAAAGGAAATATCCTCAGATGAAATCTGGAAAGAAGCTTTCTGAGAAACTGCTTAGTGTTCTGTTAATTCATCTCACAGAGTTACATGTGTATTTCGTATATCTCTT
This sequence comes from Macaca mulatta, assembly GCF_049350105.2. NCBI lineage: Eukaryota > Metazoa > Chordata > Mammalia > Primates > Cercopithecidae > Macaca > Macaca mulatta. Next base: position 48,819,424 of record NC_133414.1, read on the forward strand.
TTCTAGCCTTATTTCTGAGGAATCTGAGAACAGATATTTCGGATCCCTTTGAAGACTCTAGGGCCAAAGGAAATATCCTCCGATAACAAAGAGAATGAAGCTTTCGGAGAAACTTCTTTGTGTTCTGTGAAATCATCTCACAGAGTTACAGCTTTCCCCTCAAGAAGCCTTTCGCTAAGACAGTTCTTGTGGAATTGGCAAAGTGATATTTGGAAGCCCATAGAGGGCTATGGTGAAAAAGGAAATATCCTCAGATGAAATCTGGAAAGAAGCTCTTTGAGAAACTGCTTAGTGTTCTGTTAATTCATCTGACAGATTTACATGTGTATTTCGTGCATCTCTTTGCTAGCCTCATTTCTGTGGAATCTGAGAACAGATATTTCGGATCCCTTTGAAGACTATAGGGCCAAAGGAAATATCCTCCGATAACAAAGAGAAAGACGCTTTCTGATAAACTTCTTTGTGTTCTGTGAAATCATCTCACAGAGTTACAGCTTTCCCCTCAAGAAGCCTTTCGCTAAGACTGTTCCTGTGGAATTGGTAAAGTGATATTTGGAAGCCAGTAGAGGACTATGGTGAAAATGGAAATATCCTCAGATGAAATCTGGAAGGAAGCTTTCTGAGAAACTGCTTAGTGTTCTGTTAATTCATCTCACAGAGTTACATGTGCATTTCGTGTATCTCTTTGCTAGCCTTATTTCTGAGGAAACTGAGAACAGATATTTCGGATCCCTTTGAAGACTCTAGAGCCAAAGGAAATATCCTCCGATAACAAAGAGAAAGAAGCTTTCTGAGAAACTTCTCTGTGTTCTGTGAAATCATCTCACAGAGTTACAACTTTCCCCTCAAGAAGCCTTTCGCTAAGACAGTTCTTGTGGAATGGCAAAGTGATATTTGGAAACCCAAAGAGGGCGATTGTGAAAAAGGAAATATCCTCAGATGAAATCTGGAAAGAAGCTTTCTGAGAAACTGCTTAGTGTTCTGTTAATTCACCTCACAGAGTTACATGTGTATTTCGTGGATCTCTTTGCTAGCCTTATTTCTGTAGAATCTGAGAACAGATATTTCGGATCCCTTTGAAGACTACAGGGCCAAAGGAAATATCCTCCGATAACAAAGAGAAAGAAGCTTTCTGAGAAACTTTTTGTGTTCTGTGAAATCATCTCACAGAATTACAGCTTTCCCCTCAACAAGCCTTTCGGTAAGACACTTCCTGTGGAATTGGTAAAGTGATATTTGGAATCCAGTAAAGGGCTATGGTGAAAAACGAAATATCCTCAGATGAAATCTGGAAAGAAGCTTTCTGAGAAACTGCTTAGTGTTCTGTTAATTCATCTCACAGAGTTACATGTGTATATCGTGGATCTCTTTGCTAGCCTTATTTCTGTGGAATATGAGAACAGATATTTCGGATCCCTTTGAAGACTATAGGGCCAAAAGAAATATCCTCCGATAAGAAAGAGAAAGAAGCTTTCTGAGAAACTTCTTTGTGTTCTGTGAAATCATCTCACAGAGTTACAGCTTTCCCCTCAAGATGACTTTCGCTAAGACAGTTCCTGTGGAATTGGCAAAGTGATATTTGGAAGCCAATAGAGGGATATGGTGAAAAAGGAAATATCCAAAGATGAAATCTGGAGGAAGCTTTCTGAGAAACTGCTTAGTGTTCTGTTAATTCATCTCACAGATTCACATGTGTATTTCGTATATCTCTTTTCTAGCCTTATTTCTCAGGAATCTGAGAACAGATATTTCGGATCCCTTTGAAGACTCTAGGGCCAAAGGAAATATCCTCCAATAACAAAGAGAAAGAAGCTTTCTGAGAAACTTCTTTGTGTTCTGTGAAATCATCTCACAGAGTTACAGCTTTCCCCTCAAGAAGCCTTTCGCTAAGCAGTTCTTGTGGAATTGGCAAAGAGATATTTGGAAGCCCATAGACGTCTACGTTCAAAAAGGAAATATCCTGAGATGAAATCTGGAAAGAAGCTTTCTGAGAAACTGCTTAGTGTTCTGTTAATTCATCTCACAGAGTTTCATGTGTACTTCGTGGATCTCTTTGCTAGCCTTATTTGTGTGGAGTCTGAGAACAGATATTTCGGATCCCTTTGAAGACTATAGGGCCAAAGGAAATATCCTCTGAAAACAAAGAGAAAGAAGCTTTCTGAGAAACTTCTTTGTGCTCTGTGAAATCATCTCCCAGAGATACAGCTTTCGCCTCAAGAAGCCTTTCGCTAAGAGAGTTCCTGTGGAATTGTTAAAGTGATATTTGGAAGCCAGTAGAGGGCTGTGGTGAAAAAGGAAATATCCTCAGATGAAATCTGGAAAGAAGCTTTCTGAGAAACTGCTTAGTGTTCTGTTAATTCATCTCACAGAGTTACATGTGTATTTCGTATATCTCTTTTCTAGCCTTATTTCTGAGGAATCTGAGAACAGATATTTCGGATCCCTTTGAAGACTCTAGGGCCAAAGGAAATATCCTCCGATAACAAAGAGAATGACGCTTATTGATAAACTTCTTTGTGTTCTGTGAAATCATCTCACAGAGTTACAGCTTTCCCCTCAAGATGACTTTCGCTAAGACAGTTCCTGTGGAATTGGCAAAGTGATATTTGGAAGCCCATAGAGGGCTATGGTCAAAAAGGAAATATCCTCAGATGAAATCTGGAAAGAAGCTCTCTGAGAAACTGCTTAGTGTTCTGTTAATTCATCTGACAGAGTTACATGTGTATTTCGTGCATCTCTTTGCTAGCCTCATTTCTGTGGAATCTGAGAACAGATATTTCGGATCCCTTTGAAGACTATAGGGCCAAAGGAAATATCCTCCGATAACAAAGAGAAAGACGCTTATTGATAAACTTCTTTGTGTTCTGTGAAATCATCTCACAGAGTTACAGCTTTCCCCTCAAGAAGCCTTTCGCTAAGACTGTTCCTGTGGAATTGGTAAAGTGATATTTGGAAGCCAGTAGAGGGCTATGGTGAAAAAGGAAATATCCTCAGATGAAATCTGGAAAGAAGCTTTCTGAGAAACTGCTTAGTGTTCTGTTAATTCATCTCACAGAGTTACATGTGTATATCGTGGATCTCTTTGCTAGACTTATTTCTGTGGAATCTGGGAACAGATATTTCGGATCCCTTTGAAGACTCTAGGGCCAAAGGAAATATCCTCCGATAACAAAGACAAAGAAGCTTTCTGAGAAACTTCTTTGTGTTCTGTGAAATCATCTCACAGAGTTACAACTTTCCCCTCAAGAACCCTTTCGCTTAGATAGTTCTTGTGGAATGGCAAAGTGATATTTGGAAACCCATAGAGGGCTATGGTGAAAAAGGAAATATCCTCAGATGAAATCTGGAAAGAAGCTTTCTGAGAAACTGCTTAGTGTTCTGTTAATTCATCTCACAGAGTTACATGTGTATTTCGTATATCTCTTTTCTAGCCTTATTTCTGGGAAATCTGAGAACAGATATTTCGGATCCCTTTGAAGACTCTAGGGCCAAAGGAAATATCCTCCGATAACAAAGAGAATGAAGCTTTCGGAGAAACTTCTTTGTGTTCTGTGAAATCATCTCACAGAGTTACAGCTTTCCCCTCAAGAAGACTTTCGCTAAGACAGTTCTTGTGGAATTGGCAAAGTGATATTTGGAAGCCCATAGAGGGCTATGGTGAAAAAGGAAATATCCTCAGATGAAATCTGGAAAGAAGCTCTCTGAGAAACTGCTTAGTGTTCTGTTAATTCATCTCACAGATTTACATGTGTATTTCGTGCATCTCTTTGCTAGCCTCATTTCTGTGGAATCTGAGAAGAGATATTTCGGATCCCTTTGAAGACTATATGGCCAAAGGAAATATCCTCCGATAACAAAGAGAAAGACGCTTTCTGATAAACTTCTTTGTGTTCTGTGAAATCATCTCACAGAGTTACAGCTTTCTCCTCAAGAAGCCTTTCGCTAAGACAGCTCCTGTGGAATTGGCAAAGTGATATTTGGAAGCCCTTAGAGGGCTTTGGTGAAAAAGGAAATATCCTCAGATGAAATCTGGAAGGAAGCTTTCTGAGAAACTGCTTAGTGTTCTGTTAATTCATCTCACAGAGTTACATCTGTATTTCGTGGATCTCTTTCTATCTCATTTCTGTGGAACCTGAGAACAGATATTTCGGATCCCTTTGAAGACTATAGGGCCAAAGGAAATATCCTCCGATAACAAAGAGAAAGTAGCTTTCTGAGAAACTTCTTTGTGTTCTGTGAAATCACCTCACAGAGTTACAGCTTTCCCCTCAAGAAGCCTTTCGCTAAGACTGTTCCTGTGGAATTGGTAAAGTGATATTTGGAAGCCAGTAGAGGGCTATGGTGAAAAAGGAAATATCCTCAGATGAAATCTGGAAAGAAGCTTTCTGAGAAACTGCTTAGTGTTCTGTTAATTCATCTCACAGAGTTACATGTGTATTTCGTATATCTCTTTTCTAGCCTTATTTCTGAGGAATCTGAGAACAGATATTTCGGATCCCTTTGAAGACTCTAGGGCCAAAGGAAATATCCTCCGATAACAAAGAGAATGAAGCTTTCGGAGAAACTACTTTGTGTTCTGTGAAATCATCTCACAGAGTTACAGCTTTCCCCTCAAGAAGCCTTTCGCTAAGACAGTTCTTGTGGAATTGGCAAAGTGATATTTGGAAGCCCATAGAGGGCTATGGTGAAAAAGGAAATATCCTCAGATGAAATCTGGAAAGAAGCTCTCTGAGAAACTGCTTAGTGTTCTGTTAATTCATCTGACAGAGTTACATGTGTATTTCGTGCATCTCTTTGCTAGCCTCATTTCTGTGGAATCTGAGAACAGATATTTCGCATCCCTTTGAAGACTATAGGGCCAAAGGAAATATCCTCCGATAACAAAGAGAAAGACGCTTTCTGATAAACTTCTTTGTGTTCTGTGAAATCGTCTCACAGAGTTACAGCTTTCTCCTCAAGAAGCCTTTCTCTAGGACAGTTCCTGTGGAATTGGCAAAGTGATATTTGGAAGCCGTTAGAGGTCTATGGTGAAAAAGGAAATATCCTCAGATGAAATCTGGAAGGAAGCTTTCTGAGAAACTGCTTAGTGTTCTGTTAATTCATCTCACAGAGTTACATCTGTATTTCGTGGATCTCTTTCTATCTCATTTCTGTGGAATCTGAGAACAGATATTTCGGATCCCTTTGAAGAATATAGGGCCAAAGGAAATATCCTCCGATAACAAAGAGAAAGTAGCTTTCTGAGAAACTTCTTTGTGTTCTGTGAAATCACCTCACAGAGTTACAGCTTTCCCCTCAAGAAGCCTTTCGCTAAGAATGTTCCTGTGGAATTGGTAAAGTGATATTTGGAAGCCAGTAGAGGGCTATGGTGAAAAAGGAAATATCCTCAGATGAAATCTGGAAAGAAGCTTTCTGAGAAACTGCTTAGTGTTCTGTTAATTCATCTCACAGAGTTACATGTGTGTATCGTGGATCTCTTTGCTAGACTTATTTCTGTGGAATCTGAGAACAGATATTTCGGATCCCTTTGAAGACTCTAGAGCCAAAGGAAATATCCTCCGATAACAAATAGAAAGATGCTTTCTGAGAAACTTCTTTGTGTTCTGTGAAATCATCTCACAGAGTTACAACTTTCCCCTCAAGAACACTTTCGCTAAGACAGTTCTTGTGGAATGGCAAAGTGGTATTTGGAAACCCATAGAGGGCTATGGTGAAAAAGGAAATATCCTCAGATGAAATCTGGAAAGAAGCTTTCTGAGAAACTGCTTAGTGTTCTCTTAATTCATCTCACAGAGTTACATGTGTATTTCGTATATCTCTTTTCTAGCCTTATTTCTGAGGAATCTGAGAACAGATATTTCGGATCCCTTTGAAGACTCTAGGGCCAAAGGAAATATCCTCCGATAACAAAGAGAATGAAGCTTTCGGAGAAACTTCTTTGTGTTCTGTGAAATCATCTCACAGAGTTACAGCTTTCCCCTCAAGAAGCCTTTCGCTAAGACAGTTCTTGTGGAATTGGCAAAGTGATATTTGGAAGCCCATAGAGGGCTATGGTGAAAAAGGAAATATCCTCAGATGAAATCTGGAAAGAAGCTCTTTGAGAAACTGCTTAGTGTTCTGTTAATTCATCTGACAGATTTACATGTGTATTTCGTGCATCTCTTTGCTAGCCTCATTTCTGTGGAATCTGAGAACAGATATTTCGGATCCCTTTGAAGACTATAGGGCCAAAGGAAATATCCTCCGATAACAAAGAGAAAGACGCTTTCTGATAAACTTCTTTGTGTTCTGTGAAATCATCTCACAGAGTTACAGCTTTCCCCTCAAGAAGCCTTTCGCTAAGACTGTTCCTGTGGAATTGGTAAAGTGATATTTGGAAGCCAGTAGAGGACTATGGTGAAAATGGAAATATCCTCAGATGAAATCTGGAAGGAAGCTTTCTGAGAAACTGCTTAGTGTTCTGTTAATTCATCTCACAGAGTTACATGTGTATGTCGTGGATCTCTTTTCTAGCCTCATTTCTGTGGAATCTGAGAACAGATATTTCGGATCCCTTTGAAGACTCTAGGGCAAAAGGAAATATCCTCCGATAACAAAGAGAAAGAAGCTTTCTGAGAAACTTTTTGTGTTCTGTGAAATCATCTCACAGAATTACAGCTTTCCCCTCAACAAGCCTTTCGGAAAGACACTTCCTGTGGAATTGGTAAAGTGATATTTGGAATCCAGTAAAGGGCTATGGTGAAAAACGAAATATCCTCAGATGAAATCTGGAAAGAAGCTTTCTGAGAAACTGCTTAGTGTTCTGTTAATTCATCTCACAGAGTTACATGTGTATATCGTGGATCTCTTTGCTAGCCTTATTTCTGTGGAATATGAGAACAGATATTTCGGATCCCTTTGAAGACTATAGGGCCAAAAGAAATATCCTCCGATAAGAAAGAGAAAGAAGCTTTCTGAGAAACTTCTTTGTGTTCTGTGAAATCATCTCACAGAGTTACAGCTTTCCCCTCAAGATGACTTTCGCTAAGACAGTTCCTGTGGAATTGGCAAAGTGATATTTGGAAGCCAATAGAGGGATATGGTGAAAAAGGAAATATCCAAAGATGAAATCTGGAGGAAGCTTTCTGAGAAACTGCTTAGTGTTCTGTTAATTCATCTCACAGATTCACATGTGTATTTCGTATATCTCTTTTCTAGCCTTATTTCTCAGGAATCTGAGAACAGATATTTCGGATCCCTTTGAAGACTCTAGGGCCAAAGGAAATATCCTCCAATAACAAAGAGAAAGAAGCTTTCTGAGAAACTTCTTTGTGTTCTGTGAAATCATCTCACAGAGTTACAGCTTTCCCCTCAAGAAGCCTTTCGCTAAGCAGTTCTTGTGGAATTGGCAAAGAGATATTTGGAAGCCCATAGACGTCTACGTTCAAAAAGGAAATATCCTGAGATGAAATCTGGAAAGAAGCTTTCTGAGAAACTGCTTAGTGTTCTGTTAATTCATCTCACAGAGTTTCATGTGTACTTCGTGGATCTCTTTGCTAGCCTTATTTGTGTGGAGTCTGAGAACAGATATTTCGGATCCCTTTGAAGACTATAGGGCCAAAGGAAATATCCTCTGAAAACAAAGAGAAAGAAGCTTTCTGAGAAACTTCTTTGTGCTCTGTGAAATCATCTCCCAGAGATACAGCTTTCGCCTCAAGAAGCCTTTCGCTAAGAGAGTTCCTGTGGAATTGTTAAAGTGATATTTGGAAGCCAGTAGAGGGCTGTGGTGAAAAAGGAAATATCCTCAGATGAAATCTGGAAAGAAGCTTTCTGAGAAACTGCTTAGTGTTCTGTTAATTCATCTCACAGAGTTACATGTGTATTTCGTATATCTCTTTTCTAGCCTTATTTCTGAGGAATCTGAGAACAGATATTTCGGATCCCTTTGAAGACTCTAGGGCCAAAGGAAATATCCTCCGATAACAAAGAGAATGACGCTTATTGATAAACTTCTTTGTGTTCTGTGAAATCATCTCACAGAGTTACAGCTTTCCCCTCAAGATGACTTTCGCTAAGACAGTTCCTGTGGAATTGGCAAAGTGATATTTGGAAGCCCATAGAGGGCTATGGTCAAAAAGGAAATATCCTCAGATGAAATCTGGAAAGAAGCTCTCTGAGAAACTGCTTAGTGTTCTGTTAATTCATCTGACAGAGTTACATGTGTATTTCGTGCATCTCTTTGCTAGCCTCATTTCTGTGGAATCTGAGAACAGATATTTCGGATCCCTTTGAAGACTATAGGGCCAAAGGAAATATCCTCCGATAACAAAGAGAAAGACGCTTATTGATAAACTTCTTTGTGTTCTGTGAAATCATCTCACAGAGTTACAGCTTTCCCCTCAAGAAGCCTTTCGCTAAGACTGTTCCTGTGGAATTGGTAAAGTGATATTTGGAAGCCAGTAGAGGGCTATGGTGAAAAAGGAAATATCCTCAGATGAAATCTGGAAAGAAGCTTTCTGAGAAACTGCTTAGTGTTCTGTTAATTCATCTCACAGAGTTACATGTGTATATCGTGGATCTCTTTGCTAGACTTATTTCTGTGGAATCTGGGAACAGATATTTCGGATCCCTTTGAAGACTCTAGGGCCAAAGGAAATATCCTCCGATAACAAAGACAAAGAAGCTTTCTGAGAAACTTCTTTGTGTTCTGTGAAATCATCTCACAGAGTTACAACTTTCCCCTCAAGAACCCTTTCGCTTAGATAGTTCTTGTGGAATGGCAAAGTGATATTTGGAAACCCATAGAGGGCTATGGTGAAAAAGGAAATATCCTCAGATGAAATCTGGAAAGAAGCTTTCTGAGAAACTGCTTAGTGTTCTGTTAATTCATCTCACAGAGTTACATGTGTATTTCGTATATCTCTTTTCTAGCCTTATTTCTGGGAAATCTGAGAACAGATATTTCGGATCCCTTTGAAGACTCTAGGGCCAAAGGAAATATCCTCCGATAACAAAGAGAATGAAGCTTTCGGAGAAACTTCTTTGTGTTCTGTGAAATCATCTCACAGAGTTACAGCTTTCCCCTCAAGAAGACTTTCGCTAAGACAGTTCTTGTGGAATTGGCAAAGTGATATTTGGAAGCCCATAGAGGGCTATGGTGAAAAAGGAAATATCCTCAGATGAAATCTGGAAAGAAGCTCTCTGAGAAACTGCTTAGTGTTCTGTTAATTCATCTCACAGATTTACATGTGTATTTCGTGCATCTCTTTGCTAGCCTCATTTCTGTGGAATCTGAGAAGAGATATTTCGGATCCCTTTGAAGACTATATGGCCAAAGGAAATATCCTCCGATAACAAAGAGAAAGACGCTTTCTGATAAACTTCTTTGTGTTCTGTGAAATCATCTCACAGAGTTACAGCTTTCTCCTCAAGAAGCCTTTCGCTAAGACAGCTCCTGTGGAATTGGCAAAGTGATATTTGGAAGCCCTTAGAGGGCTTTGGTGAAAAAGGAAATATCCTCAGATGAAATCTGGAAGGAAGCTTTCTGAGAAACTGCTTAGTGTTCTGTTAATTCATCTCACAGAGTTACATCTGTATTTCGTGGATCTCTTTCTATCTCATTTCTGTGGAACCTGAGAACAGATATTTCGGATCCCTTTGAAGACTATAGGGCCAAAGGAAATATCCTCCGATAACAAAGAGAAAGTAGCTTTCTGAGAAACTTCTTTGTGTTCTGTGAAATCACCTCACAGAGTTACAGCTTTCCCCTCAAGAAGCCTTTCGCTAAGACTGTTCCTGTGGAATTGGTAAAGTGATATTTGGAAGCCAGTAGAGGGCTATGGTGAAAAAGGAAATATCCTCAGATGAAATCTGGAAAGAAGCTTTCTGAGAAACTGCTTAGTGTTCTGTTAATTCATCTCACAGAGTTACATGTGTATTTCGTATATCTCTTTTCTAGCCTTATTTCTGAGGAATCTGAGAACAGATATTTCGGATCCCTTTGAAGACTCTAGGGCCAAAGGAAATATCCTCCGATAACAAAGAGAATGAAGCTTTCGGAGAAACTACTTTGTGTTCTGTGAAATCATCTCACAGAGTTACAGCTTTCCCCTCAAGAAGCCTTTCGCTAAGACAGTTCTTGTGGAATTGGCAAAGTGATATTTGGAAGCCCATAGAGGGCTATGGTGAAAAAGGAAATATCCTCAGATGAAATCTGGAAAGAAGCTCTCTGAGAAACTGCTTAGTGTTCTGTTAATTCATCTGACAGAGTTACATGTGTATTTCGTGCATCTCTTTGCTAGCCTCATTTCTGTGGAATCTGAGAACAGATATTTCGCATCCCTTTGAAGACTATAGGGCCAAAGGAAATATCCTCCGATAACAAAGAGAAAGACGCTTTCTGATAAACTTCTTTGTGTTCTGTGAAATCATCTCACAGAGTTAGAGCTTTCCCCTCCAGAAGCCTTTCGCTAAGACTGTTCCTGTGGAATTGGCAAAGTGATATTTGGAAGCCCTTAGAGGTCTATGGTGAAAAAGGAAATATCCTCAGATGAAATCTGGAAAGAAGCTTTCTGAGAAACTGCTTAGTGTTCTGTTAATTCATCTCACAGAGTTACATGTGCATTTCGTGTATCTCTTTGCTAGCCTTATTTCTGAGGAAACTGAGAACAGATATTTCGGATCCCTTTGAAGACTCTAGAGCCAAAGGAAATATCCTCCGATAAAAAAGAGAAAGAAGCTTTCTGAGAAACTTCTCTGTGTTCTGTGAAATCATCTCACAGAGTTACAACTTTCCCCTCAAGAAGCCTTTCGCTAAGACAGTTCTTGTGGAATGGCAAAGTGATATTTGGAAACCCAAAGAGGGCGATTGTGAAAAAGGAAATATCCTCAGATGAAATCTGGAAAGAAGCTTTCTGAGAAACTGCTTAGTGTTCTGTTAATTCACCTCACAGAGTTACATGTGCATTTCGTGGATCTCTTTGCTAGCCTTATTTCTGTAGAATCTGAGAACAGATATTTCGGATCCCTTTGAAGACTATAGGGCCAAAGGAAATATCCTCTGAAAACAAAGAGAAAGAAGCTTTCTGAGAAACTACTTTGTGCTCTGTGAAATCATCTCACAGAGATACAGCTTTCGCCTCAAGAAGCCTTTCGCTAAGACAGTTCCTGTGGAATTGGTAAAGTGATATTTGGAAGCCAGTAGAGGGCTGTGGTGAAAAAGGAAATATCCTCAGATGAAATCTGGAAAGAAGCTTTCTGAGAAACTGCTTAGTGTTCTGTTAATTCATCTCACAGAGTTACATGTGTATGTCGTGGATCTCTTTTCTAGCCTTATTTCTGACGAATCTGAGAACAGATATTTCGGATCCCTTTGAAGACTATAGGGCCAAAAGAAATATCCTCCGATAAGAAAGAGAAAGAAGCTTTCTGAGAAACTTCTTTGTGTTCTGTGAAATCATCTCACAGAGTTACAGCTTTCCCCTCAAGATGACTTTCGCTAAGACAGCTCCTGTGGAATTGGCAAAGTGATATTTGGAAGCCAATAGAGGGATATGGTGAAAAAGGAAATATCCAAAGATGAAATCTGGAAGAAGCTTTCTGAGAAACTGCTTAGTGTTCTGTTAATTCGTCTCACAGAGTTACATATGTATTTCGTATATCTCTTTTCTAGCCTTATTTCTCAGGAATCTGAGAACAGATATTTCGGATCCCTTTGAAGACTCTAGGGCCAAAGGAAATATCCTCCGATAACAAAGAGAAAGAAGCTTTCTGAGAAACTTCTTTGTGTTCTGTGAAATCATCTCACAGAGTTACAGCTTTCCCCTCAAGAAGCCTTTCGCTAAGCAGTTCTTGTGGAATTGGCAAAGAGATATTTGGAAGCCCATAGACGTCTACGGTCAAAAAGGAAATATCCTGAGATGAAATCTGGAAAGAAGCTTTCTGAGAAACTGCTTAGTGTTCTGTTAATTCATCTCACAGAGTTTCATGTGTATTTCGTGCATCTCTTTGCTAGCCTTATTTGTGTGGAATCTGAGAACAGATATTTCGGATCCCTTTGAAGACTATAGGGCCAAAGGAAATATCCTCTGAAAACAAAGAGAAAGAAGCTTTCTGAGAAACTTGTTTGTGCTCTGTGAAATCATCTCCCAGAGATACAGCTTTCGCCTCAAGAAGCCTTTCGCTAAGAGAGTTCCTGTGGAATTGTTAAAGTGATATTTGGAAGCCAGTAGAGGGCTGTGGTGAAAAAGGAAATATCCTCAGATGAAATCTGGAAAGAAGCTTTCTGAGAAACTGCTTAGTGTTCTGTTAATTCATCTCACAGAGTTACATGTGTATTTCGTGGATCTCTTTTCTAGCCTTATTTCTGACGAATCTGAGAACAGATATTTCGGATCCCTTTGAAGACTCTAGGGCCAAAGGAAATATCCTCCGATAACAAAGAGAAAGAAGCTTTCTGAGAAACTTCTTTGTGTTCTGTGAAATCATCTCACAGAATTACAGCTTTCCCCTCAAGATGTCTTTCGCTAAGACAGTTCCTGTGGATTTGGTAAAGTGATTTTTGGAAGCCAGTAAAGGGCTACGGTGAAAAAGGAAATATCCTCAGATGAAATCTGGAAAGAAGCTTTCTGAGAAACTGCTTAGTGTTCTGTTAATTCATCGCACAGAGTTACATGTGTATTTCGTGGATCTCTTTGCTACCCTTATTTCGGTGGAATCTGAGTACCGATATTTCGGATCCCATTGAAGACTATGGGGCCAAAGGAAATATCCTCCCATAACAAAGAGAAAGAAGCTTTCTGAGAAACTTCTTTAAGTTCTGTGAAGTCATCTCACAGAGTTACAGCTTTCCCTTTAAGAAGCCTTTCGCTAAGACAGTTCTTGTGGAATTGGCAAAGTGATATTTGAATCCCATAGTGGGCTATGGTGAAAAAGGAAAAATCCTCAGATGAAATCTGGAAAGAAGCTTTCTGAGAAACTGCTTAGTGTTCTGTTAATTCATCTCACAGAGTAACATGTGTATGTCGTGGATCTCTTTGCTAGCTTTATTTGTGTGGAATCTGAGAGCAGATATTTCGGATCCCTTTGAAGACTATAGGGCCAAAGGAAATATCCTCCGATAACAAAGAGAAAGAAGCTTTCTGAGAAACTTCTTTGTGTTCTGTGCAATCATCTCCCAGAGGTACAGCTTTCCCCTCAAGAAGCCTTTCGCTAAGACAGTTCCTGTGGAATTGGTAAAGTGATATTTGGAAGCCAGTAAAGGGCTACGGTGAAAAACGAAATATCCTCACATGAAATCTGGAAAGAAGCTTTCTGAGAAACTGCTTAGTGTTCTGTTAATTCATCTCAGAGAGTTACATGTGTATATCGTGGATCTCCTTGCTAGCCTTATTTCTGTGGAATCTGAGAACAGATATTTCGGATCCCTTTGAAGACTATAGGGCCAAAAGAAATATCCTCCGATAACAAAGAGAAAGAAGCTTTCTGAGAAACTTCTTTGTGTTCTGTGAAATCATCTCACAGAGTTACAACTTTCCCCTCAAGAAGCCTTAAGCTAAGACAGTTCTTGTGGAATGGCAAAGTGATATTTGGAAACCCAAAGAGGGCGATTGTGAAAAAGGAAATATCCTCAGATGAAATCTGGAAAGAAGCTTTCTGAGAAACTGCTTAGTGTTCTGTTAATTCATCTCACAGAGTTACATGTGTATTTCTTGGATCTCTTTGCTAGCCTTATTTCTGTAGAATCTGAGAACAGTTATTTCGGATCCCTTTGAAGACTATAGGGCCAAAGGAAATATCCTCTGAAAACAAAGAGAAAGAAGCTTTCTGAGAAACTTCTTTGTGCTCTGTGAAATCATCTCACAGAGATACAGCTTTCGCCTCAAGAAGCCTTTCGCTAAGACAGTTCCTGTGGAATTGGTAAAGTGATATTTGGTAGCCAGTAGAGGGCTGTGGTGAAAAAGGAAATATCCTCAGATGAAATCTGGAAAGAAGCTTTCTGAGAAACTGCTTAGTGTTCTGTTAATTCATCTCACAGTGTTACATGTGTATTTCGTGGATCTCTTTTCTAGCCTTATTTCTGACGAATCTGAGAACAGATATTTCGGATCCCTTTGAAGACTCTAGGGCCAAAGGAAATATCCTCCGATAACAAAGAGAAAGAAGCTTTCTGAGAAACTTCTTTGTGTTCTGTGAAATCATCTCACAGAATTACAGCTTTCCCCTCAACAAGCCTTTCGCTAAGACACTTCCTGTGGAATTGGTAAAGTGATATTTGGAAGCCAGTATAGGGCTATGGTGAAAAAGGAAATATCCTCAGATGAAATCTGGAAAGAAGCTTTCTGAGAAACTGCTTAGTGTTCTGTTAATTCATCTCACAGAGTTACCTGTGTATATCGTGGATCTCTTTGCTAGCCTTGTTTCTGTGGAATATGAGAACAGATATTTCGGATCCCTTTGAAGACTATAGGGCCAAAAGAAATATCCTCCGATAAGAAAGAGAAAGAAGCTTTCTGAGAAACTTCTTTGTGTTCTGTGAAATCATCTCACAGAGTTACAGCTTTCCCCTCAAGATGACTTTCGCTAAGACAGTTCCTGTGGAATTGGCAAAGTGTTATTTGGAAGCCAATAGAGGGATATGGTGAAAAAGGAAATATCCAAAGATGAAATCTGGAAGAAGCTTTCTGAGAAACTGCTTAGTGTTCTGTTAATTCATCTCACAGATTTACATGTGTATTTCGTATATCTCTTTTCTAGCCTTATTTCTCAGGAATCTGAGAACAGATATTTCGGATCCCTTTGAAGACTCTAGGGCCAAAGGAAATATCCTCCAATAACAAAGAGAAAGAAGCTTTCTGAGAAACTTCTTTGTGTTCTGTGAAATCATCTCACAGAGTTACAGCTTTCCCCTCAAGAAGCCTTTCGATAAGCAGTTCTTGTGGAATTGGCAAAGAGATATTTGGAAGCCCATAGACGTCTACCTTCAAAAAGGAAATATCCTGAGATGAAATCTGGAAAGAAGCTTTCTGAGAAACTGCTTAGTGTTCTGTTAATTCATCTCACAGAGTTTCATGTGTATTTCGTGCATCTCTTTGCTAGCCTTATTTCGGTGGAATCTGAGAACTGATATTTCGGATCCCTTTGAAGACTATAGGGCCAAAGGAAATATCCTCTGAAAACAAAGAGAAAGAAGCTTTCTGAGAAACTTCTTTGTGCTCTGTGAAATCATCTCCCGGAGATACAGCTTTCGCCTCAAGAAGCCTTTCGCTAAGAGAGTTCCTGTGGAATTGTTAAAGTGATATTTGGAAGCCAGTAGAGGGCTGTGGTGAAAAAGGAAATATCCTCAGATGAAATCTGGAAAGAAGCTTTCTGAGAAACTGCTTAGTGTTCTGTTAATTCATCTCACAGAGTTACAACTTTCCCCTCAAGAACCCTTTCGCTAAGACAGTTCTTGTGGAATGGCAAAGTGATATTTGGAAACCCATAGAGGGCTATGGTGAAAAAGGAAATATCCTCAGATGAAATCTGGAAAGAAGCTCTCTGAGAAACTGCTTAGTGTTCTGTTAATTCATCTGACAGAGTTACATGTGTATTTCGTGCATCTCTTTGCTAGCCTCATTTCTGTGGAATCTGAGAACAGATATTTCGGATCCCTTTGAAGACTATAGGGCCAAAGGAAATATCCTCCGATAACAAAGAGAAAGACGCTTATTGATAAACTTCTTTGTGTTCTGTGAAATCATCTCACAGAGTTACAGCTTTCTCCTCAAGAAGCCTTTCGCTAAGACAGTTCCTGTGGAATTGGCAAAGTGATATTTGGAAGCCCTTAGAGGGCTTTGGTGAAAAAGGAAATATCCTCAGATGAAATCTGGAAGGAAGCTTTCTGAGAAACTGCTTAGTGTTCTGTTAATTCATGTCACAGAGTTACATCTGTATTTCGTGGATCTCTTTCTATCTCATTTCTGTGGAATCTGAGAACAGATATTTCGGATCCCTTTGAAGACTATAGGGCCAAAGGAAATATCCTCCGATAACAAAGAGAAAGTAGCTTTCTGAGAAACTTCTTTGTGTTCTGTGAAATCACCTCACAGAGTTACAGCTTTCCCCTCAAGAAGCCTTTCGCTAAGACTGTTCCTGTGGAATTGGTAAAGTGATATTTGGAAGCCAGTAGAGGGCTATGGTGAAAAAGGAAATATCCTCAGATGAAATCTGGAAAAAGCTTTCTGAGAAACTGCTTAGTGTTCTGTTAATTCATCTCACAGAGTTACATGTGTATTTCGTATATCTCTTTTCTAGCCTTATTTCTCAGGAATCTGAGAACAGATATTTCGGATCCCTTTGAAGACTCTAGGGCCAAAGGAAATATCCTCGAATAACAAAGAGAAAGAAGCTTTCTGAGTAACTTCTTTGTGTTCTGTGAAATCATCTCACAGAGTTACAGCTTTCCCCTCAAGAAGCCTTTCGCTAAGCAGTTCTTGTGGAATTGGCAAAGAGATATTTGGAAGCCCATAGACGTCTACGTTCAAAAAGGAAATATCCTGAGATGAAATCTGGAAAGAAGCTTTCTGAGGAACTGCTTAGTGTTCTGTTAATTCATCTCACAGAGTTTCATGTGTATTTCGTGGATCTCTTTTCTAGCCTTATTTGTGTGCAGTCTGAGAACAGATATTTCGGATCCCTTTGAAGACTATAGGGCCAAAGGAAATATCCTCTGAAAACAAAGAGAAAGAAGCTTTCTGAGAAACTTCTTTGTGCTCTGTGAAATCATCTCCCAGAGATACAGCTTTCGCCTCAAGAAGCCTTTCGCTAAGAGAGTTCCTGTGGAATTGTTAAAGTGATATTTGGAAGCCAGTAGAGGGCTGTGGTGAAAAAGGAAATATCCTCAGATGAAATCTGGAAAGAAGCTTTCTGAGAAACTGCTTAGTGTTCTGTTAATTCATCTCACAGAGTTACATGTGTATTTCGTATATCTCTTTTCTAGCCTTATTTCTGAGGAATCTGAGAACAGATATTTCGGATCCCTTTGAAGACTCTAGGGCCAAAGGAAATATCCTCCGATAACAAAGAGAATGACGCTTATTGATAAACTTCTTTGTGTTCTGTGAAATCATCTCACAGAGTTACAGCTTTCCCCTCAAGATGACTTTCGCTAAGACAGTTCCTGTGGAATTGGCAAAGTGATATTTGGAAGCCCATAGAGGGCTATGGTCAAAAAGGAAATATCCTCAGATGAAATCTGGAAAGAAGCTCTCTGAGAAACTGCTTAGTGTTCTGTTAATTCATCTGACAGAGTTACATGTGTGTTTCGTGCATCTCTTTTCTAGCCTCATTTCTGTGGAATCTGAGAACAGATATTTCGGATCCCTTTGAAGACAATAGGGCCAAAGGAAATATCCTCCGATAACAAAGAGAAAGACGCTTATTGATAAACTTCTTTGTGTTCTGTGAAATCATCTCACAGAGTTACAGCTTTCCCCTCAAGAAGCCTTTCGCTAAGACTGTTCCTGTGGAATTGGTAAAGTGATATTTGGAAGCCAGTAGAGGGCTATGGTGAAAAAGGAAATATCCTCAGATGAAATCTGGAAAGAAGCTTTCTGAGAAACTGCTTAGTGTTCTGTTAATTCATCTCACAGAGTTACATGTGTATTTCGTATATCTCTTTGCTAGACTTATTTCTGTGGAATCTGAGAACAGATATTTCGGATCCCTTTGAAGACTACAGGGCCAAAGGAAATATCCTCCGATAACAAAGAGAAAGAAGCTTTCTGAGAAACTTCTTTGTGTTCTGTGAAATCATCTCACAGAGTTACAACTTTCCCCTCAAGAACCCTTTCGCTAAGACAGTTCTTGTGGAATGGCAAAGTGATATTTGGAAACCCATAGAGGGCTATGGTGAAAAAGGAAATATCCTCAGATGAAATCTGGAAAGAAGCTTTCTGAGAATCTGCTTAGTGTTCTGTTAATTCATCTCACAGAGTTACATGTGTATTTCGTATATCTCTTTTCTAGCCTTATTTCTGGGGAATCTGAGAACAGATATTTCGGATCCCTTTGAAGACTCTAGGGCCAAAGGAAATATCCTCCGATAACAAAGAGAATGAAGCTTTCGGAGAAACTTCTTTGTGTTCTGTGAAATCATCTCACAGAGTTACAGCTTTCCCCTCAAGAAGACTTTCGCTAAGACAGTTCTTGTGGAATTGGCAAAGTGATATTTGGAAGCCCATAGAGGGCTACGGTGAAAAAGGAAATATCCTCAGATGAAATCTGGAAAGAAGCTCTCTGAGAAACTGCTTAGTGTTCTGTTAATTCATCTCACAGATTTACATGTGTATTTCGTGCATCTCTTTGCTAGCCTCATTTCTGTGGAATCTGAGAAGAGATATTTCGGATCCCTTTGAAGACTATATTGCCAAAGGAAATATCCTCCGATAACAAAGAGAAAGACGCTTTCTGATAAACTTCTTTGTGTTCTGTGAAATCATCTCACAGAGTTACAGCTTTCTCCTCAAGAAGCCTTTCGCTAAGACAGCTCCTGTGCAATTGGCAAAGTGATATTTGGAAGCCCTTAGAGGGCTTTGGTGAAAAAGGAAATATCCTCAGATGAAATCTGGAAGGAAGCTTTCTGAGAAACTGCTTAGTGTTCTGTTAATTCATCTCACAGAGTTACATCTGTATTTCGTGGATCTCTTTCTATCTCATTTCTGTGGAATCTGAGAACAGATATTTCGGATCCCTTTGAAGACTATAGGGCCAAAGGAAATATCCTCCGATAACAAAGAGAAAGTAGCTTTCTGAGAAACTTCTTTGTGTTCTATGAAATCACCTCACAGAGTTACAGCTTTCCCCTCCAGAAGCCTTTCGCTAAGACTGTTCCTGTGGAATTGGTAAAGTGATATTTGGAAGCCAGTAGAGGGCTATGGTGAAAAAGGAAATATCCTCAGATGAAATCTGGAAAGAAGCTTTCTGAGAAACTGGTTAGTGTTCTGTTAATTCATCTCACAGAGTTACATGTGTATATCGTGGATCTCTTTGCTAGACTTATTTCTGTGGAATCTGAGAACAGATATTTCGGATCCCTTTGAAGACTCTAGAGCCAAAGGAAATATCCTCCGATAACAAAGAGAAAGATGCTTTCTGAGAAACTTCTTTGTGTTCTGTGAAATCATCTCACAGAGTTACAACATTCCCCTCAAGAACCTTTTCGCTAAGACAGTTCTTGTGGAATGGCAAAGTGATATTTGGAAACCCATAGAGGGCTATGGTGAAAAAGGAAATATCCTCAGATGAAATCTGGAAAGAAGCTTTCTGAGAAACTGCTTAGTGTTCTGTTAATTCATCTCACAGAGTTACATGTCTATTTCGTATATCTCTTTTCTAGCCTTATTTCTGAGGAATCTGAGAACAGATATTTCGGATCCCTTTGAAGACTCTAGGGCCAAAGGAAATATCCTCCGATAACAAAGAGAATGAAGCTTTCGGAGAAACTTCTTTGTGTTCTGTGAAATCATCTCACAGAGTTACAGCTTTCCCCTCAAGAAGCCTTTCGCTAAGACAGTTCTTGTGGAATTGGCAAAGTGATATTGGAAGCCCATAGAGGGCTATGGTGAAAAAGGAAATATCCTCAGATGAAATCTGGAAAGAAGCTCTCTGAGAAACTGCTTAGTGTTCTGTTAATTCATCTGACAGAGTTACATGTGTATTTCGTGCATCTCTTTGCTAGCCTCATTTCTGTGGAATCTGAGAACAGATATTTCGGATCCCTTTGAAGACTATAGGGCCAAAGGAAATATCCTCCGATAACAAAGAGAAAGACGCTTTCTGATAAACTTCTTTGTGTTCTGTGAAATCATTTCACAGAGTTAGAGCTTTCCCCTCAAGAAGCCTTTCGCTAAGACTGTTCCTGTGGAATTGGTAAAGTGATATTTGGAAGCCAGTAGAGGGCTATGGTGAAAAAGGAAATATCCTCAGATGAAATCTGGAAAGAAGCTTTCTGAGAAACTGCTTAGTGTTCTGTTAATTCATCTCACAGAGTTACATGTGTATATCGTGGATCTCTTTGCTAGACTTATTTCTGTGGAATCTGAGAACAGATATTTCGGATCCCTTTGAAGACTCTAGAGCCAAAGGAAATATCCTCCAATAACAAAGAGAAAGAAGCTTTCTGAGAAACTTCTTTGTGTTCTGTGAAATCATCTCACAGAGTTACAACTTTCCCCTCAAGAACCCTTTCGCTAAGACAGTTCTTGTGGAATGGCAAAGTGATATTTGGAAACCCATAGAGGGCTATGGTGAAAAAGGAAATATCCTCAGATGAAATCTGGAAAGAAGCTTTCTGAGAAACTGCTTAGTGTTCTGTTAATTCATCTGACAGAGTTACATGTGTATTTCGTGCATCTCTTTGCTAGCCTCATTTCTGTGGAATCTGAGAACAGATATTTCGGATCCCTTTGAAGACTATAGGGCCAAAGGAAATATCCTCCGATAACAAAGAGAAAGACGCTTTCTGATAAACTTCTTTGTGTTCTGTGAAATCATCTCACAGAGTTACAGCTTTCTCCTCAAGAAGACTTTCGCTAAGACAGTTCCTGTGGAATTGGCAAAGTGATATTTGGAAGACCTTAGAGGGCTTTGGTGAAAAAGGAAATATCCTCAGATGAAATCTGGAAGGAAGCTTTCTGAGAAACTGCTTAGCGTTCTGTTAATTCATCTCACAGAGTTACATGTGTATTTCGTGGATCTCTTTGCTAGCCTTATTTCTGTGAAATCTGAGAACAGATATTTCGGATCCATTTGAAGACCATAGGGCAAAAGGAAATATCCTCCGATAACAAAGAGAAAGAAGCTTTCTGAGAAACTTCTTTGTTTTCTGTGAAATCATCTCACAGAGTTACAGCTTTCCCCTCAAGAAGCCTTTCGCTAGGACAGTTCTTGTGGAATTGGCAAAGTGATATTTGAAGCCCATAGAGGGCTATGGAGAAAAAGGCAATCTCCTCTGATGAAATCTGGAAAGAAGCTTTCTGAGAAACTGCTTAGTGTTCTGTTAATTAATCTCACAGAGTTACATGTGTATTTCATGAATCTCTTTGCTAGCCTTATTTCTGTGGAATCTGAGAACAGATATTTCGGATCCCTTTGAAGACTATAGGGCCAAAGGAAATATCCTCCGATAACAAAGAGAAAGAAATTTTCTGAGAAAATTCCTTGTGTTCTGTGAAATCATCTCACAGAGTTACAGCTTTCCCCTCAAGATGCCTTTCGCTAAGACAGTTCCTGTGGAATTGGCAAAGTGATATTTGGAAGCCAATAGAGGGCTATGGTGAAAAAGGAAATATCCTCAGATGAAATCTGGAAAGAAGCGTTCTGAGAAACTGCTTAGTGTTCTGTTAATTCATCTCACAGAGTTACATGTGTATGTCGTGGATCTCCTTGCTAGCCTTATTTGTGTGGAATCTGAGAACAGATATTTCGGATCCCTTTGAAGACAATAGGGCCAAAGGAAATATCCTCCGATAACAAAGAGAAAGAAGCTTTCTGAGAAACTTCTTTGTGTTCTGTGAAATCATCTCACAGAGTTACAGCTTTCCCCTCAAGAAGCCTATCGCTAAGACAGTTCCTGTGTAATTGGCAAAGTGATATTTGGAAGCCCTTAGAGGTCTATGGTGAAAAAGGAAATATCCTCAGATGAAATCTGGAAAGAAGCTTTCTGAGAAACTGCTTAGTGTTCTGTTAATTCATCTCACAGAGTTACATGTGTATTTCGTGAATCTCTTTGCTAGCCTTATTTCTGAGGAAACTGAGAACAGATATTTCGGATCCCTTTGAAGACTCTAGGGCCAAAGGAAATATCCTCCGATAACAAAGAGAAAGAAGCTTTCTGAAAAACTTCTCTGTGTTCTGTGAAATCATCTCACAGAGTTACAACTTTCCCCTCAAGAACCCTTTCGCTAAGACAGTTCTTGTGGAATGGCAAAGTGATATTTGGAAACCCAAAGAGGGCGATTGTGAAAAAGGAAATATCCTCAGATGAAATCTGGAAAGAAGCTTTCTGAGAAACTGCTTAGTGTTCTGTTAATTCATCTCACAGAGTTACATGTGTATTTCTTGGATCTCTTTGCTAGCCTTATTTCTGTAGAATCTGAGAACAGATATTTCGGATCCCTTTGAAGACTATAGGGCCAAAGGAAATATCCTCTGAAAACAAAGAGAAAGAAGCTTTCTGAGAAACTTATTTGTGCTCTGTGAAATCATCTCACAGAGATACAGCTTTCGCCTCAAGAAGCCTTTCGCTAAGACAGTTCCTGTGGAATTGGTAAAGTGATATTTGGAAGCCAGTAGAGGGCTGTGGTGAAAAAGGAAATATCCTCAGATGAAATCTGGAAAGAAGCTTTCTGAGAAACTGCTTAGTGTTCTGTTAATTCATCTCACAGAGTTACATGTGTATTTCGTATATCTCTTTTCTAGCCTTATTTCTGAGGAATCTGAGAACAGATATTTCGGATCCCTTTGAAGACTCTAGGGCCAAAGGAAATATCCTCCGATAACAAAGCGAATGAAGCTTTCGGAGAAACTTCTTTGTGTTCTGTGAAATCATCTCACAGAGTTACAGCTTTCCCCTCAAGAAGACTTTCGCTAAGACAGTTCTTGTGGAATTGGCAAAGTGATATTTGGAAGCCCATAGAGGGCTATGGTGAAAAAGGAAATATCCTCAGATGAAATCTGGAAAGAAGCTCTCTGAGAAACTGCTTAGTGTTCTGTTAATTCATCTCACAGAGTTACATGTGTATTTCGTGCATCTCTTTGCTAGCCTCATTTCTGTGTAATCTGAGAACAGATATTTCGGATCCCTTTGAAGACTATATGGCCAAAGGAAATATCCTCCGATAACAAAGAGAAAGACGCTTTCTGATAAACTTCTTTGTGTTCTGTGAAATCATCTCACAGAGTTACAGCTTTCTCCTCAAGAAGCCTTTCGCTAAGACAGTTCCTGTGGAATTGGCAAAGTGATATTTGGAAGCCCTTAGAGGGCTTTGGTGAAAAAGGAAATATCCTCAGATGAAATCTTGAAGGAAGCTTTCTGAGAAACTGCTTAGTGTTCTGTTAATTCATCTCACAGAGTTACATCTGTATTTCGTGGATCTCTTTCTATCTCATTTCTGTGGAATCTGAGAACAGATATTTCGGATCCCTTTGAAGAATATAGGGCCAAAGGAAATATCCTCCGATAACAAAGAGAAAGTAGCTTTCTGAGAAACTTCTTTGTGTTCTGTGAAATCACCTCACAGAGTTACAGCTTTCCCCTCAAGAAGCCTTTTGCTAAGAATGTTCCTGTGGAATTGGTAAAGTGATATTTGGAAGCCAGTAGAGGGCTATGGTGAAAAAGGAAATATCCTCAGATGAAATCTGGAAAGAAGCTTTCTGAGAAACTGCTTAGTGTTCTGTTAATTCATCTCACAGAGTTACATGTGTATATCGTGGATCTCTTTGCTAGACTTATTTTTGTGGAATCTGAGAACAGATATTTCGGATCCCTTTGAAGACTCTAGAGCCAAAGGAAATATCCTCCGATAACAAAGAGAAAGATGCTTTCTGAGAAACTTCTTTGTGTTCTGTGAAATCATCTCACAGAGTTACAACTTTCCCCTCAAGAACCCTTTCGCTAAGACAGTTCTTGTGGAATGGCAAAGTGATATTTGGAAACCCATAGAGGGCTATGGTGAAAAAGGAAATATCCTCAGATGAAATCTGGAAAGAAGCTTTCTGAGAAACTGCTTAGTGTTCTGTTAATTCATCTCACAGAGTTACATGTGTATTTCGTATATCTCTTTTCTAGCCTTATTTCTGAGGAATCTGAGAACAGATATTTCGGATCCCTTTGAAGACTCTAGGGCCAAAGGAAATATCCTCCGATAACAAAGAGAATGAAGCTTTCGGAGAAACTTCTTTGTGTTCTGTGAAATCATCTCACAGAGTTACAGCTTTCCCCTCAAGAAGCCTTTCGCTAAGACAGTTCTTGTGGAATTGGCAAAGTGATATTTGGAAGCCCATAGAGGGCTATGGTGAAAAAGGAAATATCCTCATTGAAATCTGGAAAGAAGCTCTTTGAGAAACTGCTTAGTGTTCTGTTAATTCATCTGACAGAGTTACATTTGTATTTCGTGCATCTCTTTGCTAGCCTCATTTCTGTGGAATCTGAGAACAGATATTTCGGATCCCTTTGAAGACTCTAGGGCAAAAGGAAATATCCTCCGATAACAAAGAGAAAGAAGCTTTCTGAGAAACTTTTTGTGTTCTGTGAAATCATCTCACAGAATTACAGCTTTCCCCTCAACAAGCCTTTCGGTAAGACACTTCCTGTGGAATTGGTAAAGTGATATTTGGAATCCAGTAAAGGGCTATGGTGAAAAACGAAATATCCTCAGATGAAATCTGGAAAGAAGCTTTCTGAGAAACTGCTTAGTGTTCTGTTAATTCATCTCACAGAGTTACATGTGTATATCGTGGATCTCTTTGCTAGCCTTATTTCTGTGGAATATGAGAACAGATATTTCGGATCCCTTTGAAGACTATAGGGCCAAAAGAAATATCCTCCGATAAGAAAGAGAAAGAAGCTTTCTGAGAAACTTCTTTGTGTTCTGTGAAATCATCTCACAGAGTTACAGCTTTCCCCTCAAGATGACTTTCGCTAAGACAGTTCCTGTGGAATTGGCAAAGTGATATTTGGAAGCCAATAGAGGGATATGGTGAAAAAGGAAATATCCAAAGATGAAATCTGGAGGAAGCTTTCTGAGAAACTGCTTAGTGTTCTGTTAATTCATCTCACAGATTTACATGTGTATTTCGTATATCTCTTTTATAGCCTTATTTCTCAGGAATCTGAGAACAGATATTTCGGATCCCTTTGAAGACTCTAGGGCCAAAGGAAATATCCTCCAATAACAAAGAGAAAGAAGCTTTCTGAGAAACTTCTTTGTGTTCTGTGAAATCATCTCACAGAGTTACAGCTTTCCCCTCAAGAAGCCTTTCGCTAAGCAGTTCTTGTGGAATTGGCAAAGAGATATTTGGAAGCCCATAGACGTCTACGTTCAAAAAGGAAATATCCTGTGATGAAATCTGGAAAGAAGTTTTCTGAGAAACTGCTTAGTGTTCTGTTAATTCATCTCACAGAGTTTCATGTGTATTTCGTGGATCTCTTTGCTAGCCTTATTTGTGTGGAGTCTGAGAACAGATATTTCGGATCCCTTTGAAGACTATAGGGCCAAAGGAAATATCCTCTGAAAACAAAGAGAAAGAAGCTTTCTGAGAAACTTCTTTGTGCTCTGTGAAATCATCTCCCAGAGATACAGCTTTCGCCTCAAGAAGCCTTTCGCTAAGAGAGTTCCTGTGGAATTGTTAAAGTGATATTTGGAAGCCAGTAGAGGGCTGTGGTGAAAAAGGAAATATCCTCAGATGAAATCTGGAAAGAAGCTTTCTGAGAAACTGCTTAGTGTTCTGTTAATTCATCTCACAGAATTACATGTGTATTTCGTATATCTCTTTTCTAGCCTTATTTCTGAGGAAACTGAGAACAGATATTTCGGATCCCTTTGAAGACTCTAGGGCCAAAGGAAATATCCTCCGATAACAAAGAGAATGACGCTTATTGATAAACTGCTTTGTGTTCTGTGAAATCATCTCACAGAGTTACAGCTTTCCCCTCAAGATGACTTTCGCAAAGACAGTTCCTGTGGAATTGGCAAAGTGATATTTGGAAGCCCATAGAGGGCTATGGTCAAAAAGGAAATATCCTCAGATGAAATCTGGAAAGAAGCTCTCTGAGAAACTGCTTAGTGTTCTGTTAATTCATCTGACAGAGTTACATGTGTATTTCGTGCATCTCTTTGCTAGCCTCATTTCTGTGGAATCTGAGAACAGATATTTCGGATCCCTTTGAAGACTATAGGGCCAAAGGAAATATCCTCCGATAACAAAGAGAAAGACGCTTATTGATAAACTTCTTTGTGTTCTGTGAAATCATCTCACAGAGTTACAGCTTTCCCCTCAAGAAGCCTTTCGCTAAGACTGTTCCTGTGGAATTGGTAAAGTGATATTTGGAAGCCAGTAGAGGGCTATGGTGAAAAAGGAAATATCCTCAGATGAAATCTGGAAAGAAGCTTTCTGAGAAACTGCTTTGTGTTCTGTTAATTCATCTCACAGAGTTACATGTGTATATCGTGGATCTCTTTGCTAGACTTATTTCTGTGGAATCTGAGAACAGATATTTCGGATCCCTTTGAAGACTACAGGGCCAAAGGAAATATCCTCCGATAACAAAGAGAAAGAAGCTTTCTGAGAAACTTCTTTGTGTTCTGTGAAATCATCTCACAGAGTTACAACTTTCCCCTCAAGAACCCTTTCGCTAAGACAGTTCTTGTGGAATGGCAAAGTGATATTTGGAAACCCATAGAGGGCTATGGTGAAAAAGGAAATATCCTCAGATGAAATCTGGAAAGAAGCTTTCTGAGAAACTGCTTAGTGTTCTGTTAATTCATCTCACAGAGTTACATGTGTATTTCGTATATCTCTTTTCTAGCCTTATTTCTGGGGAATCTGAGAACAGATATTTCGGATCCCTTTGAAGACTCTAGGGCCAAAGGAAATATCCTCCGATAACAAAGAGAATGAAGCTTTCGGAGAAACTTCTTTGTGTTCTGTGAAAGCATCTCACAGAGTTACAGCTTTCCCCTCAAGAAGACTTTCGCTAAGACAGTTCTTGTGGAATTGGCAAAGTGATATTTGGAAGCCCATAGAGGGCTATGGTGAAAAAGGAAATATCCTCAGATGAAATCTTGAAAGAAGCTTCATGAGAAACTGCTTAGTGTTCTGTTAATTCATCTCACAGATTTACATGTGTATTTCGTGCATCTCTTTGCTAGCCTCATTTCTGTGGAATCTGAGAAGAGATATTTCGGATCCCTTTGAAGACTATATGGCCAAAGGAAATATCCTCCGATAACAAAGAGAAAGACGCTTTCTGATAAACTTCTTTGTGTTCTGTGAAATCATCTCACAGAGTTACAGCTTTCTCCTCAAGAAGCCATTCGCTAAGACAGCTCCTGTGGAATTGGCAAAGTGATATTTGGAAGCCCTTAGAGGGCTTTGGTGAAAAAGGAAATATCCTCAGATGAAATCTGGAAGGAAGCTTTCTGAGAAACTGCTTAGTGTTCTGTTAATTCATCTCACAGAGTTACATCTGTATTTCGTGGATCTCTTTCTATCTCATTTCTGTGGAATCTGAGAACAGATATTTCGGATCCCTTTGAAGACTATAGGGCCAAAGGAAATATCCTCCGATAACAAAGAGAATGAAGCTTTCGGAGAAACTTCTTTGTGTTCTGTGAAATCATCTCACAGAGTTACAGCTTTCCCCTCAAGAAGCCTTTCGCTAAGACAGTTCTTGTGGAATTGGCAAAGTGATATTTGGAAGCCCTTAGAGGGCTATGGAGAAAAAGGAAATATTCTCAGATGAAATCTGGAAAGAAGCTCTCTGAGAAACTGCTTAGTGTTCTGTTAATTCATCTGACAGAGTTACATGTGTATTTCGTGCATCTCTTTGCTAGCCTCATTTCTGTGGAATCTGAGAACAGATATTTCGGATCCCTTTGAAGACTATAGGGCCAAAGGAAATATCCTCCGATAACAAAGAGAAAGACGTTTTCTGATAAACTTCTTTGTGTTCTGTGAAATCATCTCACAGAGTTACAGCTTTCTCCTCAAGAAGCCTTTCGCTAAGACAGTTCCTGTGGAATTGGCAAAGTGATATTTGGAAGACCTTAGAGGGCTTTGGTGAAAAAGGAAATATCCTCAGATGAAATCTGGAAGGAAGCTTTCTGAGAAACTGCTTAGTGTTCTGTTAATTCATCTCACAGAGTTACATGTGTATTTCGTGGATCTCTTTGCTAGCCTTATTTCTGTGAAATCTGAGAACAGATATTTCGGATCCCTTTGAAGACTCTAGGGCCAAAGGAAATATCCTCCGATAACAAAGAGAAAGAAGCTTTCTGAGAAACTTCTCTGTGTTCTGTGAAATCATCTCACAGAGTTACAACTTTCCCCTCAAGAAGCCTTTCGCTAAGACAGTTCTTGTGGAATGGCAAAGTGATATTTGGAAACCCAAAGAGGGCGATTGTGAAAAAGGAAATATCCTCAGATGAAATCTGGAAAGAAGCTTTCTGAGAAACTGCTTAGTGTTCTGTTAATTCATCTCACAGAGTTACATGTGTATTTCATGGATCTCTTTGCTAGCCTTATTTCTGTAGAATCTGAGAACAGATATTTCGGATCCCTTTGAAGACTATAGGGCCAAAGGAAATATCCTCTGAAAACAAAGAGAAAGAAGCTTTCTGAGAAACTTCTTTGTGCTCTGTGAAATCATCTCACAGAGATACAGCTTTCGCCTCAAGAAGCCTTTCGCTAAGACAGTTCCTGTGGAATTGGTAAAGTGATATTTGGAAGCCAGTAGAGGGCTGTGGTGAAAAAGGAAATATCCTCAGATGAAATCTGGAAAGAAGCTTTCTGAGAAACTGCTTAGTGTTCTGTTAATTCATCTCACAGAGTTACATGTGTATGTCGTGGATCTCTTTTCTAGCCTTATTTCTGACGAATCTGAGAACAGATATTTCGGATCCCTTTGAAGACTATAGGGCCAAAAGAAATATCCTCCGATAAGAAAGAGAAAGAAGCTTTCTGAGAAACTTCTTTGTGTTCTGTGAAATCATCTCACAGAGTTACAGCTTTCCCCTCAAGATGACTTTCGCTAAGACAGTTCTTGTGGAATTGGCAAAGTGATATTTGGAAGCCATTAGAGGGATATGGTGAAAAAGGAAATATCCAAAGATGAAATCTGGAAAGAAGCTTTCTGAGAAACTGCTTAGTGTTCTGTTAATTCATCTCACAGAGTTACATGTGTATTTCGTATATCTCTTTTCTAGCCTTATTTCTCAGGAATCTGAGAACAGATATTTCGGATCCCTTTGAAGACTCTAGGGCCAAAGGAAATATCCTCCGATAACAAAGAGAAAGAAGCTTTCTGAGAAACTTCTTTGTGTTCTGTGAAATCATCTCACAGAGTTACAGCTTTCCCCTCAAGAAGCCTTTCGCTAAGCAGTTCTTGTGGAATTGGCAAAGAGATATTTGGAAGCCCATAGACGTCTACGGTCAAAAAGGAAATATCCTGAGATGAAATCTGGAAAGAAGCTTTCTGAGAAACTGCTTAGTGTTCTGTTAATTCATCTCACAGAGTTTCATGTGTATTTCGTGCATCTCTTTGCTAGCCTTATTTGTGTGGAATCTGAGAACAGATATTTCGGATCCCTTTGAAGACTATAGGGCCAAAGGAAATATCCTCTGAAAACAAAGAGAAAGAAGCTTTCTGAGAAACTTCTTTGTGCTCTGTGAAATCATCTCCCAGAGATACAGCTTTCGCCTCAAGAAGCCTTTCGCTAAGAGAGTTCCTGTGGAATTGCTAAAGTGATATTTGGAAGCCAGTAGAGGGCTGTGGTGAAAAAGGAAATATCCTCAGATGAAATCTGGAAAGAAGCTTTCTGAGAAACTGCTTAATGTTCTGTTAATTCATCTCACAGAGTTACATGTGTATTTCGTGGATCTCTTTTCTAGCCTTATTTCTGACGAATCTGAGAACAGATATTTCGGATCCCTTTGAAGACTCTAGGGCCAAAGGAAATATCCTCCGATAACAAAGAGAAAGAAGCTTTCTGAGAAACTTCTTTGTGTTCTGTGAAATCATCTCACAGAATTACAGCTTTCCCCTCAAGATGTCTTTCGCTAAGACAGTTCCTGTGGAATTGGTAAAGTGATATTTGGAAGCCAGTAAAGGGGTACGGTGAAAAAGGAAATATCCTCAGATGAAATCTGGAAAGAAGCTTTCTGAGAAACTGCTTAGTGTTCTGTTAATTCATCTCACAGAGTTACATGTGTATATGGTGGATCTCTTTGCTAGCCTTATTTCTGTGGAATCTGAGAACAGATATTTCGGATCCCTTTGAAGACTATAGGGCCAAAAGAAATATCCTCCGATAACAAAGAGAAAGAAGCTCTCTGAGAAACTTCTTTGTGTTCTGTGAAATCATCTCACAGAGATACAGCTTTCTCCTCAAGATGACTTTCGCTAAGACAGATCCTGTGGAATTGGCAAAGTGATATTTGGAAACCAATAGAGCGATATGGTGAAAAAGGAAATATCCAAAGATGAAATCTGGAAGAAGCTTTCTGAGAAACTGCTTAGTGTTCTGTTAATTCATTTCAGAGTTACATGTGTATTTCGTATATCTCTTTTCTAGCCTTATTTCTCAGGAATCTGAGAACAGATATTTCGGATCCCTTTGAAGACTCTAGGGCGAAAGGAAATATCCTCCGATAACAAAGAGAAAGAAGCTTTCTGAGAAACTTCTTTGTGTTCAGTGAAATCATCTCACAGAGTTACAGCTTTCCCCTCAATAAGCCTTTCGCTAAGACAGTTCCTGTGGAATTGGCAAAGTGATATTTGGAAGCCAGTAGAGGGCTATGGTGAAAAAGGAAATATCCTCAGATGAAATCTGGAAAGAAGCTTTCTGAGAAACTGCTTAGTGTTCCGTTAATTCATCTCACAGAGTTACAAGTGTATTTCGTGGATCTCTTTTCTAGCCTTTTTTCTGAGGAATCTGAGAACAGATATTTGGGATCCCTTTGAAGAATCTAGGGCCAAAGGAAATATCCTCCGATAACAAAGAGAAAGAAGCTTTCTGAGAAACTTCTTTGTGTTCTGTAAAATCATCTCACAGAGTTACAGCTTTCCCCTCAAGAAGCCTTTCGCTAAGACACTTCTTGTGGAATTGGCAAAGAGATATTTGGAAGCCCATAGACGTCTACGGTCAAAAAGGAAATATCCTGAGATGAAATCTGGAAAGAAGCTTTCTGAGAAACTGCTTAGTGTTCTGTTAATTCATCGCACAGAGTTACATGTGTATTTCGTGGATCTCTTTGCTACCCTTATTTCGGTGGAATATGAGTACCGATATTTCGGATCCCATTGAAGACTAAGGGGCCAAAGGAAATATCCTCTGATAACAAAGAGACAGAAGCTTTCTGAGAAACTTCTTTAAGTTCTGTGAAGTCATCTCACAGAGTTACAGCTTTCCATTTAAGAAGCCTTTCGCTAAGACAGTTCTTGTGGAATTGGCAAAGTGATATTTGAATCCCATAGTGGGCTATGGTGAAAAAGGCAATCTCCTCAGATGAAACTGGAAAGAAGCTTTCTGAGAAACTGCTTAGCGTTCTGTTAATTCATCTCACAGAATTACATGTGTATTTCGTATGTCTCTTTTCTAGCCTTATTTCTGAGGAATCTGAGAACAGATATTTCGGATCCCTTTGAAGACTCTAGGGCCAATGGAAATATCCTCCGATAACAAAGAGAAAGAAGCTTTCTGAGAAACTTCTCTGTTTTCTGTGAAATCATCTCACAGAGTTACAGCTTTCCTCTCAAAAAGGCTTTCGTTAAGACAGTTCTTGTGGAATTGGCAAAGTGATATTTGGAAGCCCATAGAGGGCTACTGTGAAAAAGGAAATATCCTCTGATGAAGTCTGCAAAGAAGCTGTCTGAGAAACTGCTTAGTGTTCTGTTAATTCATCTCACAGAGTTACATGTGTATTTCGTGGATCTCTTTGCTAGCCTTATTTCTGTGGAATCTGAGTACAGATATTTCGGATCCCTTTGAAGACTATAGGGCCAAAGGAAATATCTTACGATAACAAAGAGAAAGAAGCTTTCTGAGAAACTTCTTTGTGTTCGGTGAAATCAGCTAACAGAGTTACAGCTTTCCCCTCAAGAAGCCTTTCGCTAAGACAGTTCTTCTGGAATTGGCAAAGTGATATTTGGAAGCCCATAGAGGGCTATGGTGAAAAAGGAAAAATCCTCAGATGAAATCTGGAAAGAAGCTTTCTGAGAAACTGCTTAGTGTTCTGTTAATTCATCTCACAGAGTAACATGTGTATGTCGTGGATCTCTTTGCTAGCTTTATTTGTGTGGAATCTGAGAGCAGATATTTCGGATCCCTTTGAAGACTATAGGGCCAAAGGAAATATCCTCCGATAACAAAGAGAAAGAAGCTTTCTGAGAAACTTCTTTGTGTTCTGTGCAATCATCTCACAGAGGTACAGCTTTCCCCTCAAGAAGCCTTTCGCTAAGACAGTTCCTGTGGAATTGGTAAAGTGATATTTGGAAGCCAGTAAAGGGCTACGGTGAAAAACGAAATATCCTCACATGAAATCTGGAAAGAAGCTTTCTGAGAAACTGCTTAGTGTTCTGTTAATTCATCTCACAGAGTTACATGTGTATATCGTGGATCTCCTTGCTAGCCTTATTTCTGTGGAATCTGAGAACAGATATTTCGGATCCCTTTGAAGACTATAGGGCCAAAAGAAATATCCTCCGATAACAAAGAGAAAGAAGCTTTCTGAGAAAATTCTTTGTGATCTGTGAAATCATCTCACAGAGTTACAACTTTCCCCTCAAGAAGCCTTAAGCTAAGACAGTTCTTGTGGAATGGCAAAGTGATATTTGGAAACCCAAAGAGGGCGATTGTGAAAAAGGAAATATCCTCAGATGAAATCTGGAAAGAAGCTTTCTGAGAAACTGCTTAGTGTTCTGTTAATTCATCTCACAGAGTTACATGTGTATTTCTTGGATCTCTTTGCTAGCCTTATTTCTGTAGAATCTGAGAACAGATATTTCGGATCCCTTTGAAGACTATAGGGCCAAAGGAAATATCCTCTGAAAACAAAGAGAAAGAAGCTTTCTGAGAAACTTCTTTGTGCTCTGTGAAATCATCTCACAGAGATACAGCTTTCGCCTCAAGAAGCCTTTCGCTAAGACAGTTCCTGTGGAATTGGTAAAGTGATATTTGGAAGCCAGTAGAGGGCTGTGGTGAAAAAGGAAATATCCTCAGATGAAATCTGGAAAGAAGCTTTCTGAGAAACTGCTTAGTGTTCTGTTAATTCATCTCACAGAGTTACATGTGTATTTCGTGGATCTCTTTTCTAGCCTTATTTCTGACGAATCTGAGAACAGATATTTCGGATCCCTTTGAAGACTCTAGGGCCAAAGGAAATATCCTCCGATAACAAAGAGAAAGAAGCTTTCTGAGAAACTTCTTTGTGTTCTGTGAAATCATCTCACAGAATTACAGCTTTCCCCTCAACAAGCCTTTCGCTAAGACACTTCCTGTGGAATTGGTAAAGTGATATTTGGAAGCCAGTATAGGGCTATGGTGAAAAAGGAAATATCCTCAGATGAAATCTGGAAAGAAGCTTTCTGAGAAACTGCTTAGTGTTCTGTTAATTCATCTCACAGAGTTACATGTGTATATCGTGGATCTCTTTGCTAGCCTTGTTTCTGTGGAATATGAGAACAGATATTTCGGATCCCTTTGAAGACTATAGGGCCAAAAACTATCCTCCGATAAGAAAGAGAAAGAAGCTTTCTGAGAAACTTCTTTGTGTTCTGTGAAATCATCTCACAGAGTTACAGCTTTCCCCTCAAGATGACTTTCGCTAAGACAGTTCCTGTGGAATTGGCAAAGTGATATTTGGAAGCCAATAGAGGGATATGGTGAAAAAGGAAACATCCAAAGATGAAATCTGGAAGAAGCTTTCTGAGAAACTGCTTAGTGTTCTGTTAATTCATCTCACAGAGTTACATGTGTATTTCGTATATCTCTTTCCTAGCCTTATTTCTCAGGAATCTGAGAACAGATATTTCGGATCCCTTTGAAGACTCTAGGGCCAAAGGAAATATCCTCCGATAACAAAGAGAAAGAAGCTTTCTGAGAAACTTTTTTGTGTTCTGTGAAATCATCTCACAGAGTTACAGCTTTCCCCTCAAGAAGCCTTTCGCTAAGCAGTTCTTGTGGAATTGGCAAAGAGATATTTGGAAGCCCTTAGACGTCTACGGTAAAAAGGAAATATCCTGAGATGAAATCTGGAAAGAAGCTTTCTGAGAAACTGCTTAGTGTTCTGTTAATTCATCGCACAGAGTTACATGTGTATTTCGTGGATCTCTTTGCTAGCCTTATTTCGGTGGAATCTGAGTACCGATATTTGGGATCCCATTGAAGACTATGGGGCCAAAGGAAATATCCTCTGATAACAAAGAGAAAGAAGCTTTCTGAGAAACTTCTTTAAGTTCTGTGAAATCATCTCACAGAGATAGAGCTTTCCCCTCAAGAAGCCTTTCGCTAAGACAGTTCTTGTGGAATTGGCAAAATGATATTTGAATCCCATAGTGGGCTATGGTGAAAAAGGCAATCTCCTCAGATGAAATCTGGAAAGAAGCTTTCTGGGAAACTGCTTAGTGTTCTGTTAATTCATCTCACAGAGTAACATGTGTATTTCGTGGATCTCTTTGGTAGCCTTATTTCTTTGGAATCTGAGAACAGATATTTCGGATCCCTTTGAAGACTATAGGGCCAAAGGAAATATCCTCTGAAAACAAAGAGAAAGAAGCTTTCTGAGAAACTTCTTTGTGCTCTGTGAAATCATCTCCCAGAGATACAGCTTTCGCCTCAAGAAGCCTTTCGCTAAGAGAGTTCCTGTGGAATTGCTAAAGTGATATTTGGAAGCCAGTAGAGGGCTGTGGTGAAAAAGGAAATATCCTCAGATGAAATCTGGAAAGAAGCTTTCTGAGAAACTGCTTAATGTTCTGTTAATTCATCTCACAGAGTTACATGTGTATTTCGTGGATCTCTTTTCTAGCCTTATTTCTGACGAATCTGAGAACAGATATTTCGGATCCCTTTGAAGACTCTAGGGCCAAAGGAAATATCCTCCGATAACAAAGAGAAAGAAGCTTTCTGAGAAACTTCTTTGTGTTCTGTGAAATCATCTCACAGAATTACAGCTTTCCCCTCAAGATGTCTTTCGCTAAGACAGTTCCTGTGGAATTGGTAAAGTGATATTTGGAAGCCAGTAAAGGGGTACGGTGAAAAAGGAAATATCCTCAGATGAAATCTGGAAAGAAGCTTTCTGAGAAACTGCTTAGTGTTCTGTTAATTCATCTCACAGAGTTACATGTGTATATGGTGGATCTCTTTGCTAGCCTTATTTCTGTGGAATCTGAGAACAGATATTTCGGATCCCTTTGAAGACTATAGGGCCAAAAGAAATATCCTCCGATAACAAAGAGAAAGAAGCTCTCTGAGAAACTTCTTTGTGTTCTGTGAAATCATCTCACAGAGATACAGCTTTCTCCTCAAGATGACTTTCGCTAAGACAGATCCTGTGGAATTGGCAAAGTGATATTTGGAAACCAATAGAGCGATATGGTGAAAAAGGAAATATCCAAAGATGAAATCTGGAAGAAGCTTTCCGAGAAACTGCTTAGTGTTCTGTTAATTCATTTCAGAGTTACATGTGTATTTCGTATATCTCTTTTCTAGCCTTATTTCTCAGGAATCTGAGAACAGATATTTCGGATCCCATTGAAGACTCTAGGGCGAAAGGAAATATCCTCCGATAACAAAGAGAAAGAAGCTTTCTGAGAAACTTCTTTGTGTTCAGTGAAATCATCTCACAGAGTTACAGCTTTCCCCTCAATAAGCCTTTCGCTAAGACAGTTCCTGTGGAATTGGCAAAGTGATATTTGGAAGCCAGTAGAGGGCTATGGTGAAAAAGGAAATATCCTCAGATGAAATCTGGAAAGAAGCTTTCTGAGAAACTGCTTAGTGTTCCGTTAATTCATCTCACAGAGTTACAAGTGTATTTCGTGGATCTCTTTTCTAGCCTTTTTTCTGAGGAATCTGAGAACAGATATTTGGGATCCCTTTGAAGAATCTAGGGCCAAAGGAAATATCCTCCGATAACAAAGAGAAAGAAGCTTTCTGAGAAACTTCTTTGTGTTCTGTAAAATCATCTCACAGAGT
Organism: Macaca mulatta; assembly: GCF_049350105.2. NCBI lineage: Eukaryota > Metazoa > Chordata > Mammalia > Primates > Cercopithecidae > Macaca > Macaca mulatta. Next base: position 48,855,351 of record NC_133414.1, read on the forward strand.
TACAGCTTTCCCCTCAAGAAGCCTTTCGCTAAGACACTTCTTGTGGAATTGGCAAAGAGATATTTGGAAGCCCATAGACGTCTACGGTCAAAAAGGAAATATCCTGAGATGAAATCTGGAAAGAAGCTTTCTGAGAAACTGCTTAGTGTTCTGTTAATTCATCGCACAGAGTTACATGTGTATTTCGTGGATCTCTTTGCTACCCTTATTTCGGTGGAATATGAGTACCGATATTTCGGATCCCATTGAAGACTAAGGGGCCAAAGGAAATATCCTCTGATAACAAAGAGACAGAAGCTTTCTGAGAAACTTCTTTAAGTTCTGTGAAGTCATCTCACAGAGTTACAGCTTTCCATTTAAGAAGCCTTTCGCTAAGACAGTTCTTGTGGAATTGGCAAAGTGATATTTGAATCCCATAGTGGGCTATGGTGAAAAAGGCAATCTCCTCAGATGAAACTGGAAAGAAGCTTTCTGAGAAACTGCTTAGCGTTCTGTTAATTCATCTCACAGAATTACATGTGTATTTCGTATGTCTCTTTTCTAGCCTTATTTCTGAGGAATCTGAGAACAGATATTTCGGATCCCTTTGAAGACTCTAGGGCCAATGGAAATATCCTCCGATAACAAAGAGAAAGAAGCTTTCTGAGAAACTTCTCTGTTTTCTGTGAAATCATCTCACAGAGTTACAGCTTTCCTCTCAAAAAGGCTTTCGTTAAGACAGTTCTTGTGGAATTGGCAAAGTGATATTTGGAAGCCCATAGAGGGCTACTGTGAAAAAGGAAATATCCTCTGATGAAGTCTGCAAAGAAGCTGTCTGAGAAACTGCTTAGTGTTCTGTTAATTCATCTCACAGAGTTACATGTGTATTTCGTGGATCTCTTTGCTAGCCTTATTTCTGTGGAATCTGAGTACAGATATTTCGGATCCCTTTGAAGACTATAGGGCCAAAGGAAATATCTTACGATAACAAAGAGAAAGAAGCTTTCTGAGAAACTTCTTTGTGTTCGGTGAAATCAGCTAACAGAGTTACAGCTTTCCCCTCAAGAAGCCTTTCGCTAAGACAGTTCTTCTGGAATTGGCAAAGTGATATTTGGAAGCCCATAGAGGGCTATGGTGAAAAAGGAAAAATCCTCAGATGAAATCTGGAAAGAAGCTTTCTGAGAAACTGCTTAGTGTTCTGTTAATTCATCTCACAGAGTAACATGTGTATGTCGTGGATCTCTTTGCTAGCTTTATTTGTGTGGAATCTGAGAGCAGATATTTCGGATCCCTTTGAAGACTATAGGGCCAAAGGAAATATCCTCCGATAACAAAGAGAAAGAAGCTTTCTGAGAAACTTCTTTGTGTTCTGTGCAATCATCTCACAGAGGTACAGCTTTCCCCTCAAGAAGCCTTTCGCTAAGACAGTTCCTGTGGAATTGGTAAAGTGATATTTGGAAGCCAGTAAAGGGCTACGGTGAAAAACGAAATATCCTCACATGAAATCTGGAAAGAAGCTTTCTGAGAAACTGCTTAGTGTTCTGTTAATTCATCTCACAGAGTTACATGTGTATATCGTGGATCTCCTTGCTAGCCTTATTTCTGTGGAATCTGAGAACAGATATTTCGGATCCCTTTGAAGACTATAGGGCCAAAAGAAATATCCTCCGATAACAAAGAGAAAGAAGCTTTCTGAGAAAATTCTTTGTGATCTGTGAAATCATCTCACAGAGTTACAACTTTCCCCTCAAGAAGCCTTAAGCTAAGACAGTTCTTGTGGAATGGCAAAGTGATATTTGGAAACCCAAAGAGGGCGATTGTGAAAAAGGAAATATCCTCAGATGAAATCTGGAAAGAAGCTTTCTGAGAAACTGCTTAGTGTTCTGTTAATTCATCTCACAGAGTTACATGTGTATTTCTTGGATCTCTTTGCTAGCCTTATTTCTGTAGAATCTGAGAACAGATATTTCGGATCCCTTTGAAGACTATAGGGCCAAAGGAAATATCCTCTGAAAACAAAGAGAAAGAAGCTTTCTGAGAAACTTCTTTGTGCTCTGTGAAATCATCTCACAGAGATACAGCTTTCGCCTCAAGAAGCCTTTCGCTAAGACAGTTCCTGTGGAATTGGTAAAGTGATATTTGGAAGCCAGTAGAGGGCTGTGGTGAAAAAGGAAATATCCTCAGATGAAATCTGGAAAGAAGCTTTCTGAGAAACTGCTTAGTGTTCTGTTAATTCATCTCACAGAGTTACATGTGTATTTCGTGGATCTCTTTTCTAGCCTTATTTCTGACGAATCTGAGAACAGATATTTCGGATCCCTTTGAAGACTCTAGGGCCAAAGGAAATATCCTCCGATAACAAAGAGAAAGAAGCTTTCTGAGAAACTTCTTTGTGTTCTGTGAAATCATCTCACAGAATTACAGCTTTCCCCTCAACAAGCCTTTCGCTAAGACACTTCCTGTGGAATTGGTAAAGTGATATTTGGAAGCCAGTATAGGGCTATGGTGAAAAAGGAAATATCCTCAGATGAAATCTGGAAAGAAGCTTTCTGAGAAACTGCTTAGTGTTCTGTTTATTCATCTCACAGAGTTACATGTGTATATCGTGGATCTCTTTGCTAGCCTTGTTTCTGTGGAATATGAGAACAGATATTTCGGATCCCTTTGAAGACTATAGGGCCAAAAACTATCCTCCGATAAGAAAGAGAAAGAAGCTTTCTGAGAAACTTCTTTGTGTTCTGTGAAATCATCTCACAGAGTTACAGCTTTCCCCTCAAGATGACTTTCGCTAAGACAGTTCCTGTGGAATTGGCAAAGTGATATTTGGAAGCCAATAGAGGGATATGGTGAAAAAGGAAACATCCAAAGATGAAATCTGGAAGAAGCTTTCTGAGAAACTGCTTAGTGTTCTGTTAATTCATCTCACAGAGTTACATGTGTATTTCGTATATCTCTTTCCTAGCCTTATTTCTCAGGAATCTGAGAACAGATATTTCGGATCCCTTTGAAGACTCTAGGGCCAAAGGAAATATCCTCCGATAACAAAGAGAAAGAAGCTTTCTGAGAAACTTTTTTGTGTTCTGTGAAATCATCTCACAGAGTTACAGCTTTCCCCTCAAGAAGCCTTTCGCTAAGCAGTTCTTGTGGAATTGGCAAAGAGATATTTGGAAGCCCTTAGACGTCTACGGTAAAAAGGAAATATCCTGAGATGAAATCTGGAAAGAAGCTTTCTGAGAAACTGCTTAGTGTTCTGTTAATTCATCGCACAGAGTTACATGTGTATTTCGTGGATCTCTTTGCTAGCCTTATTTCGGTGGAATCTGAGTACCGATATTTGGGATCCCATTGAAGACTATGGGGCCAAAGGAAATATCCTCTGATAACAAAGAGAAAGAAGCTTTCTGAGAAACTTCTTTAAGTTCTGTGAAATCATCTCACAGAGATAGAGCTTTCCCCTCAAGAAGCCTTTCGCTAAGACAGTTCTTGTGGAATTGGCAAAATGATATTTGAATCCCATAGTGGGCTATGGTGAAAAAGGCAATCTCCTCAGATGAAATCTGGAAAGAAGCTTTCTGGGAAACTGCTTAGTGTTCTGTTAATTCATCTCACAGAGTAACATGTGTATTTCGTGGATCTCTTTGGTAGCCTTATTTCTTTGGAATCTGAGAACAGATATTTCGGATCCCTTTGAAGACTATAGGGCCAAAGGAAATATCCTCCGATAACAAAGAGAAATAAGCTTTCTGAGAAACTTCTCTGTGTTCTGTGAAATCATCTCACAGAGTTACAGCTTTCCTCTCAAGAAGACTTTCGCTAAGACAGTTCCTGTGGAATTGGCAAAGTGATATTTGGAAGCCCATAGAGGGCTATGGTGAAAAAGGAAATATCCTCAGATGAAATCTGGAAAGAAGCTTTCTGAGAAACTGCTTAGTGTTCTGTTAATTCATCTCACAGAGTTACATGTGTATTTCGTGGACCTCTTTTCTAGCATTATTTCTGAGGAATCTGAGAACAGATATTTCGGATCCCTTTGAAAACTATAGGGCCAAAGGAAATATCCTCCGATAACAAAGAGAAAGAAGCTTTCTGAGAAACTTCTTTGTGTTCTGTGCAATCATCTCACAGAGTTACAGCTTTGCCCTCAAGAAGCCTTTCGCTAAGACAGTTCTTGTGGAATTGGCAAAGTGATATTTGGAAGTCTGTAAAGGGCTATGGTGAAAAAGGAAATATCCTCAGATGAAATCTGTAAAGAAGCTCTCTGAGAAACTGCTTAGTGTTCTGTTAATTCATCTCACAGAGTTACATGTGTATTTCGTGGATATCTTTGCTAGCCTTATTTCTGTGGAATCTGAGAACAGATATTTCGTATCCCTTTGAAGACTATAGGGCCAAAGGAAATATTCTCCGATAACAAAGAGAAAGAAGCTTTCTGAGAAACTTCTTTGTGTTCTGTGAAATCATCTCACAGAGTTACAGCTTTCCCCTCAAGAAGCCTTTCGCTAAGACAGTTCTTGTGGAATTGGCAAAGTGATATTTGGAAGCCCATAGAGGGCTATGGTGAAAAAGGAAATATCTTCAGATGAAATCTGGAAAGAAGCTTTCTGAGAAACTGCTTAGTGTTCTGTTAATTCATCTCACAGAGTTACATGTGTATTTCGTGGATCTCTTTTCTAGCCTTATTTCTGACGAGTCTGAGAACAGATATTTCGGATCCCTTTGAAGACTCTAGGGCCAAAGGAAATATCCTCCGATAACAAAGAGAAAGAAGCTTTCTGACAAACTTCTTTGTGTTCTGTGAAATCATCTCACAGAGTTACAGCTTTCCCCTCAAGAAGCCTTTCGCTTAGCAGTTCTTGTGGAATTGGCAAAGAGATATTTGGAAGCCCATAGACGTCTACGGTCAAAAAGGAAATATCCTGAGATGAAATCTGGAAAGAGGCTTTCTGAGAAACTGCTTAGTGTTCTGTTAATTCATCGCACAGAGTTACATGTGTATTTCGTGGATCTCTTTGCTAGCCTTATTTCGGTGGAATCTGAGTACCGATATTTCGTATCCCATTGAAGACTACGGGCCAAAGGAAATATCCTCTGATAAAAAAGAGAAAGAAGCTTTCTGAGAAACTTCTTTAAGTTCTGTGAAATCATCTCACAGAGTTACAGCTTTCCCCTCAAGAAGCCTTTCGCTAAGACAGTTCTTGTGGAATTGGCAAAATGATATTAGAATCCCATAGTGGGCTATGGTGAAAAAGGCAATCTCCTCAGATGAAATCTGGAAAGAAGCTTTCTGGGAAACTGCTTAGTGTTCTGTTAATTCATCTCACAGAGTTACATGTGTATTTCGTGGATCTCTTTGGTAGCCTTATTTCTTTGGAATCTGAGAACAGATATTTCGGATCCCTTTGAAGACTATAGGGCCAAAGGAAATATCCTCCGATAACAAAGAGAAAGAAGCTTTCTGAGAAACTTCTCTGTGTTCTGTGAAATTATCTCACAGAGTTACAGCTTTCCTCTCAAGAAGACTTTCGCTAAGACAGTTCTTGTGGAATTGGCAAAGTGATATTTGGAAGCCCATAGAGGGCTACTGTGAAAAAGGAAATATCCTCAGATGAAATCTGCAAAGAAGCTGTCTGAGAAACTGCTTAGGTTCTGTTAATTCATCTCACAGAGTTACATGTGTATTTCGTGGATCTCTTTGCTAGCCTTATTTCTGTGGAATCTGAGGACAGATATTTCGGATCCCTTTGAAGACTATAGGGCCAAAGGAAATATCTTCCGATAACAAAGAGAAAGAAGCTTTCTGAGAAACTTCTTTGTGTTCGGTGAAATCATCTCACAGAGTTACAGCTTTCCCCTCAAGAAGCCTTTCGCTACGACAGTTCTTGTGGAATTGGCAAAGTGATATTTGGAAGCCCATAGAGGGCTATGCTGAAAAAGGAAATATCCTCAGATGAAATCTGGAAAGAAGCTGTCTGAGAAACTGCTTAGTGTTCTGTTAATTCATCTCACAGAGTTACATTTCTATTTCGTGGATCTCTTTTCTAGCATTATTTCTGAGGAATCTGAGAACAGATATTTCGTATCCCTTTGAAGACTATAGGGCCAAAGGAATTATCCTCCGATAACAAAGAGAAAGAAGCTTTCTGAGAAATTTCTTTGTGTTCTGTGAAATCATCTCACCGAGTTACATCTTTCCCCTCAAGAAGCCTTTCGCTAAGACAGTTCTTGTGGAATTGGCAAAGTGATATTTGGAAGCCTATAGAGGGCTATGGTGAAAAAGGAAATATCCTCAGATGAAATCTGGAAAGAAGCTTTCTGAGAAACTGCTTAGTGTTCTGTTAATTCATCTCACAGAGTAACATGTGTATGTCGTGGATCTCTTTGCTAGCTTTATTTGTGTGGAATCTGAGAACAGATATTTCGGATCCCTTTGAAGACTATAGGGCCAAAGGAAATATCCTCTGATAACAAAGAGAAAGAAGCTTTCTGAGAAACTTCTTTGTGTTCTGTGAAATCATCTCACAGAGTTACAGCTTTCCCCTCAAGAAGTCTTTCGCTAAGACAGTTCCTGTGTAATTGGCAAAGTGATATTTGGAAGCCCTTAGAGGGCTATGGTGAAAAAGGAAATATCCTCAGATGAAATCTGGAAAGAAGCTTTCTGAGAAACTGCTCGGCGTTTTGTTAATTCATCTCACAGAGTTACATGTGTATTTCGTGGATCTCTTTTCTAGCCTTATTTCTGAGGAATCCGAGAACAGATATTTCGGATCCCTTTGAAGACTCTAGGGTCAAAGGAAATATCCTCCGATAACAAAGAGAAAGAAGCTTTCTGAGAAACTTCTTTGTGTTCTGTGAAATCATCTCACAGAGTTACAGCTTTCCCCTCAAGAAGCCTTTCGCTATGACAGCTCCTGTGGAATTGGCAAAGTGATATTTGGAAGCCAGTAAAGGGCTATGGTGAAAAAGGAAATATCCTCAGATGAAATCTGGAAAGAAGCTTTCTGAGAAACTGCTTAGTGTTCTGTTATTTCATCTCTTAGAGTTACATGTGTATGTCGTGGATCTCTTCTCTAGCCTTATTTCTGAGGAATCTGAGAAGAGATATTTCGGATCCCTTTGAAGACTCTAGGGCCAAGGGAAATATCCTCCGATAACAAAGAGAGAGAAGCTTTCAGAGAAACTTCTTTGTGTTCTGTGAAATCATGTCACAGAGTTACAGCTTTCCCCTCAAGAAGCCTTTCGCTAAGACAGTTCTTGCGGAATTGGCAAAGTGATATTAGGAAGCCCATAAAGGGCTATGGTGAAAAAGGAAATCTCCTCAGATGAAATCTGGAAAGAAGATTTCTGAGAAACTGCTTAGTGTTCTGTTAATTCATCTCACAGAGTTACATCTGTATTTCGTGGATCTCTTTGCTTGCCTCATTTCTGCAGAATGTGAGAACAGGTATTTCGGATCCCAATGAAGACTACACGGCCAAAGGAAATATCCTCCGATAACAAAGAGAAAGAAGCTTTCTGAGAAACTTCTTTGTGTTCTGTGAAATCAACTCACAGAGTTACAGCTTTCCCCTCAAGAAGCCTTTCGCTAAGACAGTTCTTTTGAAATTGGCAAAGTGATATTTGGAAGCCCATAGAGGGCTACGGTGAAAAAGGAAATATCCTCAGATGAAATCTGGAAAGAAGCTTTCTGAGAAACTGCTTAGTGTTCTGTTAATTCATCTCACAGAGTTACATGTGTATTTCGTGGATCTCTTTACTAGCCTCATTTCTGTGGAATCTGAGTACAGATATTTCGGATCCCTTTGAAGACTCTAGGGCCAAAGGAAATATCCTCCGATAACAAAGAGAAAGAAGCTTTCTGAGAAACTTCTCTGTGTTCTGTGAAATCATCTCACAGAGTTACAGCTTTCCTCTCAAGAAGACTTTCGCTAAGACAGTTCCTGTGGAATTGGCAAAGTGATATTTGGAAGCCCATAGAGGGCTATGGTGAAAAAGGAAATATCCTCAGATGAAATCTGGAAAGAAGCTTTCTGAGAAACTGCTTAGTGTTCTGTTAATTCATCTCACAGAGTTACATGTGTATTTCGTGGACCTCTTTTCTAGCATTATTTCTGAGGAATCTGAGAACAGATATTTCGGATCCCTTTGAAGACTCTAGGGCCAAAGGAAATATCCTCCGATAACAAAGAGAAAGAAGCTTTCTGAGAAACTTCTTTGTGTTCTGTGAAATCATCTCACAGGGTTACAGCTTTGTCCTCAAAAAGCCTTTCGCTAAGACAGTTCTTGTGGAATTGGCAAAGTGATATTTGGAAGCCCATAGAGGGCTTTGGTGAAAAAGGAAATATCCTCAGATGAAATCTGGAAAGAAGCTTTCTGAGAATCTGCTTAGTGTTCTGTTAATTCATCTCACAGAGTTACATGTGTATTTCGTGGATCTCTTTGCTAGCCTTATTTCTGTGGAATCTGAGAACAGATATTTCGGATCCCATTGAAGACTATAGGGCCAAAATAAATATCCTCCGATTACAAAGAGAAAGAAGCTTTCTGATAAACTTCTTTGTGTTCTGTGAAATCATCTCACAGAGTTACAGCTTTCCCGTCAAGAAGTCTTTCGCTAAGACAGTTCTTGTGGAATTGGCAAAGTGATATTTGGAAGCCCGTAGAGGTCTATGGTGAAAAAGGAAATATCCTCAGATGAAATCTGGAAAGAAGCTTTCTGAGAAACTGCTTAGTGTTCTGTTAATTCACCTCACAGAGTTACATGGGCATTTCGTGGATCTCTTTGCTAGCCTCATTTCTGTGGAATCTGAGAACAGATATTTCGGATCCCTTTGAAGACTATAGGGCCAAAGAAATATCCTCCGATAACAAAGAGAAAGAAGCTTTCTGAGAAACTTCTTTGTGTCCTGTGAAATCATCTCACAGAGTTACAGCTTTCCCCTCAAGAAGCCTTTCACTAAGACAGTTCTTGTGGAATTGGCAAGGTGATATTTGGAAGCCCATAGAGGGCTAAGGTGAAAAAGGAAATATCCTCAGATGAAATCTGGAAGGAAGCTTTCTGAGAAACTGCTTAGTGTTCTGTTAATTCATCTCACAGAGTTACATGTGTATTTCGTATATCTCTTTTCTAGCCTTATTTCTCAGGAATCTGAGAACAGATATTTCGGATCCCTTTGAAGCCTCTAGGGCGAAAGGAAATATATTCCGATAACAAAGAGAAAGAAGCTTTCTGAGAAACTTCATTGTGTTCTGTGAAATCATCTCACAGAGTTACAGCTTTCCCCTCAAGATGCCTTTCGCTAAGACAGTTCCTGTGGAATTGGCAAAGTGATATATGGAAGCCCTTAGAAGGATATGGTGAAAAAGGAAATATCCTCAGATGAAATCTGGAAAGAAGCTTTCTGAGAAACTGCTTAGTGTTCTGTTAATCCATCTCAAAGAGTTACATCTGTATTTCGTGGATCTATTTACTAGCCTTATTTCTGAGAACAGATATTTCGGATCCCTTTGAAGACTCTAGGGCCAGAGGAAATATCCTCCGATAACAAAGAGAAAGAAGATTTCTGAGAAACTTCTTTGTGTTCTTTGAAATCACCTCACAGAGTTACAGCTTTCCCCTCAAGAAGCCTTTCGCTAAGACAGTTCTTGTGGAATTTGCAAAGTGATATTTGGAAGCCCATAGAGGGCTACGTTGAAAAAGGAAATATCCTCAGATGAAATCTGGAAAGAAACTTTCTGAGAAACTGCTTAGTGTTCTGTTAATTCATCTCACCGAGTTACATGTGTATTTCGTGGATCTCTTTGTTAGCCTTATTTCTGTGGAATCTGAGTACAGATATTTCGGATCCCTTTGAAGACTATAGGGCCAAAGGAAATATCCTCCGATAACAAAGAGAAAGAAGCTTTCTGAGAAACTTCTTTGTGTTCTGTGCAATCATCTCACAGAGTTACAGCTTTCCCCTCAAGAAGCCTTTCGCTAAGACAGTTCCTGTGGAATTGGCAAAGTGATATTTGGAAGTCTGTAAAGGGCTATGGTGAAAAAGGAAATATCCTCAGATGAAATCTGTAAAGAAGCTCTCTGAGAAACTGCTTAGTGTTCTGTTATTTCATCTCACAGAGTTACATGTGTATTTCCTGGATCTCTTTGCTAGCCTTATTTCTGTGGAATCTGAGAACAGATATTTCGTATCCCTTTGAAGACTATAGGGCCAAAGGAAATATTCTCCGATAACAAAGAGAAAGAAGCTTTCTGAGAAACTTCTTTGTGTTCTGTGAAATCATCTCACAGAGTTACAGCTTTCCCCTCAAGAAGCCTTTCGCTAAGACAGTTTTTGAGGAATTGGCGAAGTGATATTTGGAAGCGCGTAGAGGGCTATGGTGAAAAAGGAAATATCCTCACATGAAATCTGGAAAGAAGCTTTCTGAGAAACTGCTTAGTGTTCTGTTAATTCACCTCACAGAGTTACATGTGTATTTCCTGGATCTCTTTGGTAGCCTCATTTCTGTGGAATCTGAGAACAGATATTTCGGATCCCTTTGATGACTATAGGGCGAAAGGAAATATCCTCCGATAACAAAGAGAAAGACGCTTTCTGATAAACTTCTTTGTGTTCTGTGAAATCATCTCACAGAGTTACAGCTTTCCCCTCAAGAAGCCTTTCGCTAAGACAGTTCTTGTGGAATTGGCAAAGTGATATTTGGAAGCCCATAGACGGCTATGGTGAAAAAGGAAATATCCTCAGATGAAATCTGGAAAGAAGCTTTCTGAGAAACTGCTTAGTGTTCTGTTAATTAATGTCACAGAGTTACATGTGTATTTCGTGGATCTCTTTGCTAGCCTTATTTCTGACGAGTCTGAGAACAGATATTTCGGATCTCTTTGAAGACTCTAGGGCCAAAGGAAATATCCTCCGATAACAAAGAGAAAGAAGCTTTCTGAGAAACTTCTTTGTGTTCTGTGAAATCATCTCACAGAGTTACAGCTATCCCCTCAAGAAGCCTTTCGCTAAGCAGTTCTTGTGGAATTGGCAGAGAGATATTTGGAAGCCCATAGACGTCTACGGTCAAAAAGGAAATATCCTGAGATGAAATCTGGAAAGAGGCTTCCTGAGAAACTGCTTAGTGTTCTGTTAATTCATCGCACAGAGTTACATGTGTATTTCGTGGATCTCTTTGCTAGCCTTATTTCGGTGGAATCTGAGTACCGATATTTCGTATCCCATTGAAGACTACGGGCCAAAGGAAATATCCTCTGATAACAAAGAGAAAGAAGCTTTCTGAGAAACTTCTTTAAGTTCTGTGAAATCATCTCACAGAGTTACAGCTTTCCCCTCAAGAAGCCTTTCGCTAAGACAGTTCTTGTGGAATTGGCAAAATGATATTAGAATCCCATAGTGGGATATGGTGAAAAAGGCAATCTCCTCAGATGAAATCTGGAAAGAAGCTTTCTGGGAAACTGCTTAGTGTTCTGTTAATTCATCTCACAGAGTTACATGTGTATTTCGTGGATCTCTTTGCTAGCCTTATTTCTTTGGAATCTGAGAACAGATATTGCGGATCCCTTTGAAGACTATAGGGCCAAAGGAAATATCCTCCGATAACAAAGAGAAAGAAGTTTTCTGAGAAACTTCTGTGTGTTCTGTGAAACTATCTCACAGAGTTACAGCTTTCCTCTCAAGAAGACTTTCGCTAAGACAGTTCTTGTGGAATTGGCAAAGTGATATTTGGAAGCCCATAGAGGGCTACTGTGAAAAAGGAAATATCCTCAGATGAAATCTGCAAAGAAGCTGTCTGAGAAACTGCTTAGTGTTCTGTTAATTCATCTCACAGAGTTACATGTGTATTTCGTGGATCTCTTTGCTAGCCTTATTTCTGTGGAATCTGAGGACAGATATTTCGGATCCCTTTGAAGACTATAGGGCCAAAGGAAATATCTTCCGATAACAAAGAGAAAGAAGCTTTCTGAGAAACTTCTTTGTGTTCGGTGAAATCATCTCACAGAGTTACAGCTTTCCCCTCAAGAAGCCTTTCGCTACGACAGTTCTTGTGGAATTGGCAAAGTGATATTTGGAAGCCCATAGAGGGCTATGCTGAAAAAGGAAATATCCTCAGATGAAATCTGGAAAGAAGCTTTCTGAGAAACTGCTTAGTGTTCTGTTAATTCATCTCACAGAGTTACATTTCTATTTCGTGGATCTCTTTTCTAGCATTATTTCTGAGGAATCTGAGAACAGATATTTCGTATCCCTTTGAAGACTATAGGGCCAAAGGAATTATCCTCCGATAACAAAGAGAAAGAAGCTTTCTGAGAAACTTCTTTGTGTTCTGTGCAATCATCTCACAGAGTTACAGCTTTCCCCTCAAGAAGCCTTTCGCTAAGACAGTTCCTGTGGAATTGGCAAAGTGATATTTGGAAGCCAGTAAAGGGCTATGGTGAAAAAGGAAATATCCTCAGATGAAATCTGGAAAGAAGCTTTCTGAGAAACTGCTTAGTGTTCTGTTAATTCATCTCACAGAGTTACATGTGTATTTCGTGGATCTCTTTTCTAGCCTTATTTCTGAGGAATCTGAGAACAGATATTTCTGATCCCTTTGAAGACTCTAGGGCCAAAGGAAATATCCTCCGATAACAAAGAGAAAGAAGCTTTCTGAGAAACTTCTTTGTGTTCTGTGAAATCATCTCACAGAGTTACAGCTTTCCCCTCAAGAAGCCTTTCGCTACGACAGCTCCTGTGGAATTGGCAAAGTGATATTTGGAAGCCAGTAGAGGGCTATGGTGAAAAAAGAAATATCCTCAGATGAAATCTGGAAAGAAGCTTTCCGAGAAACTGCTTAGTGTTCTGTTATTTCATCTCATAGAGTTACATGTGTATGTCGTGGATCTCTTCTCTAGCCTTATTTCTGTGGAATCTGAGAACAGATATTTCGGATCCCTTTGAAGACTCTAGGGCCAAGGGAAATAACCTCCGATAACAAAGAGAGAGAAGCTTTCAGAGAAACTTCTTTGTGTTCTGTGAAATCATGTCACAGAGTTACAGCTTTCCTCTCAAGAAGCCTTTCGCTAAGACAGTTCTTGTGGAATTGGCAAAGTGATATTAGGAAGCCCATAAAGGGCTATGGTGAAAAAGGAAATCTCCTCAGATGAAATCTGGAAAGAAGATTTCTGAGAAACTGCTTAGTGTTCTGTTAATTCATCTCACAGAGTTACATCTGTATGTCGTGGATCTCTTTGCTTGCCTCATTTCTGCGGAATGTGAGAACAGGTATTTCGGATCCCAATGAAGACTACACGGCCAAAGGAAATATCCTCCGATAACAAAGAGAAAGAAGCTTTCTGAGAAACTTCTTTGTGTTCTGTGAAATCAACTCACAGAGTTACAGCTTTCCCCTCAAGAAGCCTTTCGCTAAGACAGTTCTTTTGAAATTGGCAAAGTGATATTTGGAAGCCCATAGAGGGCTACGGTGAAAAAGGAAATATCCTCAGATGAAATCTGGAAAGAAGCTTTCTGAGAAACTGCTTAGTGTTCTGTTAATTCATCTCACAGAGTTACATGTGTATTTCGTGGATCTCTTTACTAGCCTCATTTCTGTGGAATCTGAGTACAGATATTTCGGATCCCTTTGAAGACTCTAGGGCCAAAGGAAATATCCTCCGATAACAAAGAGAAAGAAGCTTTCTGAGAAACTTCTCTGTGTTCTGTGAAATCATCTCACAGAGTTACAGCTTTCCTCTCAAGAAGACTTTCGCTAAGACAGTTCCTGTGGAATTGGCAAAGTGATATTTGGAAGCCCATAGAGGGCTATGGTGAAAAAGGAAATATCCTCAGATGAAATCTGGAAAGAAGCTTTCTGAGAAACTGCTTAGTGTTCTGTTAATGCATCTCACAGAGTTACATGTGTATTTCGTGGACCTCTTTTCTAGCATTATTTCTGAGGAATCTGAGAACAGATATTTCAGATCCCTTTGAAGACTAAAGGGCCAAAGGAAATATCCTCCGATAACAAAGAGAAAGAAGCTTTCTGAGAAACTTCTTTGTGTTCTGTGCAATCATCTCACAGAGTTACAGCTTTGCCCTCAAGAAGCCTTTCGCTAAGACAGTTCTTGTGGAATTGGCAAAGTGATATTTGGAATCAGTAAAGGGCTATGGTGAAAAAGGAATTATCCTCAGATGAAATCTGTAAAGAAGCTCTCTGAGAAACTGCTTAGTGTTCTGTTAATTCATCTCACAGAGTTACATGTGTATTTCGTGGATATCTTTGCTAGCCTTATTTCTGTGGAATCTGAGAACAGATATTTCGGATCCCTTTGAAGACTATAGGGCCAAAGGAAATATCCTCTGATAACAAAGAGAAAGAAGCTCTCTGATAAACTTCTTTGTGTTCTGTGAAATCATCTCACAGGGTTACAGCTTTCTCCTCAAGAAGCCTTTCGCTAAGACAGTTCTTGTGGAATTGGCAAAGTGATATTTGGAAGCCCTTAGAGGGCTTTGGTGAAAACGGAAATATCCTCAGATTAAATCTGGAAAGAAGCTTTCTGAGAATCTGCTTAGTGTTCTGTTAATTCATCTCACAGAGTTACATGTGTATTTCGTGGATCTCTTTGCTAGCCTTATTTCTGTGGAATCTGAGAACAGATATTTCGGATCCCATTGAAGACTATAGGGCCAAAATAAATATCCTCCGATTACAAAGAGAAAGAAGCTTTCTGATAAACTTCTTTGTGTTCTGTGAAATCATCTCACAGAGTTACAGCTTTCCCGTCAAGAAGTCTTTAGCTAAGACAGTTCTTGTGGAATTGGCAAAGTGATATTTGGAAGCCCGTAGAGGGCTATGGTGAAAAAGGAAATATCCTCAGATGAAATCTGGAAAGAAGCTTTCTGAGAAACTGCTTAGTGTTCTGTTAATTCACCTCACAGTGTTACATGGGCATTTCGTGGATCTCTTTGCTAGCCTCATTTCTGTGGAATCTGAGAACAGATATTTCGGATCCCTTTGAAGACTATAGGGCCAAAGAAATATCCTCCGATAACAAAGAGAAAGAAGCTTTCTGAGAAACTTCTTTGTGTCCTGTGAAATCATCTCACAGAGTTACAGCTTTCCCCTCAAGAAGCCTTTCACTAAGACAGTTCTTGTGGAATGGGCAAGGTGATATTTGGAAGCCCATAGAGGGCTAAGGTGAAAAAGGAAATATCCTCAGATGAAATCTGGAAGGAAGCTTTCTGAGAAACTGCTTAGTGTTCTGTTAATTCATCTCACAGAGTTACATTTCTATTTCGTGGATCTCTTTTCTAGCATTATTTCTGAGGAATCTGAGAACAGATATTTCGTATCCCTTTGAAGACTATAGGGCCAAAGGAATTATCCTCCGATAACAAAGAGAAAGAAGCTTTCTGAGAAATTTCTTTGTGTTCTGTGACATCATCTCACCGAGTTACATCTTTCCCCTCAAGAAGCCTTTCGCTAAGACAGTTCTTGTGGAATTGGCAAAGTGATATTTGGAAGCCTATAGAGGGCTATGGTGAAAAAGGAAATATCCTCAGATGAAATCTGGAAAGAAGCTTTCTGAGAAACTGCTTAGTGTTCTGTTAATTCATCTCACAGAGTAACATGTGTATGTCGTGGATCTCTTTGCTAGCTTTATTTGTGTGGAATCTGAGAACAGATATTTCGGATCCATTTGAAGACTATAGGGCCAAAGGAAATATCCTCTGATAACAAAGAGAAAGAAGCTTTCTGAGAAACTTCTTTGTGTTCTGTGAAATCATCTCACAGAGTTACAGCTTTCCCCTCAAGAAGTCTATCGCTAAGACAGTTCCTGTGTAATTGGCAAAGTGATATTTGGAAGCCCTTAGAGGGCTATGGTGAAAAAGGAAATATCCTCAGATGAAATCTGGAAAGAAGCTTTCTGAGAAACTGCTCAGTGTTTTGTTAATTCATCTCACAGAGTTACATGTGTATTTCGTGGATCTCTTATCTAGCCTTATTTCTGAGGAATCCGAGAACAGATATTTCGGATCCCTTTGAAGATTCTAGGGTCAAAGGAAATATCCTCCGATAACAAAGAGAAAGAAGCTTTCTGAGAAACTTCTTTGTGTTCTGTAAAATCACCTCACAGAGTTACAACTTTCCCCTCAAGAAGCCTTTCGCTAAGACAGTTCTTGTGGAATGGCAAAGTGATATTTGGAAACCCATAGAGGGCTATGGTGAAAAAGGAAATATCCTCAGATGAAATCTGGAAAGAAGCTTTCTGAGAAACTGCTTAGTGTTCTGTTAATTCATCTCACAGAGTTACATGTGTATTTCGTGGATCTCTTTGCTAGCCTTATTTCTGTAGAATCTGAGAAGAGATATTTCGGATCCCTTTGAAGACTATAGGGCCAAAGGAAATATCCTACGATAAAAAAGAGAAAGAAGCTTTCTGAGAAACTTCTTTGTGTTCTGTGCAATCATCTCACAGAGTTACAGCTTTCCCCTCAAGAAGCCTTTCGCTAAGACAGTTCCTGTGGAATTGGCAAAGTGATATTTGGAAGCCAGTATAGGGCTATGGTGAAAAAGGAAATATCCTCAGATGAAATCTGGAAAGAAGCTTTCTGAGAAACTGCTTAGTGTTCTTTTAATTCATCTCACAGAGTTACATGTGTATTTCGTGGATCTCTTTTCTAGCCCTATTTCTGAGGAATCTGAGAACAGATATTTCTGATCCCTTTGAAGACTCTAGGGCCAAAGGAAATATCCTCCGATAACAAAGAGAAAGAAGCTTTCTGAGAAACTTCTTTGTGTTCGGTGAAATCATCTCACAGAGTTACAGCTTTCCCCTCAAGAAGCCTTTCGCTACGACAGCTCCTGTGGAATTGGCAAAGTGATATTTGGAAGCCAGTAGAGGGCTATGGTGAAAAAAGAAATATCCTCAGATGAAATCTGGAAAGAAGCTTTCCGAGAAAGTGCTTAGTGTTCTGTTATTTCATCTCATAGAGTTACATGTGTATGTCGTGGATCTCTTCTCTAGCCTTATTTCTGAGGAATCTGAGAACAGATATTTCGGATCCCTTTGAAGACTCTAGGGCCAAGGGAAATATCCTCCGATAACAAAGAGAGAGAAGCTTTCAGAGAAACTTCTTTGTGTTCTGTGAAATCATGTCACAGAGTTACAGCTTTCCCCTCAAGAAGCCTTTCGCTAAGACATTTCTTGTGGAATTGGCAAAGTGATATTAGGAAGCCCATAAAGGGCTATGGTGAAAAAGGAAATCTCCTCAGATGAAATCTGGAAAGAAGATTTCTGAGAAACGGCTTAGTGTTCTGTTAATTCATCTCACAGAGTTACATCTGTATTTCGTGGATCTCTTTGCTTGCCTCATTTCTGCGGAATGTGAGAACAGGTATTTCGGATCCCAATGAATACTACACGGCCAAAGGAAATATCCTCTGATAACAAAGAGAAAGAAGCTTTCTGAGAAACTTCTTTGTGTTCTGTGAAATCAACTCACAGAGTTACAGCTTTCCCCTCAAGAAGCCTTTCGCTAAGACAGTTCTTTTGAAATTGGCAAAGTGATATTTGGAAGCCCATAGAGGGCTACGGTGAAAAAGGAAATATCCTCAGATGAAATTTGGAAAGAAGCTTTCTGAGAAACTGCAGAGTGTTCTGTTAATTCATCTCACAGAGTTACATGTGTATTTCGTGGATCTCTTTGCTAGCCTCATTTCTGTGGAATCTGAGTACAGATATTTCGGATCCCTTTGAAGACTCTAGGGCCAAAGGAAAAATCCTCCGATAACAAAGAGGAAGAAGCTTTCTGAGAAACTTCCTTGTGTTCTGTGAAATCATCTCACAGAGTTACAGCTTTCCTCTCAAGAAGGCTTTCGCTAAGACAGTTCCTGTGGAATTGGCAAAGTGATATTTGGAAGCCCATAGAGGGCTATGGTGAAAAAGGAAATATCCTCAGATGAAATCTGGAAAGAAGCTTTCTGAGAAACTGCTTAGTGTTCTGTTAATTCATCTCACAGAGTTACATGTGTACTTCGTGGACCTCTTTTCTAGCATTATTTCTGAGGGATCTGAGAACAGATATTTCGGATCCCTTTGAAGACTCTAGGGCCAAAGGAAATATCCTCCGATAACAAAGAGAAAGAAGCTTTCTGAGAAAGTTCTTTGTGTTCTGTGCAATCATCTCACAGAGTTACAGCTTTGCCCTCAAGAAGCCTTTCGCTAAGACAGTTCTTGTGGAATTGGCAAAGTGATATTTGGAATCAGTAAAGGGCTATGGTGAAAAAGGAATTATCCTCAGATGAAATCTGTAAAGAAGCTCTCTGAGAAACTGCTTAGTGTTCTGTTAATTCATCTCACAGAGTTACATGTGTATTTCGTGGATATCTTTGCTAGCCTTATTTCTGTGGAATCTGAGAACAGATATTTCGGATCCCTTTGAAGACTATAGGGCCAAAGGAAATATCCTCCGATAACAAAGAGAAAGAAGCTCTCTGATAAACTTCTTTGTGTTCTGTGAAATCATCTCACAGGGTTACAGCATTCTCCTCAAGAAGCCTTTCGCTAAGACAGTTCTTGTGGAATTGGCAAAGTGATATTTGGAAGCCCTTAGAGGGCTTTGGTGAAAAAGGAAATATCCTCAGATGAAATCTGGAAAGAAGCTTTCTGAGAATCTGCTTAGTGTTCTGTTAATTCATCTCACAGAGTTACATGTGTATTTCGTGGATCTCTTTGCTAGCCTTATTTCTGTGGAATCTGAGAACAGATATTTCGGATCCCATTGAAGACTATAGGGCCAAAATAAATATCCTCCGATTACAAAGAGAAAGAAGCTTTCTGATAAACTTCTTTGTGTTCTGTGAAATCATCTCACAGAATTACAGCTTTCCCGTCAAGAAGTCTTTCGCTAAGACAGTTCCTGTGGAATTGGCAAAGTGATATTTGGAAGCCCGTAGAGGGCTATGGTGAAAAAGGAAATATCCTCAGATGAAATCTGGAAGGAAGCTTTCTGAGAAACTGCTTAGTGTTCTGTTAATACATCTCACAGAGTTACATCTGTATTTCGTGGATCTATTTACTAGCCTTATTTCTGAGGAATCTGAGAACAGATATTTCGGATCCTTTTGAAGACTCTAGGGCCAGAGGAAATATCCTCCGATAACAAAGAGAAAGAAGATTTCTGAGAAACTTCTTTGTGTTCTGTGAAATCACCTCACAGAGTTACAGCTTTCCCCTCAAGAAGCCTTTCGCTAAGACAGTTCTCGTGGAATTTGCAAAGTGATATTTGGAAGCCCATAGAGGGCTACGTTGAAAAAGGAAATATCCTCAGATGAAATCTGGAAAGAAACTTTCTGAGAAACTGCTTAGTGTTCTGTTAATTCATCTCACCGAGTTACATGTGTATTTCGTGGATCTCTTTGTTAGCCTTATTTCTGTGGAATCTGAGTACAGATATTTCGGATCCCTTTGAAGACTATAGGGCCAAAGGAAATATCCTCCGATAACAAAGAGAAAGAAGCTTTCTGAGAAACTTCTTTGAGTTCTGTGAAATCATCTCACAGAGTTACAGCTTTCTCCTCAAGAAGCCTTTCGCTAAGACAGTTCTTGGGAAATTGGCAAAGTGATATTTGAAAGCCCGTAGAGGGCTACGGTGAAAAAGGAAATATCCTCAGATGAAATCTGGAAAGAAGCTTTCTGTGAAACTGCTTAGTGTTCTGTTAATTCATCTCACAGAGTTACATGTGTATTTCGTGGATCTCTTTGCTAGCCTTATTTCTGTGGAATCTGAGAACAGATATTTCGGAACCATTTGAAGTCTATAGGGCCAAAGGAAATATCCTCCGATAACAAAGAGAAAGAAGCTTTCTGAGAAACTTCTTTGTGTTCTGTGAAATCATCTCACAGAGTTACAGCTTTCCCCTCAAGAAGCCTTTCGCTAAGACAGTTCCTGTGAAATTGGCAAAGTCATATTCGGAAGCCCTTAGAGGGCTATGGTGAAAAAGGAAATATCCTCAGATGAAATCTGGAAAGAAGCTTTCTGAGAAACTGCTCAGTGTTTTGTTAATTCATCTCACAGAGTTACATGTGTATTTCGTGGATCTCTTTTCCAGTCTTATTTCTGAGGAATCCGAGAACAGATATTTCGGATCCCTTTGAAGACTCTAGGGCCAAGGGAAATATCCTCCGATAACAAAGAGAAAGAAGCTTTCTGAGAAACTTCTTTGTGTTCTGTGAAATCACCTCACAGAGTTACAACTTTCCCCTCAAGAAGCCTTTCGCTAAGACAGTTCTTGTGGAATGGCAAAGTGATATTTGGAAACCCATAGAGGGCTATGGTGAAAAAGGAAATATCCTCAGATGAAATCTGGAAAGAAGCTTTCTGAGAAACTGCTAAGTGTTCTGTTAATTCATCTCACAGAGTTACATGTGTATTTCGTGGATCTCTTTGCTAGCCTCTCTTCTGTGGAATCTGAGAACAGATATTTCGGATCCCTTTGAAGACTAGAGGGCTAAAGGAAATATCCTCCGATAACAAAGAGAAAGAAGCTTTCTGAGAAACTTCTTTGTGTTCTGTGAAATCATCTCACAGAGTTACAGCTTTCCCCTCAAGAAGCCTATCGCTAAGACAGCTCCTGTGGAATTGGCAAAGAGATATTTGGAAGCCCATAGACGTCTACGGTCAAAAAGGAAATATCCTGAGATGAAATCTGGAAAGAAGCTTTCTGAGAAACTGCTTAGTGTTCCGTTAATTCATCGCACAGAGTTACATGTGTATTTCGTGGATCTCTTTGCTAGCCTTATTTCGGTGGAATCTGAGTACCGATATTTCGGATCCCATTGAAGACTATGGGGCCAAAGGAAATATCCTCTGATAACAAAGAGAAAGAAGCTTTCTGAGAAACTTCTTTAAGTTCTGTGAAATCATCTCAGAGAGTTACAGCTTTCCCTTTAAGAAGCCTTTCGCTAAGACAGTTCTTGTGGAATTGGCAAAGTGATATTTGAATCCCATAGTGGGCTATGGTGAAAAAGGAAATATCCTCAGATGAAATCTGGAAAGAAGCTTTCTGAGAAACTGCTTAGTGTTCTGTTAATTCATCTCACAGGGTTCCATGTGTATTTCGTGGATCTCTTTGGTAGCCTTATTTCTGTGGAATCTGAGAACAGATATTTCGGATCCCTTTGAAGACTCTAGGGCCAAAGGAAATATCCTCCGATAACAAAGAGAAAGAAGCTTTCTGAGAAACTTCTTTGTGTTCTGTGAAATCATCTCACAGAGTTACAGCTTTCTCCTCAAGATGCCTTTCGCTAAGACAGTTCCTGTGGAATTGGCAAAGTGATATGAGGAAGCCAATAGAGGGCTATGCTGAAAAAGGAAATATCCTCAGATGAAATCTGGAAAGAAGCTTTCTGAGAAACTGCTTAGCGTTCTGTTAATTCATCTCACAGAGTTACATGTGTATTTCGTATATCTCTTTTCTAGCCTTATTTCTGAGGAATCTGAGAACAGATATTTCGGATCCCTTTGAAGACTCTAGGGCCAATGGAAATATCCTCCGATAACAAAGAGAAAGAAGCTTTCTGAGAAACTTCTCTGTGGTCTGTGAAAACATCTCACACAGTTACAGCTTTCCTCTCAAGAAGACTTTCGCTAAGACAGTTCTTGTGGAATTGGCAAAGTGATATTTGGAAGCCCATAGAGGGCTACTGTGAAAAAGGAAATATCCTCAGATGAAATCTGCAAAGAAGCTGTCTGAGAAACTGCTTAGTGTTCTGTTAATTCATCTCACAGAGTTACATGTGTATTTCGTGGATCTCTTTGCTGGCCTTATTTCTGTGGAATCTGAGTACAGATATTTCAGATCCCTTTGAAGACTATAGGGCCAAAGGAAATATCTTCCGATAACAAAGAGAAAGAAGCTTTCTGAGAAACTTCTTTGGGTTCGGTGAAATCAGCTAACAGAGTTACAGCTTTCCCCTCAAGAAGCCTTTCGCTAAGACAGTTCTTGTGGAATTTGCAAAGTGATATTTGGAAGCCCATAGAGGGCTATGGTGAAAAAGGAAATATCCTCAGATGAAATCTGGAAAGAAGCTTTCTGAGAAACAGCTTAGTGTTCTGTTAATTCATCTCACAGAGTTACATGTGTATTTCGTGGATCTCTTTTCTAGCATTATTTCTGAGGAATCTGAGAACAGATGTTTCGGATCCCTTTGAAGACTATAGGGCCAAAGGAAATATCCTCTGATAACAAAGAGAAAGAAGCTTTCTGAGAAACCTCTTTGTGTTCTGTGAAATCACCTCACCGAGTTACATCTTTCCCCTCAAGAATCCTTTCGCTAAGACAGTTCTTGTGGAATTGGCAAAGTGATATTTGGAAGCCTATAGAGGGCTATGGTGAAAAAGGAAATATCCTCAGATGAAATCTGGAAAGAAGCTTTCTGAGAAACTGCTTAGTGTTCTGTTAATTCATCTCACAGAGTAACATGTGTATGTCGTGGATCTCTTTGCTACCTTTATTTGTGTGGAATCTGAGAACAGATATTTCGGATCCCTTTGAAGACTATAGGGCCAAAGGAAATATCCTCCGATAACAAAGAGAAAGAAGCTTTCTGAGAAACTTCTTTGTGTTCTGTGAAATCATTTCACAGAGTTACAGCTTTCCCCTCAAGAAGCCTTTCGCTAAGACAGTTCCTGTGTAATTGGCAAAGTGATATTTGGAAGCCCTTAGAGGGCTACAGTGAAAAAGGAAATATCCTCAGATGAAATCTGGAAGGAAGCTTTCTGAGAAACTGCTTAGTGTTCTGTTAATTCATCTCACAGAATTACATGTGTATTTCGTGGATATCTTTGCTGGCCTTATTTCTGTGGAATCTGAGAACAGATATTTCGGATCCCATTGGAGACTATAGGGCGAAAGGAAATATCCTCCGATAACAAAGAGAAAGAAACTTTCTGAGAAACTTCTTTGTGTTCTGTGAAATCATCTCACAGAGTTACAGCATTCCCCTCAAGAAGCCTTTCCCTAAGACAGTTCTTGTGGAATTGGCAAAGTGATATTTGGAAGCCCATAGAGGGCTATCTTGAAAAAGGATATATCCTCAAATGAAATCTGGAAAGAAACTTTCTGAGAAACTGCTTAGTGTTCTGATAACTCATCTCACAGGGTTACATGTGTATTTCGTATACCTCTTTGCTAGCCTTATTTCTGTGGAATCAGAGAACAGATATTTCGGATCCCATTGAAGACTATAGGGCCAAAGGAAATATCCTCCGATAACAAAGAGAAAGAGGCTTTCTGAGAAACTTCTTTGTGTTCTGTGAAATCATCTCACAGAGTTACAGCTTTCCCCTCAAGAAGCCTTTCGCTAAGACAGTTCCTGTGGAATTGGCAAAGTGATATTTGGAAGCCCATAGAGGGTTATGGTGAAAAAGGAAATATCCTTAGATGAAATCTGTAAGGAAACTTTCTGAGAAACTGCTTAGTGTTCTGTTAATTCATCTCACAGAGTTACATGTGTATTTCGTGGATCTCTTTGCTAGCCTTATTTCTAAGGAATCTGAGAACAGATATTTCGGATCCCTTTGAAGACAATAGGGCCAAAGGAAATATCCTCCGATAACAAAGAGAAAGAAGCTTTCTGAGAAACTTCTTTGTGTTCTGTGAAATCATCTCACAGAGTTACAGCTTTCCCCTCAAGAAGCCTTTCGCTAAGACAGTTCTTGTGGAATTGGCAAAGTGATATTTGGAAGCCCACAGAGGGCTATGGTGAAAAAGGAAATATCCTCAGATGAAATCTGGAAAGAAGCTTTCTGAGAAACTGCTTAGTGTTCTGTTAATTCATCTCACAGAGTTACATATGTATTTCGTGGATCTCTTTGCTAGCCTTATTTCTGTGGAATCTGAGTACAGATATTTCGGATCCCTTTGAAGACTATAGGGCTAAAGGAAATATCCTCCAATAACAAAGAGAAAGAAGCTTTCTGAGAAACTTCTTTGTGTTCTCTGAAATAATCTCACAGAGTTACAGCTTTCCCCTCCAGAAGCCTTTCGCTAAACAGTTCTTTTGGAATTGGCAAAGTGATATTTGGAAGCCCACAGAGGGCTACGGTGATAAAGGAAATATCCTCAGATGAAATCTGGAAAGAAGCTTTCTGAGAAACTGCTTAGTGTTCTGTTAATTCATCTCACAGAGTTACATGTGTATTTCGTGGATCTCTTTGCTAGCCTTATTTGTGTGGAATCTGAATACAGATATTTCGGATCTCTTTGAAGACTATAGGGCCAAAGGAAATATCCTCCGATAACAAAGAGAAAGAAGCTTTCAGAGAAACTTCTTTGTGTTCTGTGAAATCACCTCACAGAGTTACAGCTTTCCCCTCAAGAAGCCTTTCGCTAAGAGAGTTCTTGTGGAATTGGCAAAGTGATATTTGGAAGCCCATAGATGGCTATGGTGAAAAAGGAAATATCCTCAGATGAAATCTGGAAAGAAGCTTTTGAGAAACTGCTTAGTGTTCTTTTAATTCATCTCACTGAGTTACATGTGTATTTCGTGGATCTTTTTGCTAGCCTTATTTCTTTGGAATCTGAGAACAGATATTTCGGATCCTTTGAAGACTATAGGGCCAAAGGAAATATCCTCCGATAACAAAGAGAAAGAAGTTTTCAGAAAAACTTCTTTCTGTTCTGTGAAATCATCTCACAGAGTTACAGCTTTCCCCTCAAAAAGCCTTTCGCTAAGACAGTTCTTGTGGAATTCGCAAAGTGATATTTGGAAGCCCATAGAGGGCTATGGTGAAAAAGGAAATATCCTCAGATGAAATCTGGAAAGAAGCTTTCTGAGAAACTGCTTACTGTTCTGTTAATTCATCTCACAGAGTTACATGTGTATTTCGTGGATCTCTTTGCTAGACTTATTTCTGTGGAATCGGAGAACAGATATTTCGGATCCCTTTGAAGACCATAGGGCCAAAGGAAATATCCTCCGATAAGAAAGAGATAGAAGCTTTCTGAGAAACTTCTTTGTGTTCTGTGAAATCATCTCACAGAGTTACATGTGTATTTCGTGGATCTCTTTGCTAGCCTTATTTCTGTGGAATCTGAGTACAGATATTTCGGATAACTTTGAAGACTCTAGGGCCATAGGAAATATCCTCCGATAACAAAGAGAAAGAAGCTTTCTGAGAAACTTCTTTGTGTTCTGTGAAATCATCTCACAGAGTTAGAGCTTTCCCCTCAAGAAGCCTTTCGCTAAGACAGTTCTTGTGGAATTGGCAAAGTGATATTTGGAAGCCCATAGAGGGCTATGGTGAAAAAGGAAATATCCTCAGATGAAATCTGGAAAGAAGCTTTCTGAGAAATTGCTTAGTGTTCTGTTAATTCATCTCACAGGGTTACATGTGTATTTCATGGATCTCTTTGCTAGACTTTTTTCTTTGGAATCTGAGAACAGATATTTCGGATCCCTTTGAAGACAATAGGGCCAAAGGAAATATCCTCCGATAACAAAGAGAAAGAAGCTTTCTGAGAAACTTCTTTGTGTTCTGTGAAATCATCTCACAGAGTTACAGCTTTCCGCTCAGGAAGCCTTTCGCTAAGACAGTTCTTGTGGAATTCGCAAAGTGATATTTGGAAGCCCATAGATGGCTAAGGTGAAAAAGGAAATATCCTCAGATGAAATCTGGAAAGAAGCTTTCTGAGAAACTGCTTAGTGTTCTGTTAATTCATCTCACAGAGTTACATGTGTATTTCGTGGATCTCTTTGCTAGCCTTATTTCTGAGGAATCTGAGTACAGATATTTCGGATCCCTTTGAAGACTATAGGGCCAAAGGAAATATCCTCCGATAACAAAGAGAAAGAAGCTTTCAGAGAAACTTCTTTGTGTTCTGTGAAATCATCTCACAGAGTTACAGCTTTCCCCTCAAGAAGCCTTTCGCTAAGACAGTTCCTGTGGAATTGGCAAAGTGATATTTGGAAGCCCATAGAGGGTTATGGTGAAAAAGGAAATATCCTTAGATGAAATCTGTAAGGAAACTTTCTGAGAAACTGCTTAGTGTTCTGTTAATTCATCTCACAGAGTTACATGTGTATTTCGTGGATCTCTTTGCTAGCCTTATTTCTGAGGAATCTGAGAACAGATATTTCGGATCCCTTTGAAGACAATAGGGCCAAAGGAAATATCCTCCGATAACAAAGAGAAAGAAGCTTTCTGAGAAACTTCTTTGTGTTCTGTGAAATCATCTCACAGAGTTACAGCTTTCCCCTCAAGAAGCCTTTCGCTAAGACAGTTCTTGTGGAATTGGCAAAGTGATATTTGGAAGCCCACAGAGGGCTATGGTGAAAAAGGAAATATCCTCAGATGAAATCTGGAAAGAAGCTTTCTGAGAAACTGCTTAGTGTTCTGTTAATTCATCTCACAGAGTTACATATGTATTTCGTGGATCTCTTTGCTAGCCTTATTTCTGTGGAATCTGAGTACAGATATTTCGGATCCCTTTGAAGACTATAGGGCTAAAGGAAATATCCTCCAATAACAAAGAGAAAGAAGCTTTCTGAGAAACTTCTTTGTGTTCTCTGAAATAATCTCACAGAGTTACAGCTTTCCCCTCCAGAAGCCTTTCGCTAAACAGTTCTTTTGGAATTGGCAAAGTGATATTTGGAAGCCCACAGAGGGCTACGGTGATAAAGGAAATATCCTCAGATGAAATCTGGAAAGAAGCTTTCTGAGAAACTGCTTAGTGTTCTGTTAATTCATCTCACAGAGTTACATGTGTATTTCGTGGATCTCTTTGCTAGCCTTATTTGTGTGGAATCTGAATACAGATATTTCGGATCTCTTTGAAGACTATAGGGCCAAAGGAAATATCCTCCGATAACAAAGAGAAAGAAGCTTTCAGAGAAACTTCTTTGTGTTCTGTGAAATCACCTCACAGAGTTACAGCTTTCCCCTCAAGAAGCCTTTCGCTAAGAGAGTTCTTGTGGAATTGGCAAAGTGATATTTGGAAGCCCATAGATGGCTATGGTGAAAAAGGAAATATCCTCAGATGAAATCTGGAAAGAAGCTTTTGAGAAACTGCTTAGTGTTCTTTTAATTCATCTCACTGAGTTACATGTGTATTTCGTGGATCTTTTTGCTAGCCTTATTTCTTTGGAATCTGAGAACAGATATTTCGGATCCTTTGAAGACTATAGGGCCAAAGGAAATATCCTCCGATAACAAAGAGAAAGAAGTTTTCAGAAAAACTTCTTTCTGTTCTGTGAAATCATCTCACAGAGTTACAGCTTTCCCCTCAAAAAGCCTTTCGCTAAGACAGTTCTTGTGGAATTCGCAAAGTGATATTTGGAAGCCCATAGAGGGCTATGGTGAAAAAGGAAATATCCTCAGATGAAATCTGGAAAGAAGCTTTCTGAGAAACTGCTTACTGTTCTGTTAATTCATCTCACAGAGTTACATGTGTATTTCGTGGATCTCTTTGCTAGACTTATTTCTGTGGAATCGGAGAACAGATATTTCGGATCCCTTTGAAGACCATAGGGCCAAAGGAAATATCCTCCGATAAGAAAGAGATAGAAGCTTTCTGAGAAACTTCTTTGTGTTCTGTGAAATCATCTCACAGAGTTACATGTGTATTTCGTGGATCTCTTTGCTAGCCTTATTTCTGTGGAATCTGAGTACAGATATTTCGGATAACTTTGAAGACTCTAGGGCCATAGGAAATATCCTCCGATAACAAAGAGAAAGAAGCTTTCTGAGAAACTTCTTTGTGTTCTGTGAAATCATCTCACAGAGTTAGAGCTTTCCCCTCAAGAAGCCTTTCGCTAAGACAGTTCTTGTGGAATTGGCAAAGTGATATTTGGAAGCCCATAGAGGGCTATGGTGAAAAAGGAAATATCCTCAGATGAAATCTGGAAAGAAGCTTTCTGAGAAATTGCTTAGTGTTCTGTTAATTCATCTCACAGGGTTACATGTGTATTTCATGGATCTCTTTGCTAGACTTTTTTCTTTGGAATCTGAGAACAGATATTTCGGATCCCTTTGAAGACAATAGGGCCAAAGGAAATATCCTCCGATAACAAAGAGAAAGAAGCTTTCTGAGAAACTTCTTTGTGTTCTGTGAAATCATCTCACAGAGTTACAGCTTTCCGCTCAGGAAGCCTTTCGCTAAGACAGTTCTTGTGGAATTCGCAAAGTGATATTTGGAAGCCCATAGATGGCTAAGGTGAAAAAGGAAATATCCTCAGATGAAATCTGGAAAGAAGCTTTCTGAGAAACTGCTTAGTGTTCTGTTAATTCATCTCACAGAGTTACATGTGTATTTCGTGGATCTCTTTGCTAGCCTTATTTCTGAGGAATCTGAGTACAGATATTTCGGATCCCTTTGAAGACTATAGGGCCAAAGGAAATATCCTCCGATAACAAAGAGAAAGAAGCTTTCAGAGAAACTTCTTTGTGTTCTGTGAAATCATCTCACAGAGTTACAGCTTTCCCCTCAAGAAGCCTTTCGCTAAGACAGTTCTTGTGGAATTGGCAAAGTGGTATTTGGAAGCCCATGGAGGGCTACGGTGAAAAAGGAAATATCCTGAGCTGAAATCTGGAAAGAAGCTTTCTGAGAAACAGCTTAGTGTTCTGTTAATTCATCTCACAGTGTTGCATGTGTATTTCGTGGATCTCTTTGCTAGCCTTATTTCTGTGGAATCTGAGTACAGATATTTCGGATCCCTTTGAAGACTACAGGGCGAAAGGAAATATCCTCCGATAACAAAGAGAAAGAAGCTTTCTGAGAAACTTCTTTGTGTTTTGTGAAATCATCTCACAGAGTTACAGCTTTCCCCTCATGAAGCCTTTCGCTAAGACAGTTCTTGTGGAATTGGCAAAGTGATATTTGGAAGCTCATAGAGGGCTATGGTGAAAAAGAAAATATCCTCAGATGAAACCTGGAAAGAAACTTTCTGAGAAACTGCTCAGTGTTCTGTTAATTCATCTCATAGAGTTACATGTGTATTTCGTGGATCTGTTTGCTAGCCTTTTTTCTGTGGAATCTGAGAACAGATATTTCGGATCCCATTGAAGACTATAGGTCCAAAGGAAATATCCTCCGATAACAAAGAGAAAGAAGCTTTCTGAGAAATTTCTTTGTGTTCTGTGAAATCATCTCACAGAATTGCAGCTTTCCCCTCAAGAAGCCTTTCGCTAAGACCGTTCTTGTGGAATTGGCAAAGTGATATTTGGAACCCCTTAGAGGTCTATGGTGAAAAGGGAAATATCCTCAGATGAAATCTGGAAAGAAGCTTTCTGAGAAACTGCTAAGTGTTCTGTTAATTCATCTCACAGAATTACATGTGTATTTCGTGGATATCTTTGCTAGCCTTATTTCTGTGGAATCTGAGAACAGATATTTCGGATCCCATTGGAGACTATAGGGCCAAAGGAAATATCCTCCGATAACAAAGAGAAAGAAGCTTTCTGAGAAACTTCTTTGTGTTCTGTGAAATCATCTCACAGAGTTACAGCTTTCCTCTCAAGAAGCCTTTCCCTAAGACAGTTCTTGTGGTATTGGCAAAGTGATATTTGGAAGCACATAGAAGGCTATCTTGAAAAAGGATATATCCTCAAATGAAATCTGGAAAGAAGCTTTCTGAGAAACTGCTTAGTGTTCTGATAACTCATCTCACAGGGATACATGTGTATTTCGTATACCTCTTTGCTAGCCTTATTTCTGTGGAATCAGAGAACAGATATTTCGGATCCCATTGAAGACCATAGGGCCAAAGGAAGTATCCTCCGATAACAAAGAGAAAGAGGCTTTCTGAGAAACTTCTTTGTGTTCTCTGAAATCATCTCACAGAGTTACAGCTTTCCCCTCAAGAAGCCTTTCGCTAAGACAGTTCCTGTGGAATTGGCAAAGTGACATTTGGAAGCCCTTAGAGGGCTATGGTGAAAAAGGAAATATCGTCAGATGAAATGTGGAAGGAAACTTTCTGAGAAACTGCTTAGTGTTCTGTTAATTCATCTCACAGAGTTATATGTGTATTTCGTGGATCTCTTTTCTAGCCTTATTTCTGAGGAATCTGAGAACAGATATTTCGGATCCCTTTGAAGACAATAGGGCCAAAGGAAATATCCTCCGATAACAAAGAGAAACAAGCTTTCTGAGAAATTTCTCTGTGTTCTGTGAAATCATCTCACAGAGTTACAGCTTTCCCCTCAAGAAGCCTTTGGCTAAGACAGTTCTTGTGGAATTGGCAAAGTGACATTTGGAAGCCCGTAGATGGCTACAGTGAAAAAGGAACTATCCTCAGATGAAATCTGCAAGGAAGCTTTTTGAGAAACTGCTTAGTGTTCTGTTAATTCATCTCACAGAGTTACAAGTGTTTTTCGTGGATCTCTTTGCTAGCCTTATTTCTGTGGAATCTGAGTACAGATATTTCGGATCCCTTTGAAGACTATAGGGCCAAAGGAAATATCCTCCGATAACAAAGAGAAAGAAGCTTTCTGAGAAACTTCTTTGTGTTCTGTGAAATCATCTCACAGAGTTAGAGCTTTCCCCTCAAGAAGCCTTTCGCTAAGACAGTTCTTGTGGAATTGGCAAAGTGATATTTGGAAGCCCATAGAGGGCTATGGTGAAAAAGGAAATATCCTCAGATGAAATCTGGAAAGAAGCTTTCTTAGAAACTGCTTAGTGTTCTGTTAATTCATCTCACAGAGTTACATGTGTATTTCGTGGATCTCTTTGCTAGCCTTATTTCTGTGGAATCTGAGTACAGATATTTCGGATCCCTTTGAAGACTATAGGGCTAAAGGAAATATCCTCCAATAACAAAGAGAAAGAAGCTTTCTGAGAAACTTCTTTGTGTTCTGTGAAATCATCTCACTGAGTTACAGCTTTCCCCTCAAGAAGCCTTTCGCTAAGACAGTTCTTGTGGAATTTGCAAAGTGATATTTGGAAGCCCATAGAGGGCTATGGTGAAAAAGGAAATATCCTCAGATGAAATCTGGAAAGAAGCTTTCTAAGAAACTGCTTAGTGTTCTGTTAATTCATCTCACAGAGTTACATGTGTATTTCGTGGATCTCTTTGCTAGCCTTATTTCTGTGGAATCGGAGAACAGATATATCGGATCTCATTGAAGACCTTAGGGCCAAAGGAAATATCCTCCGATAACAAAGAGAAAGAAGCTTTCTGAGAAACTTCTTTGTGTTCTGGGAAATCATCTCACAGAGTTACAGCTTTCCTCTCAAAAAGCCTTTCGCTAATACAGTTCTTTTGGTATTGGCAAAGTGATATTTGGAAGCCCAAAGAGGGCTACGGTGAAAAAGGAAATATCCTCAGATGAAATCTGGAAAGACGCTTTCTGAGAAACTGCTTAGTGTTCTGTTAATTCATCTCACAGAGTTACATGTGTATTTCGTGGATCTCTTTGCTAGCCTTATTTCTGTGGAATTTGAGTACAGATATTTCGGATCCCTTTGAAGACTATAGGGCCAAAGGAAATATCCTCCGATAACAAAGAGAAAGAAGCTTTCTGAGAAACTTCTTTGTGTTCTGTGAAATCTTCTCACAGAGTTACAGCTTTCCCCTCATGAATCCTTTCGCTAAGACAGTTCTTGTGGAATTGGCAAAGTGATATTTGGAAGCTCATAGAGGGCTATGGTGAAAAAGGAAATATCCTCAGATGAAATCTGGAAAGAAACTTTCTGAGAAACTGCTTAGTGTTCTGTTAATTCATCTCAGAGAGTTACATGTGTATTTCGTGGATCTCTTTGCAAGCCTTATTTCTGTGGAATCTGAGAACAGATATTTCGGATCCCATTGAACACTATAGGGCCAAAGGAAATATCCTCCGATAACAAACAAAAAGAAGCTTTCTGAGAAATTTCTTTGTGTTCTGTGAAATCATCTCACAGAGATGCAGCTTTCCCCTCAAGAAGCCTTTCGCTAAGACCGTTCTTGTGGAATTGGCAAGGTGATATTTGGAATCCCTTAGAGGGCTATCTTGAAAAAGGATATATCCTCAGATGAAATCTGGAAAGAAGCTTTCTGAGAAACTGCTTAGTGTTCTGATAACTCATCTCACAGAGTTACATGTGTATTTCGTGTACCTCTTTGCCAGCCTTTTTTCTGTGGAATCAGAGAACAGATATTTCGGATCCCATTGAAGACTATAGGGCCAAAGGAAGTATCCTCCGATAACAAAGAGAAAGAGGCTTTCTGAGAAACTTCTTTGTGTTCTGTGAAATCATCTCACAGAGTTACAGCTTTCCCCTCAAGAAGCCTTTCGCTAAGACAGTTCCTGTGGAATTGGCAAAGTGATATTTGGAAGCCCATAGAGGGTTATGGTGAAAAAGGAAATATCCTTAGATGAAATCTGGAAGGAAACTTTCTGAGAAACTGCTTAGTGTTCTGTTAATTCATCTCACAGAGTTACATGTGTATTTCGTGGATCTCTTTGCTAGCCTTATTTCTGAGGAATCTGAGAACAGATATTTCGGATCCCTTTGAAGACGATAGGGCCAAAGGAAATATCCTCCGATAACAAAGAGAAAGAAGCTTTCTGAGAAACTTCTTTGTGTTCTGTGAAATCATCTCACAGAGTTACAGCTTTCCCCTCAAGAAGCCTTTCGCTAAGACAGTTCCTGTGGAATTGGCAAAGTGATATTTGGAAGCCCACAGAGGGCTATGGTGAAAAAGGAAATATCCTCAGATGAAATCTGGAAAGAAGCTTTCTGAGAAACTGCTTAGTGTTCTGTTAATTCATCTCACAGAGTTACATATGTATTTCGTGGATCTCTTTGCTAGCCTTATTTCTGTGGAATCTGAGTACAGATATTTCGGATCCCTTTGAAGACTATAGGGCTAAAGGAAATATCCTCCAATAACAAAGAGAAAGAAGCTTTCTGAGAAACTTCTTTGTGTTCTGGGAAATAATCTCACAGAGTTACAGCTTTCCCCTCAAGAAGCCTTTCGCTAAGACAGTTCTTTTGGAATTGGCAAAGTGATATTTGGAAGCCCACAGAGGGCTACGGTGATAAAGGAAATATCCTCAGATGAAATCTGGAAAGAAGCTTTCTGAGAAACTGCTTAGTGTTCTGTTAATTCATCTCACAGAGTTACATGTGTATTTCGTGGATCTCTTTGCTAGCCTTATTTCTGTGGAATCTGAGTACAGATATTTCGGATCCCTTTGAAGACTATAGGGCCAAAGGAAATTTCCTCCGATAACAAAGAGAAAGAAGCTTTCTGAGAAACTTCTTTGTGTTTTGTGAAATCATCTCACAGAGTTACAGCTTTCCCCTCAAGAAGCCTTTCGCTAAGACAGTTCTTGTGGAATTCGCAAAGTGATATTTGGAAGCCCATAGAGGGCTATGGTGAAAAAGGAAATATCCTCAGATGAAATCTGGAAAGAAGCTTTCTAAGAAACTGCTTAGTGTTCTGTTAATTCATCTCACAGAGTTACATGTGTATTTCGTGGATCTCTTTGCTAGCCTTATTTCTGTGGAATCGGAGAACAGATATTTCGCATCTCATTGAAGACCATAGGGCCAAAGGAAATATCCTCCGATAAAAAAGAGAAAGAAGCTTTCTGAGAAACTTCTTTGTGTTCTGTGAAATCATCTCACAGAGTTACAGCTTTCCTCTCAAAAAGCCTTTCGCTAATACAGTTCTTTTGGTATTGGCAAAGTGATATTTGGAAGCCCAAAGAGGGCTGCAGTGAAAAAGGAAATATCCTCAGATGAAATCTGGAAAGAAGCTCTCTGAGAAACTGCTTAGTGTTCTGTTAATTCATCTCACAGAGTTACATGTGTATTTCGTGGATCTCTTTGCTAGCCTTATTTCTGTGGAATCGGAGAACAGATATTTCGGATCCCTTTGAAGACTATAGGGCCAAAGGAAATATCTTCCGATAACAAAGAGAAAGAAGCTTTCTGAGAAACTTCTTTGTGTTCTGTGAAATCATCTCACAGAGTTAGAGCTTTCCCCTCAAGAAGCCTTTCGCTAAGACAGTTCTTGTGGAATTGGCAAAGTGATATTTGGAAGCCCATAGAGAGCTATGGTGAAAAAGGAAATATCCTCAGATGAAATCTGGAAAGAAGCATTCTGAGAAACTGCTTAGTGTTCTGTTAATTCATCTCTCAGAGTTACATGTGTATTTCGTGGATCTCTTTGCAAGCCTTATTTCTGTGGAATCTGAGAACAGATATTTCGGATCCCATTGAACACTATAGGGCCAAAGGAAATATCCTCCGATAACAAACAAAAAGAAGCTTTCTGAGAAATTTCTTTGTGTTCTGTGAAATCATCTCACAGAGATGCAGCTTTCCCCTCAAGAAGCCTTTCGCTAAGACCGTTCTTGTGGAATTGGCAAGGTGATATTTGGAATCCCTTAGAGGGCTATCTTCAAAAAGGATATATCCTCAGATGAAATCTGGAAAGAAGCTTTCTGAGAAACTGCTTAGTGTTCTGATAACTCATCTCACAGAGTTACATGTGTATTTCGTGTACCTCTTTGCCAGCCTTTTTTCTGTGGAATCAGAGAACAGATATTTCGGATCCCATTGAAGACTATAGGGCCAAAGGAAGTATCCTCCGATAACAAAGAGAAAGAGGCTTTCTGAGAAACTTCTTTGTGTTCTGTGAAATCATCTCACAGAGTTACAGCTTTCCCCTCAAGAAGCCTTTCGCTAAGACAGTTCCTGTGGAATTGGCAAAGTGATATTTGGAAGCCCATAGAGGGTTATGGTGAAAAAGGAAATATCCTTAGATGAAATCTGGAAGGAAACTTTCTGAGAACCTGCTTAGTGTTCTGTTAATTCATCTCACAGAGTTACATGTGTATTTCGTGGATCTCTTTGCTAGCCTTATTTCTGAGGAATCTGAGAACAGATATTTCGGATCCCTTTGAAGACAATAGGGCCAAAGGAAATATCCTCCGATAACAAAGAGAAAGAAGCTTTCTGAGAAACTTCTTTGTGTTCTGTGAAATCATCTCACAGAGTTACAGCTTTCCCCTCAAGAAGCCTTTCGCTAAGACAGTTCTTGTGGAATTGGCAAAGTGATATTTGGAAGCCCACAGAGGGCTATGGTGAAAAAGGAAATATCCTCAGATGAAATCTGGAAAGAAGCTTTCTGAGAAACTGCTTAGTGTTCTGTTAATTCATCTCACAGAGTTACATATGTATTTCGTGGATCTCTTTGCTAGCCTTATTTCTGTGGAATCTGAGTACAGATATTTCGGATCCCTTTGAAGACTATAGGGCTAAAGGAAATATCCTCCAATAACAAAGAGAAAGAAGCTTTCTGAGAAACTTCTTTGTGTTCTGTGAAATAATCTCACAGAGTTACAGCTTTCCCCTCAAGAAGCCTTTCGCTAAGACAGTTCTTTTGGAATTGGCAAAGTGATATTTGGAAGCCCACAGAGGGCTACGGTGATAAAGGAAATATCCTCAGATGAAATCTGGAAAGAAGCTTTCTGAGAAACTGCTTAGTGTTCTGTTAATTCATCTCACAGAGTTACATGTGTATTTCGTGGATCTCTTTGCTAGCCTTATTTCTGTGGAATCTGAGTACAGATATTTCGGATCCCTTTGAAGACTATAGGGCCAAAGGAAATTTCCTCCGATAACAAAGAGAAAGAAGCTTTCTGAGAAACTTCTTTGTGTTTTGTGAAATCATCTCACAGAGTTACAGCTTTCCCCTCAAGAAGCCTTTCGCTAAGACAGTTCTTGTGGAATTCGCAAAGTGATATTTGGAAGCCCATAGAGGGCTATGGTGAAAAAGGAAATATCCTCAGATGAAATCTGGAAAGAAGCTTTCTAAGAAACTGCTTAGTGTTCTGTTAATTCATCTCACAGAGTTACATGTGTATTTCGTGGATCTCTTTGCTAGCCTTATTTCTGTGGAATCGGAGAACAGATATTTCGCATCTCATTGAAGACCATAGGGCCAAAGGAAATATCCTCCGATAAAAAAGAGAAAGAAGCTTTCTGAGAAACTTCTTTGTGTTCTGTGAAATCATCTCACAGAGTTACAGCTTTCCTCTCAAAAAGCCTTTCGCTAATACAGTTCTTTTGGTATTGACAAAGTGATATTTGGAAGCCCAAAGAGGGCTGCAGTGAAAAAGGAAATATCCTCAGATGAAATCTGGAAAGAAGCTCTCTGAGAAACTGCTTAGTGTTCTGTTAATTCATCTCACAGAGTTTCATGTGTATTTCGTGGATCTCTTTGCTAGCCTTATTTCTGTGGAATCGGAGAACAGATATTTCGGATCCCTTTGAAGACTATAGGGCCAAAGGAAATATCCTCCGATAACAAAGAGAAAGAAGCTTTCTGAGAAACTTCTTTGTGTTCTGTGAAATCATCTCACAGAGTTAGAGCTTTCCCCTCAAGAAGCCTTTCGCTAAGACAGTTCTTGTGGAATTGGCAAAGTGATATTTGGAAGCCCATAGAGAGCTATGGTGAAAAAGGAAATATCCTCAGATGAAATCTGGAAAGAAGCTTTCTGAGAAACTGCTTAGTGTTCTGTTAATTCATCTCTCAGAGTAACATGTGTATTTCGTGGATCTCTTTGCTAGCCTTATTTCTGTGGAATCTGACAACAGATGTTTCGGATCCCTTTGGAGACTATATGGCCAAAGGAAATATCCTCCGATAACAAAGAGAAAGAAGCTTTCTGTGAAACTTCTTTGTGTCTGTGAAATCATCTCACAGAGTTACAGCATTCCCCTCAAGAAGCCTTTCCCTAAGACCTTTCTTGTGGAATTGGCAAAGTGATATTTGGAAGCCCATAGAGGGCTATCTTGAAAAAGGATATATCCCCATATGAAATCTGGAAAGAAGCTTTCTGAGAAACTGCTTAGTGTTCTGATAACTCTTGTCTCAGAGTTACATGTGTATTTCGTGTACCTCTTTCCTAGCCTTATTTCTGTGGAATCAGAGAACATATATTTCGGATCCCTTTGAAGACTATAGGGCCAAAGGAAATATCCTCCGATAACAAAGAGAAAGAGGCTTTCTGAGAAACTACTTTGTGTTCTGTGAAATCATCTCACAGAGTTACAGATTACCCCTCAAGAAGCCTTTCGCTAAGACAGTTCCTGTGGAATTGGCAAAGTGATATTTGGAAGCCCATAGAGGGCTATGGTGAAAAAGGAAATATCCTCAGATGAAATCTGGAAGGAAACTTTCTGAGAAACTGCTTAGTGTTCTGTTAATTCAGCTCACAGAATTACATGTGTATTTCGTGGATCACTTTTCTAGCCTTATTTCTGAGGAATCTGAGAACAGATATTTCAGATCCCTTTGAAGACAATAGGGCCAAAGGAAATATCCTCCGATAACAAAGAGAAACAAGCTTTCTGAGAAATTTCTCTGTGTTCTGTGAAATCATCTCACAGAGTTACAGCTTTCCCCTGAAGAAGCCTTTGGCTAAGACAGTTCTTGTGGAATTGGCAAAGTGATATTTGGAAGCCCATGGAGGGCTATGGTGAAAAAAGGAAATATCCTCACAGGAAATCTGGAAAGAAGCTTTCTGAGAAACTGCTTAGAGTTCTGTTAATTCATCTCACAGAGTTACATGTGTATTTCGTGGATCTCTTTGCTAGCCTTATTTCTGTGGAATCTGAGTACAGATATTTCGGATCCCTTTGAAGACTATAGGGCCAAAGGAAATATCCTCCGATAACAAAGAGAAAGAAGCTTTCTGAGAAACTTCTTTGTGTTCTGTGAAATCATCTCACAGAGTTACAGCTTTCCCCTCAAGAAGCCTTTCGCTAAGACAGTTCTTGTGGAATCGCAAAGTGATATTTGGAAGCCCATAGAGGGCTATGGTGAAAAAGGAAATATCCTCAGATGAAATCTGGAAAGAAGCTTTCTAAGAAACTGCTTAGTGTTCTGTTAATTCATCTCACAGAGTTACATGTGTATTTCGTGTATCTCTTTGCTAGCCTTTTTTCTGTGGAATCGGAGAACAGATATTTCGGATCTCATTGAAGACCATAGGGCCAAAGGAAATATCCTCCGATAACAAAGAGAAAGAAGCTTTCTGAGAAACTTCTTTGTGTTCTGTGAAATCATCTCACAGAGTTACAGCTTTCCTCTCAAAAAGCCTTTCGCTAATACAGTTCTTTTGGAATTGGCAAAGTGATATTTGGAAGCCCAAAGCGGGCTACGGTGAAAAAGGAAATATCCTCAGATGAAATCTGGAAAGAAGCTTTCGGAGAAACTGCTTAGTGTTCTCTTAATTCATCTCACAGAGTTACATGTGTATTTCGTGGATCTCTTTGCTAGCCTTATTTCTGTGGAATCTGAGTACAGATATTTCGGATCCCTTTGAAGACTATATGGCCAAAGGAAATATCCTCCGATAACAAAGAGAAAGAAGCTTTCTGAGAAATTTCTTTGTGTTCTGTGAAATCATCTCACAGAGTTACAGCTTTCTCCTCATGAAGCCTTTCACTAAGACAGTTCTTGTGGAATTGGCAAAGTGATATTTGGAAGCCCATAGAGGGCTATGGTGAAAAAGGAAATATCCTCCGATGAAATCTGGAAAGAAGCTTTCTGGGAAACTGCTTAGTGTTCTGTTAATTCATCTCATAGAGTTACATGTGTATTTCGTGGATCTCTTTGCTAGCCTTATTTCTGTGGAAACTGAGAACAGATATTTCGGATCCCATTGAAGACTATAGGGCCAAAGGAAATATCCTCCGATAACAAAGAGAAAGAAGCTTTCTGAGAAATTTCTTTGTGTTCTGTGAAATCATCTCACAGAGTTGCAGCTTTCCCCTCAAGAAGCCTTTCGCTAAGACCGTTCTTGTGGAATTGGCAAAGTGATATTTGGAACCCCTTAGAGGGCTATGGTGAAAAGGGAAATATCCTCAGATGAAATCCGGAAAGAAGCTTTCGGAGAAACTGCTTAGTGTTCTGTTAATTCATCTCACAGAGTTACATGTGTATTTCGTGGATCTCTTTGCTAGCCTTATTTCTGTGGAATCTGAGAACAGATATTTCGGATCCCTTTGGAGATTATAGGGCCAAAGGAAATACCTTCCGATAACAAAGAGAAAGAAGCTTTCTGAGAAACTTATTTGTGTTCTGTGTAATCATCTCACAGAGTTACAGCATTCCCCTCAAGAAGCCTTTCCCTAATACAGTTCTTGTGGAATTGGCAAAGTGATATTGGAAGCCCATAGAGGGCTATCTTGAAAACGGATATATCCTCAGATGAAATCTGGAAAGAAGCTTTCTGAGAAACTGCTTAGTGTTCTGATAACTCATCTCACAGAGTTACATGTGTATTTCGTGTAACTCTTTGCTAGCCTTATTTCTGTGGAATCAGAGAACAGATATTTCGGATCCCTTTGAAGACTACAGGGCCAAAGGAAATATCCTCCGATAACAAAGAGAAAGAGGCTTCCTGAGAAACTACTTTGTGTTCTGTGAAATCATCTCACAGAGTTACAGCTTTCCCCTCAAGAAGCCTTTCGCTAAGACAGTTCTTGAGGAATTGGCAAAGTGATATTTGGAAGCCCATAGAGGGCTATCTTGAAAAAGGATATATCCTCAGATGAAATCTGGAAAGAAGCTTTCTGAGAAACTGCTTAGTGTTCTGATAACTCATCTCACAGAGTTACATGTGTATTTCGTGTATCTCTTTGCTAGCCTTATTTCTGTGGAATCATAGAATAGATATTTCGGATCCCATTGAAGACTGCAGGGCAAAAGGAAATATCCTCCGATAACAAAGAGAAAGAGGCTTTCTGAGAAACTTCTTGGTGTTCTGTGAAATCATCTCACAGAGTTACAGCTTTCCCCTCTAGAAGCCTTTTGCTAAGACAGATCCTGTGGAATTGGCAAAGTGATATTTGGAAGCCCATAGAGGGCTATGGTGAAAAAGGAAATATCCTCAGATGAAATCTGGAAGGAAACTTTCTGAGAAACTGCTTAGTGTTCTGTTAATTCATCTCACAGAGTTACATGTGTATTTCGTGTATCTCTTTTCTAGCCTTATTTCTGAGGAATCTGAGAACAGATATTTCGGATCCCTTTGAAGACAATAGGGCCAAAGGAAATATCCTCTGATAACAAAGAGAAAGAAGCTTTCTGAGAAACTTCTCTGTGTTCTGTGAAATCATCTCACAGAGTTACAGCTTTCCCCTCATGAAGCCTTTGGCTAAGAC
Organism: Macaca mulatta; assembly: GCF_049350105.2. NCBI lineage: Eukaryota > Metazoa > Chordata > Mammalia > Primates > Cercopithecidae > Macaca > Macaca mulatta. The sequence continues at coordinate 48,895,476 of NC_133414.1, forward strand.
AGTTCTTGTGGAATTGGCAAAGTGATATTTGGAAGCCCGTAGAGGGCTACAGTGAAAAAGGAAATATCCTCAGATGAAACCTGGAAGGAAGCTTTCTGAGAAACTGCTTAGTGTTCTGTTAATTATCTCAGAGAGGTACATGTGTATTTCGTGGATCTCTTTGCTAGCCTTATTTCTGTGGAATCTGAGTACAGATATTTCGGATCCCTTTGAAGACTATAGGGCCAAAGGAAATATCCTCCGATAACAAAGAGAAAGAAGCTTTCTCAGAAACTTCTTTGTGTTCTGTGAAATCATCTCACAGAGTTACAGCTTTCCCCTCAAGAAGCCTTTCGCTAAGACAGTTCTTGTGGAATTCGCAAAGTGATATTTGGAAGCCCATGGAGGGCTATGGTGAAAAAGGAAATATCCTCACATGAAATCCGGAAAGTAGCTTTCTGAGAAACTGCTTAGTGTTCTGTTAATACATCTCTCAGTGTTACATGTGTATTTCTTGGATCTCTTTGCTAGCCTTACTTCTGTGGAATCTGAGAACAGATATTTCGCATCCCTTTGAAGACTATAGGGCCAAAGGAAATATCCTCCGATAACAAAGAGAAACAAGCTTTCTGAGAAATTTCTCTGTGTTCTGTGAAATCATCTCACAGAGTTACAGCTTTCCCCTCAAGAAGCCTTTGGCTAAGACAGTTCTTGTGGAATTGGCAAAGTGATATTTGGAAGCCCGTAGAGGGCTACAGTGAAAAAGGAAATATCCTCAGATGAAATCTGGAAGGAAGCTTTCTGAGAAACTGCTTAGTGTTCTGTTAATTATCTCACAGAGTTACATGTGTATTTCGTGGATCTCTTTGCTAGCCTTATTTCTGTGGAATTTGAGTACAGATATTTCGGATCCCTTTGAAGACTATAGGGCCAAATGAAATATCCTCCGAAAACAAAGAGAAAGAGGCTTTCAGAGAAACTTCTTTGTGTTCTGTGAAATCATCTCACAGAGTTACAGCTTTCCCCTCAAGAAGCCTTTCGCTAAGACAGTTCTTGTGGAATTCGCAAAGTGATATTTGGAAGCCCATGGAAGGCTATGGTGAAAAAGGAAATATCCTCAGTTGAAATCTGGAAAAAAGCTTTCTGAGAAACTGCTTAGTGATCTGTTAATTCATCTCACAGAGTTACATGTGTATTTCGTGGATCTCTTTGCTAGCCTTATTTCTGTGGAATCTGAGTACAGATATTTTGGATCCCTTTGAAGACTATAGGGCCAAAGGAAATATCCTCCGATAACAAAGAGAAAGAAGCTTTCTGAGAAACTTCTTTGTGTTCTGTGAAATCATCTCACAGAGTTACAGCTTTCCCCTCAAGAAGCCTTTCGCTAAGACAGTTCTTGTGGAATTGGCAAAGTGATATTTGGAAGCCCACAGAGGGCTACGGTGAAAAAGGAAATATCCTACGATGAAATCTGGAAAGAAGCTTTCTGAGAAACTGCTTAGTGTTCTGTTAAATCATCTCACAGAGTTAAGGCTTTCCCCTCAAGAAGCCTTTCGCTAAGACAGTTCTTGTGGAATCGCAAAGTGATATTTGGAAGCCCATAGAGAGCTATGGTGAAAAAGGAAATATCCTCAGATGAAATCTGGAAAGAAGCTTTCTAAGAAACTGGTTAGTGTTCTGTTAATTCATCTCACAGAGTTACATGTGTATTTCGTGGATCTCTTTGCTAGCCTTACTTCTGTGGAATCTGAGAACAGATATTTCGGATCTCATTGAAGACCATAGGGCCAAAGGAAATATCCTCCGATAACAAAGAGAAAGAAGCTTCCTGAGAAACTTCTTTGTGTTCTGTGAAATCATCTCACAGAGTTACAGCTTTCCTCTCAAAAAGCCTTTCGCTAATACAGTTCTTTTGGAATTGGCAAAGTGATATTTGGAAGCCCAAAGAGGGCTACGGTGAAAAAGGAAATATCCTCTGATGAAATCTGGAAAGAAGCTTTCAGAGAAACTGCTTAGTGTTCTTTTAATTCATCTCACAGAGTTACATGTGTATATCGTGGATTTCTTTGCTAGCCTTATTTCTGTGGAATCTGAGAACAGATATTTCGGATCCCTTTGCAGACTATAGGGCCAAAGGAAATACCTTCCGATAACAAAGAGAAAGAAGCTTTCTGAGAAACTTCTTTGTGTTCTGTGAAATCATCTCACAGAGTTACAGCATTCCCCACAAGAAGCCTTTCCCTAATACAGTTCTTGTGGAATTGGCAAAGTGATATTGGAAGCCCATAGAGGGCTATCTTGAAATCGGATATATCCTCAGATGAAATCTGGAAAGAAGCTTTCTGAGAAACTGCTTAGTGTTCTGTTAATTCATCTCACAGAGTTACATGTGTATTTCGCGGATCTCTTTGCTAGCCTTATTTCTGTGGAATCTGAGAACAGATGTTTCGGATCCCATTGGAGACTATATGGCCAAAGGAAATATCCTCCGATAACAAAGAGAAAGAAGCTTTCTGTGAAACTTCTTTGTGTCTGTGAAATCATCTCACAGAGTTACAGCATTCCCCTCAAGAAGCCTTTCCCTAAGACAGTTCTTGTGGAATTGGCAAAGTGATATTTGGAAGAACAGAGAGGGCTATCTTGAAAAAGGATATATCCTCATATGAAATCTGGAAAGAAGCTTTCTGAGAAACTGCTTAGTGTTCTGATAACTCATCTCTCAGAGTTACATGTGTATTTCGTGTACCTCTTTCCTAGCCTTATTTCTGTGGAATCAGAGAACATATATTTCGGATCCCTTTGAAGACTATAGGGCCAAAGGAAATATCCTCCGATAACAAAGAGAAAGAAGCTTTCTGAGAAACATCTTTGTGTTCTGTAAAATCATCTCACAGAGTTACAGATTTCCCCTCAAGAAGCCTTTCGCTAAGACAGTTCCTGTGGAATTGGCAAAGTGATATTTGGAAGCCCATAGAGGGCTATGGTGAAAAAGGAAATATCCTCAGATGAAATCTGGAAGGAAACTTTCTGAGAAACTGCTTAGTGTTCTGTTAATTCAGCTCACAGAATTACATGTGTATTTCGTGGATCTCTTTTCTAGCCTTATTTCTGAGGAATCTGAGAACAGATATTTCGGATCCCTTTGAACACAATAGGGCCAAAGGAAATATCCTCCGATAACAAAGAGAAACAAGCTTTCTGAGAAATTTCTCTGTGTTCTGTGAAATCATCTCACAGAGTTACAGCTTTCCCCTCAAGAAGCCTTTGGCTAAGACAGTTCTGTGGAATTGGCAAAGTGATATTTGGAAACCCGTAGAGGGCTACAGTGAAAAAGGAAATATCCTCAGATGAAATCTGGAAGGAAGCTTTCTGAGAAACTGCTTAGTGTTCTGTTAATTATCTCACAGAGTTACATGTGTATTTCGTGGATCTCTTTGCTAGCCTTATTTCTGTGGAATCTGAGTACAGATATTTCGGATCCCTTTGAAGACTATAGGGCCAAAGGAAATATCCTCCGAAAACAAAGAGAAAGAAGCTTTCAGTGAAACTTCTTTGTGTTCTGTGAAATCATCTCACAGAGTTACAGCTTTCCCCTCAATAAGCCTTTCGCTAAGACAGTTCTTGTGGAATTCGCAAAGTGATATTTGGAAGCCCATGGAGGGCTATGGTGAAAAAGGAAATATCCTCACATGAAATCTGGAAAGAAGCTTTCTGAGAAACTGCTTAGTGTTCTGTTAATTCATCTCACAGAGTTACATGTGTATTTCGTGGATCTCTTTGCTAGCCTTATTTCTGTGGAATCTGAGTACAGATATTTTGGATCCCTTTGAAGACTATAAGGCCAAAGGAAATATCCTCCGATAACAAAGAGAAAGAAGCTTTCTGAGAAACTTCTTTGTGTTCTGTGAAATCATCTCACAGAGTTACAGCTTTCCCCTCAAGAAGCCTTTCGCTAAGACAGTTCTTGTGGAATTTGCAAAGTGATATTTGGAAGCCCATAGAGGGCTATGGTGAAAAAGGAAATATCCTCAGATGAAATCTGGAAAGAAGCTTTCTAAGAAACTGTTTAGTGTTCTTTTAATTCATCTCACAGAGTTACATGTGTATTTCGTGTATCTCTTTGCTAGCCTTTTTTCTGTGGAATCGGAGAACAGATATTTCGGATCTCATTGAAGACCATAGGGCCAAAGGAAATATCCTCCGATAACAAAGAGAAAGAAGCTTTCTGAGAAACTTCTTTGTGTTCTGTGAAATCATCTCACAGAGTTACAGCTTTCCTCTCAAAAAGCCTTTCGCTAATACTGTTCTTTTGGAATTGGCAAAGTGATATTTGGAAGCCCAAAGAGGGCTACGGTGAAAAAGGAAATATCCTCAGATGAAATCTGGAAAGAAGCTTTCGGAGAAACTGCTTAGTGTTCTCTTAATTCATCTCACAGTGTTACATGTGTATTTCGTGGATCTCTTTGCTAGCCTTATTTCTGTGGAATCTGAGTACAGATATTTCGGATCCGTTTGAAGACTATAGGGCCAAAGGAAATATCCTCCGATAACAAAGAGAAAGAAGCTTTCTGAGAAATTTCTTTGTGTTCTGTGAAATCATCTCACAGAGTTACAGCTTTCTCCTCATGAAGCCTTTCACTAAGACAGTTCTTGTGGAATTGGCAAAGTGATATTTGGAAGCCCATAGAGGGCTACGGTGAAAAAGGAAATATCCTCAGATGAAATCTGGAAAGAAGCTTTCTGCGAAACTGCTTAGTGTTCTGTTAATTCATCTCATAGAGTTACATGTGTATTTCGTGGATCTCTTTGCTAGCCTTATTTCTGTGGAATCTGAGAACAGATATTTCGGATCCCATTGAAGACTATAAGGCCAAAGGAAATATCCTCCGATAACAAAGAGAAAGAAGCTTTCTGAGAAACTACTTTGTGTTCTGTGAAATCATCTCACAGAGTTACAGCTTTGCCCTCAAGAAGCCTTTCGCTAAGACAGTTCTTGTGGAATTGCAAAGTGATATTTGGAAGCCCATAGAGAGCTATGGTGAAAAAGGAAATATCCTCAGATGAAATCTGGAAAGAAGCTTTCTGAGAAACTGCTTAGTGTTCTGATAACTCATCTCACAGAGTTACATGTGTATTTCGTGGATCTCTTTGCTAGCCTTATTTCTGTGGAATCAGAGAACAGATATTTCGGATCCCATTGAAGACTACAGGGCCAAAGGAAATATCCTCCGATAAGAAAGAGAAAGAGGCTTCCTGAGAAACTTCTTTGTGTTCTGTGAAATCATCTCACAGAGTTACAGCTTTCCCCTCAAGAAGCCTTTCGCTAAGACAGTTCTTGTGGAATTGGCAAAGTGATATTTGGAAGCCCATAGAGGGCTATGGTGAAAAAGGAAATATCCTCAGATGAAATCTGGAAGGAAACTTTCTGAGAAACTGCTTAGTGTTCTGTTAATTCATCTCACAGAGTTACATGTGTATTTCGTGGATCTCTTTTCTAGCCTTATTTCTGAGGAATGTGAGAACAGATAATTCGGATCCCTTTGAAGACAATAGGGCCAAAGGAACTATCCTCCGATAACAAAGAGAAACAAGCTTTCTGAGAAATTTCTCTGTGTTCTGTGAAATCATCTCACAGAGTTACAGCTTTCCCCTCAAGAAGCCTTTCCCTAAGACAGTTCTTGTGTAATTGGCAAAGTGATATTTGGAAGCCCATAGAGGGCTATCTTGAAAAAGGATATATCCTCAGATGAAATCTGGAAAGAAGCTTTCTGAGAAACTGCTTAGTGTTCTGATAACTCATCTCACAGAGTTACATGTGTATTTCGTGTATCTCTTTGCTGGCCTTATTTCTGTGGATTCATAGAATAGATATTTCGGATCCCATTGAAGACTGCAGGGCAAAAGGAAATATCCTCCGATAACAAAGAGAAAGAGGCTTTCTGAGAAACTTCTTGGTGTTCTGTGAAATCATCTCACAGAGTTACAGCTTTCCCCTCTAGAAGCGTTTCGCTAAGACAGTTCCTGTGGAATTGGCAAAGTGATATTTGGAAGCCCATAGAGGGCTATGGTGAAAAAGGAAATATCCTCAGATGAAATCTGGAAGGAAACTTTCTGAGAAACTGCTTAGTGTTCTGTTAATTCATCTCACAGAGTTACATGTGTATTTCGTGTATCTCTTTTCTAGCCTTATTTCTGAGGAATCTGAGAACAGATATTTCGGATCCCTTTGAAGACAATAGGGCCAAAGGAAATATCCTCTGATAACAAAGAGAAAGAAGCTTTCTGAGAAACTTCTCTGTGTTCTGTGAAATCATCTCACAGAGTTACAGCATTCCCCTCATGAAGCCTTTGGCTAAGACAGTTCTTGTGGAATTGGCAAAGTGATATTTGGAAGCCCGTAGAGGGCTACAGTGAAAAAGGAAATATCCTCAGATGAAATCTGGAAGGAAGCTTTCTGAGAAACTGCTTAGTGTTCTGTTAATTATCTCACAGAGGTACATGTGTATTTCGTGGATCTCTTTGCTAGCCTTATTTCTGTGGAATCTGAGTACAGATATTTCGGATCCCTTTGAAGACTATAGGGCCAAAGGAAATATCCTCCGATAACAAAGAGAAAGAAGCTTTCTCAGAAACTTCTTTGTGTTCTGTGAAATCATCTCACAGAGCTACAGCTTTCCCCTCAAGAAGCCTTTCGCTAAGACAGTTCTTTTGGAATTGGCAAAGTGATATTTGGAAGCCCTCAGAGGGCTACGGTGAAAAAGGAAATATCCTCAGATGAAATCTGGAAAGAAGCTTTCAGAGAATCTGCTTAGTGTTCTGTTAATTCAAGTCACAGAGTTACATGTGTATTTCGTGGATCTCTTTGCTAGCCTTATTTCTGTGGAATCTGAGAACAGATATTTCGGATCCTTTTGAAGACTCTAGAGCCAAAGGAAATATCCACCGATAACAAATAGAAAGAAGCTCTCTGAGAACCTTCTTTGTGTTCTGTGAAATCATCTCACAGAGTTAGAGCTTTCCCCTCAAGAAACCTTTCGCTAATACAGTTCTTTTGGAATTGCAAAGTGAAATTTGAAGCCCAAAGAGGGCTACGGTGAAAAAGGAAATATCCTCAGATGAAATCTGGAAATAGGTTTTCTCAGAAACTGCTTAGTGTTCAGTTAATTCATCTCACAGAGTTACATGTGTATTTCGTGGATCTCTTTGCTAGCCTCATTTCTATGGAATCTGAGAACAGATATTTCGGATCTCATTGAAGACTATAGGGCCAAAGGAAATATCCTCCGATAACAAAGAGAAAGAAGCTTTCTGAGAAATTTCTTTGTGTTCTGTGAAATCATCTCACAGAGTTGCAGCTTTCCCCTCAAGAAGCCTTTCGCTAAGTCCGTTCCTGTGGAATTGGCAAAGTGATATTTGGAACCCCTTAGAGGGCTATGGTGAAAAGGGAAATATCCTCAGATGAAATCTGGAAAGAAGCTTTCTGAGAAACTGCTTAGTGTTCTGTTAATTCATCTCACAGAGTTACATGTGTATTTCGTGGATCTCTTTGCTAGCCTTATTTCTGTGGAATCTGAGAACAGATATTTCGGATCCCATTGGAGACTGTAGGGCCAAGGGAAATATCCTCCGATAACAAAGAGAAAGAAGCTTTCTGAGAAACTTCTTTGTGATCTGTGAAATCATCTCACAGAGTTACAGCATTCCCCTCAAGAAGCCTTTCCCTAAGACAGTTCTTGTGGAATTGGCAAAGTGATATTTGGAAGCCCATAGAGGGCTATCTTGAAAAAGGATATATCCTCAGATGAAATCTGGAAAGAAGCTTTCTGAGAAACTGCTTAGTGTTCTGATTACTCATCTCACAGTGTTACATGTGTATTTCGTGTACCTCTTTGCTAGCCTAATTTCTGTGGTATCTGAGAACAGATATTTCGGATCCCATTGAAGACTATAGGGCCAAAGGAAATATACTCCGATAACAAAGAAAAAGAGGCTTTCTTAGAAACTTCTTTGTGTTCTGTGAAATCATCTCACAGAGTTACAGCTTTCCCCTCAAGAAGACTTTCGCTAAGACAGTTCCTGTGGAATTGGCAAAGTGATATTTGGAAGCCCATAGAGGGCTATGGTGAAAAAGGAAATATCCTCAGATGAAATCTGGAAGGAAACTTTCTGAGAAACTGCTTAGTGTTCTGTTAATTCATCTCACAGAGTTACATGTGTATTTCGTAGATCTCTTTTCTAGCCTTATTTCTGAGGAAACTGAGAACAGATATTTCGGATCCCTTTGAAGACAATAGGGCTAAAGGAAATATCCTCCGATAACAAAGAGAAACAAGCTTTCTGAGAAATTTCTCTGTGTTCTGTGAAATCATCTCACAGAGTTACAGCTTTCCCCTAAAGAAGCCTTTGGCTAAGACAGTTCTTGTGGAATTGGCAAAGTGATATTTGGAAGCCCGTAGAGGGCTACAGTGAAAAAGGAAATATCCTCAGATGAAATCTGGAAGGAAGCTTTCTGAGAAACTGCTTAATGTTCTGTTAATTATCTCACAGAGTTACATGTGTATTTCGTGGATCTCTTTGCCAGCCTTATTTCTGTGGAATCTGAGTACAGATATTTCGGATCCCTTTGAAGACTCTAGAGCCAAAGGAAATATCCTCCGATAACAAAGAGAAAGAAGCTTTCTGAGAACCTTCTTTGTGTTCTGTGAAATCATCTCACAGATTAAGAGCTTTCCCCTCAAGAAGCCTTTCGCTAAGACAGTTCTTGTGGAATTGGCAAAGTGATATTTGGAAGCCCGTAGAGGGCTATGGTGAAAAAGGAAATATCCTCCGATGAAATCTGGAAAGAAGCTTTCTGAGAAACTGCTTAATGTTCTGTTAATTCATCTCACAGAGTTACACGTGTATTTCGTGGATCTCTTTGCTAGCCTTATTTCTGTGGAATCTGAGAACTGATATTTCGGATCCTTTGAAGACTATAGGGCCAAAGGAAATATCCTCCGATAACAAAGAGAAAGAAGCTTTCAGAAAAACTTCTTTGTGTTCTGTGAAATCATCTCACAGAGTTACAGCTTTCCCCTCAAGAAGCCTTTCGCTAAGACAGTTCTTGTGGAATTCGCAAAATGATATTTGGAAGCCCATAGAGGGCTTTGGTGAAAAAGGAAATATCCTCAGATGAAATCTGGAAAGAAGCTTTCTGAGAAACTGCTTAGTGTTCTGTTAATTCATCTCAGAGAGTTACATGTGTATTTCCTGGATCTCTTTGCTAGCCTTATTTCTGTGGAATCGGAGAACAGATATTTCGGATCACGTTGAAGAACATAGGGTCAAGGAAATATCCTCCGATAACAAAGAGAAAGAAGCTTTCTGAGAAACTTCTTTGTGTTCTGTGAAATCATCTCACAGAGTTACAGCTTTCCCCTCAAGAAGCCTTTCGCTAAGACAGTGCCTTTGGTATTGGCAAAGTGATATTTGGAAGCCCACAGAGGGCTATGGTGAAAAAGGAAATATCCTCAGATGAAATCTGGAAAGAATCTTTCTAAGAAACTGCTTAGTTTTCTGTTAGTTCATCTCACAGAGTTACATGTGTATTTCGTGGATCTCTTTGCTAGCCTTATTTCTGTGGAATCTGAGAACAGATATTTCGGATCCCATTGAAGACTATAGGGCCAAAGGAAATATCCTCCGATAACAAACAGAAAGAACCTTTCTGAGAAACTTCTTTGTGTTCTGTGAAATCATCTCACAGAGTTACAGCTTTCCCCTCAAGAAGCCTTTCCCTAAGACAGTTCTTGTGGAATTGGCAAAGTGATATTTGGAAGCCCATAGAGGGCTATCTTGAAAAAGGATATATCCTCAGATGAAATCTGGAAAGAAGCTTTCTGAGAAACTGCTTAGTGTTCTGATAACTCATCTCACAGAGTTACATGTGTATTTCGTGTATCACTTTGGTAGCCTTATTTCTGTGGAATCATGGAATAGATATTTCAGATCCCATTGAAGACTATAGGGCAAAAGGAAATATCCTATGATAACAAAGAGAAAGAGGCTTTCTGAGAAACTTCTTGGTGTTCTTTGAAATCATCTCACAGAGTTACAGCTTTCCCCTCTAGAAGCCTTTCGCTAAGACAGTTCCTGTGGAATTGGCAAAGTGATATTTGGAAGTCCCCAGAGGGCTATGGTGAAAAAGGAAATATCCTCAGATGAAATCTGGAAAGAAGCTTTCTGAGAAACTGCTTAGTGTTCTGTTAATTCATCTCACAGAGTTACATGTGTATTTCGTGGATCTCTTTGCTAGCCTTATTTCTGTGGAATCAGAGAACAGATATTTCAGATCCCATAGAAGACTGTAGGGCCAAAGTAAATATCCTCCGATAACAAAGAGAAAGAGGCTTTCTGAGAAACTTCCTTGTGTTCTGTGAAATCAACTCACGGAGTTACAGCTTTCTCCTCAAGAAGACTTTCGCTAAGGCAGTTCTTGTGGAATTGGCAAAGTGATATTTGTAATCTCATAGAGGGCTATGGTGAAAAAGGAAATATCCTCAGATGAAATCTGGAAAGAAGCTTTCTGAGAGACTGCTTAGTGTTCTGTTAATTCATCTCACAGAGTTACATGTGTATTTCGTGGATCTCTTTGCTAGCCTTATTTCTGTAGAATCAGAGAACAGATATTTCGGATCCTATTGAAGACGATAGGGCCAAAGGAAATATCCTCCGATAACAAAGCGAAGGAGGGTTTCTGAGAAACTTATTAGTGTTGTGTGAAATCATCTCACAGAGTTACAGCTTTCCCCTCAAGAAGCCTATCGCTACGACAGTTCTTGTGGAATTGGCACAGTGATATTTGGAAGCCCTTAGAGGGCTATGGTGAAAAAGGAAATATCCTCAGATGAAATCTGGAAAGAAGCTTTCTGAGAAACTGCTTAGTGTTCTGTTAATTCATCTCACTGTGTTACATGTGTATTTCGTGGATCTCTTTGCTAGCCTTATTTCTGTGGAATCTGAGAACAGATATTTCGGATCCCTTTGAAGACTATAGGGCCAAAGGAAATATCCTCCGATAACAAAGAGAAAGAAGCTTTCTGAGAAACTTCTTTGTGTTCTGTGAAATCAACTCACAGAGTTACAGCTTTTCCCTCAAGAAGCCTTTCACTAAGACAGTTCTTGTGGAATTGGCAAAGTGATATTTGGAAGCCCTTAGAGGGCTATGGTGAAAAAGGAAATATCCTCAGATGAAATCTGGAAAGAAGCTTTCTGAGAGACTGCTTAGTGTTCTGTTAACTCATCTCACAGAGTTCCATGTGTGTTTCGTGGATCTGTTTGCTAGCCTCATTTCTGTGGAATCTGAGAACAGATATTTCGGATCCCTTTGAGGACTATAGGGCGAAAGGAAATATCCTCCGATAACAAAGAGAAAGAAGCCTTCTGAGAAACTTCTTTGTGTTCTGTGAAATCATCTCAAAGAGTTACAGCGTTCCGCTCAAGAAGCCTTTCGCTAAGACAGTTCTTGTGGAATTGGCAAAGTGATATTTGGAAGCCCATAGAGGGCTATGGTGAAAAAGGAAATATCCTCAGATGAAATCTGGAAAGAAGCTTTCTGAGAAACTGCTTAGTGTTCTGTTAATTCATCTCACAGAGTTACATGTGTATTTCGTGGATCTCTTTTCTACCCTTATTTCTGAGGAATCTGAGAACAGATATTTCGGATCCCTTTGAAGAGTATAGGGCCAAAGGAAATATCCTCCGATAAAAAAGAGAAAGAAGCTTTCTGAGAAACTTCTTCGTGTTCTGTGAAATCATCTCACAGAGTTACAGCTTTCCCCTCAAGAAGCCTTTCGCTAAGACAGTTCTTGTGGAATTGGCAAAGTGATATTTGGCAGCCCATAGAGGGCTAGGGTGAAAAAGGAAATATCCTGAGATGAAATCTGGAAAGAAGCTTTCTGAGAAACTGCTTAGTGTTCTGTTAATTCATCTCAGAGAGTTACATGTGTATTTCTTGTATCTCTTTGCTAGCCTTATTTCTGTGGAATATGAGAACAGATATTTCGGATCCCTTTGAAGACTATAGGGTCAAAGGAAATATCCTCCGATAACAAAGAGAAAGAAGCTTTCTGAGAAACTTCTTTGTGTTCTGTGAAATCATCTCAGAGAGTTACAGCTTCCCCATCAAGAAGCCTTTCGCTAAGACAGTTCTTGTGGAATTGGCATAGTGATATTTGGAAGCCCATAGAGTGCTATGGTGAAAAAGGAATTATCCTCAGATGAAATCTGGAAAGAAGCTTTCTGAGAAACTGCTTAGTGTTTTGTTAATTCATCTCACAGAGTTACATGTGTATTTCGTGGATCTCTTTGCCAGCCTTATTTCTGTGGAATCTGAGAACAGATATTTCGGATCTCATTGAAGACTCTAGGGCCAAAGGAAATATCCTCCGATAACAAAGAGAAAGAAGCTTTCTGAGAAACTTCTTTGTGTTCTGTGAAATCATCTCACAGAGTTACAGCTTTCCCCTCAAGAAGACTTTCGCTAAGACAGTTCTTGTGGCGTTGGCAAAGTGATATTTGGAAGCCCATAGAGGGCTATGGTGAAAAAGGAAATATCCTCAGATGAAATCTGGAAAGAAGCTTTCTGAGAAACTGCTTAGTGTTCTGTTAATTCATCTCACAGAGTTACATGTGTATTTCGTGGAACTCTTTGCTAGGTTTATTTCTGTGGAAGTGAGAACAGATATTTCGGATCCCTTTGAAGACTATAGGGCCAAAGGAAATATCCTCTGATAACAAAGAGAAAGAAGCTTTCTGAGAAACTTCTTTGTGTTTTGTGAAATCATCTCACAGAGTTACAGCTTTCCCCTCAAGAAGCCTTTCGCTAAGACAGTTCTTGTGGAATTGGCTAAGTGATATTTGGAAGCCCATAGAGGGCTATGGTGAAAAAGGAAATATCGTCAGATGAAATCTGGAAAGAAGCTTTCTGAGAAACTGCTTAGTGTTCTGTTAATTCATCTCACAGAGTTACATGTGTATTTCGTGGATCTCTTTTCTACCCTTATTTCTGAGGAATCTGAGAACAGATATTTCGGATCACTTTGAAGATAGGGCCAAAGGAAATATCCTCCGATAACAAAGAGAAAGAAGCTTTCTGAGAAACTTCTTTGTGTTCTGTGAAATCATCTCACAGAGTTACAGCTTTCCCCTCAAGAAGCCTTTCGCTAAGACAGTTCTTCTGGAATTGGCAAAGTGATATTTGGAAGCCCATAGAGGGCTACGATGAAAAAGGAAATATCCTCAGATGAAATCTGGAAAGAAGCTTTCTGAGAAACTGCTTAGTGTTCTGTTAATTCATCTCACAGAGTTACATGTGTATTTCGTGGTTCTTTTTGCTAGCCTTATTTCTGTGGAATCTGAGTACAGATATTTCGGATCCCTTTGAAGACTATAGGGCCAAAGGAAATATTCTCCGATAACAAAGAGAAAGAAGCTTTCTGAGAAACTTCTTTGTGTTCGGTTAAATCATCTAACAGAGTTACAGCTTTACCCTCAAGAAGCCTTTCTCTAAGACCTTTCTTGTGGAATTGGCAAAGTGATATTTGGAAGCCCATACAGGGCTATGGTGAAAAAGGAAATCTCCTCAGATGAAATCTGGAAAGAAGCTTTCTGAGAAACTGCTGAGTGTTCTGTTAATTCATCTCACAGAGTTACATGTGTATTTCGTGGATCTCTTTGCTAGCCTTGTTTCATTGGAAACTGAGAACATTTTTTCCGGATCCCTTTGAAGACTGTAGAGCCAATGAAATATCCTCCGATAACAAAGAGAAAGAAGCTTTCTGAGAAACTTCTTTGTGTTCTGTGACATCATTTCACAGAGTTACAGCTTTCCCCTCAAGAAGCCTTTCGCTAAGACAGTTCTTGTGGAATTGGCAAAGTGATATTTGGAAGCCCATATAGGGCTATGGTGAGAAAGGAAATATCCTCAGATGAAATCTGGAAAGAAGCTTTCTGAGAAACTGCTTAGTGTTCTGTTAATTCATCTCACAGAGTTACATGTGTATTTCGTGGATCTCTTTGCTAGCCTTATTTCTGTGGAATCTGAGAATAAGTATTTCGGATCCCATTGAAGACTATAGGGCCAAAGGAAATATCCTCCGATAACAAAGAGAAAGAAGCTTTCTGAGAAACTTCTTTGTGTTCTGTGAAATCATCTCACAGAGTTACAGCTTTCCCCTCAAGAAGCCTTTCGCTAATACAGTTCTTGTGTAATTGGCAAAGTGATATTTGGAAGCCCATAGAGGTCTATGGTGAAAAAGGAAATATCCTCCGATGAAATCTGGAAAGAAGCTTTCTGAGAAACTACTGAGTGTTCTGTTAATTCATCTCACAGAGTTACATGTGTATTTCGTGGATCTCTTTGCTAGCCTTATTTCATTGGAATCTGAGAACAGATTTTTCGGATCCCTTTGAAGACTGTAGGGCCAAAGGAATTATCCTCCGACAACAAAGAGAAAGAAGCTTTCTGATAAACTTCTTTGTGTTCTGTGAAATCATTTCACAGAGTTACAGATTTCCCCTCAAGAAGCCTTTCGCTAAGACAGTTCCTGTGGAATTGGCAAAGTGACATTTGGAAGCCCATAGAGGGCTATAGTGAAAAAGGAAATCTCCTCAGTTGTAATCTGGAAAGAAGCTTTCGGATAAACAGCTTAGAGTTCTGTTAATCCATCTCACAGCGTTACATGTGTATTTCGTGGATCTCTTTTCAGCCTTATTTCTGAGGAATCTGAGAACGGATATTTCGGATCCCTTTGAAGACTATAGGGCCAAAGGAAATATCCTCCGATAAAAAAGAGGAAGAAGCTTTCTGAGAGACTTCTTTGTGTTCGGTGAAATCATCTCACAGAGTTACAGCTTTCCCCTCAGGAAGCCTTTGGCTAAGACAGTTCTTGTGGAATTCGCAAAGTGATATTTGGAAGGCCTTAGAGGGCTATGGTGAAAAAGGAAATCTCCTCAGATGAAACCTGGAAAGAAGCTTTCTGAGAAACTGCTGAGTGTTCTGTTAATTCATCTCCCAGACTTACATGTGTATTTCGTGGCTCTCTTTGCTAGCCTTATTTCTGTGGAATCTGAGAACAGATATTTCGGATCCCCTGAAGACTATAGGGCCAAAGGAAATATCCTCCGATAACAAAGGAAAGAAGCTTTCTAATGAACCTCTTTGTGTTCTGTGAAATCATCTCACAGAGTTACAGCTTTCCCCTCAAGAAGCCTTTCGCTAAGACAGTTCTTGTGGAATTCGCAAAGTGATATTTGGAATCCCATAGAGGGCTATGGTGAAAAAGGAAATATCCTCAGATGAATTCTGGAAAGAAGCTTTCTGAGAAACTGCTTAGTGTTCTGTTAATTGATTTCACAGAGTTACATGTGTATTTCGTGGATCTCTTTGCTACCCTTATTTCTGAGGAATCTGAGAACAGATATTTCGGATCCCTTTGAAGACTATAGGGCCAAAGGAAATATCCTTGGATAACAAAGAGAAAGAAGCTTTCTGAGAAACTTCTTTGTGTTCTGTGAAATCATCTCACAGAGTTACAGCTTTCCCCTCAAGAAGCCGTTCGCTAAGACAGTTCTTGTGGAATTGGCAAAGTGATATTTGGCAGCCCATAGAGTGCTAGGGTGAAAAAGGAAATATCCTGAGATGAAATCTGGAAAGAAGCTTTCTGAGAAACTGCTTAGTGTTCTGTTAATTCATCTCACAGAGATACATGTGTATTTCGTGGATCTCTTTGCTAGCCTTATTTCTGTGGAATCTGAGAACAGATATTTCGGATCACATTGATGACTATCCGGCAAAAGGAAATAAACTACGATAACAAAGAGAAAGAAGCTTTTGGAGAAACTTCTTTGTGTTCTGTGAAATCATCTCACAGAGTTATAGCTTTCCCCTCAAGAAGCCTTTCGCTAAGACAGTTCTTGTGGAATTGGCAAAGTGGTATTTGGAAGCCCATAGAGGGCTATGGTGAAAAAGGAAATATCCTCAGATGAAATCTGGAAAGAAGCTTTCTGAGAAACTGCTTAGTGTTCTGTTAATTCATCTCACAGAGTTACATGTGTATTTCGTGGATCTCTTTGCTTGCCTTATTTCTGTGGAATCTGAGAACAGATATTTCGGATCCCTTTGAAGACTATAGGGCCAAAGGAAATATCCTCCGATAACAAAGAGAAAGAAGCTTTCTGAGAAACTTCTTTGTGTTCTGTGAAATCATCTCACAGAGTTACAGCTTTCCCCTCAAGAAGCCTTTCGCTAAGACAGTTCTTGTGGAATGGGCAAAGTGATATTTGGAAGGCCATAGAGGGCTATGGTGAAAAAGAAAATCACCTCAGATGAAATCTGGAAAGAAGCTTTCTTAGAAACTGCTTAGAGTTCTGTTAATTCATCTCACAGGGTTACATGTGTATTCCGTGGATCTCTTTTCTAGCCTTATTTCTGAGGAATCTGAGAACAGATATTTCGGATCACTTTGAAGACTATAGGGCCAAAGAAATATCCTCCGATAACAAAGAGAAAGAAGCTTTCTGGGAAACTTCTTTTTGTTCGGTGAAATCATCTCACAGAGTTACAGCTTTCCCCTCAAGACGCCTTTCGCTAAGACAGTTCTTGTGGAATTGGCAAAGTGATATTTGGAAGCCCATAGAGGGCTACGGTGAAAAAGGAAATATCCTCAGATGAAATCTGGAAAGAAGATTTCTGAGAAACTGCTTAGTGTTCTGTTAATTCATCTCACAGAGTTACATATGTATTTCGTGGATCTCTTTGCTTGCCTTATTTCTGTGGAATCTGAGGACAGATATTTCTGATCCCTTTGAAGACTATAGGGCTAAAGGAAATATCCTCCGATAACAAAGAGAAAGAAGCTTTCTGAGAAACTTCTTTGTGTTCTGTGAAATCATCTCACAGAGTTACAGCTTTCCTCTCAAGAATCCTTTCGCTAAGACAGTTCTTGTGGAATTGTCAAAGTGATATTTGAAGCCCCTAGAGGGCTATGGTGAAAAAGGCAATCTCCTCAGTTGAAATCTGGAAAGAAGGTTTCTGAGAAACTGCTTAGTGTTCTGTTAATTCATCTCACAGAGTTACATGTGTATTTCGTGGATCTCTTTCTAGCCTTATTTCTGAGGAATCTGAGAACAGATATTTCGGATCCCTTTGAAGACTCTAGGGCCAAAGGAAATATCCTTCGATAACAAAGAGAAAGAAGCTTTCTGAGAAACTTCTTTGTGTTCTGTGAAATCATCTCACAGAGTTACAGCTTTCCCTTCAAGAAGCCTTTCACTAAGACAGTTCTTGTGGAATTCGCAAAGTGATATTTGGAAACCCATAGAGGGCTACGGTGAAAAAGGAAATATCCTCAGATGAAATCTGGAAAGAAGCTTTCTGAGAAACTGCTTAGTGTTCTGTTAATTCATCTCACAGAGTTACATGTGTATTTCGTGGATCTGTTTGCTAGCCTTATTTCTGTGGAATCTGAGAAGAGATATTTCGGATCCCGTTGAAGACTCTAGGGCCAAAGGAAATATCCTCCGATAACAAAGAGAAAGAAGCTTTCTGAGAAACTTCTTTGTGTTCGGTGAAATCATCTAACAGAGTTACAGCTTTCACCTCAAGACGCCTTTCACTAAGACAGTTCTTGTGGAATTGGCAAAGTGATATTTTGAAGCCCATAGAGGGCTACGGTGAAAAAGAAAATATCCTCAGATGAAATCTGGAAAGAAGTTTTTTGAGAAAGTGCTTAGTGTTCTGTTAACTCATGTCACAGAGTTAAATGTGTATTTCGTGGATCTCTTTGCTAGCCTCATTTCTGTGGAATCTGAGAACAGATATTTCTGATCCCTTTGAAGACTCTAGGGCGAAAGGATATATCCTCCGATAACAAAGAGAAAGAAGCTTTCTGAGAAACTTCTTTGAGTTCTGTGAAATCATCTCAGAGAGTTACAGCTTTCCTCTCAAGAAGCCTTTCGCTAAGACAGTTCTTGTGGAATTGGCAAAGTGATATTTGGAAGCCCATAGAGGGCTATGGTGAAAAAGGAAATATCCTCAGATGAAATCTGGAAAGAAGCTTTCTGAGAAACTGCTTAGTGTTCTGTTAATTCATCTCACAGAGTTACATGTGTATTTCGTGGATCTCTTTGCTTGCCTTATTTCTGTGGAATCTGAGAACAGATATTTCGGATCCCTTTGAAGATTATAGGGCTAAAGGAAATATCCTCCGATAACAATGAGAAAGAAGCTTTCTGAGAAACTTCTTTGTGTTCTGTGAAATCATCTCAAGGAGTTACAGCTTTCCCCTCAGGAAGCCTTTCGCTAAGACAGTTCTTGTGGAATTGGCAAACTGATATTTGAAGCCCATAGATGGCTATGGTGAAAAAGGCAATCTCCTCAGATGAAATCAGGAAAGAAGCTTTCTGAGAAACTGCTTAGTGTTCTGTTAATTCATCTCACAGAGTTACATGTGTATTTCGTGGATCTCTTTGCTAGCCTTATTTCTGTGGAATCAGAGAACAGATATTTCGGATCCTATTGAAGACTATAGGGCCAAAGGAAATATCCTCCGATAACAAAGAGAAGGAGGCTTTCTGAGAAACTTCTTTGTGTTCTCTGAAATCATCTCACAGAGTTACAGCTTTCCCCTCAAGAAGCCTTTCGCTAAGACAGTTCTTGTGGAATTGGCAAAGTGATATTTGGAAGCCCATAGAGGGCTATGGTGAAAAAGGAAATCTCCTGATATGAAATCTGGAAAGAAGCTTTCTGAGAAACTGCTTAGTGTTCTGTTAATTCATCTCACAAAGTTACATGTGTATTTCGTGGATCTCTTTGCTAGCCTTATTTCTGTGGAATCTGAGGACAGGTATTTCGGATCCCATTGAAGACTATAGGGCCAAAGGAAATATCCTCCGATAAAAAAGAGAAAGAAGCTTTCTGAGAAACTTCTTTGTGTTTTGTGAAATCAACTCACAGAGTTACAGCTGTCCCCTCAAGAAGCCTTTCGCTAAGACATTTCTTGTGGAATTGGCAAAGTGATATTTGGAAACCCATAGAGAGCTACGGTGAAAAAGGAAATATCCTCAGATGAAATCTGGAAAGACGCTTTCTGAGGATTTGCTTAGTGTTCTGTTAATTCATCTCACAGAGTTACATGTGTATTTCGTGGATCTCTTTGCTAGCCTTATTTCTGAGGAATCTGAGAACAGATATTTCGGATCCCTTTGAAGACTATAGGGCCAAAGGAAATATCCTCCGATAACAAAGAGAAAGAAGCTTTCTGAGAAACTTCTCTGTGTTCTGTGAAATCATCTTACAGAGTTACACCTTTCCCCTCAAGAAGCCTTTCGCTAAGACAGTTCTTGTGGAATTGGCAAAGTGATATTTGGAAGCCCCTAGAGGGCTATGGTGAAAAAGGGAATATCCTCAGATGAAATCTGGAAAGAAGCTTTCTGAGAAACAGCTTGGTGTTCTGTTAATTCATCTCACAGAGTTACATGTGTACTTCCTGGATCTGTTTGTTAGCCTTATTTCTGTGGAATCTGAGTACAGATATTTCGGATCCCTTTGAAGACTATAGGGCCAAAGGAAATATTCTCCGATAACAAAGGAAAGTAGCTTCCTGAGAAACTTCTTTGTGTTCGGTGAAATCATCTAACAGAGTTACAGCTTTCCCCTCAAGAAGCCTTTCGCTAAGACAGTTCTTGTGGAATTGGCTAAGAGATATCTGGAAGCCCATAGAGGGCAACGGTGAAAAAGGAAATATCCACAGATGAAATCTGAAAAGAAGCTTTCTGAGAAAATTCTTAGTTTTCTGTTAATTCATCTCACAGAGTTACATGTGTATTTCGTGGATGTCTTTGCTAGCCTTATTTCTGTGGAATCTGAGTACAGATATTTCGGATCCCTTTGAATACTATGGGGGCAAAGGAAATATCCTCTGATAACAAAGAGAAAGAAGCTTTCTGAGAAACTTCTTTGTGTTCTATGAAATCATCTCACAGAGTTACAGCTTTCCCCTCAAGAAGCCTTTCGCTAAGACAGTTCTTGTGGAATTGGCAAAGAGGTATTTGGAAGCCCATAGAGGGCTATGGTGGAAAAGGAAATATCCTCCGATGAAATCTGTTAAGAAGCTTTCTGAGAAACTGCTTAGTGTTCTGTTAATTCATCTCACAGTGTTACATGTGTATTTCGTGGATCTCTTTGCTAGCCTTATTTCTGAGGAATCTGAGAACAGATATTTCGGATCCCTTTGAAGACTATAGGGCCAAAGTAAATATCCTCCGATAACAAAGAGAAAGAAACTTTTGAGAAACTTCTTTGTGTTCTCAGAAATCATCTCACAGAGTTAGAGCTTTCTCCTCAAGAAGCCTTTCTCTAAGACAGTTCTTGGGGAATTGGCAAAGTGATATTTGGAAGCCCATAGAGAGCTACGGTGAAAAAGGAAATATCCTCAGATGATATCTGGAAAGACGCTTTCTGAGAAACTGCTTAGTGTTTTGTTAATTCATCTCACAGAGTTACATGTGTTTTTCGTGGATCTCCTTGCTAGCCTTATTTCTGTGGAATCAGAGAACAGATATTTCGGATCCCCTTGAAGACTATAGAGCCAAAGGAAATATCCTGCGATAACAAAGAGAAAGAAGCTTTCTGAGAAACTTCTTTGTGTTCTGTGAAATCATCTCACAGAGTTACAACTTTCCCCTCAAGAAGCCTTTCGCTAAGACAGTTTTTGTGGAACTGGCAAAGTGATATTTGGAAGCCCATAGAGGGCTAGGGTGAAAAAGGAAATATCCTGAGATGAAATCTGGAAAGAAGCTTTCTGAGAAAGTGCTTCGTGTTCTGTTAATTCATCTCACAGAGTTACATGTGTATTTCGTGGATCTCTTTGCTAGCCTTATTTCTGAGGAATCTGAGAACAGATATTTCGGATCCCTTTGAAGACTATAGGGCCAAAGGAAATATCCTCCGATAACAAAGAGAAACAAGCTTTCTGAGAAACTTCTCTGTGTTCTGTGAAATCATCTTACAGAGTTACACCTTTCCCCTCAAGAAGCCTTTCGCTAAGACAGTTCTTGTGGAATTGGCAAAGTGATATTTCGAAGCCCCTAGAGGGCTATGGTGAAAAAGGAAATATCCTCAGATGAAATCTGGAAAGAAGCTTTCTGAGAAACAGCTTGGTGTTCTGTTAATTCATCTCACAGAGTTACATGTGTACTTTCTGGATCTGTTTGTTAGCCTTATTTCTGTGGAATCTGAGTACAGATATTTCGGATCCCTTTGAAGACTATAGGGCCAAAGGAAATATTCTCCGATAACAAAGAGAAAGTAGCTTCCTGAGAATCTTCTTTGTGTTCGGTGAAATCATCTAACAGAGTTACAGCTTTCCCCTCAAGAAGCCTTTCCTAAGACAGTTCTTGTGGAATTGGCTAAGAGATATCTGGAAGCCCATAGAGGGCAACGGTGAAAAACGAAATATCCACAGATGAAATCTGGAAAGAAGCTTTCTGAGAAAATTCTTAGTGTTCTGTTAATTCATCTCACAGAGTTACATGTGTATTTCGTGGATGTCTTTGCTAGCCTTATTTCTGTGGAATCTGAGTACAGATATTTCGGATCCCTTTGAATACTATGGGGGCAAAGGAAATATCCTCTGATAACAAAGAGAAAGAAGCTTTCTGAGAAACTTCTTTGTGTTCTATGAAATCATCTCACAGAGTAACAGCTTTCCCCTCAAGAAGCCTTTCGCTAAGACAGTTCTTGTGGAATTGGCAAAGAGATATTTGGAAGCCCATAGAGGGCTATGGTGAAAAAGGAAATATCCTCAGATGAAATCTGGAAAGAAGCTTTCTGAGAAACTGCTTAGTGTTCTGTTAATTCATCTCAGAGAGTTACATCTGTATTTCTTGGATCTCTTTGCTAGCCTTATTTCTGTGGAATCTTAGAACAGATATTTCGGATCCCTTTGAAGACTCTAGGGCCAAAGGAAATATCCTCCGATAACAAAGAGAAAGAAGCTTTCTGAGAAACTTGTGTTCTGTGAAATCATCTCACAGAGTTACAGCTTTCCCCTCAAGAAGCCTTTCTCTACGACAGTTCTTGTGGAATTGGCAAAGAGATATTTGAAGCCCGTAGAGGCTACGGTGAAAAAGGAAATATCCTCAGTTGAAATCTGGAAAGAAGCTTTCTGAGAAACTGCTTAGTGTTCTGTTAATTCATCTCACAGATTTACATGTGTATTTCGTGGATCTATTTGCTAGCCTTATTTCTGTGGAATCAGAGAACAGATATTTCGGATCCCTTTGAAGACTATAGGGCCAAAGGAAATATCCTCCGATAACAAAGAGAAAGAAGCTTTCTGAGAAACTTCTCTTTGTTCTGTGAAATCATCTCACAGAGTTACAGCTTTCCCCTCAAGAAGCATTTCGCTAAGACAGTTCCTGTGGAATTGGCAAAGTGATATTTGGAAGCCCATAGAGGGCTTTGGTGGAAAAGGAAATATCCTCCGATGAAATCTGTTAAGAAGCTTTCTGAGAAACTCCTTAGTGTTCTGTTAATTCATCTCACAGAGTTACATGTGTATTTCGTGGATCTCTTTCCTAGCCTTATTTCTGAGGAATCTGAGAACAGATATTTCGGATCCCTTTGAAGACTATAGGGCCAAAGTAAATATCCTCCGATAACAAAGAGAAAGAAGCTTTCTGAGAACCTTCTTTGTGTTCTCAGAAATCATCTCACAGAGTTAGAGCTTTCTCCTCAAGAAGCCTTTCTCTAAGACAGTTCTTGGGGAATTGGCAAAGTGATCTTTGGAAGCCCACAGAGGGCTGCGGTGAAAAAGGAAATCTCCTCAGATGAAATCTGGAAAGAAGCTTTCTGAGAAACTGCTTAGTGTTCTGTTAATTCATCTCACAGAGTTACATGTGTATTTCGTGGATCTCTTTGCTACCTTATTTCTGTGGAATCTTAGAACAGATATTTTGGATCCCTTTGAAGACTATAGGGCCAAAGGAAATATCCTCTGATAACAAAGAGAAAGAAGCTTTCTGAGAAACTTCTTTGAGTTCTGTGAAATCATCTCACAGAGTTACAGCTTTCCACTCAAGAAGCCTTTCCCTAAGACAGTTCCTGTGGAATTGGCAAAGTGATATTTGGAAGCCCATAGAGGGCTATGGTGAAAAGGGAAATATCCTCAGATGAAATCTGGAAAGAAGCTTTCTGAGAAACAGCTTAGAGTTCTGTTAATTCATCTCACAGAGTTACATGTGTATTTCGTGGATCTCTTTGCTAACCTTATTTCTGTGGAATCTGAGAACAGATATTTCGGATCCCTTTGAAGACTCTAGGGCCAAAGGTAATATCCTCCGATAACACAGAGAAAGAAGCTTTCTGAGAAACTTGTGTTCTGTGAAATCATCTCACAGAGTTACAGCTTTCCCTTCAAGAAGCCTTTCCCTAAGACAGTTCCGGTGGAATTGGCAAAGTGATATTTGGAAGCCCATACTGGGCTATGGTGAAAAAGGAAATATCCTCAGATGAAATCTGGAAAGAAGCTTTCTGAGAAACTGCTTAGAGTTCTGTTAATTCATCTCACAGAGTTACATGTGTACTTCGTGGATCTCTTTGCTAACCTTATTTCTGTGGAATCTGAGAACAGATATTTCGGATCCCTTTGAAGACTCTAGGGCCAAAGGAAATATCCTCCGATAACAAAGAGAAAGAAGATTTCTTTGAAACTTGTGTTCTGTGAAATCATCTCACAGAGTTACAGCTTTCCCCTCAAGAAGCCTTTCTCTAAGACAGTTCTTGTGGAATTGGCAAAGAGATTTGGAAGCCCATAGAGGCTACGGTGAAAAAGGAAATATCCTCAGTTGAAATCTGGAAAGAAGCTTTCTGAGAAACTGCTTAGTGTTCTGTTAATTCATCTCACAGAGTTACATGTGTATTTCGTGGATCTCTTTGCTAGCCTTATTTCTGTGGAATCAGAGAACAGATATTTCGGATCCCTTTGAAGACTACAGGGCCAAAGGAAATATCCTCCGATAACAAAGAGAAAGAAGCTTTCTGAGAAACTTCTCTGTGTTCTCTGAAATCATATCACAGAGTTACAGCTTTCCCCTCAAGAAGCCTTTCGCTAAGGCAGTTCCTGTGGAATTGGCAAAGTGATATTTGGAAGCCCATAGAGGGCTATGGTGAAAAGGGAAATATCCTCAGATGAAATCTGGAAAGAAGCTTTCTGAGAAACAGCTTAGAGTTCTGTTAATTCATCTCACAGAGTTACATGTGTATTTCGTGGATCTCTTTGCTAACCTTATTTCTGTGGAATCTGAGAACAGATATTTCGGATCCCTTTGAAGACTCTAGGGCCAAAGGTAATATCCTCCGATAACAAAGAGAAAGAAGCTTTCTGAGAAACTTGTGTTCTGTGAAATCATCTCACAGAGTTACAGCTTTCCCCTCAAGAAGCCTTTCTCTAAGACAGTTCTTGTGGAATTGGCAAAGAGATTTGGAAGCCCATAGAGGCTACGGTGAAAAAGGAAATATCCTCAGTTGAAATCTGGAAAGAAGCTTTCTGAGAAACTGCTTAGTGTTCTGTTAATTCATCTCACAGAGTTACATGTGTATTTCGTGGATCTCTTTGCTAGCCTTATTTCTGTGGAATCAGAGAACAGATATTTCGGATCCCTTTGAAGACTACAGGGCCAAAGGAAATATCCTCCGATAACAAAGAGAAAGAAGCTTTCTGAGAAACTTCTCTGTGTTCTCTGAAATCATCTCACAGAGTTACAGCTTTCTCCTCAAGAAGCCTTTCGCTAAGACAGTTCTTGGGGTATTGGCAAAGTGATATTTGGAAGCCCACAGAGGGCTGCGGTGAAAAAGGAAATATCCTCAGATGAAATCTGGAAAGAAGCTTTCTGAGAAACTGCTTAGTGTTCTGTTAATTCATCTCACAGAGTTACATCTGTATTTCGTGGATCTCTTTGCTAGCCTTATTTCTGTGGAATCTTAGAACAGATATTTCGGATCCCTTTGAAGACTATAGGGCCAAAGGAAATATCCTCTGATAACAAAGAGAAAGAAGCTTTCTGAGAAACTTCTTTGTGTTCTGTGAAATCATCTCACAGAGTTACAGCTTTCTCCTCAAGAAGCCTTTCGCTAAGACAGTTCTTGTGGAATTGGCAAAGTGATATTTGGAAGCCCGTAGTGAGCTATGGTGAAAAAGGAAATATCCTCAGATGAAATCTGGAAAGAAGCTTTCTGAGAAACTGCTTAGTGTTCTGTTAATTCATCTCACAGAGTTACATGTGTATTTCGTGGATCTCTTTGCTAGCCTTATTTCTGAGGAATCTGAGAACAGATATTTCGGATCCCTTTGAAGACTCTAGGGCCAAAGGAAATATCCTCCGATAACAAAGAGAAAGAAGCTTTCTGAGAAACTTCTCTGTGTTCTGTGAAATCATCTCACAGAGTTACAGCTTTCCCCTCAAGAAGCCTTTCGCTAAGACAGTTCCTGTGGAATTGGCAAAGTGATATTTGGAAGCCCATAGAGGGCTATGGTGGAAAAGGAAATATCCTCCGATGAAATCTGTTAAGAAGCTTTCTGAGAAACTGCTTAGTTTTCTGTTAATTCATCTCACAGAGTTACATGTGTATTTCGTGGATCTCTTTGCTAGCCTTATTTCTGTGGAATCTGAGAACAGATATTTCGGATCCCTTTGAAGACTATAGGGCCAAAGGAAATATCCTCCGATAACAAAGAGAAAGAAGCTTTCTGAGAAACTTCTTTGTGTTCTCTGAAATCATCTCACAGAGTTACAGCTTTCTCCTCAAGAAGCCTTTCGCTAAGACAGTTCTTGGGGAATTGGCAAAGTGATATTTGGAAGCCCACAGAGGGCTGCGGTGAAAAAGGAAATACCCTCAGATGAAATCTGGAAAGAAGCTTTCTGAGAAACTGCTTAGTGTTCTGTTAATTCATCTCACAGAGTTACATGTGTATTTCGTGGATATCTTTGCTAGCCTTATTTCTGTGGAATTTGAGAACAGATATTTCGGATCCCTTTGAAGACTCTAGGGCCAAAGGAAATATCCTCCGATAACAAAGAGAAAGAAGCTTTCTGAGAAGCTTGTGTTCTTTGAAATCATCTCACAGCGTTACAGCTTTCCCCTCAAGAAGCCTGTCGCTAAGACAGTTCTTGTGGAATTGGAAAACAGATATTTGGAAGCCCATAGAGGCTACGGTGAAAAAGGAAATATCCTCAGTTGAAATCTGGAAACAAGCTTTCTGAGAAACTGCTTAGTGTTCTGTTAATTCATCTCACAGAGTTACATGTGTATTTCGTGGATCTGTTTGCAAGCCTTATTTCTCTGGAATCAGAGAACAGATATTTCGGATCCCTTTGAAGACTGTAGGGCCAAAGGAAATATCCTCCGATAACAAAGAGAAAGAAGCTTTCTGAGAAACTTCTTTGAGTTCTGTGAAATCATCTCACAGAGTTACAGCTTTCCCCTCCAGAAGCCTTTAGCTAAGACAGTTCCTGTGGAATTGGCAAAGTGATATTTGGAAGCCCATAGAGGGCTTTGGTGGAAAAGGAAATATCCTCCGATGAAATCTGGAAAGAAGCTTTCTGAGAAACTGCTTAGTATTCTTTTAATTCATCTCACAGAGTTACATGTGTATTTCGTGGATCTCTTTGATAGCCTTACTTCTGAGGAATCTGAGAACAGATATTTCGGATCCCTTTGAAGACTATAGGGCCAAAGGAAATATCCTCCGATAACAAAGAGAAAGAAGCTTTCTGAGAAACTTCTTTGTGTTCTCTGAAATCATCTCACAGAGTTACAGCTTTCTCCTCAAGAAGCCTTTCTCTAAGACAGTTCTTGGGGAATTGGCAAAGTGATATTTGGAAGCCCACAGAGGGCTACGGTGAAAAAGGAAATATCCTCAGATGAAATCTGGAAAGAAGCTTTCTGAGAAACTGCTTAGTGTTCTGTTAATTCATCTCACAGAGTTACATGTGTATTTCGTGGATCTCTTTGCTAGCCTTATTTCTGAGGAATCTGAGAACAGATATTTCGGATCCCTTTGAAGACTATAGGGCCAAAGGAAATATCCTCCGATAACAAAGAGAAAGAAGCTTTCTGAGAAACTTCTTTGTGTTCTGTGAAATCATCTCACAGAGTTACAGCTTTCCCCTCAAGAAGCCTTTCGCTAAGACAGTTTTGTAGAATTGGCAAAGTGATATTTGGAAGCCCATATCTGGCTATGGTGAAAAAGGAAATATCCTCAGATGAAATCTGGAAAGAAGCTTTCTGAGAAACTGCTTAGTGTTCTGTTAATTCATCTCAGAGAGTTACATGTGTATTTCGTGGATCTCTTTGCTAGCCTTTTTTCTGAGGAATCTGAGAACAGATATTTCGGATCCCTTTGAAGACTCTAGGGCAAAAGGAAATATCCTCCGATAACAAAGAGAAAGAAGCTTTCTGAGAAACTTCTTTGTGTTCTGTGAAATCATCTCACAGAGTTACATGTGTATTTCGTGGATCTCTTTGCTAGCCTTATTTCTGTGGAATCTGAGTACAGATGTTTCGGATCCCTTTGAAGACCATAGGGCTAAAGGAATTATCCTCCGATAACAAAGAGAAAGATGCTTTCTGAGAAACTTCTTTGTGTTCTGTGAAATCATCTCACAGAGTTACAGCTTTCCCCTAAAGAAGCCTTTCGCTAAGACAGTTGTGGTGGAATTGGCAAAGTGATATTTGGAACCACTTAGAGGGCTATGGTGAAAAAGGAAATATCCTCAGATGAAATCTGGAAAGAAGATTTCTGAGAAATTGCTTAGTGTTCTGTTAATTCATTTCACTGAGTTACATGTGTATTTCGTGGATCTCTTTGTTAGCCTTATTTCTGTGGAATCTGAGGACAGATATTTAGGATCTCTTTGAAGACTATAGGGCCAAAGGAAATATCCTCCGATAACAAAGAGAAAGAAGCTTTCTGAAAAACTTCTTTGTGTTCTGTGAAATCATCTCACATAGTTACAGCTTTCCCCTCAAGAAGCCTTTCGCTAAGACAGTTCTTGTGGAATTGGCAAAGTGATATTTGGAAGTCCATAAAGGGCTATGCTGAAAAAGGAAATATCCTCAGATGAAATCTGGAAAGAAGCTTTCTGAGAAACTGCTTAGTGTTCTGTTAATTCATCTCACAGAGTTACATGTGTATTTCGTGTATCTCTTTGCTAGCCTTATTTCTGTGGAATCTGAGAACAGATATTTCGGATCCCTTTGAAGACTATAGGGCCAAAGGAAATATCCTCCGATAACAAAGAGAAAGAAGCTTTCTGAGAAACTTCTTTGTGTTCGGTGAAATCATCTAACAGAGTTACAGCTTTCCGCTCAAGAAGCCTTTCGCTAAGACAGTTCTTGTGGAATTGGCAAAGTGATATTTGGAAGCCCATAGAGGGCTAAGGTGAAAAAGGAAATATCCTCAGATTAAATCTGGAAAGAAGCTTTCTGAGAAACTGCTTAGTGTTCTGTTAATTCATCTCACAGAGTTACATGTGTATTTCCTGGATCTCTTTGCTAGCCTTATTTCTGTGGAATCTGAGAACAGATATTTCGGATCACTTTGAAGACTATAGGGCCAAAGGAAATATCCTCTGATAACAAAGAGAAAGAAGCTTTCTGAGAAAATTCTTTGTGTTCTGTGAAATCATCTCACAGAGTTACAGCTTTCCCCTCAAGAAGCCATTCCCTAAGACAGTTCCTGTGGAATTGGCAAAGTGATATTTGGAAGCCCATAGAGGGCTATGGTGAAAAGGGAAATATCCTCAGATGAAATCTGGAAAGAAGATTTCTGAGAAACAGCTTAGAGTTCTGTTAATTCATCTCACAGAGTTACATGTGTATTTCGTGGATCTCTTTGCTAACCTTATTTCTGTGGAATCTGAGAACAGATATTTCGGATTCCATTGAAGACTCTTGGGCCAAAGGTAATATCCTCCGATAACAAAGAGAAAGAAGCTTTCTGAGAAACTTGTGTTCTGTGAAATCATCTCACAGAGTTACAGCTTTCCCCTCAAGAAGCCTTTCCCTAAGACAGTTCCTGTGGAATTGGCAAAGTGATATTTGGAAGCCCATAGTGGGCTATGGTGAAAAAGGAAATATCCTCAGATGAAATCTGGAAAGAAGCTTTCTGAGAAACTGCTTAGAGTTCTGTTAATTCATCTCACAGAGTTACATGTGTATTTCGTGGATCTCTTTGCTAACCTTATTTCTGTGGAATCTGAGAACAGATATTTCGGATCCCTTTGAAGACTCTAGTGCCAAAGGAAATATCCTCCGATAACAAAGAGAAAGAAGCTTTCTTTGAAACTTGTGTTCTGTGAAATCATCTCACAGAGTTACAGCTTTCCCCTCAAGAAGCCTTTCTCTAAGACAGTTCTTGTGGAATTGGCAAAGAGATTTGGAAGCCCATAGAGGCTACGGTGAAAAAGGAAATATCCTCAGTTGAAATCTGGAAAGAAGCTTTCTGAGAAACTGCTTAGTGTTCTGTTAATTCATCTCACAGAGTTACATGTGTATTTCGTGGATCTCTTTGCTAGCCTTATTTCTGTGGAATCAGAGAACAGATATTTCGGATCCCTTTGAAGACTACAGGGCCAAAGGAAATATCCTCCGATAACAAAGAGAAAGAAGCTTTCTGAGAAACTTCTCTGTGTTCTCTGAAATCATCTCACAGAGTTACAGCTTTCCCCTCAAGAAGCCTTTCGCTAAGGCAGTTCCTGTGGAATTGGCAAAGTGATATTTGAAGCCCCTAGAGGGCTATGGTGAAAAAGGCAATCTCCTCAGTTGAAATCTGGAAAGAAGGTTTCTGAGAAACTGCTTAGTGTTCTGTTAATTCATCTCACAGAGTTACATGTGTATGTCGTGGATCTCTTTGCTAGCCTTATTTCTGAGGAATCTGAGAACAGATATTTCGGATCCCTTTGAAGACTATAGGGCCAAAGGAAATATCCTCCGATAACAAAGAGAAAGAAGCTTTCTGAGAAACTTCTTTGTGTTCTCTGAAATCATCTCACAGAGTTACAGCTTTCTCCTCAAGAAGCCTTTCGCTAAGACAGTTCTTGGGGAATTGGCAAAGTGATATTTGGAAGCCCACAGATGGCTACGGTGAAAAAGGAAATATCCTCAGATGAAATCTGGAAAGAAGCTTTCTGAGAAACTGCTTAGTGTTCTGTTAATTCATCTCACTGAGTTATATGTGTATTTCGTGGATCTCTTTGCTTACCTTATTTCTGTGGAATCTGAGTACAGATATTTCGGATCCCTTTGAAGACAATAGGGCCAAAGGAAATATCCTCTGATAACAAAGAGAAAGAAGCTTTCTGAGAAACTTCTTTGTGTTCTGTGAAATCATCTCACAGAGTTACAGCTTTCTCCTCAAGAAGCCTTTCGGTAAGACAGTTCTTGTGGAATTGGCGAAGTGATATTTGGAAGCCCGTAGTGAACTATGGTGAAAAAGGAAATATCCTCAGATGAAATCTGGAAAGAAGCTTTCTGAGAAACTGCTTAGTGTTCTGCTAATTCATCTCACAGAGTTACATGTGTATTTCCTGGATCTCTTTGCTAGCCTTATTTCTGTGGAATCTGAGAACAGATATTTCGGATCCCTTTGAAGACTCCAGGGCCAAAGGAAATATCCTCCGATAACAAAGAGAAAGAAGCTTTCTGAGAAACTTGTGTTCTGTGAAATCATCTCACAGAGTTACAGCTTTCCCCTCAAGAAGCCTTTCACTAAGACAGTTCCTGTGGAATTGGCAAAGTGATATTTGGAAGCCCATAGAGGGCTATGGTGGAAAAGGAAATATCCTCCGATGAAATCTGTTAAGAAGCATTCTGAGAAACTGCTTAGTGTTCTGTTAATTCATCTCACAGAGTTACATTTGTATTTCGTGGATCTCTTTGCTAGCCTTATTTCTGAGGAATCTAAGAACAGATATTTCGGATCCCTTTGAAGACTATAGGGCCAAAGGAAATATCCTCCGATAACAAAGAGAAAGAAGCTTTCTGAGCAACTTCTTTGTGTTCTCTGAAATCATCTCACAGAGTTACAGCTTTCTCCTCAAGAAGCCTTTCGCTAAGACAGTTCTTGGGGAATTGGCAAAGTGATATGTGGAAGCCCACAGAGGGCTGCGGTGAAAAATTAAATATCCTCAGATGAAATCTGGAAAGAAGCTTTCTGAGAAACTGCTTAGTGTTCTGTTAATTCATCTCACAGAGTTACATCAGTATTTCGTGGAACTCTTTGCTAGCCTTTTTTCTGTGGAATCTGAGAACAGATATTTCGGATCCCTTTGAAGACTATAGGGCCAAAGGAAATATCCTCCGATAACAAAGAGAAAGAAGCTTTCTGAGAAACTTATTTGATTTCTGTGAAATCATCTCACAGAGTTACAGCTTTCCCCTCAAGAAGCCTTTAGCTAAGACAGTTCCTGTGGAATTGGCAAAGTGATATTTGGAAGCCCATACAGGGCTTTGGTGGAAAAGGAAATATCCTCCGATGAAATCTGGAAAGAAGCTTTCTGAGAAACTGCTTAGTGTTCTGTTAATTCATCTCACAGAGTTACATGTGTATTTCGTCGATCTCTTTGATAGCCTTACTTCTGAGGAATCTGAGAACAGATATTTCGGATCCCTTTGAAGACTATAGGGCCAAAGGAAATATCCTCCGATAACAAAGAGAAAGAAGCTTTCTGAGAAACTTCTTTGTGTTCTCTGAAATCATCTCACAGAGTTACAGCTTTCTCCTCAAGAAGCCTTTCTCTAAGACAGTTCTTGGGGAATTGGCAAAGTGATATTTGGAAGCCCACAGAGGGCTACGGTGAAAAAGGAAATATCCTCAGATGAAATCTGGAAAGAAGCTTTCTGAGAAACTGCTTAGTGTTCTGTTAATTCATCTCACAGAGTTACATGTGTATTTCGTGGATCTCTTTGCTAGCCTTATTTCTGAGGAATCTGAGAACAGATATTTCGGATCCCTTTGAAGACTATAGGGCCAAAGGAAATATCCTCCGATAACAAAGAGAAAGAAGCTTTCTGAGAAACTTCTTTGTGTTCTGTGAAATCATCTCACAGAGTTACAGCTTTCCCCTCAAGAACCCTTTCGCTAAGACAGTTCCTGTGGAATTGGCAAAGTGATATTTGGAAGCCCATAGAGGGCTATGGTGGAAAAGGAAATATCCACCGATGAAATCTGTTAAGAAGCATTCTGAGAAACTGCTTAGTGTTCTGTTAATTCATCTCACAGAGTTACATCTGTATTTCGTGGATCTCTTTGCTAGCCTTATTTCTGTGGAATCTTAGAACAGATATTTCGGATCCCTTTGAAGACTATAGGGCCAAAGGAAATATCCTCTGATAACAAAGAGAAAGAAGCTTTCTGAGAAACTTCTTTGTGTTCTGTGAAATCATCTCACAGAGTTACAGCTTTCTCCTCAAGAAGCCTTTCGCTAAGACAGTTCTTGTGGAATTGGCAAAGTGATATTTGGAAGCCCGTAGTGAGCTATGGTGAAAAAGGAAATATCCTCAGATGAAATCTGGAAAGAAGCTTTCTGAGAAACTGCTTAGTGTTCTGTTAATTCATCTCACAGAGTTACATCTGTATTTCGTGGAACTCTTTGCTAGCCTTATTTCTGTGGAATCTTAGAACAGATATTTCGGATCCCTTTGAAGACTATAGGGCCAAAGGAAATATCCTCTGATAACAAAGAGAAAGAAGCTTTCTGAGAAACTTCTTTGAGTTCTGTGAAATCATCTCACAGAGTTACAGCTTTCCCCTCAAGAAGCCTTTAGCTAAGACAGTTCCTGTGGAATTGGCAAAGTGATATTTGGAAGCCCACAGAGGGCTATGGTGGAAAAGGAAATATCCTCCGATGAAATCTGGAAAGAAGCTTTCTGAGAAACTGCTTAGTGTTCTTTTAATTCATCTCACAGAATTACATGTCTATTTCGTGGATCTCTTTGATAGCCTTACTTCTGAGGAATCTGAGAACAGATATTTCGGATCCCTTTGAAGACTATAGGGCCAAAGGAAATATCCTCCGATAACAAAGAGAAAGAAGCTTTCTGAGAAACTTCTTTGTGTTCTCTGAAATCATCTCACAGAGTTACAGCTTTCTCCTCAAGAAGCCTTTCTCTAAGACAGTTCTTGGGGAATTGGCAAAGTGATAATAGGAAGCCCACAGAGGGCTACGGTGAAAAAGGAAATATCCTCAGATGAAATCTGGAAAGAAGCTTTCTGAGAAACTGCTTAGTGTTCTGTTAATTCATCTCACAGAGTTACATGTGTATTTCGTGGATCTCTTTGCTAGCCTTATTTCTAAGGAATCTGAGAACAGATATTTCGGATCCCTTTGAAGACTATAGTGCCAAAGGAAATATTCTCCGATAACAAAGAGAAAGAAGCTTTCTGAGAAACTTCTTTGTGTTCTCTGAAATCATCTCACAGAGTTACAGCTTTCTCCTCAAGGAGCCTTTCGCTAAGACAGTTCTTGGGGAATTGGCAAAGTGATATTTGGAAGCCCACAGAGGGCTACGGTGAAAAAGTAAATATCCTCAGATGAAATCTGGAAAGAAGCTTTCTGAGAAACTGCTTAGTGTTCTGTTAATTCATCTCACAGAGTTACATGTGTATTTCGTGGATCTCTTTGCTAACCTTATTTCTGTGGAATCTGAGTACAGATATTTCGGATCCCTTTGAAGACTATAGGGCCAAAGGAAATATCCTCTGATAACAAAGAGAAAGAAGCTTTCCGAGAAACTTCTTTGTGTTCTGTGAAATCATCTCACAGAGTTACAGCTTTCTCCTCAAGAAGCCTTTCGCTAAGACAGTTCTTGTGGAATTGGCAAAGTGATATTTGGAACCCGTAGTGAGCTATGGTGAAAAAGGAAATATCCTCAGATGAAATCTGGTAACAAGCTTTCTAAGAAACTGCTTAGTGTTCTGTTAATTCATCTCACAGAGTTACATGTGTATTTCGTAGATCTCTTTGCTAGCCTTATTTCTGTGGAATCTGAGAACAGATATTTCGGATCCCTTTGAAAACTCTAGGGCCAAAGGAAATATCCTCCGATAACAAAGAGAAAGAAGCTTTCTGAGAAACTTGTGTTCTGTGAAATCATCTCACAGAGTTACAGTTTTCCACTCAAGAAGCCTTTCTCTAAGACACGTCTTGTGGAATTGGCAAAGAGATATTTGGAAGCCCATAGAGGCTACGGTGAAAAAGGAAATCTCCTCAGTTGAAATCTGGAAAGAAGCTTTCTGAGAAACTGCTTAGTGTTCTGCTAATTCATCTCACAGAGTTACATCTGTATTTCGTGGATCTCTTTGCTAGCCTTATTTCTGTGGAATCTGAGAACAGATATTTCGGATCCCTTTGAAGACTCTAGGGCCAAAGGAAATATCCTCCGATAACAAAGAGAAAGAAGCTTTCTTAGAAACTTGTGTTCTGTGAAATCATCTCACAGAGTTACAGCTTTCCCCTCCAGAAGCCTTTCTCTAACACAGTTCTTGTGGAATTGGCAAAGAGATATTTGGAAGCCCATAGAGGCTACGGTGAAAAAGGAAATATCCTCAGTTGAAATCTGGAAAGAAGCTTTCTGAGAAACTGCTTAGTGTTCTGTTAATTCATCTGACAGAGTTACATGTGTATTTCATGGATCTGTTTGCTAGCCTTATTTCTGTGGAATCAGAGAACAGATATTTCGGATCCCTTTGAAGACTATAGGGCCAAAGGAAATATCCTCCGATAACAAAGAGAAAGAAGCTTTCTGAGAAACTTCTCTGTGTTCTGTGAAATTATCTCACAGAGTTACAGCTTTCCCCTCAAGAATCCTTTCGCTAAGACAGTTCCTGTGGAATTGGCAAAGTGATATTTGGAAGCCCATAGAGGGCTATGGTGGAAAAGGAAATATCCTCCGATGAAATCTGTTAAGAAGCATTCTGAGAAACTGCTTAGTGTTCTGTTAATTCATCTCACAGAGTTACATCTGTATTTCGTGGATCTCTTTGCTAGCCTTATTTCTGTGGAATCTTAGAACAGATATTTCGTATCCCTTTGAAGACTATAGGGCCAAAGGAAATATCCTCTGATAACAAAGAGAAAGAAGCTTTCTGAGAAACTTCTTTGTGTTCTGTGAAATCATCTCACAGAGTTACAGCTTTCTCCTCCAGAAGCCTTTCGCTAAGACAGTTCTTGTGGAATTGGCAAAGTGATATTTGGAAGCCCGTAGTGAGCTATGGTGAAAAAGGAAATATCCTCAGATGAAATCTGGAAAGAAGCTTTCTGAGAAACTGCTTAGTGTTCTGTTAATTCATCTCACAGAGTTACATCTGTATTTCGTGGAACTCTTTGCTAGCCTTATTTCTGTGGAATCTTAGAACAGATATTTCGGATCCCTTTGAAGACTATAGGGCCAAAGGAAATATCCTCCGATAACAAAGAGAAAGAAGCTTTCTGAGAAACTTCTTTGAGTTCTGTGAAATCATCTCACAGAGTTACAGCTTTCCCCTCAAGAAGCCTTTAGCTAAGACAGTTCCTGTGGAATTGGCAAAGTGATATTTGGAAGCCCATAGAGGGCTATGGTGGAAAAGGAAATATCCTCCGATGAAATCTGAAAAGAAGCTTTCTGAGAAACTGCTTAGTGTTCTTTTAATTCATCTCACAGAATTACATGTGTATTTTGTGGATCTCTTTGATAGCCTTACTTCTGAGGAATCTGAGAACAGATATTTCGGATCCCTTTGAAGACTATAGGGCCAAAGGAAATATCCTCCGATAACAAAGAGAAAGAAGCTTTCTGAGAAACTTCTTTGTGTTCTCTGAAATCATCTCACAGAGTTACAGCTATCTCCTCAAGAAGCCTTTCTCTAAGACAGTTCTTGGGGAATTGGCAAAGTGATAATAGGAAGCCCACAGAGGGCTACGGTGAAAAAGGAAATATCCTCAGATGAAATCTGGAAAGAAGCTTTCTGAGAAACTGCTTAGTGTTCTGTTAATTCATCTCACAGAGTTACATGTGTATTTCGTGGATCTCTTTGCTAGCCTTATTTCTAAGGAATCTGAGAACAGATATTTCGGATCCCTTTGAAGACTATAGTGCCAAAGGAAATATTCTCCGATAACAAAGAGAAAGAAGCTTTCTGAGAAACTTCTTTGTGTTCTCTGAAATCATCTCACAGAGTTACAGCTTTCTTCTCAAGGAGCCTTTCGCTAAGACAGTTCTTGGGGAATTGGCAAAGTGATATTTGGAAGCCCACAGAGGGCTACGGTGAAAAAGTAAATATCCTCAGATGAAATCTGGAAAGAAGCTTTCTGAGAAACTGCTTAGTGTTCTGTTAATTCATCTCACAGAGTTACACGTGTATTTCGTGAATCTCTTTGCTAACCTTATTTCTGTGGAATCTGAGTACAGATATTTCGGATCCCTTTGAAGACTATAGGGCCAAAGGAAATATCCTCTGATAACAAAGAGAAAGAAGCTTTCCGAGAAACTTCTTTGTGTTC
This sequence comes from Macaca mulatta, assembly GCF_049350105.2. Lineage (NCBI taxonomy): Eukaryota > Metazoa > Chordata > Mammalia > Primates > Cercopithecidae > Macaca > Macaca mulatta. Next base: position 48,932,034 of record NC_133414.1, read on the forward strand.
TGTGAAATCATCTCACAGAGTTACAGCTTTCTCCCCAAGAAGCCTTTCGCTAAGACAGTTCTTGTGGAATTGGCAAAGTGATATTTGGAACCCGTAGTGAGCTATGGTGAAAAAGGAAATATCCTCAGATGAAATCTGGTAACAAGCTTTCTAAGAAACTGCTTAGTGTTCTGTTAATTCATCTCACAGAGTTACATGTGTATTTCGTAGATCTCTTTGCTAGCCTTATTTCTGTGGAATCTGAGAACAGATATTTCGGATCCCTTTGAAAACTCTAGGGCCAAAGGAAATATCCTCCGATAACAAAGAGAAAGAAGCTTTCTGAGAAACTTGTGTTCTGTGAAATCATCTCACAGAGTTACAGTTTTCCCCTCAAGAAGCCTTTCTCTAAGACACGTCTTGTGGAATTGGCAAAGAGATATTTGGAAGCCCATAGAGGCTACGGTGAAAAAGGAAATCTCCTCAGTTGAAATCTGGAAAGAAGCTTTCTGAGAAACTGCTTAGTGTTCTGTTAATTCATCTCACAGAGTTACATGTGTATTTCGTGGATCTGTTTGCTAGCCTTATTTCTGTGGAATCAGAGAACAGATATTTCGGATCCCTTTGAGGACTCTAGGGCCAAAGGAAATATCCTCCGATAACAAAGAGAAAGAAGCTTTCTGAGAAACTTCTCTGTGTTCTGTGAAATCATCTCACAGAGTTACAGCTTTCCCCTCAAGAAGCCTTTCGCTAAGACAGTTCCTGTGGAATTGGCAAAGTGATATTTGGAAGCCCACAGAGGGCAATGTTGAAAAAGGAAATATCCTCAGATGAAATATGGAAAGAAGCTTTCTGAGTAACTGCTTAGTGTTCTGTTAATTCATCTCACAGAGTTACATCTGTATTTCGTGGATCTCTTTGCTGGCCTTATTTCTGTGGAATCTTAGAACAGATATTTCGGATCCCTTTGAAGACTATAGGGCCAAAGGAAATATCCTCCGATAACAAAGAGAAAGAAGCTTTCTGAGAAACTTCTTTGAGTTCTGTGAAATCATCTCACAGAGTTACAGCTTTCCCCTCAAGAAGCCTTTCGCTAAGACAGTTCCTGTGGAATTGGCAAAGTGATATTTGGAAGCCCATAGAGGGCTATGGTGGAAAAGGAAATATCCTCCGATGAAATCTGGAAAGAAGCTTTCTGAGAAACTGCTTAGTGTTCTGTTAATTCATCTCACAGAGTTACATCTGTATTTCGTGGATCTCTTTGCTAGCCTTATTTCTGTGGAATCTTAGAACAGATATTTCGGATCCCTTTGAAGACTATAGGGTCAAAGGAAATATCCTCCGATAACAAAGAGAAAGAAGCTTTCTGAGAAACTTCTTTGAGTTCTGTGAAATCATCTCACAGAGTTACAGCTTTCCCCTCAAGAAGCCTTTCCCTAAGACAGTTCCTGTGGAATTGGCAAAGTGATATTTGGAAGCCCATAGAGGGCTATGGTGAAAAAGGAAATATCCTCAGATGAAATCTGGAAAGAAGCTTTCTGAGAAACTGCTTAGAGTTCTGTTAATTCATCTCACAGAGTTACATGTGTATTTCGTGGATCTCTTTGCTAACCTTATTTCTGTGGAATCTGAGAACAGATATTTCGGATCCCTTTGAAGACTCTAGGGCCAAAGGAAATATCCTCCGATAACAAAGAGAAAGAAGCTTTCTGAGAAACTTGTGTTCTGTGAAATCATCTCACAGAGTTACAGCTTTCCCCTCAAGAAGCCTTTCTCTAAGACAGTTCTTGTGTAATTGGCAAAGAGATTTGGAAGCCCATAGAGGCTACGGTGAAAAAGGGAATATCCTCAGTTGAAATCTGGAAAGAAGCTTTCTGAGAAACTGCTTAGTGTTCTGTTAATTCATCTCACATAGTTACATGTGTATTTCGTGGATCTCTTTGCTAGCCTTATTTCTGTGGAATCAGAGAACAGATATTTCGGATCCCTTTGAAGACTATAGGGCCAAAGGAAATATCCTCCGATAACAAAGAGAAAGAAGCTTTCTGAGCAACTTGTGTTCTGTGAAATCATCTCACAGAGTTACAGCTTTCCCCTCAAGAAGCCTTTCGCTAAGACAGTTCTTGTGGAATCGGCAAAGTGATATTTGGAAGCCCATAGAGGGCTATGGTGAAAAAGGAAATCTCCTCACATGAAATCTGGAAAGAAGCTTTCTGAGAAACTGCTTAGTGTTCTGTTAATTCATATCACAGAGTTACATGTGTATTTCGTGGATCTCTTTGCTAGCCTTATTTCTGTGGAATCTGAATACAGATATTCCGGATCCCTTTGAAGACTATAGGGCCAAAGGAAATATTCTCCGATAACAAAGAGAAAGAAGCTTTCTGAGAAACTTCTTTGTGTTCTGTGAAATCATCTCACAGAGTTACAGCTTTCCCCTCAAGAAGCCTTTCGCTAAGACAGTTCTTGTGGAATTGGCAAAGTGATATTCGGAAGCCCATAGAGGGCTATGGTGAAAAAGGAAATATCCTCAGATGAAATCTGGAAAGAAGCTTTCTGAGAAACTGCTTAGTGTTCTGTTAATTCATCTCACAGAGTTACATGTGTATTTCTTGGATCTCTTTGCTAGCCTTATTTCTGTGGAATCTGAATGCAGATATTCCGGATCCCTTTGAAGACAATAGGGCCAAAGGAAATATTCTCCGATAACAAAGAGAAAGAAGCTTTCTGAGAAACTTCTTTGTGTTCTGTGAAATCATCTCACAGAGTTACAGCTTTCCCCTCAAGAAGCCTTTCGCTAAGACAGTTCCTGTGGAATTGGCAAAGTGATATTTGGAAGCCCATAGAGGGCTATGGTGAAAAAAGAAATATCCTCAGATGAAATCTGGAAAGAAGCTTTCTTAGAAACTTCTTTGTGTTCTGTGAAATCATCTCACAGAGTTACAGCTTTCCCCTCAAGAAGCCTTTCGCTAAGACAGTTCCTGTGGAATTGGCAAAGTGATATTTGGAAGCCCATAGAGGGCTATGGTGAAAAAGGAAATATCCTCAGATGAAATCTGGAAAGAAGCTTTCTGATAAACTGCTTAGTGTTCTGTTAATTCATCTCACAGAGTTACATGTGTATTTCGTGGATCTCTTTTCTAACATTATTTCTGAGGAATCTGAGAACAGATATTTCGGATCCCTTTGAAGACTCTAGGGCCAAAGGAAATATCCTCCGATAACAAAGAGAAAGAAGCTTTCTGAGAAACTTCTTTGTGTTCTGTGAAATCATCTCACAGAGTTACAGCTCTCCCCTCAAGAAGCCTTTCGCTTAGACAGTTCTTGTGGAATTGGCAAAGTTATATTTGGAAGACTATAGAGGGCTATGGTGAAAAAAGAAATATCCTCAGATGAAATCTGGAAAGAAGCTTTCTGAGAAACTGAATAGTGTTCTGTTAATTCTTCTCACAGAGTTACATCTGCATTTCCTGGATCTCTTTGCCAGCGTTATTTCTGTGGAATCGGAGTACAGATATTTCGGATCCCTTTGAAGACAATGGGGCCAAAGGAAATATCCTCCGATAACAAAGAGAAAGAAGCTTTCTGAGAAACTTCTTTGTGTTCTGCGAAATCATCTCACACAGTTATAGCTTTCCCCTCAAGAAGCCTTTCGCTAAGACCGTTCTTGTGGAATTGGCAAAGTGATATTTGGAAGCCCGTAGAGGGCTATGGTGAAAAAGGAAGTATCCTCAGATGAAATCTGGAAAGAAGCTTTCTGAGAAACTGCTTAGTGTTCTGTTAATTCATCTCACAGAGTTACATGTGTATTTCGTGGATCTCTTTGCTAGCCTTATTTCTGTGGAATCAGAGAACAGATATTTCGGATCCCTTTGAAGACTATAGGGCCAAAGGAAATATCCTCCCAAAACAAAGAGAAAGAAGCTTTCTGAGCAACTTCTCTGTGTTCTGTGAAATCATCTCACAGAGTTACAGCTTTCCCCTCAAGAAGCCTTTCGCTAAGACAGTTCCTGTGGAATTGGCAAAGTGATATTTGGAAGCCCATAGAGGGCTACGGTGGAAAAGGAAATATCCTCCGATGAAATCTGGAAAGAAGCTTTCTGAGAAACTGCTTAGTGTTCTGTTAATTCATCTCACAGAGTTACATGTGTATTTCGTGGATCTCTTTGCTAGCCTTATTTCTGAGGAATCTGAGAACAGATATTTCAGATCCCCTTGAAGACTATAGGGCCAAAGGAAATATCCTCCGATAACAAAGAGAAAGAAGCTTTCTGAGAAACTTCTTTGAGTTCTGTGAAATCATCTCACAGAGTTACAGCTTTCCCCTCAAGAAGCCTTTCGCTAAGACAGTTCCTGTGGAATTGGCAAAGTGATATTTGGAAGCCCATAGAGGGCTATGGTGGAAAAGGAAATATCCTTCGATGAAATCTGGAAAGAAGCTTTCTGAGAAACTGCTTAGTGTTCTGTTAATTCATCACACAGAGTTACATGTGTATTTCGTGGATCTCTTTGCCAGCCTTATTTCTGAGGAATCTAATAACAGATATTTCGTATCCCTTTGAAGACTATAGGGCCAAAGGAAGTATCCTCCGATAACAAAGAAAAAGAAGCTTTCTGAGAAACTTCTTTGTGTTATGTTAATTCATCTCACAGAGTTACATCTGTATTTCTTGGATCTCTTTGCTAGCCTTATTTCTGTGGAATCTTAGAACAGATATTTCGGATCACTTTGAAGACTATAGGGCCAAAGGAAATATACTCCGATAACAAAGAGAAAGAAGCTTTCTGAGAAACTTCTTTGAGTTCTGTGAAATCATCTCACAGAGTTACAGCTTTCCCCTCAAGAAGCGTTTCCCTAAGACAGTTCCTGTGGAATTGGCAAACTGATATTTGGAAGCCCATAGAGGGCTATGGTGAAAAAGGAAATATCCTCAGATGAAATCTGGAAAGAAGCTTTCTGAGAAACTTCTTAGTGTTCTGTTAATTCATCTCACAGAGTTACATGTGTATTTCGTGGATCTCTTTGCTAGCCTTATTTCTGTGGAATCTGAATACAGATATTCCGGATCCCTTTGAAGACTATAGGGCCAAAGGAAATATTCTCCCATAACAAAGAGAAAGAAGCTTTCTGAGAAACTTCTTTGTGTTCTGTGAAATCATCTCACAGAGTTACAGCTTTCCCCTCAAGAAGCCTTTCGCTAAGACATTTCTTGTGGAATTGGCAAAGTGATATTTGGAAGCCCATAGAGGGCTATGGTGAAAAAGGAAATATCCTCAGATGAAATCTGGAAAGAAGCCTTCTGGGAAACTGCTTAGTGTTCTGTTAATTCATCTCACAGAGTTACATGTGTATTTCGTGGATCTCTTTGCTAGCCTTATTTCTGTGGAATCAGAGAACAGATATTTCGGATCCCATTGAAGACTATAGGGCCAAAGGTAATATCCTGGGATAACAAAGAGAAAGAAGCTTTCTGAGAAACTTGTTTCTGTTCTGTGAAATCATCTCACAGAGTTACAGCTTTCCCCTCAAGAAGCCTTTCGCTAAGACAGTTATTGTGGATTTGGCAAAGTGATATTTGAAGCCCATAGAGGAGTATTGTGAAAAAGGCAATCTGATCAGATGAAATCTGGAAGGAAGCTTTCTGAGAAACTGCTTCGTGTTCTGTTAATTCATCTCACAGAGTTACATGTGTATTTCGTGGATCTCTTTGCTAGCCTTATTTCTGAGGAATCTGAGAACAGATATTTCGGATCCCTTTGAAGACTCTAGGGCCAAAGGAAATATCCTCTGATAACAAAGAGAAAGAAGCTTTCTGAGAAACTTCTTTGTGTTCTGTGAAATCATCTCACAGAGTTACAGCTTTCCCCTCAAGAAGCCTTTCGCTAAGACAGTTCTTTTGGAATTGGCAAAGTGATATTTGGAAGCCCATAGAGGGCTATGGTGAAAAAGGAAATATCCTCAGATGAAATCGGGAAAGAAGCTTTCGGAGAAACTGCTTAGTGTTCTGTTAATTCATCTCACAGAGTTACATGTGTATTTCGTGGATCTCTTTCTTAGCCTTATTTCTTTGGAATCTGTGAACAGATATTTGAGATCTCTTTGAAGACTATAGGGCCAAAGGAAATATCCTCCGATAACAAAGAGAAAGAAGCTTTCTGAGAAACTTCTTTGTGTTTTGAAAAATCATCTCACAGAGTTACAGCTTTCCCCTCAAGAAGCCTTTCGCAAAGACAGTTCTTGTGGAATTGGCAAAGTGATATTTGGAAGCCCATAGAGGGCTTTGATGAAAAAGGAAATATCCTCAGATGAAATCCCGAAAGAAGCTTTCTGAGAAACTGCTTAGTGTTCTGTTAATTCATCTCACAGAGTTACATGTGTATTTCATGGATCTCTTTGCTAACCTTATTTCATTGGAATCTGAGAACAGATATTTCGGATCCCTTTGAAGACTATAGGGCCAAAGGAAATATCCTCCGATAACAAAGTGAAAGAAGCTTTCTGAGAAACTTCTTTGTGTTCTGCGAAATCATTTCACAGAGTTACAGATTTCCCCTCAAGAAGCCTTTCGCTAAGACAGTTCCTGTGGAATTGGCAAAGTGATATTTGGAAGCCGATAGAGGGCTACAGTGAAAAGGATATCTCCTCAGATGAAATCTGGAAAGAAGCTTTCTGAGAAACTGCTTAGTGTTCTGTTAATTCATCTCACAGTGTTACAGGTGTATTTCGTGGATCTCTTTTCAAGCCTTATTTCTGAGGAATCTGAGAACAGATATTTCGGATCCCTTTGAAGACTCTAGGGCCAAAGGAAATATCCTCCGATAACAAAGAGAAGGAAGCTTTCTGAGAAACTTCTTTGTGTTCTGTGAAATCATCTCACAGAGTTTCAGCTTTCCACTCAAGAAAACTTTCGCTAAGACAGTTCTTGTGGAATTGGCAAAGAGATATCTGGAAACCCTTAGAGGGCAACGGTGAAAAAGGAATTATCCTCAGATGAAATCTAGAAAGAAGCTTTTTGAGAAAATTCTTAGTGTTCTGTTAATTCATCTCACAGAGTTACATGTGTATTTCGTGGATGTCTTTGCTAGCCTTATTTCTGTGAAATATGAGTACAGATATTTCAGATCCCTTTGAATACTATGGGCCAAAGGAAGTATCCTCTGATAACAAAGAGAAAGAAGCCTTCTGAGAAACTTCTTTGTGTTCTGTGAAATCATCTCACAGAGTTACAGCTTTCCCCTCAAGAAGCCTTTCGCTAAGACAGTTCTTGTGGAATATGCAAAGAGATATTTGGAAGCCCATAGAGGGTAATGGTGAAAAAGGAAATATCCTCAGATGAAATCTGGAAAGAAGCTTTCTGAGAAACTGCTTAGTGTTCTGTTAATTCATCTCACAGTGTTACATGTGTATTTCGTGGATCTCTTTGCTAGCCTTATTTCTGTGTACTCTGAGAACAGGTATTTCGGATCCAATTGAAGACTATAGGGCCAAAGGAAATATCCTCCAATAACAAAGAGAGAGAAGCTTTCTGAGAAACTTCTTTGTGTTCTCTGAAATCATCTCACAGAGTTACAGCTTTCCCCTCAAGAAGCCTTTCGCTAAGACAGTTCTTGTGGAATTGGCAAAGTGATATTTGGAAGCCCCTAGAGGGCTATGGTGAAAGAGGAAATATCCTCAGATGAAATCTGGAAAGAAGCTTTCTGAGAAACTGCTTAGTGTTCTGTTCATTCATCTCACAGAGTTACATGTGTATTTCGTGGAACTCTTTGCTAACCTTATTTCTTTGGAATCTGAGAACAGATATTTCGGATCCCTTTGAAGACTCTAGGGCCAAGGAAATATGCTCCGATAACAAAGAGAAAGAAGCTTTCTGAGAAACTTCTTTGTGTTCTGTGAAATCATCTGACAGAGTTACAGCTTTCCCCTCAAGAAGCCTTTCGCTAAGACAGTTCCTGTGGAATTGGCAACGTGATATTTGGAAGCCCTTAGAGGGCTACCGTGAAAAAGGAAATATCCTCAGATGAAATCTGGAAAGAAGCTTTCTGATAAACTGCTTAGTGTTCTGTTTATTCATCTCACAGAGTTACATGTGTATTTCGTGGATCTCTTTTCTAACATTATTTCTGAGGAATCTGAGAACAGATATTTCGGATCCCTTTGAAGACTCTAGGGCCAAAGGAAATATCCTCCGATAACAAAGAGAAAGAAGCTTTCTGAGAAACTTCTTTGTGTTCTGTGAAATCATCTCACAGAGTTACAGCTCTCCCCTCAAGAAGCCTTTCGCTTAGACAGTTCTTGGGGAATTGGCAAAGTTATATTTGGAAGACTATAGAGGGCTATGGTGAAAAAAGAAATATCCTCAGATGAAATCTGGAAAGAAGCTTTCTGAGAAACTGAATAGTGTTCTGTTAATTCTTCTCACAGAGTTACATCTGCATTTCCTGGATCTCTTTGCCAGCGTTATTTCTGTGGAATCTGAGTACAGATATTTCGGATCCCTTTGAAGACAATGGGGCCAAAGGAAATATCCTCCGATAACAAAGAGAAAGAAGCTTTCTGAGAAACTTCTTTGTGTTCTGCGAAATCATCTCACACAGTTATAGCTTTCCCCTCAAGAAGCCTTTCGCTAAGACCGTTCTTGTGGAATTGGCAAAGTGATATTTGGAAGCCCGTAGAGGGCTATGGTGAAAAAGGAAGTATCCTCAGATGAAATCTGGAAAGAAGCTTTCTGAGAAACTGCTTAGTGTTCTGTTAATTCATCTCACAGAGTTACATGTGTATTTCGTGGATCTCTTTGCTAGCCTTATTTCTGTGGAATCAGAGAACAGATATTTCGGATCCCTTTGAAGACTATAGGGCCAAAGGAAATATCCTCCCAAAACAAAGAGAAAGAAGCTTTCTGAGCAACTTCTCTGTGTTCTGTGAAATCATCTCACAGAGTTACAGCTTTCCCCTCAAGAAGCCTTTCGCTAAGACAGTTCCTGTGGAATTGGCAAAGTGATATTTGGAAGCCCATAGAGGGCTACGGTGGAAAAGGAAATATCCTCCGATGAAATCTGGAAAGAAGCTTTCTGAGAAACTCCTCAGTGTTCTGTTAATTCATCTCACAGAGTTACATGTGTATTTCGTGGATCTCTTTGCTAGCCTTATTTCTGAGGAATCTGAGAACAGATATTTCAGATCCCTTTTAAGACTATAGGGCCAAAGGAAATATCCTCCGATAACAAAGAGAAAGAAGCTTTCTGAGAAACTTCTTTGTGTTCTCTGAAATCATCTCACAGAGTTACAGCTTCCTCCTCAAGAAGCCATTCGCTAAGACAGTTCTTGGGGAATTGGCAAAGTGATATTTGGAAGCCCACAGAGGTCTACGGTGAAAAAGGAAATATCCTCAGATGAAATCTGGAAAGAAGCTTTCTGAGAAACTGCTTAGTGTTCTGTTAATTCATCTCACAGAGTTACATCTGTATTTCGTGGATCTCTTTGCTAGCCTTATTTCTGTGGAATCTTAGAACTGATATTTCGGATCCCTTTGAAGACTATAGGGCCAAAGGAAATATCCTCCGATAACAAAGAAAAAGAAGCTTTCTGAGAAACTTCTTTGAGTTCTGTGAAATCATCTCACAGAGTTACAGCTTTCCCCTCAAGAAGCCTTTCGCTAAGACAGTGCCTGTGGAATTGGCAAAGTGATATTTGGAAGCCCATAGAGGGCTATGGTGGAAAAGGAAATATCCTCCGATGAAATCTGGAAAGAAGCTTTCTGAGAAACTGCTTAGTGTTCTGTTAATTCATCACACAGAGTTACATGTGTATTTCGTGGATCTCTTTGCCAGCCTTATTTCTGAGGAATCTAATAACAGATATTTCGTATCCCTTTGAAGACTATTGGGCCAAAGGAAATATCCTCCGATAACAAAGAAAAAGAAGCTTTCTGAGAAACTTCTTTGTGTTATGTTAATTCATCTCACAAAGTTACATCTGTATTTCTTGGATCTCTTTGCTAGCCTTATTTCTGTAGAATCTTAGAACAGATATTTCGGATCACTTTGAAGACTATAGGGCCAAAGGAAATATACTCCGATAACAAAGAGAAAGAAGCTTTCTGAGAAACTTCTTTGAGTTCTGTGAAATCATCTCACAGAGTTACAGCTTTCCCCTCAAGAAGCCTTTCCCTAAGACAGTTCCTGTGGAATTGGCAAAGTGATATTTGGAAGCCCATAGAGGGCTAAGGTGAAAAAGGAAATCTCCTGATGTGAAATCTGGAAAGAAGCTTTCTGAGAAACTGCTTACTGTTCTGTTAATTCATCTCACAGAGTTACATGTGTATTTCGTGGATCTCTTTGCTAGCCTTATTTCTGTGGACTCTGAGAACAGATATTTCGGATCCCTTTGAAGACGATAGGGCCAAAGGAAATATCCTCCAATAACAAAGAGAAAGAAGCTTTCTGAGAAACTTCTTTGTGTTCTGTGAAATCATCTCACAGAGTTACAGCTTTCCCCTCAAGTAGCCTTTCGCTAAGACAGTTCTTGTGAAATTGGCAAAGTGATATTTGGAAGCCCATAGAGGGCTATGGTGAAAAAGGAAATATACTCAGATGAAATCTGGAAAGAAGCTTTCTGAGAAACTGCTTAGTGTTCTGTTAATTCATCTCACAGAGTTACATGTGTATTTCGTGGATCTCTTTGCTAGCCTTATTTCTGTGGAATCTGAGAACAGATATTTCGGATCCCTTTGAAGAATATACGGCCAAAGGAAATATCCTCCGATAACAGAGAGAAAGAAGCTTTCTGAGAAACTACTTTCTGTTCTGTGAAATCATCTCACAGAGTTACAGCTTTCCCCTCAAGAAGCCTTTCGCTAAGACAGTTCTTGTGTAACCGGCAAAGTGATATTTGGAAGCCCATAGGGGGCTATTGTGAAAAAGGAAATATCCTCAGATGAAATTTGTAAAGAAGCTTTCTGAGAAAATGCTTAGTGTTCTGTTAATTCATCTCACAGAGTTACATGTGTATTTCGTGGATCTCTTTGCTAGCCTTATTTCTGTGGAATCTGAGAACAGATATTTCGGATGCCATTGAAGACTATTGGGCCGAACGAAATATCCTCCGATAACAAAGAGAAAGAAGCTTTCTGAGTAACTTCTTTGTGTTCTGTGAAATCATCTCACAGAGATACAGCTATCCCCTCAAGAAGTCTTTCGCTAATACAGTTCCTGTGGAATTGGCAAAGTGATATTTGGAAGCCCATAGAGGGCTACGGTGAAAAAGGAAATATCCTCAGATGAAATCTGGAAAGAAGCTTTCTGAGAAACTGCTTAGTGTTCTGTTAATTCATCTCACAGAGTTACATGTGTATTTCGTGGATCTCTATTCTAGCCTTATTTCTGAGGAATCTGAGAACAGATATTTCGGATCCCGTTGAAGACTACAGGGCCAAAGGAAATATCCTCCGATGACAAAGAGAAAGAAGCTTTCTGAGGAACTTCTTTGTGTTCTGTGAAATCATCTCACAGAGTTACAGCTTTCCCCTCAAGAAGCCTTTCGCTAAGACAGTTCTTGTGGAATTGGCAAAGTGATATTTGGAACCCCTTAGAGGGCTATGGTGAAAAAGGAAATATCCTCAGATGAAATCTGGAAAGAAGCTTTCTGAGAAACTGTTTAGTGTTCTGTTAATTCATCTCACAGAGGTACATGTGTATTTCGTGGATCTCTTTGCTAGCCTTATTTCTGTGGAATCTGAGAACAGATATTTCGGATCCCTTTGAAGACTACAGGGCCAAAGGAAATATCCTCCGATAACAAAGAGAAAGAAGCTTTCTGAGAAACTTCTTTGTGTTCTGTGAAATCACCTCAAAGAGTTACAGCTTTCCCCTCAAGAAGCCTTTCGCTAAGACAGTTCTTGTGGAATTGGCAAAGTGATATTTGGAAGCCCATAGAGGGCTGTGGTGAAAAAGGAAATATCCTCAGATGAAATCTAGAAAGAAGCTTTCTGAGAAACTGCTTATTGTTCTGTTAATTCATCTCACAGAGTTACATGTGTATTTCGTGGATCTCTTTTCTACCCTTATTTCTGAGGAATCTGAGAACAGATATTTCGGATCCCTTTGAAGACTAAAGGGCCAAAGGAAAGATCCTCCGATAACAAAGAGAAAGAAGCTTTCTGAGAAACTTCTTTGTGTTCTGTGAAATCATCTCACAGAGTTACAGCTTTCCCCTCAAGAGGCCTTTCGCTAAGACAGTTCTTATGGAATTGGCAAAGTGATATTTGGAAACCCATAGAGGGCAACGGTGAAAAAGGAAATATCCTCAGATGAAATCTGGAAAGACGCTTTCTGAGAAACTGCTTAGTGTTCTGTTAATTCATCTCACAGAGTTACATGTGTATTTCGTGGATCTCTTTGCTAGCCTTATTTCTGTGGAATCAGAGAACAGATATTTCGGATCCCATTGAAGACCATAGGGCCAAAGGTAATATCCTGCGATAACAAAGAGAAAGAAGCTTTCTGAAAAACTTGTTTCTGTTCTGTGAAATCATCTCACAGAGTTACAGCTTTCCCCTCAAGAAGCCTTTCGCTAAGACAGTTATTGTGGATTTGGCAAAGTGATATTTGAAGCCCATAGAGGACTATTGTGAAAAAGGCAATCTCCTCAGATGAAATCTGGAAGTAAGCTTTCTGAGAAAGTGCTTCGTGTTCTGTTAATTCATCTCACAGAGTTACATGTGTATTTCGTGGATCTCTTTGCTAGCCTTATTTCTGAGGAATCTGAGAACAGATATTTCGGATCCCTTTGAAGACTCTAGGGCCAAAGGAAATATCCTCTGATAACAAAGAGAAAGAAGCTTTCTGAGAAACTTCTTTGTGTTCTGTGAAATCATCTCACAGAGTTACAGCTTTCCCCTCAAGAAGCCTTTCGCTAAGACAGTTCTTTTGGAATTGGCAAAGTGATATTTGGAAGCCCATAGAGGGCTATGGTGAAAAAGGAAATATCCTCAGATGAAATCGGGAAAGAAGCTTTCGGAGAAACTGCTTAGTGTTCTGTTAATTCATCTCACAGAGTTACATGTGTATTTCGTGGACCTCTTTCTTAGCCTTATTTCTTTGGAATCTGTGAACAGATATTTGAGATCTCTTTGAAGACTATAGGGCCAAAGGAAATATCCTCCGATAACAAAGAGAAAGAAGCTTTCTGAGAAACTTCTTTGTGTTTTGAAAAATCATCTCACAGAGTTACAGCTTTCCCCTCAAGAAGCCTTTCGCTAAGACAGTTCTTGTGGAATTGGCAAAGTGATATTTGGAAGCCCATAGAGGGCTTTGGTGAAAAAGGAAATATCCTCAGATGAAATCTCGAAAGAAGATTTCTGAGAAACTGCTTAGTGTTCTGTTAATTCATCTCACAGAGTTACATGTGTATTTCGTCGATCTCTTTGCTAGCCTTATTTCTGAGGAATCTGAGAACAGATATTTCGGATCCCTTTGAAGACTATAGGGCCAAAGGAAATATCCTCCGATAACAAAGAGAAACAAGCTTTCTGAGAAACTTCTCTGTGTTCTGTGAAATCATCTGACAGAGTTACACCTTTCCCCTCAAGAAGCCTTTCGCAAAGACAGTTCTTGTGGAATTGGCAAATTGATATTTGGAAGCCCATAGAGGGCGATGGTGAAAAAGGAAATATCCTCAGATGAAATCTGGAAAGAAGCTTTCTGAGAAAGTGCTTAGTGTTCTGTTAATTCATCTCACAGAGTTACATGTGTATTTCGTGGATCTCTTTTCTAGCCTTATTTCTGAGGAATCTGAGAACAGATATTTCGGATCCCTTTGAAGACGATAGGGCCAAAGGAAATATCCTCCGACAACAAAGAGAAAGAAGCTTTCTGAGAATCTTCTTTGTGTTGTGTGAAATCATCTCACAGAGTTACAGCTTTTCCCTCAAGAATCCTTTGGCTAAGACAGTTCTTGTGGAATTGGCAAAGTGATATTTGGAAGCCCATAGAGGGCTACGGTGAAAAAGGAAATATCCTCAGATGAAATCTGGAAAGAAGCTTCCTGAGAAACTGCTAAGTGTTCTGTTAATTCATCTCACAGACTTACAGGTGTATTTCGTGGATCTCTTTGCTATCCTTATTTCTGTCGAATATGAGTACAGATATTTCGGATCCCTTTGAAGACTATAGGGCCAAAGGAAATATCCTCTGATAACAAAGAGAAAGAAGCTTTCTGAGAAACTTCTTTGTGTTCTGTAAAATCATCTCACAGAGTTACAGCTTTCCCCTCAAGAAGCCTTTCGCTAAGACAGTTCTTGGAGAATTGGCAAAGTGATATTTGGAAGCCCATAGAGGGCTACGGTGAAAAAGGAAATCTCCTCAGATGAAATCTGGAAAGAAGCTTTCGGAGAAACTGCTTAGTGTTCTGTTAATTCATCTCACAGAGTTACAAGTATATTTCGTGGATCTCTTTGCTAGCCTTATTTCTGTGGAATCTGAGAACAGATATTTGGGATCCCATTGAAGACTATAGGGCCAAAGAAAATATCCTCCGATAACAAAGAGAAAGAAGCTTTCTGAGAAACTTCTTCGGGGTCTGTGGAATCATCTCGCAGAGTTACAGCTTTCCCCTCAAGAACCCTTTCCCTAAGACAGTTCTTGTGGAATTGGCAAAGTGATATTTGGAAGCCCATAGAGGGCTATGGTGAAAAAGGAAATATCCTCAGATGAAATCTGGAAAGAAGCTTTCTGAGAAACTGCTTAATGTTCTGTTAATTCATCTCACAGAGTTACATGTGTATTTCGTGGATCTCTTTTCTAGCCTTATTTCTGAGGAATCTGAGAACGGATATTTCGGATCTCTTTGAAGACTCTAGGGACAAAGGAAATATCCTCCGATAACAAAGAGAAAGAAGCTTTCTGAGAAACTTCTTTGTGTTCTGTGAAATCATATCACAAAGTTACAGCTTTTCCCTCAAGAAGCCTTTCGCTAAGACAGTTCTTGTGGAATTGGCAAAGTGATATTTGGAAGCCCATAGAGGGCTATGGTGAAAAAAGAAATATCCTCAGATGAAAACTGGAAAGAAGCTTTCTGAGAAACTGTTTAGTGTTCTGTGAATTCATTTCACAGAGTTACAGGTGTAATTCGTGGATCTCTTTGCTAGCCTTATTTCTGTGGAATCTGAGTACACATATTTCCGATCCCTTTGAAGACTATAGGGCCAAAGGAAATATCCTCCAATAACAAAGAGAAAGAAGCTTTCTGAGAAACTTCTTTGTGTTCTGTGAAATCATCTCACAGAGTTAAGCTTTCCCCTCAAGAAGCCTTTCGCTAAGATAATTCTTGTGGAATTGGCAAAGTGATATTTGGAAGACCATAGAGGGCTATGGTGAAAAAGGAAATATCCTCAGATGAAACCTGGAAAGAAGCTTTCTGAGAAACTGCTTAGTGTTCTGTTAATTCATCTCGCAGAGTTACATGTGTATTTCGTGGATCTCTTTGCTAGCCTTATTTCTGAGGAATCTGAGAACAGATATTTCGTATC
The DNA here is from genome assembly GCF_049350105.2 of Macaca mulatta. Classification (NCBI taxonomy): domain Eukaryota; kingdom Metazoa; phylum Chordata; class Mammalia; order Primates; family Cercopithecidae; genus Macaca; species Macaca mulatta. The sequence goes on from NC_133414.1 coordinate 48,947,537, forward strand.
CCTTTGAAGACTATAGGGCCAAAGGAAGTATCCTCCAATAACAAAGAGAAAGAAGAATTCTGAGAAACTTCTTTGTGTTCTCTGAAATCATCTCACAGAGTTACAGCTTTCCCCTCAAGAAGCCTTTCGCTAAGACAGTTCTTGTGGAATTGGCAAAGTGATATTTGGAAGCCCATAGAGGGCTATGGTGAAAAAGGAAATATCCTAGGGTGAAACCTGGAAAGAAGCTTTCTGAGAAACTGCTTAGTGTTCTGTTAATTCATCCCACAGTGTTACATGTGTATTTCGTGGATCTCTTTGCTAGCCTTATTTCTGTGGAATCTGAATACAGATATTTCGGATCCCTTTGAAGATTATAGGGCCAAAGGAAATATCCTCCGATAACAAAGAGAAAGAAGTTTTCTGAGAAACTTCTTTGTGTTCTGTGAAATCATCTCACAGAGTTACAGCTTTCCCCTCAAGAAGCCTTTCGCTAAGACAGTTCTTGTGGAATTGGCAAGGTGATATTTGGAACCCCCAGAGGGCTATGGGGAAACGGAAATATCCTCAGATGAAATCTGGAATGAAGCTTTCTGAGAAACTGCTTAGTGTTTTGTTAATTCATCTCACAGAGTTACATGTGTATTTCGTGGATCTCTTTGCTAGCCTTATTTCTGTGGAATCTGAGAACAGATATTTCGGATCCCATTGAAGACTATAGGGCCAAAGGAAATATCCTCCGATAACAAAGAGAAACAAGCTTTCTGAGAAACTTCTTTGTGTTCTGTGAAATCATCTCACAGAGTTACAGCTTTTCATTCAATAAGCCTTTCACTAGGACAGTTCTTGTGGAATTGGCAAAGTGATATTTGGAAGCTCATGGAGGGCTATGTTGAAAAAGGAAATATCCTCAGATGAAATTTGGAAAGAAGCTTTCTGAGCAACTGCTTACTGTTCTGTTAATTCATCTCACAGAGTTACATGTGTATTTCGTGCATCTCTTTGCTAGCCTTATTTCTGTGGAATCGTAGAACAGATATTTCGGATCCCATTGAAAACTATAGGGCCGAAGGAAATATCCACCGATAACAAAGAGAAAGAAGCTTTCTGGGAAACTTCTCTGTGTTCTCCGAAATCATCTCACAGAGTTACAGCTTTCTCCTCAAGAAGCCTTTCGCTAAGACAGTTCTTGAGGAATTGGCAAAGTGATATTTGGAAGCCCACAGAGGGCTACGGTGAAAAAGGAAATATCCTCAGATGAAATCTGGAAAGACGCTTTCTGAGAAACTGCTTAGTGTTCTGTTAATTCATCTCACAGAGTTACATGTGTATTTCGTGGATCTCTTTGCTAGCCTTATTTCTGTGGAATCAGAGAACAGATATTTCGGATCCCATTGAAGACCATAGGGCCAAAGGTAATATCTTGCGATAACAAAGAGAAAGAAGCTTTCTGAGAAACTTGTTTCTGTTCTATGAAATCATCTCACAGAGTTACAGCTTTCCCCTCAAGAAGCCTTTCGCTAAGACAGTTATTGTGGATTTGGCAAAGTGATATTTGAAGCCCATAGAGGACTATTGTGAAAAAGGCAATCTCCTCAGATGAAATCTGGAAGGAAGCTTTCTGAGAAACTGCTTCGTGTTCTGTTAATTCATCTCACAGAGTTACATGTGTATTTCGTGGATCTCTTTGCTAGCCTTATTTCTGAGGAATCTGAGAACAGATATTTCGGATCCCTTTGAAGACTCTAGGGCCAAAGGAAATATCCTCTGATAACAAAGAGAAAGAAGCTTTCTGAGAAACTTCTTTGTGTTCTGTGAAATCATCTCACAGAGTTACAGCTTTCCCCTCAAGAAGCCTTTCGCTAAGACAGTTCTTTTGGAATTGGCAAAGTGATATTTGGAAGCCCATAGAGGGCTATGGTGAAAAAGGAAATATCCTCAGATGAAATCGGGAAAGAAGCTTTCGGAGAAACTGCTTAGTGTTCTGTTAATTCATCTCACAGAGTTACATGTGTATATCGTGGACCTCTTTCTTAGCCTTATTTCTTTGGAATCTGTGAACAGATATTTGAGATCTCTTTGAAGACTATAGGGCCAAAGGAAATATCCTCCGATAACAAAGAGAAAGAAGCTTTCTGAGAAACTTCTTTGTGTTTTGAAAAATCGTCTCACAGAGTTACAGCTTTCCCCTCAAGAAGCCTTTCGCTAAGACAGTTCTTGTGGAATTGCAAAGTGATATTTGGAAGCCCATAGAGGGCTTTGGTGAAAAAGGAAATATCCTCAGATGAAATCTCGAAAGAAGCTTTCTGAGAAACTGCTTAGTGTTCTGTTAATTCATCTCACAGAGTTACATGTGTATTTCATGGATCTCTTTGCTAGCCTTATTTCTGAGGAATCTGAGAACAGATATTTCGGATCCCTTTGAAGACTATAGGGCCAAAGGAAATATCCTCCGATAACAAAGAGAAACAAGCTTTCTGAGAAACTTCTCTGTGTTCTGTGAAATCATCTGACAGAATTACACCTTTCCTCTCAAGAAGCCTTTCGCAAAGACAGTTCTTGTGGAATTGGCAAATTGATATTTGGAAGCCCATAGAGGGCGATGGTGAAAAAGGAAATATCCTCAGATGAAATCTGGAAAGAAGCTTTCTGAGAAAGTGCTTAGTGTTCTGTTAATTCATCTCAGAGAGTTACATGTGTATTTCGTGGATCTCTTTGCTAGCCTTATTTCTGAGGAATCTGAGAACAGATATTTCGGATCCCTTTGAAGACTATAGGGCCAAAGGAAATATCCTCCGATAACAAAGAGAAACAAGCTTTCTGAGAAACTTCTCTGTGTTCTGTGAAATCATCTGACAGAATTACACCTTTCCCCTCAAGAAGCCTTTCGCAAAGACAGTTCTTGTGGAATTGGCAAATTGATATTTGGAAGCCCTTAGAGGGCGATGGTGAAAAAGGAAATATCCTCAGATGAAATCTGGAAAGAAGCTTTCTGAGAAAGTGCTTAGTGTTCTGTTAATTCATCTCACAGAGTTACATGTGTATTTCGTGGATCTCTTTGCTAGCCTTATTTCTGAGGAATCTGAGAACAGATATTTCGGATCCCTTTGAAGACGATAGGGCCAAAGGAAATATCCTCCGATAACAAAGAGAAAGAAGCTTTCTGAGAAACTTCTTTGTGTTGTGTGAAATCATCTCACAGACTTACAGCTTTTCCCTCAAGAATCCTTTGGCTAAGACAGTTCTTGTGGAATTGGCAAAGTGATATTTGGAAGCCCATAGAGGGCTACGGTGAAAAAGGAAATATCCTCAGATGAAATCTGGAAAGAAGCTTCCTGAGAAACTGCTAAGTGTTCTGTTAATTCATCTCACAGACTTACAGGTGTATTTCGTGGATCTCTTTGCTATCCTTATTTCTGTCGAATATGAGTACAGATATTTCGGATCCCTTTGAAGACTATAGGGCCAAAGGAAATATCCTCTGATAACAAAGAGAAAGAAGCTTTCTGAGAAACTTCTTTGTGTTCTGTAAAATCATCTCACAGAGTTACAGCTTTCCCCTCAAGAAGCCTTTCGCTAAGACAGTTCTTGGAGAATTGGCAAAGTGATATTTGGAAGCCCATAGAGGGCTACGGTGAAAAAGGAAATCTCCTCAAATGAAATCTGGAAAGAAGCTTTCGGAGAAACTGCTTAGTGTTCTGTTAATTCATCTCACAGAGTTACAAGTGTATTTCGTGGATCTCTTTGCTAGCCTTATTTCTGTGGAATCTGAGAACAGATATTTGGGATTCCATTGAAGACTATAGGGCCAAAGAAAATATCCTCCGATAACAAAGAGAAAGAAGCTTTCTGAGAAACTTCTTCGGGGTCTGTGGAATCATCTCGCAGAGTTACAGCTTTCCCCTCAAGAACCCTTTCCCTAAGACAGTTCTTGTGGAATTGGCAAAGTGATATTTGGAAGCCCATAGAGGGCTATGGTGAAAAAGGAAATATCCTCAGATGAAATCTGGAAAGAAGCTTTCTGAGAAACTGTTTAGTGTTCTGTTAATTCATCTCACAGAGTTACATGTGTATTTCGTGGATCTCTTTTCTAGCCTTATTTCTGAGGAATCTGAGAACGGATATTTCGGATCTCTTTGAAGACTCTAGGGCCAAAGGAAATATCCTCCGATAACAAAGAGAAAGAAGCTTTCTGAGAAACTTCTTTGTGTTCTGTGAAATCATCTCACAAAGTTACAGCTTTTCCCTCAAGAAGCCTTTCGCTAAGACAGTTCTTGTGGAATTGGCAAAGTGATATTTGGAAACCCATAGAGGGCTATGGTGAAAAAGGAAATATCCTCAGATGAAAACTGGAAAGAAGCTTTCTGAGAAACTGTTTAGTGTTCTGTGAATTCATTTCACAGAGTTACAGGTGTAATTCGTGGATCTCTTTGCTAGCCTTATTTCTGTGGAATCTGAGTACACATATTTCGGATCCCTTTGAAGACTATAGGGCCAAAGGAAATATCCTCCGATAACAAAGAGAAAGAAGCTTTCTGAGAAACTTCTTTGTGTTCTGTGAAATCATCTCACAGAGTTAAGCTTTCCCCTCAAGAAGCCTTTCGCTAAGATAATTCTTGTGGAATTGGCAAAGTGATATTTGGAAGACCATAGAGGGCTATGGTGAAAAAGGAAATATCCTCAGATGAAACCTGGAAAGAAGCTTTCTGAGAAACTGCTTAGTGTTCTGTTAATTCATCTCGCAGAGTTACATGTGTATTTCGTGGATCTCTTTGCTAGCCTTATTTCTGAGGAATCTGAGAACAGATATTTCGTATCCCTTTGAAGACTATAGGGCCAAAGGAAGTATCCTCCAATAACAAAGAGAAAGAAGAATTCTGAGAAACATCTTTGTGTTCTCTGAAATCATCTCACAGAGTTACAGCTTTCCCCTCAAGAAGCCTTTCGCTAAGACAGTTCTTGTGGAATTGGCAAAGTGATATTTGGAAGCCCATAGAGGGCTATGGTGAAAAAGGAAATATCCTAGGGTGAAACCTGGAAAGAAGCTTTCTGAGAAACTGCTTAGTGTTCTGTTAATTCATCCCACAGTGTTACATGTGTATTTCGTGGATCTCTTTGCTAGCCTTATTTCTGTGGAATCTGAATACAGATATTTCGGATCCCTTTGAAGACTATAGGGCCAAAGGAAATATCCTCCGATAACAAAGAGAAAGAAGCTTTCTGAGAAACTTCTTTGTGTTCTGTGAAATCATCTCACAGAGTTACAGCTTTCCCCTCAAGAAGCCTTTCGCTAAGACAGTTCTTGTGGAATTGGCAAAGTGATATTTGGAACCCCCAGAGGGCTATGGGGAAACGGAAATATCCTCAGATGAAATCTGGAATGAAGCTTTCTGAGAAACTGCTTAGTGTTTTGTTAATTCATCTCACAGAGTTACATGTGTATTTCGTGGATCTCTTTGCTAGCCTTATTTCTGTGGAATCTGAGAACAGATATTTCGGATCCCATTGAAGACTATAGGGCCAAAGGAAATATCCTCCGATAACAAAGAGAAACAAGCTTTCTGAGAAACTTCTTTGTGTTCTGTGAAATCATCTCACAGAGTTACAGCTTTTCATTCAATAAGCCTTTCACTAGGACAGTTCTTGTGGAATTGGCAAAGTGATATTTGGAAGCTCATGGAGGGCTATGTTGAAAAAGGAAATATCCTCAGATGAAATTTGGAAAGAAGCTTTCTGAGCAACTGCTTACTGTTCTGTTAATTCATCTCACAGAGTTACATGTGTATTTCGTGCATCTCTTTGCTAGCCTTATTTCTGTGGAATCGTAGAACAGATATTTCGGATCCCATTGAAAACTATAGGGCCGAAGGAAATATCCACCGATAACAAAGAGAAAGAAGCTTTCTGGGAAACTTCTCTGTGTTCTCCGAAATCATCTCACAGAGTTACAGCTTTCTCCTCAAGAAGCCTTTCGCTAAGACAGTTCTTGAGGAATTGGCAAAGTGATATTTGGAAGCCCACAGAGGGCTACGGTGAAAAAGGAAATCTCCTCAGATGAAATCTGGAAAGACGCTTTCTGAGAAACTGCTTAGTGTTCTGTTAATTCATCTCACAGAGTTACATGTGTATTTCGTGGATCTCTTTGCTAGCCTTATTTCTGTGGAATCAGAGAACAGATATTTCGGATCCCATTGAAGACCATAGGGCCAAAGGTAATATCTTGCGATAACAAAGAGAAAGAAGCTTTCTGAGAAACTTGTTTCTGTTCTGTAAAATCATCTCACAGAGTTACAGCTTTCCCCTCAAGAAGCCTTTCGCTAAGACAGTTATCGTGGATTTGGCAAAGTGATATTTGAAGCCCATAGAGGACTATCGTGAAAAAGGCAATCTCCTCAGATGAAATCTGGAAGGAAGCTTTCTGAGAAACTGCTTCGTGTTCTGTTAATTCATCTCACAGAGTTACATGTGTATTTCGTGGATCTCTTTGCTAGCCTTATTTCTGAGGAATCTGAGAACAGATATTTCGGATCCCTTTGAAGACTCTAGGGCCAAAGGAAATATCCTCTGATAACAAAGAGAAAGAAGCTTTCTGAGAAACTTCTTTGTGTTCTGTGAAATCATCTCACAGAGTTACAGCTTTCCCCTCAAGAAGCCTTTCGCTAAGACAGTTCTTTTGGAATTGGCAAAGTGATATTTGGAAGCCCATAGAGGGCTATGGTGAAAAAGGAAATATCCTCAGATGAAATCGGGAAAGAAGCTTTCGGAGAAACTGCTTAGTGTTCTGTTAATTCATCTCACAGAGTTACATGTGTATATCGTGGACCTCTTTCTTAGCCTTATTTCTTTGGAATCTGTGAACAGATATTTGAGATCTCTTTGAAGACTATAGGGCCAAAGAAAATATCCTCCGATAACAAAGAGAAAGAAGCTTTCTGAGAAACTTCTTTGTGTTTTGAAAAATCATCTCACAGAGTTACAGCTTTCCCCTCAAGAAGCCTTTCGCTAAGACAGTTCTTGTGGAATTGGCAAAGTGATATTTGGAAGCCCATAGAGGGCTTTGGTGAAAAAGGAAATATCCTCAGATGAAATCTCGAAAGAAGCTTTCTGAGAAACTGCTTAGTGTTCTGTTAATTCATCTCACAGAGTTACATGTGTATTTCATGGATCTCTTTGCTAGCCTTATATCTGAGGAATCTGAGAACAGATATTTCGGATCCCTTTGAAGACTATAGGGCCAAAGGAAATATCCTCCGATAACAAAGAGAAACAAGCTTTCTGAGAAACTTCTCTGTGTTCTGTGAAATCATCTGACAGAGTTACACCTTTCCCCTCAAGAAGCCTTTCGCAAAGACAGTTCTTGTGGAATTGGCAAATTGATATTTGGAAGCCCATAGAGGGCGATGGTGAAAAAGGAAATATCCTCAGATGAAATCTGGAAAGAAGCTTTCTGAGAAAGTGCTTAGTGTTCTGTTAATTCATCTCACAGAGTTACATGTGTATTTCGTGGATCTCTTTGCTAGCCTTATTTCTGAGGAATCTGAGAACAGATATTTCTGATCCCTTTGAAGACGATAGGGCCAAAGGAAATATCCTCCGATAACAAAGAGAAAGAAGCTTTCTGAGAAACTTCTTTGTGTTGTGTGAAATCATCTCACAGAGTTACAGCTTTTCCCTCAAGAATCCTTTGGCTAAGACAGTTCTTGTGGAATTGGCAAAGTGATATTTGGAAGCCCATAGAGGGCTACGGTGAAAAAGGAAATATCCTCAGATGAAATCTGGAAAGAAGCTTCCTGAGAAACTGCTAAGTGTTCTGTTAATTCATCTCACAGACTTACAGGTGTATTTCGTGGATCTCTTTGCTATCCTTATTTCAGTCGAATATGAGTACAGATATTTCGGATCCCTTTGAAGACTATAGGGCCAAAGGAAATATCCTCTGATAACAAAGAGAAAGAAGCTTTCTGAGAAACTTCTTTGTGTTCTGTAAAATCATCTCACAGAGTTACAGCTTTCCCCTCAAGAAGCCTTTCGCTAAGACAGTTCTTGGAGAATTGGCAAAGTGATATTTGGAAGCCCATAGAGGGCTACGGTGAAAAAGGAAATCTCCTCAGATGAAATCTGGAAAGAAGCTTTCGGAGAAACTGCTTAGTGTTCTGTTAATTCATCTCACAGAGTTACATGTGTATTTCGTGGATCTCTTTGCTAGCCTTATATCTGTGGAATCTGAGAACAGATATTTGGGATCCCATTGAAGACTATAGGGCCAAAGAAAATATCCTCCGATAACAAAGAGAAAGAAGCTTTCTGAGAAACTTCTTCGGGGTCTGTGGAATCATCTCGCAGAGTTACAGCTTTCCCCTCAAGAACCCTTTCCCTAAGACAGTTCTTGTGGAATTGGCAAAGTGATATTTGGAAGCCCATAGAGGGCTACGGTGAAAAAGGAAATATCCTCAGATGAAATCTGGAAAGAAGCTTTCTGAGAAACTTCTTAGTGTTCTGTTAATTCATCTCACAGAGTTACATGTGTATTTCGTGGATCTCTTTTCTAGCCCTATTTCTGAGGAATCTGAGAACGGATATTTCGGATCTCTTTGAAGACTCTAGGGCCAAAGGAAATATCCTCCGATAACAAAGAGAAAGAAGCTTTCTGAGAAACTTCTTTGTGTTCTGTGAAATCATCTCACAGAGTTAAGCTTTCCCCTCAAGAAGCCTTTCGCTAAGATAATTCTTGTGGAATTGGCAAAGTGATATTTGGAAGCCGAAAGAGGGCTACAGTGAAAAGGATAACTCCTCAGATGAAATCTGGAAAGAAGCTTTCTGAGAAACTGCTTAGTGTTGTATTAATTCATGTGACAGAGTTACATGTGTATTTCGTGGATCTCTTTTCTAGCCTTATTTCTGAGGAATCTGAGAACAGATATTTCGGATCATTTTGAAGACTCTAGGGCCAAAGGAAATATCCTCCGATAACAAAGAGAAGGAAGCTTTCTGAGAAACTTCTTTGTGTTCTGTGAAATCATCTCACAGAGTTTCAGGTTTCCCCTCAAAAAACCTTTCGCTAAGACAGTTCTTGTGGAATTGGCAAAGAGATATCTGGAAGCCCATAGAGGGCAACGGTGAAAAAGGAAATATCCTCAGATGAAAACTAGAAAGAAGCTTTTTGAGAAAATTCTTAGTGTTCTGTTAATTCATCTCACAGAGTTACATGTGTATTTCGTGGATCTCTTTGCTAGCCTTATTTCTGTGGAATCTGAGAACAGATATTTCGGATCCCTTTGACGACCATAGGGCCTAAGGAAATATCCTCCGATAACAAAGAGAAAGAAGCTTTCTGAGAAACTTCTTTGTGTTCTGTGAAATCATCACTCAGAGTTACAGCTTTCCCCTCAAGAAGCCTTTCGCGAAGACAGTTCTTGCGGAATTGGCAAAGTGATATTTGGAAGCCCATAGAGGGCTGTGGTGAAAAAGGAAATATCCTCAGATGAAATCTGGAAAGAAGCTTTCTGAGAAACTGCTTAGTGTTCTGTTAATTCATCTCAAAGAGTTACATGTGTATTTCGTGTATCTCTTTGCTATCCTTATTTCTTTGGAATCTGAGAACAGATATTTCGGATCCCTTTGAAGACCCTAGGGCCAAGGAAATATCCTCCGATAACAAAGAGAAAGAAGCTTTCTGAGAAACTTCTTTGTGTTCTGTGAAATCATCTGACAGAGTTACAGCTTTCCCCTCAAGAAGACTTTCGCTAAGACAGTTCTTGTGGAATTGGCAACGTGATATTTGGAAGCCCTTAGAGGGCTACCGTGAAAAAGGAAATATCCTCAGATGAAATCTGGAAAGAAGCTTTCTGAGAAACTGCTTAGTGTTCTGTTAATTCATCTCACAGAGTTACATGTGTATTTCGTGGATCTCTTTTCTCACCTTATTTCTGAGGAATCTGAGAACAGATATTTCGGATCCCTTTGAAGACTCTAGGGCCAAAGGAAATATCCTCCGATAACAAAGAGAAAGAAGCTTTCTGAGAAACTTCTTTGTGTTCTGTGAAATCATCTCACAGAGTTACAGCTTTCCCCTCAAGAAGCCTTTCGCTTAGACAGTCCTTGGGGAATTGGCAAAGTTATATTTGGAAGACTATAGAGGGCTATGGTGAAAAAAGAAATATCCTCAGATGAAATCTGGAAAGAAGCTTTCTGAGAAACTGCTTAGAGTTCTGTTAATTCCTCTCACAGAGTTACATCTGCATTTCCTGGATCTCTTTGCCAGCGTTATTTCTGTGGAATCTGAGTACAGATATTTCGGATACCTTTGAAGACAATGGGGCCAAAGGAAATATCCTCCGATAACAAAGAGAAAGAAGCTTTCTGAGAAACTTCTTTGTTTTCTGTGAAATCATCTCACACAGTTATAGTTTTCCCCTTAAGAAGCCTTTCGCTAAGACCGTTCTTGTGGAATTGGCAAAGTGATATTTGGAAGCCCGTAGAGGGCTATGGTGAAAAAGGAAATAACCTCAGATGAAATCTGGAAAGAAGCTTTCTGAGAAACTGCTTAGTGTTCTGTTAATTCATCTCACAGAGTTACATCTGTATTTCGTGGATCTCTTTGCTAGCCTTATTTCTGTGGAATCTTAGAACAGATATTTCGGATCCCTTTGAAGACTATAGGGCCAAAGGAAATATCCTCCGATAACAAAGACAAAGAAGCTTTCTGAGAAACTTCTTTGAGTTCTGTGAAATCATCTCACAGAGTTACAGCTTTCCCCTCAAGATGCCTTTCCCTAAGACAGTTCCTGTGGAATTGGCAAAGTGATATTTGGAAACCCATAGAGGGCTACGGTGAAAAAGGAAATATCCTCAGATGAAATCTGGAAAGAAGCTTTCTGAGAAACTGCTTAGTGTTTTGTTAATTCATCTCATAGAGTTACATGTGTATTTCGTGGATCTCTTTGCTAACCTTATTTCTGTGGAATCTGAGAACAGATATTTCGGATCCCTTTGAAGACTCTAGGGCCAAAGGAAATATCCTCCGATAACAAAGAGAAAGAAGCTTTCTGAGAAACTTTTGTTCTGTGAAATCATCTCACAGAGTTACAGCTTTCCCCTCAAGAAGACTTTCTCTAAGACATTCTTGTGGAATTGGCAAAGAGATATTTGGAAGCCCATAGAGGCTACGGTGAAAAAGGAAATATCCTCAGTTGAAATCTGGAAAGAAGCTTTCTGAGAAACTGCTTAGTGTTCTGTTAATTCATCTCACAGAGTTACATCTGTATTTCGTGGATCTCTTTGCTAGCCTTATTTCTGTGGAATCAGAGAACAGATATCTCGGATCCCTTTGAAGACTATAGGGCCAAAGGAAATATCCTCCCAAAACAAAGAGAAAGAAGCTTTCTGAGAAACTTCTCCGTGTTCTGTGAAATCATCTCAAAGAGTTACAGCTTTCCCCTCAAGAAGCCTATCGCTAAGACAGTTCCTGTGGAATTGGCAAAGTGATATTTGGAAGCCCATAGAGGGCTATGGTGGAAAAGGAAATATCCTCCGATGAAATCTGGAAAGCAGCTTTTTGAGAAACTGCTTAGTGTTCTGTTAATTCATCTCACAGAGTTACATCTGTATTTCGTGGATCTCTTTGGTAGCCTTATTTCTGTGGAATCAGAGAACAGATATTTCGGATCCTATTGAAGACTATAGGGCCAAAGGAAATATCCTCCGATAACAAAGAGAAGGAGGCTTTCTGAGAAACTTCTTTGTGTTCTGTGAAATCATCTCACAGAGTTACAGCTTTCCCCTCAAGAAGCCTTTCGCTAAGACAGTTCTTGTGGAATTGGCAAAGTGATATTTGGAAGCCCATAGAGGGCTATGGTGAAAAAGGAAATCTCCTGATATGAAATCTGGAAAGAAGCTTTCTGAGAAACTGCTTGCTGTTCTGTTAATTCATCTCACAGAGTTACATGTGTATTTCGTGGATCTCTTTGCTAGCCTTATTTCTGTGGACTCTGAGAACAGATATTTCGGATCCCTTTGAAGACGATAGGGCCAAAGGAAATATCCTCCGATAACAACGAGAAAGAAGCTTTCTGAGAAACTTCTTTGAGTTCTCTGAAATCATCTCACAGAGTTACAGCTTTCCCCTCAAGAAGCCTTTTGCTAAGACAGTTCCTGTGGAATTGGCAAAGTGATATTTGGAAGCCCATAGAGGGCTATGGTGGAAAAGGAAATATCCTCCGATGAAATCTGGAAAGAAGCTATCTGAGAAACTGCTTAGTGTTCTGTTAATTCATCTCACAGAGTTACATGTGTATTTCGTGGTCTCTTTGCTAGCCTTATTTCTGAGGAATCTGATAACAGATATTTCGTATCCCTTTGAAGACTATAGGGCCAAAGGAAATATCCTCCGATAACAAAGAAAAAGAAGCCTTCTGAGAAACTTCTTTGTGTTCTGTTAATTCTGCTCACAGAGTTACATTTGTATTTCGTGGATCTCTTTGCTATACTTATTTCTGTGGAATCTTAGAACAGATATTTCGGATCACTTTGAAGACTATAGGGCCAAAGGAAATATTCTCCGATAACAAAGAGGAAGAAGCTTTCTGAGAAACTTCTTTGTGTTCTGTGAAATCATCTCACAGAGTTACAGCTTTCCCCTCAAGAAGCCTTTCGCTAAGACAGTTCTTGTGGAATTGGGAAAGTGATATTTGGAAGCCCATAGAGGGCTGTGTTGAAAAAGGAAATATCCTCAGATGAAATCTGGAAAGAAGCTTTCTGAGAAACTGCTTAGTGTTCTGTTAATTCATCTCACAGAGTTACATGTGTATTTCGTGGATCTATTTGCTAGCCTTATTTCTGCGGAATCTGAGAGCAGATATTTCGGATCCCTTTGAAGACTATAGGGCCAAAGGAAATACCTCCGATAACAAAGAGAAAGAAGCTTTCTGAGAAACTTCTTTGTGTTCTGTGAAATCATCTCACAGAGTTACAGCTTTCCCCTCAAGTAGCCTTTCGCTAAGACAGTTCTTGTGCAATTGGCAAAGTGGTATTTGGAAGCCCTTAGAGGGCTATGGTGAAAAAGGAAATATACTCAGATGAAATCTGGAAAGAAGCTTTCTGAGAAACTGCTTAGTGTTCTGTTAATTCATCTCACAGAGTTACATGTGTATTTCGTGGATCTCTTTGCTAGCCTTATTTCTGTGGAATCTGAGAACAGATATTTCGGATCCCTTTGAAGACTATACGGCCAAAGGAAATATCCTCCGATAACAGAGAGAAAGAAGCTTTCTGAGAAACTACTTTGTGTTCTGTGAAATCATCTCACAGAGTTACAGCTTTCCCCTCAAGAAGCCTTTTGCTAAGACAGTTCTTGTGGAATTGGCAAAGTGATATTTGGAAGCCCATAGAGGAGTACGGTGAAAAAGGAAATATCCTCAGATGATCTCTGGAAAGAAGCTTTCTGAGAAACTGCTTAGTGTTCTGTTAATTCATCTCACAGAGTTACATGTGTATTTCGTGGATCTCCTTGCTAGCCTTATTTCTGTGGAATCTGAGAACAGATATTTCGGATACCTTTGAAGACTATAGGGCCAAAGGAAATATCCTCCGATAACAAAGAGAAAGAAGCTTTCTGAGAAACTTCTTTGTGTTCTGTGAAATCATCTCACAGAGTTACAGCTTTCCCCTCAAGAAGCCTTTCGCTTAGACAGTCCTTGGGGAATTGGCAAAGTTATATTTGGAAGACTATAGAGGGCTATGGTGAAAAAAGAAATATCCTCAGATGAAATCTGGAAAGAAGCTTTCTGAGAAACTGCTTAGTGTTCTGTTAATTCCTCTCACAGAGTTACATCTGCATTTCCTGGATCTCTTTGCCAGCGTTATTTCTGTGGAATCTGAGTACAGATATTTCGGATACCTTTGAAGACAATGGGGCCAAAGGAAATATCCTCCGATAACAAAGAGAAAGAAGCTTTCTGAGAAACTTCTTTGTTTTCTGTGAAATCATCTCACACAGTTATAGTTTTCCCCTTAAGAAGCCTTTCGCTAAGACCGTTCTTGTGGAATTGGCAAAGTGATATTTGGGAGCCCGTAGAGGGCTATGGTGAAAAAGGAAATAACCTCAGATGAAATCTGGAAAGAAGCTTTCTGAGAAACTGCTTAGTGTTCTGTTAATTCATCTCACAGAGTTACATCTGTATTTCGTGGATCTCTTTGCTAGCCTTATTTCTGTGGAATCTTAGAACAGATATTTCGGATCCCTTTGAAGACTATAGGGCCAAAGGAAATATCCTCCGATAACAAAGACAAAGAAGCTTTCTGAGAAACTTCTTTGAGTTCTGTGAAATCATCTCACAGAGTTACAGCTTTCCCCTCAACATGCCTTTCCCTAAGACAGTTCCTGTGGAATTGGCAAAGTGATATTTGGAAACCCATAGAGGGCTACGGTGAAAAAGGAAATATCCTCAGATGAAATCTGGAAAGAAGCTTTCTGAGAAACTGCTTAGTGTTTTGTTAATTCATCTCCTAGAGTTACATGTGTATTTCGTGGATCTCTTTGCTAACCTTATTTCTGTGGAATCTGAGAACAGATATTTCGGATCCCTTTGAAGACTCTAGGGCCAAAGGAAATATCCTCCGATAACAAAGAGAAAGAAGCTTTCTGAGAAACTTTTGTTCTGTGAAATCATCTCACAGAGTTACAGCTTTCCCCTCAAGAAGACTTTCTCTAAGACAGTTCTTGTGGAATTGGCAAAGAGATATTTGGAAGCCCATAGAGGCTACGGTGAAAAAGGAAATATCCTCAGTTGAAATCTGGAAAGAAGCTTTCTGAGAAACTGCTTAGTGTTCTGTTAATTCATCTCACAGAGTTACATCTGTATTTCGTGGATCTCTTTGCTAGCCTTATTTCTGTGGAATCAGAGAACAGATAACTCGGATCCCTTTGAAGACTATAGGGCCAAAGGAAATATCCTCCCAAAACAAAGAGAAAGAAGCTTTCTGAGAAACTTCTCCGTGTTCTGTGAAATCATCTCAAAGAGTTACAGCTTTCCCCTCAAGAAGCCTATCGCTAAGACAGTTCCTGTGGAATTGGCAAAGTGATATTTGGAAGCCCATAGAGGGCTATGGTGGAAAAGGAAATATCCTCCGATGAAATCTGGAAAGCAGCTTTTTGAGAAACTGCTTAGTGTTCTGTTAATTCATCTCACAGAGTTACATCTGTATTTCGTGGATCTCTTTGGTAGCCTTATTTCTGTGGAATCAGAGAACAGATATTTCGGATCCTATTGAAGACTATAGGGCCAAAGGAAATATCCTCCGATAACAAAGAGAAGGAGGCTTTCTGAGAAACTTCTTTGTGTTCTGTGAAATCATCTCACAGAGTTACAGCTTTCCCCTCAAGAAGCCTTTCGCTAAGACAGTTCTTGTGGAATGGCAAAGTGATATTTGGAAGCCCATAGAGGGCTATGGTGAAAAAGGAAATCTCCTGATATGAAATCTGGAAAGAAGCTTTCTGAGAAACTGCTTGCTGTTCTGTTAATTCATCTCACAGAGTTACATGTGTATTTCGTGGATCTCTTTGCTAGCCTTATTTCTGTGGACTCTGAGAACAGATATTTCGGATCCCTTTGAAGACGATAGGGCCAAAGGAAATATCCTCCGATAACAACGAGAAAGAAGCTTTCTGAGAAACTTCTTTGAGTTCTCTGAAATCATCTCACAGAGTTACAGCTTTCCCCTCAAGAAGCCTTTTGCTAAGACAGTTCCTGTGGAATTGGCAAAGTGATATTTGGAAGCCCATAGAGGGCTATGGTGGAAAAGGAAATATCCTCCGATGAAATCTGGAAAGAAGCTATCTGAGAAACTGCTTAGTGTTCTGTTAATTCATCTCACAGAGTTACATGTGTATTTCGTGGTCTCTTTGCTAGTCTTATTTCTGAGGAATCTGATAACAGATATTTCGTATCCCTTTGAAGACTATAGGGCCAAAGGAAATATCCTCCGATAACAAAGAAAAAGAAGCTTTCTGAGAAACTTCTTTGTGTTCTGTTAATTTAGCTCACAGAGTTACATCTGTATTTCGTGGATCTCTTTGCTAGCCTTATTTCTGTGGAATCTTAGAACAGATATTTCGGATCACTTTGAAGACTATAGGGCCAAAGGAAATATTCTCCGATAACAAAGAGGAAGAAGCTTTCTGAGAAACTTCTTTGTGTTCTGTGAAATCATCTCACAGAGTTACAGCTTTCCCCTCAAGAAGCCTTTCGCTAAGACAGTTCTTGTGGAATTGGCAAAGTGATATTTGGAAGCCCATAGAGGGCTATGGTGAAAAAGGAAATATCCTCAGATGAAATCTGGAAAGAAGCTTTCTGAGAAACTGCTTAGTGTTCTGTTAATTCATCTCACAGAGTTACATGTGTATTTCGTGGATCTCTTTGCTAGCCTTATTTCTGTGGAATCAGAGAACAGATATTTCGGATCCTATTGAAGACTATAGGGCCAAAGTAAATATCCTCCGATAACAAAGAGAAGGAGGCTTTCTGAGAAACTTCTTTGTGTTCTGTGAAATCATCTCACGGAGTTACAGCTTTCCCCTCAAGAAGCCTTTCTCTAAGACAGTTCTTGTGGAATTGGCAAAGTGATATTTGGAAGCCCATAGAGGGCTGTGTTGAAAAAGGAAATATCCTCAGATGAAATCTGGAAAGAAGCTTTCTGAGAAACTGCTTAGTGTTCTGTTAATTCATCTCACAGAGTTACATGTGTATTTCGTGGATCTATTTGCTAGCCTTATTTCTGCGGAATCTGAGAGCAGATATTTCGGATCCCTTTGAAGACTATAGGGCCAAAGGAAATACCTCCGATAACAAAGAGAAAGAAGCTTTCTGAGAAACTTCTTTGTGTTCTGTGAAATCATCTCACAGAGTTACAGCTTTCCCCTCAAGTAGCCTTTCGCTAAGACAGTTCTTGTGCAATTGGCAAAGTGGTATTTGGAAGCCCTTAGAGGGCTATGGTGAAAAAGGAAATATACTCAGATGAAATCTGGAAAGAAGCTTTCTGAGAAACTGCTTAGAGTTCTGTTAATTCATCTCACAGAGTTACATGTGTATTTCGTGGATCTCTTTGCTAGCCTTATTTCTGTGGAATCTGAGAACAGATATTTCGGATCCCTTTGAAGACTATACGGCCAAAGGAAATATCCTCCGATAACAGAGAGAAAGAAGCTTTCTGAGAAACTACTTTGTGTTCTGTGAAATCATCTCACAGAGTTACAGCTTTCCCCTCAAGAAGCCTTTTGCTAAGACAGTTCTTGTGGAATTGGCAAAGTGATATTTGGAAGCCCATAGAGGAGTACGGTGAAAAAGGAAATATCCTCAGATGATCTCTGGAAAGAAGCTTTCTGAGAAACTGCTTAGTGTTCTGTTAATTCATCTCACAGAGTTACATGTGTATTTCGTGGATCTCCTTGCTAGCCTTATTTCTGTGGAATCTGAGAACAGATATTTCGGATACCTTTGAAGACTATAGGGCCAAAGGAAATATCCTCCGATAACAAAGAGAAAGAAGCTTTCTGAGAAACTTCTTTGTGTTCTGTGAAATCATCTCACAGAGTTACAGCTTTCCCCTCAAGAAGCCTTTCACTAAGTCAGTTCTTGTGGAATTGGCAAACTGATATTTGGAAGCCCATAGAGGGCTATGGTGAAAAAGGAAATATCCTCAGATGAAATCTGGAAAGAAGCTTTCTGAGAAACTGCTTAGTGTTCTGATAATTCATCTCACAGAGTTACATTTGTATTTCGTGGATCCCTTTGCTAGCCTTATTTCTGTGGAATCGGAGAACAGATATTTCGGATCCCATTTAAGACTGGTGGGCCAAAGGAAATATCCTCCGATAACAAAGAGAAAGATGCTTTCTGAGAAACTTCTTTGTGTTCCGTGAAATCATCTCACAGAGTTACAGCTTTCCCCTCAAGAAGCCTTTCGTTAAGACAGTTCTTGTGTAATAGGCAAAGTGATATTTGGAAGCCCATAGAGGGCTATGGTGAAAAAGGAAATATCCTCAGATGAAATCTGGAAAGAAGCTTTCTGAGAAACTGCTTAGAGTTCTGTTAATTCATCTCACAGAGTTACAGGTTTATTTCGTGGATCTCTTTGCTAGCCTTATTTCTGAGGAATCTGAGAACAGATATTTCGGATCCCTTTGAAGACTCCAGGGTCAAAGGAAATATCCTCCGATAACAAAGAGAAAGAAGCTTTCTGAGAAACTTCTTTGTGTTCTGTGAAATCACCTCAAAGAGTTACAGCTTTCCCCTCAAGAAGCCTTTTGCTAAGACAGTTCTTGTGGAATTGGCAAAGTGATATTTGGAAGCCCATAGAGGGCTATGGTGAAAAAGGAAATATCCTCAGATGAAATCTGGAAAGAAGCTTTCTGAGAAACTGCTTAGAGTTCTGTTAATTCATCTCACAGAGTTACATGTGTATTTCGTGGATCTCTTTGCTAGCCTTTTTTCTGAGGAATCTGAGAACAGATATTTCGGATCCCTTTGAAGACTCTAGGGCCAAAGGAAATATCCTCCGATAACAAAGAGAAAGAAGCTTTCTGAGAAACTTCTTTGTGTTCTGTGAAATCATCTCACAGAGTTACAGCTTTCCCCTCAAGAAGCCTTTCTCTAAGACAGTTCTTGTGGAATTGGCAAGAGATATTTGGAAGCCCATAGAGGGCAACGGTGAAAAAGGAAATATACACAGATGAAATCTGGAAAGAAGCTTTCTTAGAAACTGGTTAGTGTTCTGTTAATTCATCTCACAGAGTTACATGGGTATTTCGTGGATCTCTTTGCTAGCCTTATTTCTGTGGAATCTGAGAACGGATATTTCGGATCCCTTTGAAGACTATAGGGCCAAAAGGAAATACCATCCGATAACAAAGAGAAAGAAGCTTTCTGAGAAACTTCTTTGTGTTCTGTGAAATCATCTCACAGAGTTACAGCTATCCCCTCAAGAAGCCTTTCGCTAAGACAGTTCTTGTGGAATTGGCAAAGTGATATTTGGAAGCCCATACAGGGCTGCGGTGAAAAAGGAAATATCCTCAGATGAAATCTGGAAAGAAGCTTTCTGAGAAACTGCTTAGTGTTCTGTTAATTCATCTCACAGAGTTACATGTGTATTTCGTGGATCTCTTTTCTAGCCTTATATCTGAGGAATCTGAGAACAGATATTTCGGATCCCTTTGAAGACTCTAGGGCCAAAGGAAATATCCTCCGATAACAAAGACAAAGAAGCTTTCTGAGAATCTTCTTTGTGTTCTGTGAAATCATCTCACAGAGTTACAGCTTTCCCCTCAAGAAGCCTATCGCTAAGAAAGTTCTTGTGGAATTGGCAAAGTGATATTTGGAAGCCCATAGAGGGCTATGGTGAAAAAGGAAATATCCTCAGATGAAATCTGAAAAGAAGCTTTCTGAGAAACTGCTTAGTGTTCTGTAAATTCACCTCACAGAGTTACATGTGTATTTCGTGGATCTCTTTGCTAGCCCTATTTCTGTGGAATCTGAGAACAGATATTTCGGATCCCATTGAAGACTATAGGGCCAAAGGAAATATCCTCCGATAACAAAGAGAGAGAAGCTTTCTGAGAAACTTCTTTGTGTTCCGTGAAATCATCTCACAGAGTTACAGCTTTCCCCTCAAGAAACCTTTTGCTAAGAGAGTTCTTGTGGAATTGGCAAAGTAATATTTGGAAGCCCATTCAGGGCTACGGTGAAAAAGGAAATATCCTCAGATGAAATCTGGAAAGAAGCTTTCTGAGAAACTGCTTATTGTTCTGTTAATTCATCTCACAGAGTTACATGTGTATTTCGTGGATATCTTTGCTAGCCTTATTTCTGTGGAATCGGAGAACAGATATTTCGGATCCCATTGAAGACTGTAGGGCCAAAGGAAATATCCTCCGATAACAAAGAGAAAGAGGCTTTCTGAGAAACTTCTTTGTGTTCTGTGAAATCATCTCACAGAGTTACAGCTTCCCCCTGAAGAAGCCTTTCGCTAACACAGTTCTCGTGGAATTGGCAAAGTGATATTTGGAAGCTCTTAGAAGTCTATGGTGAAAAAGGAAATATCCTCAGATGAAATCTGGAAAGAAGCTTTCTCAGAAACTGCTTAGTGTTCTGTTAATTCATCTCACAGAGTTACATGTGTATTTCGTGGATCTCTTTGCTAGCCTTATTTCTGTGGAATCAGAGAACAGATATTTCGGATCCCTTTGAAGACTGTAGGGCCAAAGCAAATATCCTCCGATAACAAAGAGAAAGAGGCTTTCTGAGAAACTTCTTTGTGTTCTGTGAAATCATCTCACAGAGTTACAGCTTTCCCCTCAAGAAGCCTTTCGCTAAGACAGTTGCTGTGGAATTGGCAAAGTGATATCGGAAGCCCATAGAGGGCTACGGTTAAAAAGGAAACATCTTCAGATGAAATCTGGAAGGAAGCTTTCTGAGAAAATGCTTAGTGTTCTGTTAATTCATCTCACAGAGTTACATGTGTATTTCATTGATCTCTTTTCTAGCTTTATTTCTGAGGAATCCGAGAACAGATATTTCGGATCCCTTTGAAGACTATAGGGCCAAAGGAGATATCCTCTGATAACAAAGAGAAACAAGCTTTCTCAGAAACTTCTTTGTGTTCTGTGAAATCATCTCACAGAGTTACAGCTTTCCCTTCAAGAAGCCTTTCGCTAAGACAGTTATTGTGGAATTGGCAAAGTGATATTTGGAAGCCCATAGAGGAGTACGGTGAAAAAAGAAATATCCTCAGATGATATCTGGAAAGAAGCTTTCTGAGAAACTGCTTACTGTTCTGTTAATTCATCTCACAGAGTTACATGTGTATTTCGTGGATCTCCTTGCTAGCCTTATTTCTGTGGAATCTGAGAACTGATATTTCGGATACCTTTGAAGACTATAGGGCCAAAGGATATATCCTCCGATAACAAAGAGAAAGAAGCTTTCTGAAAAACTTCTTTGTGTTCTGTGAAATCAACTCACAGAGTTACAGCTTTCCCCTCAAGAAGCCTTTCGCTAAGACAGTTGCTGTGGAATTGGCAAAGTGATATCGGAAGCCCATAGAGGGCTACGGTTAAAAAGGAAACATCTTCAGATGAAATCTGGAAGGAAGCTTTCTGAGAAAGTGCTTAGGGTTCTGTTAATTCATCTCACAGAGTTACATGTGTATTTCGTGGATCTCTTTGCTGGACTTATTTCTGACGAATCTGAGAACAGATATTTCGGATCCCTTTGAAGACTCTAGTGCCAAAGGAAATATCCTCTGATAACAAAGAGAAAGAAGCTTTCTGAGAAACTTCTTTGTGTTCTATGAAATCATCTCACAGAGTTACAGCTGTCCCCTCAAGAATCCTTTCGCTAAGACAGTTCTTGTGGAATTGGCAAAGTGATATTTGGAAGCCCTTAGAGGGCTACGGTGAAAAAGGAAATATCCTCAGATGCAATGTGAAAAGAAGCTTTCTGAGAAACTGATTAGTGTACTGTTCATTCATCTCACAGACTTACAGGAGTATTTCGTGGATCTCTTTGCTAGCCTTATTTCTGTGGAATCAGAGAACAGATATTTCTTATCCTATTGAAGACTATAGGGCCAAAGGAAATATCCTCCGATAACAAACAGAAGGAGGCTTTCTGAGAAACTTCTTTGTGTTCTGTGAAATCATCTCACAGAGTTACAGCTTTCCCCTCAAGAAGCCTTTCGCTAAGACAGTTCTTGTGGAATGGGCAAAGTGATATTTGGAAGCCCATAGAGGGCTATGGTGAAAAGGGAAGTATCCTCAGATGAAATCTGGAAAGAAGCTTTCTGAGAAACTGCTTAGTTTTCTGTTAATTCAGCTCACAGAGTTAAATGTGTATTTCGTGGATCTCTTTGCTAGCCTTATTTCTGTGGAATCTGAGTACAGATATTTCGGATCCCTTTGAAGACTATAGGGCCAAAGGAAATATCCTCCGATAACAAAGAGAAAGAAGTTTTCTGAGAAACTTCTTTGTGTTCTGTGAAATCATCTCACAGAGTTACAGCTTTCCCCTCAAGAAGCCTTTCGCTAAGACAGTTCCTGTGGAATTGGCAAAGTGATATTTGGAAGCCCACAGAGGGCTATGGGGAAAAGGAAATATCCTCAGATGAAATCTGGAATGAAGCTTTCTGAGAAACTGCTTAGTGTTTTGTTAATTCATCTCACAGAGTTACATGTGTATTTCGTGGATCTCTTTCCTATCCTTATTTCTGTGGAATCGGAGAACAGATATTTCGGATCCCATTGAAGACTATAAGGCCAAAGGAAATATCCTCCGATACCAAAGAGAAACAAGCATTCTGAGAAACTTCTTTGTGTTCTGTGAAATCATCTCACAGAGTTACAGCTTTCCCCTCAAGAAGCCTTTCGCTAAGACAGTTCCTGTGGATTTGACAAAGTGATATTTGGAAGCCCATAGAGGGCTATGGTGAAAAAGGAAATATCCTCAGATGAAATCTGGAAAGAAGCTTTCTGAGAAACTGCTTAGTGTTCTGTTAATTCATCTCACAGAGTTCCATGTGTATTTCGTGGATCTCTTTGCTAGCCTTATTTCTGTGGAATCAGAGAACAGATATTTCTTATCCTTTTGAAGTCTATAGGGCCAAAGGAATATCCTCCGATAACAAAGAGAAGGAGGCTTTCTGAGAAACTTCTTTGTGTTCTGTGAAATCATCTCACAGAGTTACAGCTTTCCCCTCAAGAAGCCTTTCGCTAAGACAGTTCTTGTGGAATTGGCAAAGTGATATTTGGAAGCCCATAGAGGGCTACGGTGAAAAAGGAAATATCCTCAGATGAAATCTGGAAAGAAGCTTTCTGAGAAACTGCTTAGTGTTCTGTTAATTCATTTCACAGAGTTACAGGTGTAATTCGTGGATCTCTTTGCTAGTCTTATTTCTGTGGAATCTGAGTACACATACTTCGGATCCCTTTGAAGACTATAGGGCCAAAGGAAATATCCTCCGATAACAAAGAGAAAGAAGCTTTCTGAGAAACTTCTTTGTGTTCTGTGAAATCATCTCACAGAGTTAAGCTTTCCCCTCAAGAAGCCTTTCGCTAAGACAGTTCTTGGGGAATTGGCAAAGAGATATTTGGAAACCCAGAGAGGGCTATGGGGAAAAGGAAATATCCTCAGATGAAATCTGGAATGAAGCTTTCTGAGAAACTGCTTAGTGTTTTGTTAATTCATCTCATAGAGTTACATGTGTATTTCGTGGATCTCTTTGCTAGCCTTATTTCTGTGGAATCTGAGAACAGATATTTCGGATCCCACTGAAGACTATAGGGCCAAAGGAAATATCCTCCGATAACAAAGAGAAACAAGCTTTCTGAGAAACTTCTTTGTGTTCTGTGAAATCATCTCACAGAGTTACAGCTTTTCATTCAAGAAGCCTTTCACTAAGACAGTTCTTGTGGAATTCTCAGAGTGATATTTGGAAGCTCATGGAGGGCTATGGTGAAAAAGGAAATATCCTCAGATGAAATTTGGAAAGAAGCTTCCTGAGCAACTGCTTACTGTTCTGTTAATTCATCTCACAGAGTTACATGTGTATTTCGTGCATCTCTTTGCTAGCCTTATTTCTGTGGAATCGGAGAACAGATATTTCGGATCCCATTGAAAACTATAGGGCCGAAGGAAATATCCTCCGATAACAAAGAGAAAGAAGCTTTCTGAGAAACTTCTCTGTGTTCTCTGAAATCATCTCACAGAGTTACAGCTTTCCCCTCAAGAAGCCTTTCGCTAAGAAAGTTCTTGTGGAATTGGCAAGGTGATATTTGGAAGCCCATAGAGGGCTTCGGTGAAAAAGGAAATCTCCTCAGATGAAATCTGGAAAGAAGCTTTCTTAGAAACTGCTTAGTGTTCTGTTAATTCATCTCACAGAGTTACATGTGTATTTCGTGGATCTCTTTGCTAGCCTTATTTCTGTG
Source organism: Macaca mulatta (assembly GCF_049350105.2). Classification (NCBI taxonomy): domain Eukaryota; kingdom Metazoa; phylum Chordata; class Mammalia; order Primates; family Cercopithecidae; genus Macaca; species Macaca mulatta. The sequence goes on from NC_133414.1 coordinate 48,971,487, forward strand.
GAATCTGGGAACAGATATTTGGGATCCCATTGAAGACTATAGGACCAAAGAAAATATCCTAAGATAACAAAGAGAAAGAAGCTTTCTGAGAAACTTCTTCGTGTTCTGTGGAATCATCTCGCAGAGTTACAGCTTTCCCCTCAAGAAACCTTTCCCTAAGACAGTTCTTGTGGAATTGGCAAAGTGATATTTGGAAGCCCATAGAGGGCTATGGTGAAAAAGGAAATATCCTCAGATGAAATCTGTAAAGAAGCTTTCTGAGAAACTGCTTAGTGTTCTGTTAATTCATCTCACAGAGTTACATGTACATTTCGTGGATCTCTTTGCTAGCCTTATTTCTGTGGAATCGGAGAACAGATATTTCGGATCCCCTTGAAGACAATAGGGCCAAAGGAAAAATCCTCCGATAACAAAGAGAAAGAAGCTTTCTAAGAAACTTCTCTGTGTTTTCTGAAATCATCTCACAGAGTTACAGCTTTACCCTCAAGAAGCCTTTCGCTAAGACAGTTCTTGTGGAATTCGCAAAGTGATATTTGGAAGCCGATAGAGGGCTACGGTGAAAAAGGAAATATCCTCAGATGAAATCTGGAAAGAAGCTTTCTGAGAAACTGTTTAGTGTTCTGTTAATTCATCTCACAGAGTTACATGTGGATTTCGTGGATCTCTTTTCTAGCCTTATTTCTGAGGAATCTGAGAACAGATATTTCGGATCCCTTTGAAGACTATGGGGCCAAAGGAAATATCCTCCGATAACAAAGAGAAAGAAGCTTTCTGAGAAACTTGTTGGTGTTCTGTGAAATCATCTCACAGAGTTACAGATTTCCCCTCAAGAAGCCTTTCGCTAAGTCAGTTCTTGGGGAATTGGCAAAGTGATATTTGGAAGCCCATAGAGGGCTACGGTGAAAAAGGAAATATCCTCAGATGAAATCTGGAAACAAGCTTTCTGAGAAACTGCTTAGTGTTCTGTTAATTCATCTCACAGAATTACATGTGTATTTCGTGGATCTCTTTGCTAGCCTTATTTTTGTGGAATCTGAATACAGATATTTCGGATCCCTTTGAAGACTATAGGGCCAAAGGAAATATCCTCCGATAAAAAAGAGAAAGAAGCTTTCTGAGAAACTTCTTTGTGTTCTGTGAAATCATCTCACAGAGATACAGCTTTCCCCTCAAGAAGCCTTTCGCTAAGACAGTTCTTGTGGAATTGGCAAAGTGATATTTGGAAGCCCATAGAGGGCTACGGTGAAAAAGGAAATATCCTCAGATGAAATCTGGAAAGAAGCTTTCTGACAAACTGCTTAGTGTTCTGTTAATTCACCTCACCGAATTACATGTGTATTTCGTGGATCTCTTTGCTAGCCTTATTTCTGTGGAATCTGAATGCAGATATTTCGGATCCCTTTGAAGACTACAGGGCCAAAGTAAATATCCTCCGATAACAAAGAGAAAGAAGCTTTCTGAGAAACTTCTTTGTGTTCTGTGAAATCATCTCACAGAGATACAGCTTTCCCCTCAAGAAGCCTTTCGCTAAGACAGTTCTTGTGGAATTGGCAAAGTGATATTTGGAAGCCCATAGAGGTCTATGGTGAAAAAGGAAATATCCTCAGATGAAATCTGGAAAGAAGCTTTCTGAGAAACTGCTTAGTGTTCTGTTAATACATCTCACAGAGTTACATGTGTATTTCCTGGATCTCCTTGCTAGCCTTATTTCTGTGGAATCTGACAACAGATATTTTGGATCCCATTGAAGACTGTCGGGCCAAAGGAAATTTCCTCCGATAACAAAGAGAAAGAAGCTTTCTGAGAAACTTTTCTGTGTTCTGTGAAATCATCTCACAGAGTTACAGCTTTCTCCTCAAGAAGCCTTTCCCTAAAAAAGTTCTTGTGGAATTGGCAAAGTGATATTTGGAAGCCCATAGAGGGCTATGGTGAAAAAGGAAATATCCTCAGATGAAATTTAGAAAGAAGCTTTCTGAGAAACTGCTCAGTGTTCTGTTAATTCACCTCACAGTGTTACATGTGTATTTCGTGGATCTCTTTGCTAGCCTTATTTTTGTGGTATCTGAGAACAGATAATTCGGATTGCTTTGAAGACTATAGGGCCAAAGGAAATATCCTCCGATAACAAAGAGAAAGAAGCTTTCTGAGAAACTTCTTTGTGTTCTGTGAAATCATATCACAGAGTTAGAGCTTTCCCCTCAAGAAGCCTTTCGCTAAGACAGTTCTTGTGGAATTGGCAAAGTGATATTTGGAAGCCCATAGAGGGCTATGTTGAAAAATTCAAAATCCTCAGATGAAATCTGGAAAAAAGCTTTCTGAGAAACTGCTTAGTGTTCTGTTAATGCATCTCACAGCGTTACATGTGTATTTCGTGGATCTCTTTGCTAGCCTTATTTCTGTGGAATCTGAGAACAGATATCTCGGATCCCTTTGAAGACCATAGGGCCAAAGGAAATATCCTCCGATAACAAAGAGAAAGAAGCTGTCTGAGAAACTTCTTTGTGTCTGTAAAACCATCTCACAGAGTTACAGTTTTCCCCTCAAGAAGCCTTTCGCTAAGACAGTTCTTGTGGAATTGGCAAAGTGATATTTGGAAGCCCATAGAGGGCTATGGTGAAAACGGAAATATCCTCAGATGAAATCTGGGAAGAAGCTTTCTGAGATACTGCTTAGTGTTCTGTTAATTCATCTCACAGAGTTACATGTGTATTTCGTGGATCTCTTTGCTAGCCATATTTCTGTGGAATCGGAGAACAGATATTTTGGATCCCATTGAAGACTACAGGATAAAGGAAATATCCTGCGATAACAAAGAGAAAGAAGCTTTCTGAGAAACTTCTTTGTGTTCTCTGAAATCACCTCACAGAGTTACAGCTTTCCCCTCAAGAAGGCTTTCGCGAAGACAGTTCTTGTGTTATTGGCAAAGTGATATTTGGAAGCCCTTAGATGGTTATGGTGAAATAGGAAATATCCTCAGGTGAAATCTGGAAAGAAGCTTTCTGAAAAACAGCTTGGTGTTCTGCTAATTCATCTCACAGAGTTAAATGTGTATTTCCTGGATCTCTTTGCTAGCCTTATTTCTGCGGAATCTGAGAACAGATATTTCGGATCCCTTTGAAGACTATAGGGCCAAAGGAAATATCCTCCGATAACAAAGGGAAAGAGGCTTTCTGAGAAACTTCTTCGTGTTCTCTGAAATCATCTCACATAGTTACAGCTTTCTCCTCAAGAAGCTGTTGGTGTTCTGTGAAATCAAGAAGCCTTTCGCAAAGACAGTTCTTGTGGAATTGGCAAAGTGATATTTGGAAGCCCATAGAGGGCTACGGTGAAAAAGAAAATATTCTCAGATGAAATCTGGAAAGAAGCTTTCTGAGAAACTGCTTAGTGTTCTGTTAATACCTCTCACAACGTTACATGTGTATTTCGTGGATCTCTTTACTAGCCTTATTTCTGTGGAATCTGAGAAGAGATATTTCGGATCCCTTTGAAGACTATAGGGCCAAAGGAAGTATCCTCTGATAACAAAGAGAAAGAAGCTTTCTGAGAAACTTCTTTGTGTTCTTGGAAATCACCTCACAGAGTTACAGCTTTCCCCTCAAGAAGCCTTTCGCTAAGACAGTTCTTGTGGAATTGGCAAAGTGATATTTGGAAGCACATAGAGGGCTATGGTGAAAAAGGAAATATCCTCAGATGAAATCTGCAAAGAAGCTTTCTGAGAAACTGCTCTGTGATGTGTACGTCCACTCACAGAGTTACATCTGTATTTCATGGATCTCTTTGCTAGCCTTAATTCTGTGGAATGAGAACAGATATTTCGTATCCCTTTAAAGACCATAGGGCCAAAGGAAATATACTCCGATAACAAAGAGAAAGAAACTTTCTGAGAAACTTCTTTGTGTTCTGTGAAATGATCACACAGAGTTACAGCCTTCCCCTCAAGAAGCCTTTCGCTAAGACAGTTCTTGTGGAATTGGCAAAGTGATATTTGGAAGCCCATAGAGGGCTATGGTGAAAAAGGAAATATCTTCCGATGAAATCTGGAAAGAAGCTTTCTGAGAAACTGCTTAGTGTTCTGTTAATTCATCTCACAGACTTACATCTGTATTTCGTGGATCTCTTTGCTTGCCTTATTTTTGTGGAATCTGAGAACCGTTATTTCGGATCCCTTTGAAGACTATAGGGCCAAAGGAAATATCCTCCGATAACGAAGAGAAAGAAGCTTTCTGAGAAACTTCTTTGTGTTCTGTGAAATCATCTCACCGAGTTACAGCTTTCCTCTGCAGAAGCCTGTCGCTAAGACAGTTCTTGTGGAATTGGCAAAGTGATATTTCGAAGCCCTTAGAGGGATATGGTGAAAAAGGAAATATCCTCAGATGAAATATGGAAAGAAGCTTTCTGAGAACTGCTTAGTGCTCTGTTAAGTCATCTCACAGAGTTACATCTGTATTTCGTAGATCTCTATGCTAGCCTTATTTCTGTGGAATCTGAGAACAGATATTTCTGATGCCTTTGAAGACTATAGGGCCAAAGGAAATATCCTCTGATAACAAAGAGAAAGAAACTTTCTGAGAAACTTCTTTGTGTTCTGTGAAATCATCTCACAGAGTTACAGCTTTAACCTCAAGAAGCCTTTTGCTAACACAGTTCTTGTGGAATTGGCAAAGTGATATTTGGAAGCCCATAGAAGACTATGGTGAAAAAGGAAATATCCTGAGATGAAATCTAGAAAGAAGCTTTCTGAGAAACTGCTCTGTGATGTGTGACTTCCACTCACAGAGGTACATCTGTATTCCATGGATCTCTTTGCTAGCCTTATTTCTGTGGAATCTGAGAACAGATATTTCGGATCCCTTTGAAGAGTATAGGGCCAAAGCAAATATCCTCCGATAACAAAGAGAAAGAAGCTTTCTGAGAAACTTCTTTGTGTTCTGTGAAATCATCTCACAGAGTTACAGCTTTCCCCTCAAGAAGCCTTTCGCTAAGTCAGTTCTTGTGGAATTGGCAAAGTGATATTTGGAAGCCCATAGAGGGCTATGTTGAAAAAGGAAATATCTTCAGATGAAATCTGGAAAGAAGCTTTCTGAGAAACTGCTTATTGTTCTGTTAATTCATCTCTCAGAGTTACATGTGTATTTCGTGGATCTCTTTGCTAGCCTTATTTCTGTGGAATCTGAGAACAGATATTTCGGATCCCTTTGAAGACTATAGGGGCAAAGGAAATATCCTCCGATAAGAATGAGAAAGAAGCTTTGTGAGAAACTTCTTTGTGTTCTGTGAAATCATCTCACAGAGTTACAGCTTTCCCCTCAAGAAGACTTTCGCTAAGACAGTTCTTGTGGAATTGGCAAAGTGATATTTCGAAGCCCTTAGAGGGATATGGTGAAAAAGGAAATATCCTCAGATGAAATCTGGAAAGAAGCTTTCTGAGAAACTGCTTAGTGTTCTGTTAATTCATCTCACAGAGTTACATGTGTATTTCGTGGATCTCTTTGCTAGCCTTATTTCTGTGGAATCTGAGAACAGATATTTCGGATCCCTTTGAAGACTATAGGGCCAAAGGAAATATCCTCCGATAAAAAAGCGAAAGAAGCTTTCTGAGAAACTTCTTTGTGTTCTGTGAAATCATCTCACAGAGTTACAGCTTTCCCCTCAAGAAGCCTTTCGCTAAGACAGTTCTTGTGGAATTGGCAAAGTGATATTTGGAAGCCCATAGAGGGCTATGGTGAAAAAGGAAATAATCTCAGATGAAATCTGGAAAGAAGCTTTCTGAGAAACTGCTTAGTGTTCTGTTAATTCGTCTCTCAGAGTTACATGTGTATTTCGTGGATCTCTTTGCTACTCTTATTTCTGTGGAATCTGAGAACAGATATTTCGGATCCCTTTGAAGATTATAGGGCCAAAGGAAATATCCTCCGATAACAAAGAGAAAGAAGCTTTCTGAGAAACTTCTTTGTGTTCTGTGAAATCATCTCACAGAGTTTCAGCTTTCCCCTCAAGAAGACTTTCACTAAGACAGTTCTTCTGGAATTGGCAAAGTGATATTTCAAAGCCCTTAGAGGGCTATGGTGAAAAAGGAAATATCCTCAGATGAAATCTGGAAAGAAGCTTTCGGAGAAACTGCTTAGTGTTCTGTTAATTCATCTCACAGAGTTACATGTGTATTTCGTGGATCTCTTTGCTAGCCTTATTTCTGTGGAATCTGAGAACAGATATTTCGGATCCCTTTGAAGACTATAGGGCCAAAGGAAATATCCTCCGATAAAAAAGAGAAGGAAGCTTTCTGAGAAACTTCTTTCTGTTCTGTGAAATCATCTCACAGAGTTACAGCTTTCCCCTCAAGAAGCCTTTCGCTAAGACAGTTCTTGTGGAATTGGCAAAGTGATATTTGGAAGCCCATAGAGGGCTACGGTGAAAAAGGAAATATCCTCAGATGAAATCTGGAAAGAAGCTTTCTGAGAAACTGCTTAGTGTTCCGTTAATTCGTCTCTCAGAGTTACATGTGTATTTCGTGGATCTCCTTTCTACCCTTATTTCTGTGGGATCTGAGAACAGATATTTCGGATCCCATTGAAGACTATAGGGCCAAAGGAAATATCCTCCGATAACAAAGAGAAATAAGCTTTCTGAGAAACTTCTTTGTGTTCTGTGAGATCATCTCACAGAGTTACAGCTTTCCCCTCAAGAAGCCTTTCGCTAAGACAGTTCTTGTGGAATTGGCAAAGTGATATTTGGAAGCCCATAGAGGCCTATGGTGAAATAGGAAATATCCTCATATGAAATATGGAAAGAACCTTTCTGAGAAACTGCTTAGTGTTCTGTTAATTCGTCTCACAGAGTTACATGTGTATTTCGTGGATCTCTTTCCTAGCCTTATTTCTGTGGAATCTGAGAACAGATATTTCGGATACCACTGAAGACTATTGGGCCAAAGGAAATATCCTCCGATAACAAAGAGAAAGAAGCTTTCTGAGCAACTTCTTTGTGTTCTGTGAAATCATCTCACAGAGTTACAGCTTTCCCCTCAAGAAGCCTTTCGCTAAGACAGTTATTGTGGAATTGGCAAAGTGATATTTGGAAGCCCATAGAGGGTTATGGTGAAAAAGGAAATATCCTCAGATGAAATCTGGAAAGAAGATTTCTGAGAAACTGCTTAGTGTTCTGTTAATTCATCTCTCAGAGTTACATGTGTATTTCGTGGATCTCTTTGCTACCCTTATTTCTGTGGAATCTGAGAACAGATATTTCGGATCCCTTTGAAGACTATAGGGCCAAGGGAAATATCCTCCGATAACAAAGAGAAAGAATCTTTCTGAGAAACTTCTTTGTGTTCTGTGAGATCATCTAACAGAGTTACAGCTTTCCCCTCAAGAAGCCTTTCGCTAAGACAGTTCTTGTGGAATTGGCAAAGTGATATTTGGAAGCCCTTAGAGGGCTATGGTGAAAAAGGAAATATCTTCAGATGAAATCTGGAAAGAAGCTTTCTGAGAAACTGCTTAGTGTTCTGTTAATTCATCTCTCAGAGTTACATGTGTATTTCCTGGATCTCTTTGCTAGCCTTATTTCTGTGGAATCTGAGAACAGATATTTCGGATCCCATTGAAGACTATATGGCCAAAGGAAATATCCTCCGAGAACAAAGAGAAAGAAGCTTTCTGAGAAACTTTTTTGTGTTCTGTGAAATCATCTCACAGAGTTACAGCTTTCCCCTCAGGAAGAATTTCGCTAAGACAGTTCTTGTGGAATTGGCAAAGTGATATTTCGAAGCCCTTAGAGGGCTATGGTGAAAAAGGAAATATCCTCAGGTAAAATCTGGAAAGAAGCTTTCTGAGAAACTGCTTAGTGTTCTGTTAATTCATCTCACAGAGTTACATGTGTATTTCGTGGATCTCTCTGCTAGCCTTATTTCTGTGGAATCTGAGAACAGATATTTCGGATCCCTTTGAAGACTATAGGGCCAATGGAAATATCCTCAGATAACAAAGAGAAAGAAGCTTTCTGAGAAACTTCTTTGTGTTCTGTGAAATCATCTCACAGAGTTACAGCTTTCCCCTCAAGAAGCCTTTCGCTAAGACAGTTCTTGTGGAATTGGCAAAGTGATATTTGGAAGCCCATAGAGGGCTATGGTGAAAAAGAAAATATCTTCAGATGAAATCTGGAAAGAAGCTTTCTGAGAAACTGCTTAGTGTTCTGTTAATTCATCTCTCAGAGTTACATGTGTATTTCGTTTATCTCTTTGCTAGCCTTATTTCTGTGGAACCTGAGAACAGATATTTCGGATCATTTTGAAGATTATAGGGCCAAAGGAAATATCCTCCGATAACAAAGAGAAAGAAGCTTTCTGAGAAACTTCTTTGTGTTCTGTGAAATCATCTCACAGAGTTACAGCTTTCCCCTCAAGAAGACTTTCTCTAAGACAGTTCTTGTGGAATTGGCAAAGTGATATTTCAAAGCCCTTAGAGGGCTATGGTGAAAAAGGAAATATCCTCAGATGAAATCTGGAAAGAAGCTTTCTGAGAAACTGCTTAGTGTTCTCTTAATTCATCTCACAGAGTTACATGTGTATTTCGTGGATCTCTTTGCTAGCCTTATTTCTGTGGAATCTGAGAACAGATATTTCGGATCCCTTTGTAGACTATAGGGACAAAGGAAATATCCTCCGATAACAAAGAGAAAGAAGCTTTCTGAGAAACTTCTTTGTGTTCTGTGAAATCATCTCACAGAGTTACAGCTTTCCCCTCAAGAAGACTTTCGCTAAGACAGTTCTTGTGGAATTGGCAAACTGATATTTCGAAGCCCTTAGAGGGCTATGGTGAAAAAGGAAATATCCTCAGATGAAATCTGGAAAGAAGCTTTCTGAGAAACTGCTTAGTGTTCTGTTAATTCATCTCACAGAGTTACATGTGTATTTCGTGGATCTCTTTGCTAGCCTTATTCCTGTGGAATCTGAGAACAGATACTTCGGATCCCTTTGAAGACTATAGGGCCATAGGAAATATCCTCCGATAAAAAAGAGAAGGAAGCTTTCTGAGAAACTTCTTTGTGTTCTGTGAAATCATCTCACAGAGTTACAGCTTTCCCCTCAAGAAGCCTTTCGCTAAGACAGTTCTTGTGGAATTGGCAAAGTGATATTTGGAAGCCCATAGAGGGCTATGGTGAAAAAGGAAATATCCTCAGATGAAATCTGGAAAGAAGCTTTCTGAGAAACTGCTTAGTGTTCTGTTAATTCGTCTCTCAGAGTTACATGTGTATTTCGTGGATCTCCTTTCTACCCTTATTTCTGTGGAATCTGAGAACAGATATTTCGGATATCATTGAACACTATAGTGACAAAGGAAATATCCTCCGATAACAAAGAGAAAGAAGCTTTCTGAGAAACTTCTTTGTGTTCTGTGAGATCATCTCACAGAGTTAGAGCTTTCCCCTCAAGAAGCCTTTCGCTAAGACAGTTCTTGTGGAATTGGCAAAGTGATATTTGGAAGCCCATAGAGGGCTATGGTGAAATAGGAAATATCCTCAGATGAAATATGGAAAGAACCTTTCTGAGAAACTGCTTAGTGTTCTGTTAATTCGTCTCACAGAGTTACATTTGTATTTCGTGTATCTCTTTCCTAGCCTTATTTCTGTGGAATCTGAGAACAGATATTTCGGATCCCTTTGAAGACTATAGGGCCAAAGGAAATATCCTCCGATAACAAAGAGAAAGAAGCTTTCTGAGCAACTTCTTTGTGTTCTGTGAAATCATCTCACAGAGTTACAGCTTTCCCCTCAAGAAGCCTTTCGCTAAGACAGTTCTTGTGGAATTGGCAAAGTGATATTTGGAAGCCCATAGAGGGCTATGGTGAAAAAGGAAATATCCTCAGATGAAATCTCGAAAGAAGCTTTCTGAGAAACTGCTTAGTGTTCTGTTAATTCATCTCACAGAGTTACATGTGTATTTCGTGGATCTCTTTGCTAGCCTTATTTCTGTGGAATCTGAGAACAGATACTTCGGATCCCTTTGAAGACTATAGGGCCAAAGGAAATATCCTCCGATAAAAAAGAGAAGGAAGCTTTCTGAGAAACTTCTTTCTGTTCTGTGAAATCATCTCACAGAGTTACAGCTTTCCCCTCAAGAAGCCTTTCGCTAAGACAGTTCTTGTGGAATTGGCAAAGTGATATTTGGAAGCCCTTAGAGGGCTACGGTGAAAAAGGAAATATCCTCAGATGAAATCTGGAAAGAAGCTTTCTGAGAAACTGCTTAGTGTTCTGTTAATTCGTCTCTCAGAGTTACATGTGTATTTCGTGGATCTCCTTTCTACCCTTATTTCTGTGGAATCTGAGAACAGATATTTCGGATCCCATTGAAGACTATAGGGCCAAAGGAAATATCCTCCGATAACAAAGAGAAAGAAGCTTTCTGAGAAACTTCTTTGTGTTCTGTGAGATCATCTCACAGAGTTACAGCTTTCCCCTCAAGAAGCCTTTCGCTAAGACAGTTCTTGTGGAATTGGCCAAGTGATATTTGGAAGCCCGTAGAGGGCTATGGTGAAATAGGAAATATCCTCATATGAAATATGGAAAGAACCTTTCTGAGAAACTGCTTAGTGTTCTGTTAATTCGTCTCACAGAGTTACATGTGCATTTCGTGGATCTCTTTCCTAGCCTTATTTCTGTGGAATCTGAGAACAGATATTTCGGATCCCATTGAAGACTATAGGGCCAAAGGAAATATCCTCCAATAACAAAGAGAAAGAAGCTTTCTGAGCAACTTCTTTGTGTTCTGTGAAATCATCTCACAGAGTTACAGCTTTCCCCTCAAGAAGCCTTTCGCTAAGACAGTTATTGTGGAATTGGCAAAGTGATATTTGGAAGCCCATAGAGGGCTATGTTGAAAAAGGAAATATCTTCAGATGAAATCTGGAAAGAAGGTTTCTGAGAAACTGCTTAGTGTTCTGTTAATTCATCTCACAGAGTTACATGTGTATTTCGTGGATCTCTTTGCTAGCCTTATTTCTCTGGAGTCTGAGAACAGATATTTCGGATCCCTTTGAAGGCTTCAGGGCCAAAGGAAATATCCTCCGATAACAAAGAGAAAGAAGCTTTCTGGGAAACTTCTTTGTGTTCTGTGAAATCATCTCACAGAGATACAGCTTTCCCCTCAAGAAGCCTTTCGCTAAGACAGTTCTTGTGGAATTTGCAAAGTGATATTTGGAAGCCCATAGAGGGCTACGGTGAAAAAGGAAATATCCTCAGATGAAATCTGGAAAGAAGTTTTCTGAGAAACTGCTTAGTGTTCTGTTAATTCATCTCACAGAGTTACATGTGTATGTCGTGGATCTCTTTGCTAGCCTTATTTCTGTGGAATCTGAGAACAGATATTTCGGATCCCATTGAAGACTGTAGAGCCAAAGGAAGTATCATCCGATAACAAAGAGAAAGAAGCTTTCTGAGAAACTTCTTTGTGTTCTGTGAGATCATCTCACAGAGTTACAGCTTTCCCTTCAAAAAGCCTTTCGCTAAGACAGTTCTTGTGGAATTGGCAAAGTGATATTTGGAAGCACATAGACGGCTATGGTGAAAAAGGAAATATCCTCAGATGAAATCTGGAAAGAAGTTTTCTGAGAAACTGCTTAGTGTTCTGTTAATTCATCTCACAGAGTTACATGTGTATGTCGTGCATCTCTTTGCTAGCCTTATTTTTGTGGAATCGGAGAACAGATATTTCGGATCCCTTGGAAGACTATGGGGGCAAAGGAAATATCCTCCGATAACAAAGAGAAAGAAGCTTTCTGAGAAACTTCTTTGTGTTCTGTGAAATCAGCTCACAGAGTTACAGCTTTCCCCTCAAGAAGCCTTTCGCTAAGACAGTTCTTCTGGAATTGGCAAAGTGATATTTGCAAGCCCTTAAAGGGCTATGGTGAAAAAGGAAATATCCTCAGATGAAATATGGAAAGAAGCTTTCTGAGAAACTGCTTAGTGTTCTGTTAATTCATCTCACCGAGATACATGTCTATTTTGTTGATCTCTTTGCCAGCTTTATTTCTGAGTAATCTGACAACAGATATTTCGGATCCCATTGAAGACTATTGGGCCAAAGGACATATCCTCCCATAACAAAGAGAAAGAAGTTTTCTGAGAAACTTCTTCGTGTTCTGTGAAATCATCTCACACAATTACAGCTTTCCCCTCAAGAAGTCTTTCGCTAAAACAGTTCTTGTGGAATTAGCAAAGTGATATTTGGAAGCCCAAGAGGGTTACGGTGAAAAAGGAAATATCCTCAGATGAAATCTGGAAAGAAGCTATCTAAGAAACTGCTTAGTGTTCTGTTAATTCATCTCACAGAGTTACATCTGTATTTCGTGGATCTCTTTGCTAGCCTTATTTCTGTGGAATCTGAGAACAGATATTTCGGATCCCATTGAAGACTCTAGAGCCAAAGGAAATATCCTCCGATAACAAAGAGAAAGAAGCTTTCTGAGAAACTTCTTGTGTTCTGTGAAATCATCTCACAGAGTTACAGCTTTCTCCTCAAGAAGCCTTTCGTTAAAACAGTTCTTGTGGAATTGGCAAAGTGATATTTGGAAGCCCTTAGAGAGCTACGGTGAAAAAGGAAATATCCTCAGATGAAATCTGGAAAGAAGCTTTCTGATAAACTGCTTAGTGTTCTTTTCATTCATGTCACAGAGTAAAATGTGCATTTCGTGGCTCTCTTTTCTAGACTCATTTCTTTGGAATCTGAGAACAGATATTTCGGATCCCTTTGAAGACTATGGGGCCAAAGGAAATATCCTCCGATAACAAAGAGAAAGAAGCTTTCTGAGAAACTTCTTTGTGTTCTGTGAAATCATCTCACAGTTTTACAGCTTTCCCCTCAAGAAGCCTTTCGCTAAGACAGTTCCTGTAGAATTGGCAAAGTGATATTTGGAAGCCCATGGAGGGCAATGGTGAAAAAGGAAATCTCCTCAGATGAAATCTGGAAAGAGGCTTTCTGAGAAACTGCTTAGTGTTCTGTTAATTCATCTCACAGTGTTACATGTGTATTTCGTGGATCTCTTTTCTAGCCTTATTTCTGAGGAATCTGAGAACAGATATTTCGGATCCCATTGAAGAATCTAGGGCCAAAGGAAATATCCTCCGATAACAAAGAGAAAGAAGCTTTCTGAGAAACTTCTTTGTGTTCTCTGAAATCATCTCACAGAGTTACAACTTTCTCCTCAAGAAGCCTTTCGCTATGACAGTTCTTGGGGAATTGGCAAAGTGATATTTGGAAGCCCATAGAGAGCTACGGTGAAAAAGGAAATATCCTCAGATGAAATCTGGAAAGAACCTTTCTGTGAAACTGCTTAGTGTTCTGTTAATTCATCTCACAGAGTTACATGGGTATTTCGTGGATCTCTTTGCTAGCCTTAATTCTGTGGAATCTGAGAACAGATATTTCGGATCCCTTTGAAGACTATAGGGCCAAAGGAAATATCCTCCGATAACAAAGAGAAAGAGGCTTTCTGAGAAACTTCTTTGTGTTCTGTGAAATCATCTCACAGAATTACAGCTTTCCCCTAAAGAAGCCTTTCGCTAAGACATTTCTTGTGGAATTGGCAAAGTGATATTTGGAAGCCCATAGAGGGCTATGGTGAAAAAGGAAATATCCTCAGATGAAATCCGGAAAGAAGCTTTCTGAGAAACTGCTTAGTGTTCTGTTAATTCATGTCACAGAGTAACATGTGTATTTCGTGGATCTCTTTTCTAGCCTTATTTCTGAGGAATCTGAGAACAGATATTTCGGATCCCGTTGAAGACTATAGGGCCAAAGGAAATATCCTCCGATAACAAAGATGAAGAAGCTTTCTGAGAAACTTCTTTGTGTTCTGTGAAATCATCTCACAGAGTTACAGCTTTCCCCTCAAGAAGCCTTTCGCTAAGACAGTTCTTGTGGAATTGGCAAAGTGATATTTGGAAGCACTTAGAGGGCTATGTTGAAAAAGGAAATATCCGCAGATGAAATCTGGAAAGAAGCTTTCTGAGAAACTGCTTAGTGTTCTGTTAATTCATCTCACAGAGTTACATGTGTATTTCGTGGACCTCTTTGCTAGCCTTATTTCTGTGGAATCTGAGAACAGATATTTCGGATACCTTTGAAGACTATAGGGCCAAAGGAAATATCCTCCGATAACAAAGAGAAAGAAGCTTTCTGAGAAATTTCTTTGTGTTCTGTGAAATCATCTCACAGAGTTACAGCTTTCCCCTCAAGAAGCCTTTCACTATGACAGTTCCTGTGGAATTGGCAAAGTGATATTTGGAAGCCCATAGAGGGCTATGGAGAAAAAGGAAATATCCTCAGATGAAATCTGGAAAGAAGCTTTCTGAGAAACTGCTTAGTGTTCTTTTAATTCATCTCACAGAGTTACATGTGTGTTTTGTGGATCTCTTTTCTACATTTTTTTGTGAGGAATCTGAGAACAGATATTTCGGATCCCTTTGAAGACTCTAGGGCCAAAGGAAATATCCTCCGATAACAGGGAGAAAGAAGCTTTCTGAGAAACTTCTTTGTGTTCTGAGAAATCATCGCACAGAGTTACACCTTTCCCCTAAAGAAGCCTTTCGCTAAGAGAGTTCTTGTGGAATTGGCAAAGTGATATTTGGAAGACCATAGAGGGCTATGGTGAAAAAGGGAATATCCTCAGATGAAATCTGGAAAGAAGCTTTCTGAGAAACTGCTTAGTGTTCTGTTAATTCATCTCACAGAGTTACATGTGTATTTCGTGAATCTCTTTGCTAGCCTTATTTCTTTGGAATCTGAGAACAGATATTTCGGATCCCTTTGAAGACTATGGGGCCAAAGGAAATATCCTCCGATAACAAAGAGAAAGAAGCTTTCTGAGAAACTTCTTTGTGTTCTGTGAAATCATCTCACAGTTTTACAGCTTTCCCCTCAAGAAGCCTTTCGCTAAGACAGTTCCTGTAGAATTGGCAAAGTGATATTTGGAAGCCCATGGAGGGCAATGGTGAAAAAGGAAATCTCCTCAGATGAAATCTGGAAAGAAGCTTTCTGAGAAACTGCTTAGTGTTCTGTTAATTCATCTCACAGAGTTACATGTGTATTTCGTGGATCACTTTGCTAGCCTTATTTCTGTGGAATCTGAGAACAGATATTTCGGATCCCTTTGAAGACTATTGGGCCAAAGGAAATATCCTCCGATAACAAAGAGAAAGAAGCTTTCTGAGAAACTTCTTTGTGTTCTCTGAAATCATCTCACAGAGTTACAACTTTCTCCTCAAGAAGCCTTTCTCTATGACAGTTCTTGGGGAATTGGCAAAGTGATATTTGGAAGCCCATAGAGAGCTACGGTGAAAAAGGAAATATCCTCAGATGAAATCTGGAAAGAACCTTTCTGTGAAACTGCTTAGTGTTCTGTTAATTCATCTCACAGAGTTACATGTGTATTTCGTGGATCTCTTTGCTAGCCTTATTTCTGTGGAATCTGAGTACAGATATTTCGGATCCCTTTGAAGACTATAGGGCCCAAGGAAATATCCTCCGATAAAAAGAGAAAGAAGCTTTCTGAGAAACTTCTTTGTGTTCTGTGAAAACATCTTACAGAGTTATAGCTTTCCCCTCAAGAAGCCTTTCGCTAAGACAGTTCTTGTGGAATTGGCAAAGTGATATTTGGAAGCCCATAGAGGGCTATGGTGAAAAATGAAATATCCTCAGATGAAATCTGGAAAGAAGCTTTTTGAGAAACTGCTTAGTGTTCTGTTAATTCATCTCACAGAGTTACATGTGTATTTCGTGGATCTCTTTGCTAGCCTTATTTCTGTGGAATCTGAGAACAGATATTTCGGATCCCTTTGAAGACTATGGGGCCAAAGCAAATATCCTCCGATAACAAAGAGAAAGAAGCTTTCTGAGAAACTTCTTTGTGTTCTGTGAAATCATCTCACAGAGTTACAGCTTTCCCCTCAAGAAGCCTTTTGCTAAGACAGTTCCTGTGGAATTGGCAAAGTGATATTTGGAAGCCCATAGAGGTCTATGATGAAAAAGGAACTATCCTCAGATGAAATCTGGAAAGAAGCTTTCTGAGAAACTGCTTAGTATTCTGTTAATTCATCTCACAGAGTTATATGGGTATTTCTCGGATCTCTTTGCTAGCCTTATTTCTGTGGAATCTGAGAACAGATATTTCGCATCCCTTTGAAGACTATAGGGCCAAAGCAAATATCCTCCGATAACAAAGAGAAAGAAGCTTTCTGAGAAACTTTTTTGTGTTCTGTGAAATCATCTCACAGAGTTACAGCTTTCCCCTCAAGAAGCCTTTCGCTAAGATAGTTCCTGTGGAATTGGCAAAGTGATATTTGGAAGCCCATAGAGGGCTATGGTGAAAAAGGAAATATCCTCCGATGAAATCTGGAAAGAAGCTTTCTGAGAAACTGCTTAGTGTTCTGTTAATTCATCTCACAGAGTTACATGTGTATTTCGTGGATCTCTTTTCTAACCTTATTTCTGAGGAATCTGAGAACAGATGTTTCGGATCCCTTTGAAGACTCTAGGGCCAAAGGAAATATCCTCCGATAACAAAGAGAAAGAAGCTTTCTGAGAAACTTCTTTGTGTTCTGTGAAATCATCTCACAGAGTTACAGCTTTCGCCTCAGGAAGCCTTTCGCTAAGACAGTTCTTGTGGAATTGGCAAAGTGATATTTGGAATCCCTTAGAGGGCTATGGTGAAAAAGGAAATATCCTCAGATGAAATCTGGAAAGAAGCTTTCTGAGAAACTGCTTAGTGTTCTGATAATTCATCTCACAGAGTTACATGTGTATTTCGTGGATCTCTTTGCTAGCCTTATTTCTGTGGAATCTGAGAACAGATATTTCGGATCCCATTGAAGACTATAGGGCCAAAGGAAATATCCTCCGATAACAAAGAGAAAGAAGCTTTCTGAGAAACTTCTTTGTGTTCTATGAAATCATCTCACAGAGTTACAGCTTTCCCCTCAAGCAGCCATTCGCTAAGACAGTTCTTGTGGAATTGGCAAAGTGATATTTGGAAGCCCATAGAAGGCTATGGTGAAAAAGGAAATATCCTCAGATGAAATCTGGAAATAAGATTTCTGAGAAACTGTTTAGTGTTCTGTTAATTCATCTCACAGAGTTACATGTGTATTTCGTGGATCGCTTTGCTAGCCTTATTTCTGTGGATTCTCAGAACAGATATTTCGGATCCCATTGAAGACTCTAGGGCCAAAGGAAATATCCTCCGATAACAAAGAGAAAGAAGCTTTCTGAGAAACTTCTTTGTGTTCTGTGAAATCATCTCACAGAGTTACAGCTTTCCCCTCAAGAAGCCTTTCGGTAAGACAGTTCTTGTGGAATTGGCAAAGTGATATTTGGAAGCCCCTAGAGGGCTATGGTGAAAAAGGAAATATCCTCTGATGAAATCTGGAAGGAAGCTTTCTGAGAAACTGCTTAGTGTTCTGTTAATTCATCTCACAGTGTTACATGCATATTTCATGGATCTCTTTTCTAGCCTTATTTCTTTGGAATCTGAGAACAGATATTTCGGATCCCTTTGAAGACTCTCGGGCCAAAGGAAATAGCCTCCGATAACAAAGAGAAAGAAGCTTTCTGAGAAACTTCTTTGTATTCTCTGAAATCATCTCACCGAATTACAACTTTCTCCTCAAGAAGACTTTCGCTAAGACAGTTCTTGGGGAATTAGCAAAGTGATATTTGGAAGCCCAAAGATAGCTACGGTGAAAAAGGAAATATCCTGAGATGAAATCTGGAAAGAAGCTTTCTGTGAAACTCCTTAGTGTTCTGTTAATTCATCTCACAGAGTTACATGTGTATTTCGTGGATCTCTTTGCTAGCCTTATTTCTGTGGAATCTGAGTACAGATATTTCGGATCCCTTTGAAGACTATAGGGCCCAAGGAAATATCCTCGGATAACAAAGAGAAAGAAGCTTTCTGAGAAACTTGTTTGTGTTCTGTGAAATCATCTCACAGAGTTACAGCTTTCCCCTCAAGAAGCCTTTCGCTAAGACAGTTCCTGTGGAATTGGCAAAGTGATATTTGGAAGCCCATAGAGGGCTATGGTCAATAAGGAAATATCCTCAGATGAAATCTGGAAAGAAGCTTTCTGAGAAACGGCTTAGTGTTTTGTTAATTCATCTCACAGAGTTACATGTGTATTTCGTGGATCTCTTTGCTAGCCTTTTTTCTGTGGAATCTGAGAACAGATATTTCGGATCCCTTTGAAGACTATAGGGCCAAAGGAAATATCCTCCGATAAAAAAGAGAAAGAACCTTTCTGAGAAACTTCTTTGAGTTCTGTGAAATCATCTCACAGAGTTACAGCTTTCCCCTCAAGAATCCTTACGCTAAGACAGTTCTTGTGGAATTGGCAAAGTGATATTTGGAAGCACATAGAGGACTATGGTGAAAAAGGAAATATCCGCAGATGAAATCTGGAAAGAAGCTTTCTGAGAAACTGCTTAGTGTTCTGTTAATTCATCTCACAGAGTTACATGTGTATTTCGTGGATCTCTTTGCTAGCCTTATTTCTGTGGAATCTGAGAACAGATATTTCGGATCCCATTGAAGACTATAGGGCCAAAGGAAATATCCTCCGATAACAAAGAGAAAGAAGGGTTCTGAGAAACTTCTTTGTGTTCTGTGAAATATTCTCACAAAGTTACAGCTTTCCCCTCAAGAAGCCTTTCGCTAAGACAGTTCTTGTGGAATTGGAAAAGTGATATTTGGAAGCCCATAGAGGGCTATGGTGAAAAAGGAAATATCCTCAGATGAAATCTGGAAGGAAGCTTTATGAGAAACTGCTTAGTGTTCTGTTAATTCATCTCACAGAGTTACATGTGTATTTTGTGGATCTCTTTTCTACACTTTTTTCTGAGGAATCTGAGAACAGATATTTCGGATCCCTTTGAAGACTCTAGGGCCAAAGGCAATATCCTCCGATAACAAAGAGAAAGAAGCTTTCTGAGAAACTTCTTTGTGTTCTGTGAAATCATCTCACAGAGTTACAGCTTTCCCCTAAAGAAGCCTTTCGCTAAGACAGTTCTTGTGGAATTGGCAAAGTGATATTTGGAAGACCATAGAGGGCTATGGTGAAAAAGGAAATATCCTCAGATGAAATCTGGAAAGAAGCTTTCTGAGAAACTGCTTAGTGTTCTGTTAATTCATCTCACAGAGTTTCATGTGTATTTCGTGGATCTCTTTGCTAGCCTTATTTCTTTGGAATCTGAGAACTGATATTTCGGATCCCTTTGAAGACTATAGGGCCAAAGGAAATATCCTTCGATAACAAAGAGAAAGAAGCTTTCTGAGAAACTTCTTTGTGTTCTGTGAAATCATCTCACAGAGTTACAGCTTTCCCCTCAAGAAGGCTTTCGCTAAGACAGTTCCTGTAGTATTGGCAAAGTGATATTTGGAAGCCCATGGAGGGCTATGGTGAAAAAGGAAATATCCTCAGATGAAATCTGGAAAGAAGCTTTCTGAGAAACTGCTTAGTGTTCTTTTAATTCATCTCACAGTGTTACATGTGTATTTCGTGGATCTCTTTGCTAGCCTTATTTCTGAGGAATCTGAGAACAGATATTTCGGATCCCTTTGAAGACCATAGGGCCAAAGGAAATATCCTACGATAACAAAGAGAAAGAAGCTTTCTGAGAAACTTCTTTGTGTTCTGTGAAATCATCTCACAGAGTTACAGCTTTCCCCTCAAGAAGCCTTTCGCTAAGACAGTTCCTGTGGAATTGGCAAAGTGATATTTGGAAGCCCATAGAGGGCTATGGTGAAAAAGGAAATATCCTCCGATGAAATCTGGAAAGAAGCTTTCTGAGAAACTGCTTAGTGTTCCGTTAATTAATCTCACAGAGTTACATGTGTATTTCGTGGATGTCTTTGCTAGCCTTATTTCTGTGGAATCTGAGTACATATATTTCGGATCCCTTTGAAGACTATAGGACGAAAGGATATATCCTCCGATAACAAAGAGAAAGAAGCTTTCTGAGAAACTTCTTTGTGTTCTGTGAAATCATCTCACAGAGTTACAGCTTTCCCCTCAAGAAGCCTTTCGCTAAGACTGTTCTTATGGTATTGGCAAAGTGATATTTGGAAGCCCATAGAGAGCTACGGTGAAAAAGGAAATATCCTCAGATGAAATCTGGAAAGAAGGTTTCTGAGAAACTGCTTTGTGTTCTGTTAATTCATCTCACAGAGTTACATGTGTATTTCGTGGATCTCTTTGCTAGCCTTATTTCTGTGGAATCTGAGAACATTTATTGCGGATCCCGTTGAAGACTATAGGGCCAAAGGAAATATCCTCCGATAACAAAGAGAAAGAAGCTTTCTGAGAAACTTCTTTGTGTTCTGTGAAATCATCTCACAGAGTTACAGCTTTCCCCTCAAGAAGCCTTTCGCTAAGACAGTTCTTGTGGAATTGGCAAAGTGATATTTGGAAGCCCATAGGCCTATTTTGAAAAAGGAAATATCCTCAGATGAAATCTGGAAAGAAGCTTTCTGAGAAACTGCTTAGTGTTCTGTTAATTCATCTCACCGAGTTACATGTGTATTTCGTGGATCTCTTTGCTAGCCTTATTTCTGTGGAATCTGAGTACAGATATTTCGGATCCCTTTGAAGACTATAGGGCCAAAGGAAATATCCTCCGATAACAAAGAGAAAGAAGCTTTCTGAGAATCTTCTTTGTGTTCTGTGAAATCATCTCACAGAGTTACAGCTTTCCCCTCTAGAAGCCTTTCGCTAAGACAGTTCTTGTGGAATTGGCAAAGTGATATTTGGAAGCCCCTATAGGGCTATGGTGAAAAAGGAAATATCCTCAGATGAAATCTGGAAAGAAGCTTTCTGAGAAACTGCATAGTGTTCTGTTAATTCATCTCACAAAATTACATGTGTATTTCGTGTATCTCTTTGCTTGCCTTATTTCTGTGGAATCTGAGAACAGATATTTCGGATCCCTTTGAAGACTCTTGGGCCAAAGCAAATATCCTCCGATAACAAAGAGAAAGAAGCTTTCTGAGAAATTTCTTTGTGTTCTGTGAAATCATCTCACAGAATTACAGCTTTCCCCTCAAGAAGCCTTTCGCTAAGGCAGTTCCTGTGGGATTGGCAAAGTGATATTTGGAAGCACATAGAGGGCTATGGTGAAAAAGGAAATATCCTCAGATGAAATCTGGAAAGAAGCTTTCTGAGAAACTGCTTAGTGTTCTGTTAATTCATCTCACAGAGTTACATGTGTATTTCGTGGATCTCTTTGCTAGCCTTATTTCTTTGGAATCTGAGACAGATATTTCGGATCCCTTTGAAGACTATAGGGCCAAAGAAAATATCCTCTGATAACAAAGAGAAAGAAGCTTTCGAGAAACTTCTTTGTGTTCTGTGAAATCATCTCACGTAGTTACAGCTTTCCCCTCAAGAAGCCTTTCGCTAAGACAGTTCTTGTGGAATTGGCATAGTGATATTTAGAAGCCCATAGAGGGCTACGTTGAAAAAGGAAATATCCTCAGATGAAATCTGAAAGAAGCTTTCTGAGAAACTGCTTAGTGTTCTGTTAATTCATCACACACAGTTACATGTGTATTTCTTGGATCTCTTTACTAGCCTTATTTCTGTGGAATCTGAGAACAGATATTTCGGATCCCTTTGAAGACCATAGGGCCAAAGGAAATATCCTCCAATAACAAAGAGAAAGAAGCTATCTGAGAAACTTCTTTGTGTTCTGGAAAATCATCTCACAGAGTTACAGTTTTCCCCTGAGTAATCCTTTCGCGAAGACAGTTCTTGTGGAATTGGCAAAGTGATATTTGGAAGCCCATATAGGGCTATGTTGAACAAGGAAATATCCTCAGATGAAATCTGGAAAGAAGCTTTCTGAGAAACTGCTTAGTGTTCCGTTAATTCATCTCACAGAGTTACATGTGTATTTCGTGGATCTCTTTGTTAGCCTTATTTCTGTGGAATCTGAGAACAGATATTTCGGATCCCTTTGAAGACTCTAGCGCCAAAGGAAACATCCTCCGATAACAAAGAGAAAGAAGCTTTCTGAGAAACTTCTTTGTGTTCTCTGAAATCATCTCACAGAGTTACAGCTTTGCCCTCAAGAAGCCTTTCGCTAAGACAGTTCTTGTGGAATTGGCAAAGTTATATCTGGAAGCCCGTAGAGGGCAATGTTGAAAAAGGAAATATCCTCAGATGAAATCTGGAAAGAAACTTTCTGATAAACTGCTTAGTGTTCGGATAATTCATCTCACAGAGTTACATGTGTATTTCGTGTATCTCTTTACTAGCCTTATTTCTGTGGAATCTGAGAACAGATATTTCGGATCCCTTTGAAGACTACGGGGCCAAAGGAAATATCCTCCCATATCAAAGAGAAAGAAGCTTTCTGAGAAACTTCTTTGTGTTCTGTGAAATCATCTCACAGAGTTACAGCTTTCCCCACAAGAAGTCTTTCGCTAAGACAGTTCTTGTGGAATTGGCAAAGTGATATTTGGAAGACCATAGAGGGCTACGGTGAAAAAGGAAATATCCTCAGATGAAATCTGGAAAGAAGCTTTCTGAGAAACTGCTTAGTGTTCTGTTAATTCATCTCACAGAGTTACATGTGTATTTCGTGGATCTCTTTACTAGGCTTATTTCTGTGCAATCTGAGAAGAGATATTTCGGATCCCATTGAAGACTATAGGGCCAAAGGAAATATCCTCCGATAACAAAAAGAAAGAAGCTTCCTGAGAAACTTCTTTGTGTTCTGTGAAATCATCTCACAGAGTTACATCTGTATTTCGTGGATCTCTTTACTAGCATTATTTCTGTGGAATCTGAGAACAGATATTTCGGATCCCTTTAAAGAGTATAGGGAAAAAGGAAACGTCCTCCGATAACAAAGTGAAAGAAGCTTTCTGAGAAACTTCTTTGTGTTCTGTGAAATCAACTCACAGAGTTACAGCTTTCCCCTCAGGAAGCCTTTCGGTAAGACAGTTCTTGGGGAATTGGCAAAGTGATATTTTGAACCCCATACAGGGCTATGGTGAAAAAGGAAATATCCTCAGATGAAATCTGCAAAGAAGGTTTCTGAGAAACTTCTTAGTGTTCTGTTAATTCATCGCACAGAGTTACATGTGTATTTCGTGGATCTCTTTGCTAGTCTTATTTCTGTGGAATCTGGGAACAGATATGTCGGATCCCTTTGAAGACTATAGGGGCAAAGGAAATATCCTCCGATAACAAAGAGAAAGAAGCTTTCTGAGAAACTTCTTTGTGTTCTGTGAAATCGTCTCACAGAGTTACAGCTTTCCCCTCAAGAAGCGTTTTGCTAAGACAGTTCTTGTGGAATTGGCAAACTGATATTTGGAAGCCCATAGAGGGCTAGGTTGAAAAAGGAAATATCCTCATATGAAATCTGGAAAGAAGCTTTCTGAGAAACTGCTTAGTGTTCTGTTAATTCATCTCACAGACTTACATGTGTATTTCGTGGATCTCTTTACTAGCCTTATTTCTGTGGAATCTGAGAACAGATATTTCAGATCCCTTTGAAGACTATAGGGCCAAAGGAAATATCCTCTGATAACAAAGAGAAAGAAGCTTTCTGAGAAACTTCTTTGTGTTCTGTGAAATCATCACACAGAGTTACAGCGTTCCCCTCAAGAAGCCTTTTGCTAAGACAGTTCTTGTGGAATTGGCAATGTGATATTTGGAAGACCTTAGAGGGCAATGTTGAAAAAGGAAATATCCTCAGATGAAATGTGGAAAGAAGCTTTCTGAGAAACTCCTTAGTGTTCTTCTAATTCATCTCACAGAGTTACATGTGTATTTCTTGGATCTCTTTACTAGTCTTATTTCTGGGGAATCTGAGAAAAGATATTTCGGATCCCATTGAAGACTATAGGGCCAAAGGAAATATCCTCCGATAACAAAGAGAAAGAAGCTTTCTGAGAAAATTCTTTGTGTTCTGTGAAATCATCTCACAGAATTACAGCTTTCCCCTTAAGAAGCCTTTCGCTAAGACAGTTCTTGTGGAATTGGCAATGTGATATTTGGAAGCCCATGGAGGGCAATGGTGAAAAAGGAAATATCCTCAGATGAAATCTGGAAAGAAGCTTTCTGAGAAACTCCTTAGTGTTCTGTTAACTCATCTCTCAGAGTTACATGTGTATTTCGTGGATCTCTTTACTAGTCTTATTTCTGGGGAATCTGAGAGAAGATATTTCGGATCCCATTGAAGACTATAGGGCCAAAGGAAATATCCTCCGATAACAAAGAGAAAGAAGGTTTCTGAGAAAATTCTTTGAGTTCTGTGAAATCATCTCACAGAATTACAGCTTTCCCCTCAAGAAGCCTTTCGCTAAGACAGTTCTTGTGGAATTGGCAAAGTGATATTTGGAAGCCCATGGAGGGCTATGTTGAAAAAGGAAATATCCTCAGATGAAATCTGGAAAGAAGCTTTCTGAGAAACTGCTTAGTGTTCTGTTAATTCACCTCACAGAGTTACATGTGTATTTCGTGGATCTCTTTGCCAGCCTTATTTCTGTGGAATCTGAGAACTGATATTTCGGATCCCTTTGAAGACTATAGGTCCAAAGGAAATATCCTCCGATAACAAAGAGAAAGAAGCTTTCTGAGACACGTCTTTGTGTTTTGTGAAATCATCTCACAGAGTTACAGCTTTCCCCTCAAGAAGCCTTTCGCTAAGACAGTTCTTGTGGAATTGGCAAAGTGATATTTGGAAGCCCGTAGATTGCTATGTTGAAAAAGGAAATATCCTCAGATGAAATCTGGAAGGAAGCTTTCTGAGTAACACCTTGGAGTTCTGTTAACTCAACTCACAGAGTTACATGTATATTTCGTGGATCACTTTGCTAGCCTATTTCTGGGGAATCTGAGAACAGATATTTCATTTCCCTTTGAAGACTATAGGGCCAAAGAAAATATCCTCTGATAACAAAGAGAAAGAAGCTTTCTGAGAAACTTACTTGTGTTCTGTGAAATCATCTCAAAGAGTTACAGCGTTCCCCTCAAGAAGCCTTTCACTAAGACAGTTCTTGTGGAATTGTCTAAGTGATATTTGGAAGCCCATAGAGGGCAATGTTGAAAAAGGAAATATCCTCAGATGAAATCTGGAAAGAAGCTTTCTGAGAAACTGCTTAGTGTTCTGTTAATTCATCTCACAGAGTTACATGTGTATTTCGTGGATCTCTTTGCTAGCCTTATTTCAGTGGAATCTGGGATCAGATATTTCGGATCCCTTTGAAGACTACAGGGCTAAAGGAAATATCCTCCCATAACAAAGAGAAAGAAGCTTTCTGAGAAACTTCTTTGTGTTCTGTGAAATCATCTCACAGAGTTACAGCTTTCCCCTCCAGAAGCCTTTCGCTAAGACAGTTCTTGAGGAATTGCCAAAGTGATATTTGGAAGCCAATATAGGGCTATGGTGAAAAAGGAAATATCCTCAGATGAAATCTGGAAAGAAGCTTTCTGAGAAACTTCTTAGTGTTCTCTTAATTCATCTCACAGAGTTACATGAGTATTTCGTGGATCTCTTTGATAGCCTTATTTCTGTGGAATCTGAGAACAGATATGTCGGATCCCTTTGAAGACTATAGGGGCAAAGGAAATATCCTCCGATAACAAAGAGAAAGAAGCTTTCTGAGAAACTTCCTTGTGTTCTGTGAAATAATCTCACAGAGTTACAGCTTTCCCCTCAAGAAGCCTTTCGCTAAGGCAGTTCTTGTGGAATTGGCAAAGTGATATTTGGAAGCCCATAAAGGGCTATGGTGAAAAAGGAAATATCCTCAGATGAAATCTGGAAAGAAGCTTTCTGAGAAACCGCTTAGTGTTCTGTTAATTCATCTCACAGAATTACATGTGTATTTCGTGGATCTCTTTGCTAGCCTTATTTCGGTGAAATCTGAGAACAGATATTTCGGATCCCTTTCAAGACTATAGGGCCAAAGGAAATATCCTCCGATAACAAAGAGAAAGAAGCTTTCTGAGAAACTTCTTTTTGTTATGTGAAATCGTCTCACCGAGTTACAGCTTTCCCTTCAAGAAGCCTTTTGCTAAGACAGTTCTTGTGGAATTGGCAAACTGATATTTGGAAGCCCATAGAGGGCTAGGGTGAAAAAGGAAATATCCTCATATGAAATCTGGAAAGAAGCTTTCTGAGAAACTGCTTAGTGTTCTGTTAATTCATCTCACAGAGTTACATGTGTATTTCGTGGATCTCTTTGATAGCCTTATTTCTGTGGAATCTGAGAACAGATATTTCAGATCCCTTTGAAGACTATAGGGCCAAAGGAAATATCCTCTGATAACAAAGAGACAGAAGCTTTCTGAGAAACTTCTTTGTGTTCTGTGAAATCATCTCACCGAGTTACAGCGTTCCCCTCAAGAAGCCTTTCGCTAAGACAGTTCTTGTGGAATTGGCAATGTGATATTTGGAAACCCGTAGAGGGCAATGTTGAAAAAGGAAATATCCTCAGATGAAATGTGGAAAGAAGCTTTCTGAGAAACTCCTTAGTGTTCTGTTAATTCATCTCACAGAGTTACATGTGTATTTCGTGGATCTCTTTGCTAGCCTTACTTCTGTGGAATCTGAGTACAGATATTTCGGATCCCTTTGAAGACTATAGGGCCAAAGGAAATATCCTCCGATAACAAAGAGAAAGAAGCTTTCTGAGAAACTACTTTGTGTTCTGTAAAATCATCACACAGAGTTGCAGCTTTCCCCTCAATAAGCCTTTCGCTTAGACAGTTCTTGTGGAATTGGGAAAGTGACATTAGGAAGCCCACAGAGGGCTATGTTGAAAAAGGAAATATCCTCATATGAAATCTGGAAAGAAGCTTTCTGAGAAACTGCTTAGTGTTCTGTTAATTCATCTCACAGAGTTACATGTGTATTTCGTGGATCTCTTTGCTAGCCTTATTTCTCTGGAATCTCAGAACAGTTATTTCAGATCCCATTGTAGACTTTAGGGCCAAAGGAAATATCCTCCGATAACAAAGAGAAGGAAGCTTTCTGAGAAATTTCTTTGTGTTCTGTGAAATCATCTCACAGAGTTTCAGCTTTCCCCTCAAGAAGCCTTTCGCTAAGACAGTTCTTGTGCAATTGGCGAAGTGATATTTGGAAGCCCATAGAGGGCTATGGTGAAAAAGGAAATATCCTCAGATGAAATCTGGAAGGAAGCTTTCTGAGAAACAGGTTAGTGTTCCGTTAACTCAACTCACAGAGTTACATGTATATTTCGTGGATCTCTTTGCTAGCCTTATTTCTCGGAATCTGAGAACAGATATTTCATTTCCCTTTGAAGACTATAGGGCCAAAGGAAATATCCTCTGATAACAAAGAGAAAGAAGCTTTCTGAGAAACTTACTTGTGTTCTGTGAAATCATCTCACAGAGTTACAGCGTTCCCCTCCAGAAGCCTTTCACTAAGACAGTTCTTGTGGAATTGTCAAAGTGATATTTGGAAGCCCATAGAGGGCAATGTTGAAAAAGGAAATATCCTCAGATGAAATGTGGAAAGAAGCTTTCTGGGAAACTGCTTAGTGTTCTGTTAATTCATCTCACCGAGTTACATGTGTATTTCGTGGATCTCTTTACTATTCTTATTTCTGTGGAATCTGAGTACAGATATTTCGGATCCCATTGAAGACTACAGGGACAAAGGAAATATCCTCCGATAAAAAAGAGAAAGAAGCTTTCGGAGAAACTTCTTTGTGTTCTGTGAAATCATCTCACAGAGTTACAGCTTTGCCCTCAAGAAGCCTTTCGGTAAGACAGTTCTTGTGGAATTGGCAAAGTGATATTAGGAAGCCCACAGAGGGCTATGTTGAAAAAGGAAATATCCTCATATGAAATCTGGAAAGAAGCTTTCTGAGAAACTGCTTAGTGTTCTGTTAATTCATCTCACAGAGTTACATGTGTATTTCGTGGATCTCTTTGCTAGCCTTATTTCTCTGGAATCTCAGAACAGTTATTTCAGATCCCATTGTAGACTTTAGGGCCAAAGGAAATATCCTCCGATAACAAAGAGAAGGAAGCTTTCTGAGAAATTTCTTTGTGTTCTGTGAAATCATCTCACAGAGTTACAGCTTTCCCCTCAAGAAGCCTTTCGCTAAGACAGTTCTTGTGCAATTGGCAAAGTGATATTAGGAAGCCCTTAGAGGGCTATGGTGAAAAAGGAAATATCCTCAGATGAAATCTGGAAAGGAGCTTTCTGAGAAACTGCTTAGTGTTCTGTTAATTCGTCTCACAGAGTGACATGTGTATTTCGTGGATCTTTTCCTAGCTTTATTTCTGTGGAATCTGAGAACAGATATTTCGGATCCCTTTGAAGACTACAGGGCGAAAGAAAATATCCTCCGATAACAAAGAGAAAGAAGCTTTCTGAGACACTTCTTTGTGTTCTGTGAAATCATCTCACAGAGTTACATTTGTATTTCCTGGATCTCTTTACTAGCCTTATTTCTGTGGAATCTGAGAACAGATATTTCGGATCCCTTTGAAGACTAGAGGGCCAAAGGAAACGTCCTCCGATAACAAAGAGAAAGAAGCTTTCTGAGAAACTTCTTTGTGTTCTGTGAAATCATCTCACAGAGTTACAGCTTTCCCCTCAAGAAGTCTTTCGCTAATACAGTTCCTGTGGAATTGGCAAAGTGATATTTGGAAGCCCATAGAGGGCTATGGTGAAAAAGGAAATATTCTCAGATGAAATCTGGAAAGAAGCTTTCTGAGAAACGGCTTACTGTTCTGTTAATTCATCTCACAGAGTTACATGTGTATATCGTGGAACTCTTTACTAGCCTTATTTCAGTGGAAT
Organism: Macaca mulatta; assembly: GCF_049350105.2. NCBI lineage: Eukaryota > Metazoa > Chordata > Mammalia > Primates > Cercopithecidae > Macaca > Macaca mulatta. The sequence continues at coordinate 49,000,312 of NC_133414.1, forward strand.
CTGAGAAGAGATATTTCGGATCCCTTTGAAGACTACAGGGCCAAAGGAAATATCCTCCGATAACAAAGATAAAGAAGCTTTCTGAGAAACTTCTTTGTGTTCTGTGAAATCATTTCACAGAGTTACAGCTTTCCCCTCCAGAAGCCTTACGCTAAGACCGTTCTTGTGGAATTGGCATAGTGATATTTAGAAGCCCATAGAGGGCTACGTTGAAAAAGGAAATGTCCTCAGATGAAATCTGGAAAGAAGCTTTCTGAGAAACTGCTTAGTGTTCTGATAATTCATCTCATGGAGTTACATATGTATTTCGTGGATCTCCTTACTTGTCTTATTTCTCTGGAATCTGAGAACAGATATTTCGGATCCCTTTGAAGACTATAGGGCCAAAGGAAATATCCTCCGATAATAAATAGAAAGAAGCTTTCAGAGAAAATTCCTTGTGTTCTGTGAAATCCTCTCACAGAGTTACAGCTTTCTCCTCAAGAAGCCTTTTGCTAAGACAGTTCTTGTGGAATTGGCAAACTGATATTTGGAAGCCCATAGAGGGTTAGGGTGTAAAAGGAAATATCCTCAGATGAAATCTGGAAAGAAGCTTTCTGAGAAACTGCTTAGTGTTCTGTTAATTCATCTCACAGAGTTACATGTGTATTTCGTGGATCTCTTTGCTAGCCTTATTTCTGTGGAATCTGAGAACAGATATTTCGGATCCCTTTGAAGACCATGGGGCCAAAGGAAATATCCTCCGATAACAAAGAGAAAGAAGCTTTCTGAGAAACCTCTTTGTGTTCTGGGAAATCATCTCACAGAGTTACTGTTTTCCCCTCAAGAAGCCTTTCGCTAAGACAGTTCTTGTGGAATTGGCAAAGTGATATTTGGAAGCCCATAGAGGGCAATGGTGAAAAACTAAATATCCTCAGATGAAATCTGTAAAGAAACTTTCTGAGAAACTGCTTACTGTTCTGATAATTCATCTAACAGAGTTTCATGTATATTTCGTGATTCTCTTTGCTAGCCTTATTTCTGGGGAATCTGAGAATAGATATTTCGTATCCCTTTGAAGACTATAGGGCCAAAGGAAACATCCTCCAATAAAAAAGAGAAAGAAGGTTTCAGAGAAACTTCTTTGTGTTCTGTGAAATCATCTCACAGAGTTACATCTGTATTTCGTGGATCTCTTTACTAGCCTTATTTCTGTGGAATCTGAGAACAGATATTTCGGATCCCGTTGAAGACTATAGGGCCAAAGGTAACGTCCTCCGATAACAAAGAGAAAGAAGCTTTCTGATAAACTTCTTTGTGTTCTGTGAAATCATCGCACAGAGTTACAGCTTTCCCCTCAAGAAGCCTTTCGCTAAGACAGTTCTTGTGGAATTGGCAAAGTGATATTTCGAAGCCCATAGAGAGCTATGGTGAAAAAGGAAATATCCTCAGATGAAATCTGGAAAGAAGCTTTCTGAGAAACGGCTTACTGTTCTGTTAATTCATCTCACAGAGTTACATGTGTATTTCGTGGAATTCTTTACTAGCCTTATTTCAGTGGAATCTGAGAACAGATATTTCGGATCCCTTTGAAGACTATAGGGCCAAAGGAAATATCCTCCGATAATAAATTGAAAGAAGCTTTCTGAGAAACTTCTTTGTGTTCTGTGAAATCATCTCACAGAGTTACAGCTTTCCCCTCAAGAAGCCTTTCGCTAAGACAGTTCTTGTGGAATTGGCAAAGTGATATTTGGAAGCCCTTAGAGGGCTATGGTGAAAAAGGAAATATCCTCAGATGAAATCTGGAAAGAAGCTTTCTGAGAAACTGCTTAGTGTTCTGATAATTCATCTCATGGAGTTACATATGTATTTCGTGGATCTCCTTACTTGTCTTATTTCTCTGGAATCTGAGAACAGATATTTCGGATCCCTTTGAAGACTATAGGGCCAAAGGAAATATCCTCCGATAATAAATTGAAAGAAGCTTTCTGAGAAACTTCTTTGTGTTCTGTGAAATCATCTCACAGAGTTACAGCTTTCCCCTCAAGAAGCCTTTCGCTAAGACAGTTCTTGTGGAATTGGCAAAGTGATATTTGGAAGCCCTTAGAGGGCTATGGTGAAAAAGGAAATATCCTCAGATGAAATCTGGAAAGAAGCTTTCTGAGAAACTGCTTAGTGTTCTGTTAATTCATCTCACGGAGTTACTTCTGTATTTCGTGGATGTCTTTGCCAGCCTTATTTCTGTGGAATCTCAGAACAGTTATTTCGGATCCCATTGTAGACTTTAGGGCCAAAGAAAATATCCTCCGATAACAAAGAGAAGGAAGCTTTCTGAGAAACTTCTTTGTGTTCTGTGAAATCATCTCACAGATTTTCAGCTTTCCCCTCAAGAAGCCTTTCACTAAGACAGTTCTTGTGGAATTGGCAAAGTGATATTTGGAAGCCCATAGAGGGCTATGGTGAAAAAGGAAATATCCTCAGATGAAATCTGGAAAGAAGCTTTCTGAGAAACTGCTTAGTGTTCTGTCAATTCATCTCACAGAGTTACATGTGTATTTCGCGGATCTCTTTGCCAGCCTCATATCTGTGAAATCCGAGAACAGATATTTCGGATGCCTTTCAAGACTATAGGGCCAAAGGAAATATCCTCCGATAACAAAGAGAAAGAAGCTTTCAGAGAAAATTCCTTGTGTTCTGTGAAATCCTCTCACAGAGTTACAGCTTTCCCCTCAAGAAACCTTTTGCTAAGACAGTTCTTGTGGAATTGGCAAACTGATATTTGGAAGCCCATAGAGGGCTAGGGTGTAAAAGGAAATATCCTCAGATGAAATCTGGAAGGAAGCTTTCTGAGAAACTGCTTAGTGTTCTGTTAATTCATCTCACAGAGTTACATGTGTATTTCGTGGATCTCTTTGCTAGCCTTATTTCTGTGGAATCTGAGAACAGATATTTCGGATCCCTTTGAAGACCATGGGGCCAAAGGAAATATCCTCCGATAACAAAGAGAAAGAAGCTTTCTGAGAAACCTCTTTGTGTTCTGCGAAATCATCTCACAGAGTTACAGTTATCCCCTCAAGAAGCCTTTCGCTAAGACAGTTCTTGTGGAATTGGCAAAGTGATATTTGGAAGCCCATAGAGGGCAAAGGTGAAAAACTAAATATCCTCAGATGAAATCTGGAAAGAAGCTTTCTGAGAAACTGCTTACTGTTCTGATAATTCATCTCACAGAGTTACATTTATATTTCGTGATTCTCTTTGCTAGCCTTATTTCTGGGGAATCTGAGAATAGATATTTCGGATCCCTTTGAAGACTATAGGGCCAAAGGAAACATCCTCCAATAAAAAAGAGAAAGAAGCTTTCTGAGAAACTTCTTTGTGTTCTGTGAAATCATGTCACAGAGTTACATCTGTATTTCGTGGATCTCTTTACTAGCCTTATTTCTCTGGAATCTGAGAACAGATATTTCGGATACCGTTGAAGACTATAGGGCCAAAGGTAACGTCCTCCGATAACAAAGAGAAAGAAGCTTTCTGAGAAACTTCTTTGTGTTCTGTGAAATCATCGCACAGAGTTACAGCTTTCCCCTCAAGAAGCCTTTCGCTAAGACAGTTCTTGTGGAATTGGCAAAGTGATATTTCGAAGCCCATAGAGAGCTATGGTGAAAAAGGAAATATCCTCAGATGAAATCTGGAAAGAAGCTTTCTGAGAAACTGCTTAGTGTTCTGTTAATTCATCTCACAGAGATACATCTGTATTTCGTGGATCTCTTTGCTAGCCTTATTTCTGTGGAATATGAGAACAGATATTTCGGATCCCTTTGAAGATTATAGGGCCAATGGAAATATCCTCCGATAACAAAGAGAAAGAAGCTTTGTGAGAAACTTCTTTGTGTTCTGTGAAATCATCTAACAGAGTTACAGCTTTCCCCTCAAGAAGCCTTTCGCTAAGACATTTCTTGTGAAATTGGCAAAGTGATATTTGGAACCCCTAGAGGGCTATGGTGAAAAAGGAAATATCCTCAGATGAAATCTGGAAAGAAGCTTTCTGAGAAACTGCGTAGTGTTCTGTTAATTCATCTCACAGAGTTACATTGTATTTCGTGGATCTCCTTGCTAGCCTTATTTCTGTGGAATCTGAGAACAGATATTTTGGATCCCTTTGAAGACTATAGGGCCAAAGGAAATATCTTCCGATAACAAAGAGAAAGAAGCTTTCAGAGAAACTTCTTAGTGTTCTGTGAAATCGTCTCACAGAGTTACAGCTTTCCCCTCAAGAAGCCTTTGCTATGACAGTTCTTGTGGCATTGGCAAAGTGATATTTGGAAGCCCATAGAGGGCTAGGGTGGAAAAGCAAATATCCTCAGATGAAATCTGAAAAGAAGCTTTCTGAGAAACTGCTTAGTGTTCTGTTAATTCATCTCACAGAGTTACATGTGTATTTCGTGCATCTCTTTGCTAGCCTTATTTCTGGGGAATCTGAGAACAGATATTTCAGATCCGTTTGAAGACTATAGGGCTAAAGGAAATATCCTCCGATAACAAAGAGAAAGAAGCTTTCTGAGTAACTTCTTTGTGTTCTGTGAAATCATCTCACAGAGTTACAGCTTTCCCCTCAAGAAGCCTTTCGCTAAGACAGTTCTTGTGGAATTGGCAAAGTGATATTTGGAAGCCCATTGAGGGCTATGGTGAAAAAGGAAATATCCTCAGTTGAAGTCTGGAAAGAAGCTTTCTGAGAAACTGCTTAGTGTTCTGTTAATTCATCTCACAGAGTTACATGTGTATTTCGTGGTACTCCTTGCTAGCCTTATTTCTGTGGAATCTGAGAAGAGATATTTCGGATCCCTTTGAAGACTATAGGGCCAAAGGAAATATCCTCCGATAACAAAGAGAAAGAAGCTTTCTGAGAAACTACTTTGTGTTCTGTGAAATCATCACCCGGAGTTACAGCTTTCCCCTCAACAAGCCTTTCGCTTAGAGAGTTCTTGTGGAATTGGGAAAGTGACATTAGGAAGCCCATAGAGGGCTATGGTGAAAAAGGAAATATCCTCAGATGAAATCTGGAAAGAAGCTTCCTGAGAAACTGCTTAGTGTTCTGTTAATTCATCTCACAGAGTTACATGTGTATTTCGTGGATCTCCTTACCAGCCTTATTTCAGTGGAATCTGAGAACAGATATTTCGGATCCCCTTGAAGACTACAGGGCCAAAGGAAATATCCTCCGATAAGAAAGAGAAAGAAGGTTTCTGAGAAACTTCTTTGTGTTCTGTGAAATCATCTCACAGAGTTACAGCTTTCCCCTCAAGAAGCCTTTCGCTAAGACAGTTCTTGTGGATTTGGCATAGTGATATTTAGAAGCCCATAGAGGGCTACGTTGAAAAAGGAAATATCCTCAGATGAAATCTGAAAGAAGCTTTCTGAGAAACTGCTTAGTGTTCTGTTAATTCATCTCACAGAGTTACATGTGTATTTCTTGGATCTCTTTACTAGCCTTATTTCTGTGGAATCTGAGAACAGATATTTCGGATCCCTTTGAAGACCATAGGGCCAAAGGAAATATCCTCAGATAACAAAGAGAAAGAAGCTTTCTGAGAAACCTCTTTGTGTTCTGGGAAATCATCTCACAGAGTTACAGTTTTCCCCTCAAGAAGCCTTTCGCGAAGACAGTTCTTGTGGAATTGGCAAAGTGATATTTGGAAGCCCATAGAGGGCTATGGTGAAAAGGGAAATATCCTCAGATGAAATCTGGAAAGAAGCTTTCTGAGAAACTGCTTAGTGTTCTGTTAATTCATCTCACAGTGTTACATGTGTATTTCCTGTATCTCTTTTCTAGCCTTATTTCTGTGGAATCTGAGAACAGATATTTCGGATCCCTTTGAAGACACTAGGGCCAAAGGAAACACCTCCGATAACAAAGAGAACGAAGCTTTCTGAGAAACTTCTTTGTGTTCTGTGAAATCATCTCACAGAGTTACAGCTTTCCCCTCAAGAAGCCTTTCGCTAAGACAGGTCTTGTGGAATTGGCAAAGTGATATTTAGAAGCCCATAGAAGGCTACGGTGAAAAAGGAAATATCCTCAGATGAAATCTGGAAAGAAGCTTTCTGAGAAACTGCTTAGTGTTCTGTTAATTCATCTCACAGAGTTACATGTGTATTTCGTGGATCTCCTTGCTAGCCTTATTTCTGTGGATTCTGAGAACAGATATTTCAGATCCCTTTGAAGACTATGGGGCCAAAGAAAATGTCCTCCGATAACAAAGAGAAAGAAGCTTTCTGAGAAACTTCTTTGTGTTCTGTAAAATCATCTCACAGAGTTACAACTTTCCCCTCAAGAAGCCTTTCACTAAGACACTTCTTGTGGAATTGGCAAGGTGATATTTGGAAGCCCATAGAGGGCTATGGTGAAAAAGGAAATATCCACAGTTGAAATCTGGAAAGAAGCTTTCTGAGAAACTGCTTAGTGTTCTGTTAATTCATCTCACAGAGTTACATGTGTTTTTGGTGGATCTCCTTGCTAGCCGTATTTCTGTGGAATCTGAGAACAGATATTTCGGATCCATTTGAAGACTATAGGGCCAAAGGAAACATCCTCCGATAACAAAGAGAAAGAAGCTTTCTGAGGAACTTCTTTGTGTTCTGTGAAGTCATCTCACAGAGTTACAGCGTTGCTAACAAGAAGCCTTTCGCTAAGACAGTTCTTGTGGAATTGGCAAAGTGATATTTGGAAGCCCATAGAGGGCAATGTTGAAAAAGGAAATATCCTCAGATGAAATGTGGAATGAAGCTTTCTGAGAAACTGCTTAGTGTTCTGTTAATTCATCTCACAGAGTTACATGTGTATTTCGGGGATCTCTTTACTATTCTTATTTCTGTGGAATCTGAGAACACATATTTCGGATCCCTTTGAAGACTATAGGGCCAAAGGAAATATCCTCCGATAAAAAAGAGAAAGAAGCTTTCTGAGAAACTTCTTTGTGTTCTGTGAAATCATCTCACAGAGTTACAGCTTTGCCCTCAAGAAGCCTTTCGCTAAGACAGTTCTTGTGGAATTAGCAAAGTGATATTTGGAAGCCCATAGATGGCTCTGGTGAAAAAGGAAATATCCTCAGATGAAATCTGGAAAGAAGCTTTCTGAGAAACTGCTTAGTGTTCTGTTAATTCATCTCACAGAGTTCCATGTGTATTTCGTGGATCTCTTTGCTAGCCTTATTTCTATGGAATCTGAGAACAGATATCTCGGATCCCTTTGAAGACTATAGGGCTAAAGGAAATATCCTCCGATAACAAAGAGAAAGAAGCTTTCTGAGTAACTTCTTTGTGTTCTGTGAAATCATCTCACAGAGTTACAGCTTTCCCCTCAAGAAGCCTTTCGCTAAGACAGTTCTTGTGGAATTGGCAAAGTGATATTTGGAAGCCCATAGAGGGCTATGGTGAAAAAGGAAATATCCTCAGATGAAATCTGGAAAGAAGCTTTCTGAGAAACTGCTTAGTGTTCTGTTAATTCATCTCACAGAGTTACATGTGTATTTCGTGGATCTCTTTGCTAGCCTTATTTCTGTGGAATCTGAGAACAGATATCTCGGATCCCTTTGAAGACTATAGGGCTAATGGAAATATCCTCCGAAAACAAAGAGAAAGAAGCTTTCTGAGTAACTTCTTTGTGTTCTGTGAAATCATCTCACAGAGTTACAGCTTTCCCCTCAAGAAGCCTTTCGCTAAGACAGTTCTTGTGGAATTGGCAAAGTGATATTTGGAAGCCCATAGAGGGCTATGGTGAAAAAGGAAATATCCTCAGTTGAAATCTGGAAAGAAGCTTTCTGAGAAACTGCTTAGTGTTCTGTTAATTCATCTCACAGAGTTACATCTGTATTTCGTGGATATCTTTGCTACCCTTATTTCTGAGCAATCTGAGAACAGATATTTAGGATCCCATTGTGGACTATGGTGCTAAGGAAATATCCTCCGAAAACAAAGAGAAAGAAGCTTTCTGAGAAACTTCTTTGTGTTCTGTGAAATCATCTCACAGTGTTACAGCTTTCCCCTCCAGAAGCCCTTCGCTAAGACAGTTCTTGTGGAATTGGCAAAGTGATATTTGGAAGCCCATAAAGGGCTATGGTGAAAAAGGAAATATCCTCAGATGAAATCTGGAAAGAAGCTTTCTGAGAAACTGCTTAGTGTTCTGTTAATTCATCTCACAGAGTTACACGTGTATTTTGTGGATCTCTTTGCTAGCCTTATTTCTGTGGAATCTGAGAACAGATATTTAGGATCCCTTTGAAGACTACAGGGCCAAAGGCAATATCTTCCGATAACAAAGAGAAAGAAGATTTCTGAGAAACTTCTTTGTGTTCTGTGAAATCATCTCACAAAGTTACAGCTTTCCCCTCATGAAATCTTTTTCTAAGACAATTCTTGTGGAATTGGCAAAGTGATATTTGGAAGCCCATAGAGGGCAATGGTGAAAAAGGAAATATCTTCAGATGAAATCTGGAAAGAAGCTTTCTGAGAAACTGGTTACTGTTCTGTTATTTCATCTCACCGAGATACATGTCTATTTCGTGGATCTCTTTGCTAGCCTTATTTCTGTGGAATCTGAGAACAGATATTTCGGATCCCTTTGAAGACTAAGGGCCAAAGGAAATGTCCTCCGATAACAAAGGGAAAGAAGCTTTCTGAGAATCTTCCTTGTGTTCTGTGAAATCACCTCACAGAGTTACAGCTTTCCCCTCAAGAAGCCTTTCGCTAAGACAGTTCTTGTGGAATTGGCAAAGTGATATTTGGAAGCCCATAGAGGGCTATGTTGAAAAAGGAAATATCCTCCGATGAAACCTGGAAAGAAGCTTTCTGAGAAACTGCTTAGTGTTCTGTTAATTCATCTCACAGAGATACATCTGTATTTCGTGGATGTCTTTGCTAGCCTTATTTCTGTGGAATATGAGAACAGATATTTCGGATCCCTTTGAAGACTATAGGGCCAAAGGAAATATCCTCCGATAACAAAGAGAAAGAAGCTTTCTGAGAAACTTCTTTGTGTTCTGTGAAATCATCTCACAGAGTTACAGCTTTCCCCTCAAGAAGCCTTTCGCTAAGACAGTTCTTGTGGAATTGGCAAAGTGATATTTGGAAGCCCATAGAGGTCTATAGTGAAAAAGGAAATATCCTCAGATGAAATCTGGGAAGAAGCTTTCTGGGAAACTTCTTAGTGTTCTGTTAATTCATCTCACCGAGTTACATGTGTATTTCGTGGAACTCTTTGCTAGACTTATTTCTCTGGAATCTGAGAACAGATATTTCGGATCCCTTTGAAGACTATAGGGCCAAAAGAAATATCCTCCGATAACAAAGAGAAAGAAGCTTTCTGAGAAACTTCTTTGTGTTCTGGGAATTCAACTCACAGAGCCACAGCTTTGCCCTCAAGGAGCCTTTCGCTAAGACAGATCTTGTGGAATTTGCAAAGTGATATTTGGAAGCCCATAGTGGGCTATGGTGAAAAAGGAAATATCCTCAGATGAAATCTGGAAAGAAGCTTTCTGAGAAACTGCTTAGTGTTCTGTTAATTCATCTCACAGAGTTACATGTGTATTTCGTGGATCTCTTTGCTACCCATATTTTTGTGGAATCTGAGAACAGATATTATGGATCCCTTTGAAGACTATAGGGCCAAAGGAAACATCCTCCGATAACAAAGAGAAAGAAGCTTTCTGAGAAACTTCTTTGTGTTCTGTAAAATCATCTCACAGAGTTACAGTTTTCCCCTCAAGAAGCCTTTCACTAAGACACTTCTTGTGGAATTGGCAAAGTGATATTTGGAAGCCCATAGAGGGCTATGGTGAAAAAGGAAATATCCACAGTTGAAATCTGGAAAGAAGCTTTCTGAGAAACTGCTTAGTGTTCTGTTAATTCATCTCACAGAGTTACATGTGTATTTCGTGTATCTCCTTGCTAGCCTTATTTCTGTGGAATCTGAGAAGAGATATTTCGGATCCCTTTGAAGACTATAGGGCCAAAGGAAATATCTTCCGATAACAAAGAGAAAGAAGCTTTCTGAGAAACTTCTTTGGGTTCTGTGAAATCATCTCACAGAGTTACAGCTTTCCCCTCAAGAAGCCTTTCGCTAAGACAGTTCTTGTGGAATTGGCATAGTGATATTTAGAAGCCCATAGAGGGCTACGTTGAAAAAGCAAATATCCTCAGATGAAATCTGAAAGAAGCTTTCTGAGAAACTGATTTGTGTTCTGTTAATTCATCTCACAGAGTTACATGTGTATTTCTTGGATGTCTTTACTAGCCTTATTTCTGTGGAATCTGAGAACAGATATTTCGGATCCCTTTGAAGACCATAGGACCAAAGGAAATATCCTCCGATAACAAAGAGAAAGAAGCTTTCTGAGAAACTTCTTTGTGTTCTGGGAAATCATCTCACAGAGTTACAGTTTTCCCCTCAAGAAGCCTTTCGCGAAGACAGTTCTTTTGGAATTGGCAAAGTGATATTTGGAAGCCCATAGAGGGCTATGGTGAAAAGGGAAATATCCTCAGATGAAATCTGGAAAGAAGCTTTCTGAGAAACTGCTTAGTGTTCTGATAATTCATCTCACAGTGTTACATGTGTATTTCGTGGATCTCTTTGCTAGCCTTATTTCTCTGGAATCTGAGAACAGATATTTCGGATCCCTTTGAAGACTATAGGGCCAAAAGAAATATCCTCCGATAACAAAGAGAAAGAAGCTTTCTGAGAAACTTCTTTGTGTTCTGGGATTTCAACTCACAGAGCCACAGCTTTGCCCTCAAGAATCCTTTCGCTAAGACAGATCTTGTGGAATTAGCAAAGTGATATTTGGAAGCCCATAGTGGGCTAAGGTGAAAAAGGAAATATCCTCAGATGAAATCTGGAAAGAAGCTTTCTGAGAAACTGCTTAGTGTTCTGTTAATTCATCTCACAGAGTTACATGTGTATTTCGTGGATCTCTTTGCTACCCATATTTTTGTGGAATCTGAGAACGGATATTATGGATCCCTTTGAAGACTATAGGGCCAAAGGAAACATCCTCCGATAACAAAGAGAAAGAAGCTTTCTGAGAAACTTCTTTGTGTTCTGTAAAATCATCTCACAGAGTTACAGCTTTCCCCTCAAGAATCCTTTCACTAAGACACTTCTTGTGGAATTGGCAAAGTGATATTTGGAAGCCAATAGAGGGCTATGGTGAAAAAGGACATATCCACAGTTGAAATCTGGAAAGAAGCTTTCTGAGAAACTGCTTAGTGTTCTGTTAATTCATCTCACAGAGTCACATGTGGTTTTGGTGGATCTCCTTGCTAGCCGTATTTCTGTGGAATCTGAGAACAGATATTTCGGATCCATTTGAAGACTATAGGGCCAAAGGAAACATCCTCCGATAACAAAGAGAAAGAAGCTTTCTGAGAAACTTCTTTGTGTTCTGTGAAATCATCTCACAGAGTTACAGCTTTCCCCTCAAGAAGCCTTTCGCAAAGAAAGTTCTTGTGGAATTGGCAAAGTGATATTTGGAAGCCCATAGAGGGCTATGGTGAAAAAGGAAATATCCTCAGATGAAATCTGGAAAGTGCTTTCTGAGAAACTGCTTAGTGTTCTGTTAATTCATCTCACAGAGTTACATGTGTATTTCGTGGATCTCTTTGCTAGCCTTATTTATGTGAAATCTGAGAACAGATATTTCGGATCCCTTTCAAGACTCTAGGGCCAAAGGAAATATCCTCCGATAACAAAGAGAAAGAAGCTTTCAGAGAAACTTCTTTGTGTTCTGTGAAATCGTCTCACAGAGTTACAGCTTTCCCCTCAAGAAGCCTTTTGCTATGACAGTTCTTGTGGAATTGGCAAAGTGATATTTGGAAGCCCCTAGAGGGCTACGGTGAAAAAGGAAATATCCTCAGATGAAATCTGGAAAGAAGCTTTCTGAGAAACTGCTTAGTGTTCTGTTAATTCATCTCACAGAGTTACATGTGTATTTCGTGGATCTCCTAATTAGCCTTATTTCTGGGGAATCTGAGAACAGATATTTCAGATCCCTTTGAAGACTATAGGGCCAAAGGAAATGTCCTCTGATAAAAAAGAGAAAGAAGCTTTCTGAGGAACTTCTTTGTGTTCTGTGAAGTCATCTCACAGAGTTACAGCGTTGCTCTCAAGAAGCCTTTCGCTAAGACAGTTCTTTTGGAATTGGCAAAGTGATATTTGGAAGCCCATAGAGGGCAATGTTGAAAAAGGAAATATCCTCAGATGAAATGTGGAATGAAGCTTTCTGAGAAACTGCTTAGTGTTCTGTTAATTCATCTCACAGAGTTACATGTGTATTTCGGGGATCTCTTTACTATTCTTATTTCTGTGGAATCTGAGAACACATATTTCGGATCCCATTGAAGACTATAGGGCCAAAGGAAATATCCTCCGATAAAAAAGAGAAAGAAGCTTTCTGAGAAACTTCTTTGTGTTCTGTGAAATCATCTCACAGAGTTACAGCTTTGCCCTCAAGAAGCCTTTCGCTAAGACAGTTCTTGTGGAATTAGCAAAGTGATATTTGGAAGCCCATAGATGGCTCTGGTGAAAAAGGAAATATCCTCAGATGAAATCTGGAAAGAAGCTTTCTGAGAAACTGCTTAGTGTTCTGTTACTTCATCTCACAGAGTTACATGTGTATTTCGTGGATCTCTTTGCTAGCCTTATTTCTGTGGAATCTGAGAACAGATATCTCGGATCCCTTTGAAGACTATAGGGCTAAAGGAAATATCCTCCGATAACAAAGAGAAAGAAGCTTTCTGAGTAACTTCTTTGTGTTCTGTGAAATCATCTCACAGAGTTACAGCTTTCCCCTCAAGAAGCCTTTCGCTAAGACAGTTCTTGTGGAATTGGCAAAGTGATATTTGGAAGCCCATAGAGGGCTATGGTGAAAAAGGAAATATCCTCAGATGAAATCTGGAAAGAAGCTTTCTGAGAAACTGCTTAGTGTTCTGTTAATTCATCTCACAGAGTTACATCTGTATTTCGTGGATCTCTTTGCTAGCCTTATTTCTGTGGAATCTGAGTACAGATATTTCGGATCCCATTGAAGACAATAGGGCCAAAGGAAATATCCTCCTATAACAAAGAGAAAGAAGATTTCTGAGAAACTTCTTTGTGTTCTGTGAAATCATCTCACAAAGTTACAGCTTTCCCCTCATGAAATCTTTTTCTAAGACAATTCTTGTGGAATTGGCAAAGTGATATTTGGAAGCCCATAGAGGGCAATGGTGAAAAAGGAAATATCTTCAGATGAAATCTGGAAAGAAGCTTTCTGAGAAACTGGTTACTGTTCTGTTATTTCATCTCACCGAGATACATGTCTATTTCGTGGATCTCTTTGCTAGCCTTATTTCTGTGGAATCTGAGAACAGATATTTCGGATCCCTTTGAAGACTAAGGGCCAAAGGAAATGTCCTCCGATAACAAAGGGAAAGAAGCTTTCTGAGAATCTTCCTTGTGTTCTGTGAAATCACCTCACAGAGTTACAGCTTTCCCCTCAAGAAGCCTTTCGCTAAGACAGTTCTTGTGGAATTGGCAAAGTGATATTTGGAAGCCCATAGAGGGCTATGTTGAAAAAGGAAATATCCTCCGATGAAACCTGGAAAGAAGCTTTCTGAGAAACTGCTTAGTGTTCTGTTAATTCATCTCACAGAGATACATCTGTATTTCGTGGATGTCTTTGCTAGCCTTATTTCTGTGGAATATGAGAACAGATATTTCGGATCCCTTTGAAGACTATAGGGCCAAAGGAAATATCCTCCGATAACAAAGAGAAAGAAGCTTTCTGAGAAACTTCTTTGTGTTCTGTGAAATCATCTCACAGAGTTACAGCTTTCCCCTCAAGAAGCCTTTCGCTAAGACAGTTCTTGTGGAATTGGCAAAGTGATATTTGGAACCCCTAGAGGTCTATAGTGAAAAAGGAAATATCCTCAGATGAAATCTGGGAAGAAGCTTTCTGGGAAACTTCTTAGTGTTCTGTTAATTCATCTCACCGAGTTACATGTGTATTTCGTGGAACTCTTTGCTAGACTTATTTCTCTGGAATCTGAGAACAGATATTTCGGATCCCTTTGAAGACTATAGGGCCAAAAGAAATATCCTCCGATAACAAAGAGAAAGAAGCTTTCTGAGAAACTTCTTTGTGTTCTGGGAATTCAACTCACAGAGCCACAGCTTTGCCCTCAAGAAGCCGTTCGCTAAGACAGATCTTGTGGAATTTGCAAAGTGATATTTGGAAGCCCATAGTGGGCTATGGTGAAAAAGGAAATATCCTCAGATGAAATCTGGAAAGAAGCTTTCTGAGAAACTGCTTAGTGTTCTGTTAATTCATCTCACAGAGTTACATGTGTATTTCGTGGATCTCTTTGCTACCCATATTTTTGTGGAATCTGAGAACAGATATTATGGATCCCTTTGAAGACTATAGGGCCAAAGGAAACATCCTCCGATAACAAAGAGAAAGAAGCTTTCTGAGAAACTTCTTTGTGTTCTGTAAAATCATCTCACAGAGTTACAGCTTTCCCCTCAAGAAGCCTTTCACTAAGACACTTCTTGTGGAATTGGCAAAGTGATATTTGGAAGCCCATAGAGGGCTATGGTGAAAAAGGAAATATCCACAGTTGAAATCTGGAAAGAAGCTTTCTGAGAAACTGCTTAGTGTTCTGTTAATTCATCTCACAGAGTTACATGTGTTTTTGGTGGATCTCCTTGCTAGCCGTGTTTCTGTGGAATCTGAGAACAGATATTTCGGATCCATTTGAAGACTATAGGGCCAAAGGAAACATCCTCCGATAACAAAGAGAAAGAAGCTTTCTGAGAAACTTCTTTGTGTTCTGTGAAATCATCTCACAGAGTTACAGCTTTCCCCTCAAGAAGCCTTTCGCAAAGAAAGTTCTTGTGGAATTGGCAAAGTGATATTTGGAAGCCCATAGAGGGCTATGGTGAAAAAGGAAATATCCTCAGATGAAATCTGGAAAGTGCTTTCTGAGAAACTGCTTAGTGTTCTGTTAATTCATCTCACAGAGTTACATGTGTATTTCGTGGATCTCTTTGCTAGCCTTATTTATGTGAAATCTGAGAACAGATATTTCGGATCCCTTTCAAGACTCTAGGGCCAAAGGAAATATCCTCCGATAACAAAGAGAAAGAAGCTTTCAGAGAAACTTCTTTGTGTTCTGTGAAATCGTCTCACAGAGTTACAACTTTCCCCTCAAGAAGCCTTTTGCTATGACAGTTCTTGTGGAATTGGCAAAGTGATATTTGGAAGCCCCTAGAGGGCTAGGGTGAAAAAGGAAATCTCCTCAGATGAAATCTGGAAAGAAGCTTTCTGAGAAACTGCTTAGTGTTCTGTTAATTCATCTCACAGAGTTACATGTGTATTTCGTGGATCTCCTAGCTAGCCTTATTTCTGGGGAATCTGAGAACAGATATTTCAGATCCCTTTGAAGACTATAGGGCCAAAGGAAATGTCCTCTGATAAAAAAGAGAAAGAAGCTTTCTGAGGAACTTCTTTGTGTTCTGTGAAGTCATCTCACAGAGTTACAGCGTTGCTCTCAAGAAGCCTTTCGCTAAGACAGTTCTTGTGGAATTGGCAAAGTGATATTTGGAAGCCCATAGAGGGCAATGTTGAAAAAGGAAATATCCTCAGATGAAATGTGGAATGAAGCTTTCTGAGAAACTGCTTAGTGTTCTGTTAATTCATCTCACAGAGTTACATGTGTATTTCGGGGATCTCTTTACTATTCTTATTTCTGTGGAATCTGAGAACACATATTTCGGATCCCATTGAAGACTATAGGGCCAAAGGAAATATCCTCCGATAAAAAAGAGAAAGAAGCTTTCTGAGAAACTTCTTTGTGTTCTGTGAAATCATCTCACAGAGTTACAGCTTTCCCCTCAAGAAGCCTTTCGCTAAGACAGTTCTTGTGGAATTGGCAAAGTGATATTTGGAAGCCCATAGAGGGCTATGGTGAAAAAGGAAATATCCTCAGATGAAATCTGGAAAGAAGCTTTCTGAGAAACTGCTTAGTGTTCTGTTAATTCATCTCACAGAGTTACATGTGTATTTCGTGGATCTCTTTGCTAGCCTTATTTCTGTGGAATCTGAGAACAGATATCTCGGATCCCTTTGAAGACTATAGGTCTAAAGGAAATATCCTCCGATTAGAAAGAGAAAGAAGCTTTCTGAGTAACTTCTTTGTGTTCTGTGAAATCATCTCACAGAGTTACAGCTTTCCCCTCAAGAAGCCTTTCGCTAAGACAGTTCTTGTGGAATTGGCAAAGTGATATTTGGAAGCCCATAGAGGGCTATGGTGAAAAAGGAAATATCCTCAGTTGAAATCTGGAAAGAAGCTTTCTGAGAAACTGCTTAGTGTTCTGTTAATTCATCTCACAGAGTTACATGTGTATTTCGTGGATCTCCTTGCTAGCCTTATTTCTGTGGAATCTGAGAAGAGATATTTCGGATCCCTTTGAAGACTATAGGGCCAAAGGAAATATCTTCCGATAACAAAGAGAAAGAAGCTTTCTGAGAAACTTCTTTGGGTTCTGTGAAATCATCTCACAGAGTTACAGCTTTCCCCTCAAGAAGCCTTTCGCTAAGACAGTTGTTGTGGAATTGGCATAGTGATATTTAGAAGCCCATAGAGGGCTACGTTGAAAAAGGAAATATCCTCAGATGAAATCTGAAAGAAGCTTTCTGAGAAACTGCTTTGTGTTCTGTTAATTCATCTCACAGAGTTACATGTGTGTTTCTTGGATGTCTTTACTAGCCTTATTTCTGTGGAATCTGAGAACAGATATTTCGGATCCCTTTGAAGACCATAGGACCAAAGGAAATATCCTCCGATAACAAAGAGAAAGAAGCTTTCTGAGAAACTTCTTTGTGTTCTGGGAAATCATCTCACAGAGTTACAGTTTTCCCCTCAAGAAGCCTTTCGCGAAGACAGTTCTTTTGGAATTGGCAAAGTGATATTTGGAAGCCCATAGAGGGCTATGGTGAAAAGGGAAATAATCTCAGATGAAATCTGGAAAGAAGCTTTCTGAGAAACTGCTTAGTGTTCTGATAATTCATCTCACAGAGTTACATGTGTATTTCGTGGATCTCTTTGCTAGCCTTATTTCTCTGGAATCTGAGAACAGATATTTCGGATCCCTTTGAAGACTATAGGGCCAAAAGAAATATCCTCCGATAACAAAGAGAAAGAAGCTTTCTGAGAAACTTCTTTGTGTTCTGGGAATTCAACTCACAGAGCCACAGCTTTGCCCTCAAGGAGCCTTTCGCTAAGACAGATCTTGTGGAATTTGCAAAGTGATATTTGGAAGCCCATAGTGGGCTATGGTGAAAAAGGAAATATCCTCAGATGAAATCTGGAAAGAAGCTTTCTGAGAAACTGCTTAGTGTTCTGTTAATTCATCTCACAGAGTTACATGTGTATTTCGTGGATCTCTTTGCTACCCATATTTTTGTGGAATCTGAGAACAGATATTATGGATCCCTTTGAAGACTATAGGGCCAAAGGAAACATCCTCCGATAACAAAGAGAAAGAAGCTTTCTGAGAAACTTCTTTGTGTTCTGTAAAATCATCTCACAGAGTTACAGTTTTCCCCTCAAGAAGCCTTTCACTAAGACACTTCTTGTGGAATTGGCAAAGTGATATTTGGAAGCCCATAAAGGGCTATGGTGAAAAAGGAAATATCCACAGTTGAAATCTGGAAAGAAGCTTTCTGAGAAACTGCTTAGTGTTCTGTTAATTCATCTCGCAGAGTCACATGTGTTTTTGGTGGATCTCCTTGCTAGCCGTATTTCTGTGGAATCTGAGAACAGATATTTCGGATCCATTTGAAGACTATAGGGCCAAAGGAAACATCCTCCCAAAACAAAGAGAAAGAAGCTTTCTGAGAAACTTCTTTGTGTTCTGTGAAATCATCTCACAGAGTTACAGCTTTCCCCTCAAGAAACCTTTCGCTAAGACAGTTCTTGTGGAATTGGCAAAGTGATATTTGGAAGCCCATAGAGGGCTATGGTGAAAAAGGAAATATCCTCAGATGAAATCTGGAAAGAAGCTTTCTGAGAAACTGCTTAGTGTTCTGTTAATTCATCCCACAGAGTTACATGTGTATTTCGTGGATCTCTTTGCTAGCCTTATTTCTGTGGAATCTGAGAACAGATATCTCGGATCCCTTTGAAGACTATAGGGCTAAAGGAAATATCCTCCGATAACAAAGAGAAAGAAGCTTTCTGAGTAACTTCTTTGTGTTCTGTGAAATCATCTCACAGAGTTACAGCTTTCCCCTCAAGAAGCCTTTCGCTAAGACAGTTCTTGTGGAATTGGCAAAGTGATATTTGGAAGCCCATAGAGGGCTATGGTGAAAAAGGAAATATCCTCAGTTGAAATCTGGAAAGAAGCTTTCTGAGAAACTGCTTAGTGTTCTGTTAATTCATCTCACAGAGTTACATGTGTATTTCGTGTATCTCCTTGCTAGCCTTATTTCTGTGGAATCTGAGAAGAGATATTTCGGATCCCTTTGAAGACTATAGGGCCAAAGGAAATATCTTCCGATAACAAAGAGAAAGAAGCTTTCTGAGAAACTTCTTTGGGTTCTGTGAAATCATCTCACAGAGTTACAGCTTTCCCCTCAAGAAGCCTTTCGCTAAGACAGTTCTTGTGGAATTGGCATAGTGATATTTAGAAGCCCATAGAGGGCTACGTTGAAAAAGGAAATATCCTCAGATGAAATCTGAAAGAAGCTTTCTGAGAAACTGATTTGTGTTCTGTTAATTCATCTCACAGAGTTACATGTGTATTTCTTGGATGTCTTTACTAGCCTTATTTCTGTGGAATCTGAGAACAGATATTTCGGATCCCTTTGAAGACCATAGGACCAAAGGAAATATCCTCCGATAACAAAGAGAAAGAAGCTTTCTGAGAAACTTCTTTGTGTTCTGGGAAATCATCTCACAGAGTTACAGTTTTCCCCTCAAGAAGCCTTTCGCGAAGACAGTTCTTTTGGAATTGGCAAAGTGATATTTGGAAGCCCATAGAGGGCTATGGTGAAAAGGGAAATATCCTCAGATGAAATCTGGAAAGAAGCTTTCTGAGAAACTGCTTAGTGTTCTGATAATTCATCTCACAGTGTTACATGTGTATTTCGTGGATCTCTTTGCTAGCCTTATTTCTCTGGAATCTGAGAACAGATATTTCGGATCCCTTTGAAGACTATAGGGCCAAAAGAAATATCCTCCGATAACAAAGAGAAAGAAGCTTTCTGAGAAACTTCTTTGTGTTCTGGGAATTCAACTCACAGAGCCACAGCTTTGCCCTCAAGAATCCTTTCGCTAAGACAGATCTTGTGGAATTAGCAAAGTGATATTTGGAAGCCCATAGTGGGCTAAGGTGAAAAAGGAAATATCCTCAGATGAAATCTGGAAAGAAGCTTTCTGAGAAACTGCTTAGTGTTCTGTTAATTCATCTCACAGAGTTACATGTGTATTTCGTGGATCTCTTTGCTACCCATATTTTTGTGGAATCTGAGAACGGATATTATGGATCCCTTTGAAGACTATAGGGCCAAAGGAAACATCCTCCGATAACAAAGAGAAAGAAGCTTTCTGAGAAACTTCTTTGTGTTCTGTAAAATCATCTCACAGAGTTACAGCTTTCCCCTCAAGAATCCTTTCACTAAGACACTTCTTGTGGAATTGGCAAAGTGATATTTGGAAGCCAATAGAGGGCTATGGTGAAAAAGGACATATCCACAGTTGAAATCTGGAAAGAAGCTTTCTGAGAAACTGCTTAGTGTTCTGTTAATTCATCTCACAGAGTCACATGTGGTTTTGGTGGATCTCCTTGCTAGCCGTATTTCTGTGGAATCTGAGAACAGATATTTCGGATCCATTTGAAGACTATAGGGCCAAAGGAAACATCCTCCGATAACAAAGAGAAAGAAGCTTTCTGAGAAACTTCTTTGTGTTCTGTGAAATCATCTCACAGAGTTACAGCTTTCCCCTCAAGAAGCCTTTCGCAAAGAAAGTTCTTGTGGAATTGGCAAAGTGATATTTGGAAGCCCATAGAGGGCTATGGTGAAAAAGGAAATATCCTCAGATGAAATCTGGAAAGTGCTTTCTGAGAAACTGCTTAGTGTTCTGTTAATTCATCTCACAGAGTTACATGTGTATTTCGTGGATCTCTTTGCTAGCCTTATTTATGTGAAATCTGAGAACAGATATTTCGGATCCCTTTCAAGACTCTAGGGCCAAAGGAAATATCCTCCGATAACAAAGAGAAAGAAGCTTTCAGAGAAACTTCTTTGTGTTCTGTGAAATCGTCTCACAGAGTTACAGCTTTCCCCTCAAGAAGCCTTTTGCTATGACAGTTCTTGTGGAATTGGCAAAGTGATATTTGGAAGCCCCTAGAGGGCTACGGTGAAAAAGGAAATATCCTCAGATGAAATCTGGAAAGAAGCTTTCTGAGAAACTGCTTAGTGTTCTGTTAATTCATCTCACAGAGTTACATGTGTATTTCGTGGATCTCCTAGCTAGCCTTATTTCTGGGGAATCTGAGAACAGATATTTCAGATCCCTTTGAAGACTATAGGGCCAAAGGAAATGTCCTCTGATAAAAAAGAGAAAGAAGCTTTCTGAGGAACTTCTTTGTGTTCTGTGAAGTCATCTCACAGAGTTACAGCGTTGCTCTCAAGAAGCCTTTCGCTAAGACAGTTCTTTTGGAATTGGCAAAGTGATATTTGGAAGCCCATAGAGGGCAATGTTGAAAAAGGAAATATCCTCAGATGAAATGTGGAATGAAGCTTTCTGAGAAACTGCTTAGTGTTCTGTTAATTCATCTCACAGAGTTACATGTGTATTTCGGGGATCTCTTTACTATTCTTATTTCTGTGGAATCTGAGAACACATATTTCGGATCCCATTGAAGACTATAGGGCCAAAGGAAATATCCTCCGATAAAAAAGAGAAAGAAGCTTTCTGAGAAACTTCTTTGTGTTCTGTGAAATCATCTCACAGAGTTACAGCTTTGCCCTCAAGAAGCCTTTCGCTAAGACAGTTCTTGTGGAATTAGCAAAGTGATATTTGGAAGCCCATAGATGGCTCTGGTGAAAAAGGAAATATCCTCAGATGAAATCTGGAAAGAAGCTTTCTGAGAAACTGCTTAGTGTTCTGTTACTTCATCTCACAGAGTTACATGTGTATTTCGTGGATCTCTTTGCTAGCCTTATTTCTGTGGAATCTGAGAACAGATATCTCGGATCCCTTTGAAGACTATAGGGCTAAAGGAAATATCCTCCGATAACAAAGAGAAAGAAGCTTTCTGAGTAACTTCTTTGTGTTCTGTGAAATCATCTCACAGAGTTACAGCTTTCCCCTCAAGAAGCCTTTCGCTAAGACAGTTCTTGTGGAATTGGCAAAGTGATATTTGGAAGCCCATAGAGGGCTATGGTGAAAAAGGAAATATCCTCAGATGAAATCTGGAAAGAAGCTTTCTGAGAAACTGCTTAGTGTTCTGTTAATTCATCTCACAGAGTTACATGTGTATTTCGTGGATCTCTTTGCTAGCCTTATTTCTGTGGAATCTGAGAACAGATATCTCGGATCCCTTTGAAGACTATAGGGCTAAAGGAATTATCCTCCGATAACAAAGAGAAAGAAGCTTTCTGAGTAACTTCTTTGTGTTCTGTGAAATCATCTCACAGAGTTACAGCTTTCCCCTCAAGAAGCCTTTCGCTAAGACAGTTCTTGTGGAATTGGCAAAGAGATATTTGGAAGCCCATAGAGGGCTATGGTGAAAAAGGAAATATCCTCAGTTGAAATCTGGAAAGAAGCTTTCTGAGAAACTGCTTAGTGTTCTGTTAATTCATCTCACAGAGTTACATGTCTATTTCGTGGATCTCCTTGCTAGCCTTATTTCTGTGGAATCTGAGAAGAGATATTTCGGATCCCTTTGAAGACTATAGGGCCAAAGGAAATATCTTCCGATAACAAAGAGAAAGAAGCTTTCTGAGAAACTTCTTTGGGTTCTGTGAAATCATCTCACAGAGTTACAGCTTTCCCCTCAAGAAGCCTTTCGCTAAGACAGTTCTTGTGGAATTGGCATAGTGATATTTAGAAGCCCTTAGAGGGCTACGTTGAAAAAGGAAATATCCTCAGATGAAATCTGAAAGAAGCTTTCTGAGAAACTGCTTAGTGTTCTGTTAATTCATCTCACAGAGTTACATGTGTATTTCTTGGATGTCTTTACTAGCCTTATTTCTGTGGAATCTGAGAACAGATATTTCGGATCCCTTTGAAGACCATAGGACCAAAGGAAATATCCTCCGATAACAAAGAGAAAGAAGCTTTCTGAGAAACTTCTTTGTGTTCTGGGAAATCATCTCACAGAGTTACAGTTTTCCCCTCAAGAAGCCTTTCGCGAAGACAGTTCTTTTGGAATTGGCAAAGTGATATTTGGAAGCCCATAGAGGGCTATGGTGAAAAGGGAAATATCCTCAGATGAAATCTGGAAAGAAGCTTTCTGAGAAACTGCTCAGTGTTTTGTTAATTCATCTCACAGAGTTACATGTGTATTTCGTGGATCTCTTTGCTAGCCTTATTTCTGTGGAATATGAGAACAATTATTTCGGATCCCTTTGAAGACTATAAGGCCAATGGAAATATCCTCCGATAACAAAGAGAAAGAAGCTTTCTGAGAAACTTCTTTGTGTTCCGGGAAATCATCTCACAGAGTCACAGCTTTGCCCTCAAGAAGCCTTTCGCTAGGACAGTTCTTGTGGAATTTGCAAAGTGATATTTGGAAGCCCATAGAGGGCTATGGTGAAAAAGGAAATATCCTCAGATGAAATCTGGAAAGAAACTTTCTGAGAAACTGCTTAGTGTTCTGTTAATTCATCTCACAGAGTTACATGTGTATTTCGTGGATCTCTTTGCTAGCCTTATTTCTGTGGAATGTGAGAACAGATATTTCAGATCCCTTTGAAGACTGTAGGGCCAAAGGAACTATCCTCCGATAACAAAGAGAAAGAAGCTTTCTGAGGAACTTCTTTGTGTTCTGTGAAATCATCGCTGTCCGGAGCTGCACGCCCCGGCCATAGCGAATGATAGCTGACGACTGGGAACGCCTGAGCTCTATTCATTTCCTCCCCACGCCTTCTCCCTAGATCTGCCTTTTTTCCCTGTATTAATACCTCGTAAAAGATGGCGCTCTTCCTGCTTCTTCTTCACCCATTTTTCCCGCGCCCGCGAAAATTACTACCTGACAGCGCAGGTGCAACATGACGTTCGACCAGAGAAACCAATACCTACTTGGTCACGCCTTTTGCGATGAGATCATCTCCGCCTCTGGCCCAACCCCTTTCCCTCCAATTGTATATAAGGCACTGCATTACCGCCATTAAAAGAGATTTGATCAGAGCACTGTCTTGTCTCCATTTCTCGTATCTCTTGTTCCCCAAATTCCCACCCCCTCCTCCAGGGCCTGCTTCGACTATCCCGCGGGCCGGGAGACGTGGCGCCCGAACAGGGACCTGGAAACGAGGGACACTGTGAGGAAGAGGACGCCAAAGGATGGTCGACCGCTAACAAAGACAAAAGGAATTAAACTGATCACCGCGGGAACCTGCCGCGTCAGGATCGAAGGTAAGTGAGGCGTCCGAAATGGGACAAGAATTAAGCCAGCATCAAATATATGTAGGACAATTAAAAGAGGCTTTAAAGATACGAAGAGTAAAGGTTAAAGGTAATGACTTGTTTAAATTTTTTGATTTTGTAAAAGATATTTGCCCTTGGTTCCCACAGGAAGGAACTATTGATATCAAAATATGGCGTAGAGTAGGGGATTGTCTTCAGGACTATTATAATACTTTTGGGCCAGAAAAAATTCCTGTGACCGTTTTCTCTTATTGGAACCTCATTAGAGATTTAATAGATAGGAAGGAGGTCGATCCGTGGGTCGTGGCTGCGGTCGCTCAGACAGAGCATATTTTAAAGGTGAGCTCCTGTTCTAACCTTGCAAAGCCTCCGCAAGATACGGAGGAGGGTCTCATTTCCCTCCAGGGTGATCGTGTTAGTGGATCCCAGTGGATGTGCGGATGGCTGGGCGGGTCTTGCATGTTTGCAGTTTTTGTAAATTTGTCGAGTACCATCTGAAAATAATTATTACTATTCAGTGATTCTCAAGCTTTCTCAATTTTGGCAGTGTATATGAACCACCTGAAGATTGTATTTTAATTGGTTAAAACAATGGTTCTCATTGAGTTTCAGCCTTCAGTGTGCATGAAACTCACTTGGGAGGCTTGTTCAATCACAGCTTGCAGAGCTCTGCCCTCCAAGTTTCTGATTTGCTGCGTCTGGGGTACAGACCATTATTTACTTATCTACCATGTACCCAGGTGATGAGGTTTTTGGTCTTGTAGGCATGCTTTGCATTTACAAGATTTAAGAGCAGTAAATATCACTATGATCCTTATGGGTGCCTTACAACCAGGATTACCTTCACCGGTTGCGATTCCTCAAAAATATTTTAAAATCATTATTGACCTTAAAGATTGCTTTTTTACAATTCCCCTTCACCCTGCTGACCAGAAAAGATTTGCCTTTAGTCTTCCATCTACAAATTTTAAACAACCAATGAAACGCTATCAATGGAAAGTCTTACCTCAGGGTATGGCTAATAGTCCTACCTTGTGTCAAAAATATGTAGCTGCTGCTATAGAGCCAGTCAGAAAAACGTGGGCACAAATGTATATTATACATTATATGGATGATATTTTAATAGCAGGAGAAATTGGCGAACAAGTCTTACAGTGCTTTGCTCAACTCAAACAAGAGTTAGCAGCAGCTGGACTACAAATAGCCCCAGAAAAGGTACAATTACAAGATCCATACACCTATCTTGGTTTTCAAATTAATGGACCCAAAATCATTAATCAAAAGGCCGTTATACGTCGTGATCATTTAAAAACTTTAAATGATTTCCAAAAATTACTGGGAGACATAAATTGGCTTTGGCCGTACTTAAAACTCACTACAGGAGAGTTAAAACCTCTTTTCGATATATTAAAAGGAGACTCTAATCCAAAATCTCCCAGGTCCATTACTAAAGAAGCATTAATGGCACTCCAACAGGTAGAACATGCCATTGCAACACAATTTGTTACCAGTATTGATTATTCTCAGCCATTAATATTCCTTATTTTTAACACAACAATAACCCCTACTGGCCTATTTTGGCAGAACAATCCCATTATGTGGGTACACCTGCCCTCCTCCCCTAAAAAGGTTTTGTTGCATTATGATGCCATAGCTGATCTAATTATCTTGGGAAGAGAAAACAGTAGAAAATACTTTGGAATAGAACCCTCTACCATTATACAGCCCTACACTCAATCACACATTCATTGGCTATTACAAAATACGGAAGCCTGGTCAATTGCTTGCGCTTCTTATACTGGCTCGATTGACAACCATTACCCACCTAACAAACTCATTCAATTTTGTAAACTTCATGCGTTTGTGTTTCCCCATATTACCAGCAAAGAACCTCTCAATGACGCATTACTAATTTTCACTGATGGATCTTCCACAGGACTTGCCGCTTACACCTACAATAATGTAGTCGTTAAATTCCAGACCACTTATACATCAGCTCAGCTGGTCGAAGTGCAAGCTATAATTGCAGCACTATCAGCTTTTCCTTGTCAGCCACTTAACATTTACACAGACAGCACCTATCTGGCTCATTCAATACCCCTCTTAGAGACTGTGCCTCAAATTAAACATATTTCAGACACAGCTGACCTATTTTTACAATGTCAACAACTTATTCGAAAAAGGACTACTCCCTTTTTTCTTGGGCATATTAGAGCACATTCAGGATTACCGGGACCTTTAACACAAGGTAACGCAACAGCTGACGCGGCAACAAAAATCATAGCCACAGTCACTACAGACAATTTACAACAAGCACAAAAAGCACATGCCTTGCATCATTTAAACGCCCAAACCTTAAGACTCATGTTTAAACTTACCAGAGAACAAGCTCGACAAATAGTTAAACAATGCGCCAACTGCATAACGTATTTGCCTGTTCCCTATCTAGGAGTTAACCCCCGAGGACTCATCCCCAACGAAATTTGGCAAATGGACGTTACTCACCACTTAGAATTCGGTCAGCTAAAATATATCCATGTATGCATAGACACCTATAGTGGATTCATTATTGCAACTCTCCAAACAGGAGAGGCCACCAAACATGTCATAGCTCATTTATTACATTGCTTTTCTATTTTAGGAATACCCAAACAAATCAAAACAGACAATGGCCCTGGTTATATAGCCAAAACCTTTTTACAATTCTGTAATACCCTACAAATTAAACATACCACAGGTATTCCCTACAATCCCCAAGGACAAGGTATAATAGAAAGAGCTCATCTATCTTTAAAAACTGTTATCACAAAATTAAAAGGGGGGAGCTGGTACCCCGTGAAGGGTACCCCTAGAAACATACTCAATCATGCCCTGTTTATCCTTAATTTTTTAAATTTGGACAGTCATGGAAAATCGGCTGCCGATCGTTTCTGGCATCCTGAATCTCAAAAACAGTTTGCAATGGTAAAATGGAAAGATCCACTTGATAATTCATGGCATGGCCCCGATCCAGTTTTAATTTGGGGAAGAGGCTCAGTATGCATCTTCTCACAAAAAAATGATGCAGCCAGATGGCTGCCTGAAAGATTGGTAAGACAAATAAATCATAACCATTGTCAGTCCAGGGAAGATAAATCTCCCTGAGAAGTTCTTTCCTTTTTGTTTTTCAGAAAATGAAGCCTAACATGAGATTCCTTTGGAGAATAATCGCTCTATATAACATAGTGACAGTCTATGCAGGTTTTGGTGACCCTCGTAAGACAAGAGAATTATTACGAAAACAATACGGCCAGCCTTGTGATTGCAAAGGGGGACAGGTATCTGAACCTCTGTCAGACAGAATCACCCAGGTGACTTGCTCGGGCAAGACAGCTTACCTAATGCCAGACCACTCATGGAAATGAAAAGTGCTGTTTTTACGCCAACAAATCCGGAATCGTCAGAGATAAGATAAAGACTTTACAGGAAGAACTAGAAGAGCACAGAAAAGGTCTGGTCGCTAATCCCTTGTGGACTGGACTCGATGGACTTCTCCCCTATCTCCTGCCATTTCTTGGTCCTTTACTTACTCTTCTACTCTTTCTCACTCTCGGGCCTATAATCTTTAATAAGCTTATGGCATTCGTCAGACAACAAATCAAGGCCTTCCAGGCCAAACCTATACAGGTCCATTATCATCCCATTGAGATGACAGAAAATGGTGAGTCTGATTTGCCTTAATAAGACCACCTCCCCTGTGTGCTGAACTGGACAGTCAATGACGGGTAAGAGGACACTATCTCCATCGGAGCCTAAGACAGGAGGGCCGCCCTTGCTGCTGCCTTATCCCATGACGGGCCTAGAAGGTGGGGATGAGTTGACCCAACCTAAGACAGGCGCAGTTCCCGAGGGGTCGTTTTCTCATCATAAAATAATTAAAAGGGGGACCTGTCCGGAGCTGCACGCCCCGGCCATAGCGAATGATAGCTGACGACTGGGAACGCCTGAGCTCTATTCATTTCCACCCCACGCCTTCTCCCTAGATCTGCCTTTTTTCCCTGTATTAATACCTCATAAAAGATGGCGCTCTTCCTGCTTCTTCTTCACCCATTTTTCCCGCGCCCGCGAAAATTACTACCTGACAGCGCAGGTGCAACATGACGTTCGACCAGAGAAACCAATACCTACTTGGTCACGCCTTTTGCGATGAGATCATCTCCGCCTCTGGCCCAACCCCTTTCCCTCCAAGTGTATATAAGGCACTGCATTACCGCCATTAAAAGAGACTTGATCAGAGCACTGTCTTGTCTCCATTTCTCGTATCTCTTGTTCCCCAAATTCCCACAACCTCCTCCAGGGCCTGCTTCGACAATCCCGCGGGCCGGGAGACATCGCACAAAGTTACAGCATTCCCCTCAAGAAGCCTTTCGCTAAGACAGTTCTTGTGGAATTGGCAAAGTGATATTTGGAAGCCCATAGAGGGCAATGTGGAAAAGGGAAATATCCTCAGATGAAATGTGGAAAGAAGCCTTCTGGGAAACTACTTAGTGTTCTGTTAATTCATCTCACAGAGTTACATGTGTATTTCGTGGATCTCTTTACTATTCTTATTTCTGTGGAATCTGAGAACAGATATTTCGGATCCCTTTGAAGACTATAGGGCCAAAGGAAATATCCTCCGATATCAAACAGAAAGAAGTTTTCTGAGAATCTTCCTTGTGTTCTGAGAAATCATCTCAGAGAGTTACAGCTTTCGCCTCAAGAAGCCTTTCGCTAAGACAGTTCTTGTGGAATTGGCAAAGTGATATTTGGAAGCCCATAGAGGGCTATGGTGAAAAAGGAAATATCCTCAGATGAAATCTGGAAAGACGCTTTCTGAGAAACTGCTTAGAGTTCTGTTAATTCATCTCAGAGAGTTACATGTGTATTTCGTGGATCTCTTTGCTAGCCTTATTTCTTTGGAATCTGAGAACAGATAATTGGGATCTCTTTGAAGACTATAGGGCCAAAGGAAATATCCTCCGATAACAATGAGAAAGAAGCTTTCTGGGACACTTCTTTGTGTTCTGTGAAATCATCTCACAGAGTTACAGCTTTCCCCTCAAGAAGCCTTTCACTAAGACAGTTCTTGTGAAATTGGCAAAGTGGTATTAGGAAGCCCGTAGAGGGCTGTGGTGAAAAAGGAAATATCCTCAGATGAAATCTGGAAAGAAGCTTTCTGAGAAACTGCTTAGTGTTCTGTTAATTCATCTCACAGAGTTACATGTGTATTTCGTGGATCTCTTTGCTAGCTTTATTTCTGTGGAATCTGAGAACAGATATATCGGATCCCTTTGAAGACTACGGGGCCATAGGAAATATCCTCCCATAACAAAGAGAAAAAAGCTTTCTGCGAAACTTCTTTGTGTTCTGTGAAATCATCTCACAGAGTTACAGCTTTCCTCTCAAGAAGCCTTTCGCTAAGATAGTTCTTGTGGAATTGGCAAAGTGATATTTGGAAGCCCATAGAGGGCTATGGTGAAAAAGGAAATATCCTCAGATGAAATCTGGAAAGAAGCTTTCTGAGAAACTGCTTAGTGTTCTGTTAATTCGTCTCACAGATTTACATGTGTATTTCGTGGATCTCTTTGCTAGCCTTATTTCTGTGGAATCTGAGAACAGATATTTCGGATCGCATTGAAGAGTATAAGGCAAAGGAAATATCCTCCGGTAACAAAGAGGAAGAAGCTTTCTGAGAAACTTCTTTGTGTACTGTGAAATCATCTCACAGAGTTACAGCTTTCCCCTCAAGAAACCTTTCGCTAAGACAGTTCTTGTGGAATCGGCAAAGTGTTGTTTGGAAGCCCATAGAGAGCTACGGTGAAAACGGAAATATCCTCAGATGAAATCTGAAAAGAAGCTTTCTGAGAAACTGCTTAGTGTTCCGTTAATTCATCTCACAGAGTTACGTCTGTATTTCTTGGATCTCTTTGCTAGCCTTATTTCTGAGGAATCTGAGAACAGATATTTCGGATCCCTTTGAAGACTATAGGGCCAAAGGAAATATCCTCCGATAAAAAGAGAAAGAAGCTTTCTGAGAAACTTCTTTGTGTTCTGTGAAATCATCTCACAGAGTTACAGCTTTCCCCTCAAGAAGCCTTTCGCTAAGACAGGTCTTGTGGAATTGGCAAAGTGATATTTGGAAGCCAATAGAGGGCTACGGTGAAAATGGAAATATCCTCAGATAAATCTGGAAGGAAGCTTTGTGAGAAACTGCTTAGTGTTCTGTTAATTCATCTCACAGAGTTACATGTGTATTTCGTGGATCTCTTTGCTAGCCTTATTTCTGTGGAATCTGAGAACAGATATTTCGGATCCCTTTGAAGACTATAGGGCCAAAGGAAATATCCTCCGATAACAAAGAGAAAGAAGCTTTCTGAGAATCTTCTTTGTGTTCTGTGAAATCATCTCACAGAGTTACAGCTTTCCCCTCAAGAAGCCTTTTTCTAGGACAGTTCTTGTGGAATTGGCAAAGTGATATTTGGAAGCCCATAGAGGGCTATGGTGAAAAAGGAAATATCCTCAGATGAAATCTGGAAAGAAGCTTTCTGAGAAACTGCTTAGTGTTCTGTTAATTCATCTCACAGAGTTACATGTGTATTTCGTGGATCTCTTTGCTAGCCTTATTTCTGTGGAATCTGAGAACACGTATTTCGGATCACATTGAAGACTATAGGGCCAAAGGAATATCCTCCGATAACAAAGAAAAAGAGGCTTTCTGAGAAACCTCTTTGTGTTCTGTGAAATCATCTCACAGAGTTACAGCTTTCCCCTCAACAAGCCATTCGCTAAGACAGTTCTTGTGGAATTGGCAAAGTGATATTTGGAAGCCCGTAGAGGGCTATGGTGAAAAAGGAAATATCCTCAGATGAAATCTGGAAAGAAGCTTTCTGAGAAACTGCTTAGTGTTCCGTTAATTCATCTCACAGATTTACATGTGTATTTCGTGGATCTCTTTGCTAGCCTTATTTCTTTGGAATCTGAGAACAGATATTTGGGATCACTTTGACGACTATGGGGCCAAAGGAAATATCCTCCGATAACAAAGAGAAAGAAGCTTTCTGAGAAACTTCTTTGTGTTCTGTGAAATCATCTCACAGAGTTACAGCTGTCCCTTCAAGAAGCCTTTCGCTAAGACAGTTCTTGTGGAATTGGCAAAGTGGTATTTAGAAGCCCGTAGAGGGCTGTGGTGAAAAAGGAAATATCCTCAGAAGAAATCTGGAAAGAAGCTTTCTGAGAAACTGCTTAGTGTTCTGTTAATTCATCTCACAGAGTTACATGTGTATTTCGTGGATCTCTTTGCTAGCCTTATTTCTGTGGAATCTGAGAACAGACGTTTCGGATCACATTGAAGACTATAGGGCCAAAGGAAATATCCTCCTATAAAAAAGAGAGAGAAGCTGTCTGAGAAACTTCTTTGGGTTCTGTGAAATCATCTCACAGAGTTACAGCTTTCCCCTCAAGAAGCCTTTCGCTAAGACAGTTCTTGTGGAATTGGCAAAGATATATTTGGAAGCCCATAGAGGGCTATTGTGAAAAAGGAAATATCCTCAGATGAAATCTGGAAAGAAGCTTTCTGAGAAACTGCTTAGAGTTCTGTTAATTCATCTCACAGAGTTACATGTGTATTTCGTGGATCTCTTTGCTAGCCTTATTTCTTTGGAATCTGAGAACAGATATTTGGGATCTCTTTGAAGACTATAGGGCCAAAGGAAATATCCTCCGATAACAAAGAGAAAGAAGCTTTCTGAGAAACTTCTTTGTGTTCTGTGAAATCATCTCACAGAGTTACAGCTTTCCCCTCAAGAAGCCTTTCTCTAAGACAGTTCTTGTGGAATTGGCAAAGTGGTATTTGGAAGCCCGTAGAGGGCTATGGTGAAAAAGGAAATATACTCAGATGAAATCTGGAAAGAAGCTTTCTTTGAAACTGCTTAGTGTTCTGTTAATTCATCTCACAGAGTTATATGTGTATTTCGTGGATCTCTTTGCTAGCCTTATTTCTGGGGAATCTGAGAACAGATATTTCGGATCCCTTTGAAGACTATAGGGCCAAAGGAAATATCCTCCGATAACAAAGAGAAAGAAGCTTTCTGAGAAACTTCTTTGTGTTCTGTGAAATCATCTCACAGAGTTACAGCTTTCCCCTCAAAAAGCCTTTCGCTCCGACAGTTCTTGTGGAATTGGCAAAGTGATATATGGAAGCCCATAGAGGGCTATGGTGAAAAAGGAAATATCCTCAGATGAAATCTGGAAAGAAGCTTTCTGAGAAACTGCTTAGTGTTCTGTTAATTCGTCTCACAGAGTTACATCTCTATTTCGTGGATCTTTTGCTAGCCTTATTTCCGTGGAATCTGAGAACAGATATTTCGGATCGCATTGAAGACTTAGGGCCAAAGGAAATATCCTCCGATAACAAAGAGAAAGAAGCTTTCTGAGAAACTGCTTAGTGTTCTGTTAATTCATCTCACAGAGTTACATGTGTATTCCGTGGATCTCTTTGCTAGCCTTATTTCTGTGGAATCTGAGAACAGGTATTTCGGATCCTTTTGAAAACCATAGGGTCAAAGGAAATATCCTCCGATAACCAGGAGAGAGAAGCTTTCTCGGAAACTTCTCTGTGTTCTGTGAAATCATCTCACAGAGTTACAGCTTTCCCTTCAAGAAGCCTTTCCCTAAGACACTTCTTGTGGAATTGGCAAAGTGATATTTGGTAGCACATAGAGGGCTATGGTGAAAAAGGAAATATCCTCAGATGAAACCTGGAAAGAAGCTTTCTGAGAAACTGCTTAGTGTTCTCTTAATTCATCTCACAGAGTTACATGTGTTTTTCGTGCATCTCTTTGCTAGCCTTATTTGTGTGGAATCTGAGAACAGATATTTCGGATCCCTTTGAAGACTATAGGGCCAAAGGAAATATCCTCTGAAAACAAAGAGAAAGAAGCTTTCTGAGAAACTTCTTAGTGCTCTGTGAAATCACCTCACAGAGATACAGCTTTCGCCTCAAGAAGCCTTTCGCTAAGACACTTCCTGTGGAATTGGTAAAGTGATATTTGGAAGCCAGTAGAGGGCTGTGGTGAAAAAGGAAATATCCTCAGATGAAATCTGGAAAGAAGCTTTCTGAGAAACTGCTTAATGTTCTGTTAATTCATCTCACAGAGTTACATGTGTATTTCGTGGATCTGTTTTCTAGCCTTATTTCTGACGAATCTGAGAACAGATATTTCTGATCCCTTTGAAGACTATAGGGCCAAAGGAAATATCCTCCGATAACAAAGAGACAGAAGCTTTCTGAGAAACTTCTTTGTGTTCTGTGAAATCATCTCACAGAATTACAGCTTTCCCCTCAAAAAGCCTTTCGCTAAGACAGTTCCTGTGAAATTGGTAAAGTGATATTTGGAAGCCAGTAAAGGGCTACGGTGAAAAAGGAAATATCCTCAGATGAAATCTGGAAAGAAGCTTTCTGAGAAACTGCTTAGTGTTCTGTTAATTCATCTCACAGAGTTACATGTGTATATCGTGGATCTCTTTGCTAGCCTTATTTCTGTGGAATCTGAGAACAGATATTTCGGATCCCTTTGAAGACTATAGGGCCCAAAGAAATATCCTCCGATAACAAAGAGAAAGAAGCTTTCTGAGAAACTTCTTTGTGTTCTGTGAAATCATCTCACACAGTTACAGCTTTCCCCTCAAGATGACTTTCGCTAAGACAGTTCCTGTGGAATTGGCAAAGTGATAATTGGAAGCCAATAGAGGGATATGGTGAAAAAGGAAATATCCAAAGATGAAATCTGGAAGAAGCTTTCTGAGAAACTGCTTAGTGTTCTGTTAATTCATCTCACAGAGTTACATGTGTATTTCGTATTTCTCTTTTCTAGCCTTATTTCTCAGGAATCTGAGAAGAGATATTTCGGATCCCTTTGAAGACTCTAGGGCCAAAGGAAATATCCTCCGATAACAAAGAGAAAGAAGCTTTCTGAGAAACTTCTTTGTGTTCCGTGAAATCATCTCACAGAGTTACAGCTTTCCCCTCAAGAAGCCTTTCGCTAAGACAGTTCCTGTGGAATTGGCAAAGTGATATTTGGAAGCCAGTAGAGGGCTATGGTGAAAAAGGAAATATCCTCAGATGAAATCTGGAAAGAAGCTTTCTGAGAAACTGCTTAGTGTTCTGTTAATTCATCTCACAGACTTACTTGTGTATTACGTGGATATCTTTTCTAGCCTTATTTCTGAGTAATCTGAGAACAGATATTTCCTATCCCTTTGAAGACTCTAGGGCCAAAGGAAATATCCTCCGATAACAAAGAGAAAGAAGCTTTCTGAGAAACTTCTTTGTGTTCTGTGAAATCATCTCACAGAGTTACAGCTTTCCCCTCAAGAAGCCTTTCGCTAAGACACTTCTTGTGGAATTGGCAAAGAGATATTTGGAAGCCCATAGACGTCTACGGTCAAAAAGGAAATATCCTGAGATGAAATCTGGAAAGAAGCTTTCTGAGAAACTGCTTAGTGTTCTGTTAATTCATCGCACAGAGTTACACGTGTATTTCGTGGATCTCTTTGCTAGCCTTATTTCGGTGGAATCTGAGTACCGATATTTCTGATCCCATTGAAGACTATGGGGCCAAAGGAAATATCCTCTGATAACAAAGAGAAAGAAGCTTTCTGAGAAACTTCTTTAAGTTCTGTGAAATCATCTCACAGAGTTACAGCTTTCACTTTAAGAAGCCTTTCGCTAAGACAGTTCTTGTGGAATTGGCAAAGTGATATTTGAATCCCACAGTGGGCTATGGTGAAAAAGGCAATCTCCTCAGATGAAATCTGGAAAGAAGCTTTCTGAGAAACTGCTTAGTGTTCTGTTAATTCATCTCACAGAGTTACATGTGTATTTCGTGGATCTCTTTGGTAGCCTTATTTCTGTGGAATCTGAGAACAGATATTTCGGATCCCTTTGAAGACTATAGGGCCAAAGGAAATATCCTCTGATAACAAAGAGAAAGAAGCTTTCTGAGAAACTGCTTTGTGTTCTGTGAAATCATCTCACAGAGTTACAGCTTTCCCCTCAAGATGCCTTTCGCTAAGACAGTTCCTGTGGAATTGGCAAAGTGATATTTGGAAGCCAATAGAGGGCTAGGATGAAAAAGGAAATATCCTCAGATGAAATCTGGAAAGAAGCTTTCTGAGAAACTGCTTAGCGTTCTGTTAATTCAGCTCACAGAGTTACATGTGTATTTCGTATATCTCTTTTCTAGCCTTATTTCTGAGGAATCTGAGAACAGATATTTCGGATATCTTTGAAGACTCTAGGGCCAAGGGAAATATGCTCCGATAACCAAGAGAGAGAAGCTTTCAGAGAAACTTCTTTGTGTTCTGTGAAATCATCTCACAGAGTTACAGCTTTCCCCTCAAGAAGCCTTTCGCTAAGACAGTTCTTGTGGCATTGGCAAAGTGATATTTGGAAGCCCAAAGAGGGCTACGGTGAAAAAGGAAATATCATCAGATGAAATCTGGAAAGAAGCTTTCTGAGAAACTGCTTAGTGTTCTGTTAATTCATCTCACAGAGTTACATATGTATTTCGTGAATCTCTTTGCTGGCCTCATTTCTGTGGAATCTGAGTACAGATATTTCGGATCCCTTTGAAGACTATAGGGCCAAAGGAAATATCATGCCAAAACAAAGAGAAAGAAGCTTTCTGAGAAACTTCTTTGTGTTCTGTGAAATCATCTCACAGAGTTACAGCTTTCCCCTCAAGAAGCCTTTCGCTAAGACAGTTCCTGTGGAAATGGCAAAGTGATATTTGGAAGCCCACAGAGGGCTACGGTGAAACAGGAAATATCTTCAGATGAAATCTGCAAAGAAGCTTTCTGAGAAACTGCTTAGTGTTCTGTCAATTCATCTCACAGAGTTACATGTGTATTTCGTGGATCTCTTTGCTAGCCTTATTTCTTTGGAATGTGAGAACAGATATTTGGGACCTCTTTGATGACTATAGGGCCAAAGAAAATATCCTCCGATAACAAAGAGAAAGAAGCTTTCTGAGAAACTTCTTTGTGTTCTGTGAAATCATCTCACAGAGTTACAGCTTTCTCCTCAAGAAGCCTTTCGCTAAGACAGTTCTTGGGAAATTGGCAAAGTGATATTTGAAAGCCCGTAGAGGGCTACGGTGAAAAAGGAAATATCCTCAGATGAAATCTGGAAATAAGCTTTCTGTGAAACTGCTTAGTGTTCTGTTAATTCATCTCACAGAGTTACATGTGTATTTCGTGGATCTCTTTGCTAGCCTTATTTCTGTGGAATCTGAGAACAGATATATCGGATCCCTTTGAAGACTATAGGGCCAAAGGAAATATCCTCCGATAACAAAGAGAAAGAAGCTTTCTGAGAAACTGCTTTGTGTTCTGTGAAATCATCTCACAGAGTTACAGCTTTCCCCTCCAGAAGCCTTTCGCTAAGACAGTTCCTGTGGAATTGGCAAAGTGATATTTGGAAGCGCTTAGAGGGCTATGGTGAAAAAGGAAATATCCTCAGATGAAATCTAGAAAGAAATTTTCTGAGAAACTGCTTAGTGTTCTGTTAATTCATCTCACAGAGTTACATGTGTATTTCGTGGATCTCTTTTCTAGCCTTATTTCTGTGGAATCTGAGAACAGATATTTCGGATCCCTTTGAAGACTATAGTGCCAAAGGAAATATCCTCCGATAAAAAAGAGAAAGAAGCTTTCTGAGAAACTTCTTTGTGTTCTGTGAAATCATCTCACAGAGTTACAGCTTTCCCCTCAAGAAGCCTTTGGCTAAGACACTTCCTGTGGAATTGGCAAAGTGGTATTTGGAAGCCCTTGGAGGGCTATGGTGAAAAAGGAAATATCCTCAGATGAAATCTGGAAAGAAGCTTTCTGAGAAACTGCTTAGTGTTCGGTTAATTCATCTCACAGAGTGACATGTGTATTTGGTGGATCTCTTTGCTAGCCAAATTTCTGTGGAATCTGAGAACAGATATTTCGGATCCCTTTGAAGACTCTAGGGCCAAAGGAAATATCCCCCGATAACAAAGAGATAGAAGCTTTCTGATAAACTTCTTTGTGTTCTGTGAAATGATCTCGCAGAGTTACAGCTTTCTCCTCAAGAAGCCTTTCGCTAAGACAGTTCTTGTGGAATTGGCAAAGTGATATTTGGAAGCCCTTAGAGGGCTTTGGTGAAAAAGGAAATATCCTCAGATGAAATCTGGAAAGAAGCTTTCTGAGAATCTGCTTAGTGTTCTCTTTATTCATCTCACAGAGTTACATGTGTATTTCGTTGATCTCTTTGCTAGCCTTATTTCTGTGGAATCTGAGAACAGATATTTCGGATCCCATTGAAGACTCTAGGTCCAAAGGAAATACCCTCCGATAACAAAGAGAAAGAAGCTTTC
This sequence comes from Macaca mulatta, assembly GCF_049350105.2. NCBI lineage: Eukaryota > Metazoa > Chordata > Mammalia > Primates > Cercopithecidae > Macaca > Macaca mulatta. The sequence continues at coordinate 49,037,397 of NC_133414.1, forward strand.
TGATAAACTTCTTTGTGTTCTGTGAAATCATCTCACAGAGTTACAGCTTTCCCCTCAAGAAGTCTTTCACTAAGACAGTTCTTGTGGAATTGGCAAACTGATATTTGGAAGCCCATAGAGGGCTACGTTGAAAAAGGAAATATCCTCAGATGAAATCTGGAAAGAAGCTTTCAGAGAAACTGCTTAGTGTTCTGTTAATTCATCTCACAGAGTTATATGGGCATTTCGTTGATCTCTTTCCTAGCCTCATTTCTGTGGAATCTGAGAACAGATATTTCGTATCCCTTTGAAGACTATAGGGCCAAAGGAAATATCCTCCGATAACAAAGAGAAAGAAGCTTTCTGAGAAACTTCTTTGTGTTCTGTGAAATCATCTCACAGAGTTACAGCTTTCCCCTCAAGAAGCCTTTCGCTAAGACAGTTCCTGTGGAATTGGCAAAGTGATATTTGGAAGCCCATAGAGGACTATGGTGAAAAAGGAAATATCCTAAGATGAAATCTGGAAAGAAGCTTTCTGAGAAACTGCTTAGTGTTCTGTTAATTCATCTCACAGTGTTACAGGTGTATTTCGTGGATCTCTTTTCTAGCCTTCTTTCTGACGAATCTGCGAACAGATATTTCGGATCCCTTTGAAGACTATAGGGCCAAAGGAAATATCCTCCGATAACAAAAAGAAAGAAGACTTCTGAGAAACTTCTTTGTGTTCTGTGAAATCATCTCACAGAGTTACATCTTTCCCCTCAAGAAGCCTTTCGCTAAGACCGTTTTTGTGGAATTGGCAAAGTGATATTTGGAAGCCCATAGAGGCGTATGGTGAAAAAGGAAATATCCTCAGATGAAATCTGGAAAGAAGCCTTCTGAGAAACTGCTTAGTGTTCTGTTAATTCATCTCACAGAGTTACATGTGTATTTCGTGGATCTCTTTGCTAGCCTCACTTCTGTGGAATCTGAGAACAGATATTTCGGATCCCTTTGAAGACTATAGGGCCAAAGGAATTATCCTCCGAAAACAAAGAGAAAGAAGCTTTCTGAGAAACTTCTTTGTGTTCTGTGAAATCATCTCACAGAGTTACAGCTTTCCCCTCAAGAAGCCTTTCGCTAAGACAGCTCCTGTGGAATTGGCAAAGTGATATTTGGAAGCCAGTAGAGGGCTGTGGTGAAAAAGGAAATATCCTCAGATGAAATCTGGAAAGAAGCTTTCTGAGAAACTGCTTAGTGTTCTGTTAATTCATCTCACAGAGTTACATGTGTATTTCGTGGATCTCTTTTCTAGCCTTCTTTCTGAGGAATCTGAGAACAGATATTTCGGATCCCTTTGAAGACTATAGGGCCAAAGGAAATATCCTCCGATAACAAAGAGAAAGAAGATTTCTGAGAAACTTCTTTGTGTTCTGTGAAATCATCTCACAGAGTTACATCTTTGCCCTCAAGAAGCCTTTCGGTAAGACAGTTCTTGTGGAATTGGCAAAGTGATATTTGGAAGCCCATAGAGGACTATGGCGAAAAAGGAAATATCCTCAGATGAAATCTGGAAAGAAGCTTTCTGAGAAACCGCTCAGTGTTCTGTCAATTCATCTCACAGAGTTACAAGTGTATTTCGTGGATCTCTTTGCTACCCTTAATTCTTTGGAATCTGAGAACAGATATTTCGGATCCCTTTGAAGACTATAGGGCCAAAGGAAATATTCTCCGATAACAAAGAGAAAGAAGCTTTCTTATAAACTTCTTTGTGTTCTGTTAAATCATCTCACAGGGATACAGCTTGCTCCTCAAGAAGCCTTTCGCTAAGACAGTTCTTGTGGAACTGGCAAAGTGATATTTGGAAGCCCATAGAGGGCTATGGTGAAAAAGGAAATATCCTCAGATGAAATCTGGAAAGAAGCTTTCTGAGAAACTGCTCAGTGTTTTGTTAATTCATCTCACAGAGTTACATGTGTATTTCGTGGATCTCTTTTCTAGCCTTATTTCTGAGGAATTCGAGAACAGATATTTCGGATCCCTTTGAAGACTCTAGGGCCAAAGGAAATATCCTCCGATAACAAAGAGAAAGAAGCTTTCTGAGAAACTTCTTTGTGTTCTGTGAAATCACCTCACAGAGTTACAACTTTCCCCTCAAGAAGCCTTTCGCTAAGACAGTTCTTGTGGAATGGCAAAGTGATATTTTGAAACCCATAGAGGGCTATGGTGAAAAAGGAAATATCCTCAGATGAAATCTGAAAAGAAGCTTTCTGAGAAACTGCTAAGTGTTCTGTTAATTCATCTCACAGAGTTACATGTGTATTTCGTGGATCTCTTTGCTAGCCTTATTTTTGTAGAATTTGAGAAGTGTTATTCGGATCCCTTTGAAGGCTATAGGGCCAAAGGAAATATCCTACGATAACAAAGAGAAAGAAGCTTTCTGAGAAACTTCTTTGTGTTCTGTGCAATCACCTCACAGAGTTACTGCTTTCCCCTCAAGAAGCCTTTCGCTAAGACAGTTTCTGGGGAATTGGCAAAGTGATATTTGGAAGCCAGTATGGGCTATGGTGAAAAAGGAAATATCCTCAGATGAAATCTGTAAAGAAGCTCTCTGAGAAACTGCTTAGTATTCTGTTAATTCATCTCACAGAGTTACATGTGTATTTCGTGGATATCTTTGCTAGCCTTATTTCTGTGGAATCTGAGTACAGATATTTCGGATCCCTTTGAAGACTATAGGGCCAAAGGAAATATCCTCCGATAACAAAGGGAAAGAAGCTTTCTGAGAAACTTCTTTGTTTTCTGTGAAATCATCTCACAGAGTTACAGCTTTCCCCTCAAGAAGCCTTTCGATAAGACAGTTCCTGTGGAATTTGCAAAATGATATTTGGAAGCCCATAGAGGGCTATGGTGAAAAAGGAAATATCCTCAGATGAAATCTGGAAAGAAGCTTTCTGAGAAACTGCTTAGTGTTCTGTTAATTCACCTCACAGAGTTACATGTGTATTTCGTGGATCTCTTTGGTAGCCTCATTTCTGTGGAATCTGAGAACAGATATTTCGGATACCATTGAAGACTATAGGGCCAAAGGAAATATCCTCAGATAACAAAGAGAAAGAAGCTTTCTGGGAAACTTCTCTGTGTTCTGTGAAATCATCTCACAGAGTTACAGCTTTCCTCTCTAGAAGACTTTCGCTAAGACAGTTCTTGTGGAATTGGCAAAGTGATATTTGGAAGCCCATAGTGGGCTACAGTGAAAAAGGAAATATCCTCAGATGAAATCTGCAAAGAAGCTGTCTGAGAAACTGCTTAGTGTTCTGTTAATTCACCTCACAGAGTTACATGTGTAATTCGTGGATCTCTTTGCTAGCCTTTTTCTGTGGAATCTGAGTACAGATATTTCGGATCCCTTTGAAGACTATAGGGCCAAAGGAAATATCTTCCGATAACAAAAAGAAAGAAGCTTTGTGAGAAACTTCTTTGTGTTTTGTGAAATCATCTCACCGAGTTACATCTTTCCCCTCAAGAAGCCTTTCGTTAAGACAGTTCTTGTGGAATTGACAAAGTGATATTTAGAAGCCTATAGAGGGCTATGGTGAAAAAGGAAATATCCTCAGATGAAATCTGGAAAGAAGCTTTCTGAGATACTGCTTAGTGTTCTGTTAATTCATCTCACAGAGTTACATGTGTATTTCGTGGATCTCTTTTCTAGCATTATTTCTGAGGAATCTGAGAACAGATATTTCAGATCCCTTTGAAGAGTATAGGGCCAAAGTAAATATCCTCCGATAACAAAGAGAAAGAAGCTTTCTGAGAAACTTCTTTGTGTTCTGTGAAATCATCTCACCGAGTTACATCTTTCCCCTCAAGAAGCCTTTCGCTAAGACAGTTCTTGTGGAATTGGCAAAGTGATATTTGGAAGCCTGTAGAAGGCTATGGTGAAAAAGGAAATATCCTCAGATGAAATCTGGAAAGAAGCTTTCTGAGAAACTGCTTAGTGTTCTGTTAATTCATCTCACAGAGTAACATGTGTATGTCTTGGATCTCTTTGCTAGCTTTATTTGTGTGGAATCTGAGAACAGATATTTCGGATCCCTTTGAAGACTATAGGGCCAAAGGAAATATCCTCCGATAACAAAGAGAAAGAAGCTTTCTGAGAAACTTCTTTGTGTTCTGTGCAATCATCTCACAGAGTTACTGCTTTCCCCTCAAGAAGCCTTTCGCTAAGACAGTTCCTGTGGAATTGGCAAAGTGATATTTGGAAGCCAGTAAGGGCTATGGTGAAAAAGGAAATATCCTCAGATGAAATCTGTAAAGAAGCTCTCTGAGAAACTGCTTAGTGTTCTGTTAATTCATCTCACAGAGTTACATGTGTATTTCGTGGATATCTTTGCTAGCCTTATTTCTGTGGAATCTGAGTACAGATATTTCGGATCCCTTTGAAGACTATAGGGCCAAAGGAAATATCCTCCGATAACAAAGAGAAAGAAGCTTTCTGAGAAACTTCTTTGTGTTCTGTGAAATCATCTCACAGAGTTACAGCTTTCCCCTCAACAAGCCTTTCGCTAAGACAGTTCCTGTGGAATTGGCAAAGTGATATTTGGAAGCCCTTAGAGGGCTATGGTGAAAAAGGAAATATCCTCAGATGAAATCTGGAAAGAAGCTTTGTGAGAAACTGCTTAGTGTTCTGTTAATTCATCTCAGAGAGTTACATCTGTATTTCGTGGATCTCTTTGCTAGCCTTATTTCTTTGGAATCTGAGAACAGATATTTCGGATCCCTTTGAAGACTATAGGGCCAAAGGAAATATCCTCCGATAACAAAGAGAAAGAAGCTTTCTGAGAAACTTCATTGTGTTCTGTGAAATCATCTCACAGAGTTACAGATTTCCCCTCAAGAAGACTTTCGCTAAGACAGTTCTTGAGGAATTGGCGAAGTGATATTTGGAAGCGCGTAGAGGGCTATGGTTAAAAAGGAAATATCCTCAGATGAAATCTGGAAAGAAGCTTTCTGAGAAAATGCTTAGTGTTCTGTTAATTCATCTCACGGAGTTACATGTGTATTTCGTTGATCGCTTTGGTAGCCTCATTTCTGTGGAATCTGAGAACAGATATTTCGGATCCCTTTGAAGACTATAGGGCCTAAGGAAATATCCTCCGATAACAAAGAGAAAGACGCTTTCTGATAAACTTCTTTGTGTTCTGTGAAATCATCTCACAGAGTTACAGCTTTCTCCTCAAGAAGCCTTTCGCTAAGACAGTTCTTGTGGAATTGGCAAAGTGATATTTGGAAGCCCTTAGAGGGCTTTGGTGAAAAAGGAAATATCCTCAGATGAAATCTGGAAAGAAGCTTTCTGAGAAACTGCTTAGTGTTCTGTTAAATCATCTCACAGAGTTACATGTGTATTTCGTGCATCTCTTTGCTGGCCTTATTTCTGAGGAATCTGAGAACAGATATTTCGGATCCCTTTGAAGACTATAGGGCCAAAGGAAATTTCCTCCGAAAACAAAGAGAAAGAAGCTTTCTGAGAAACGTCTTTGTGTTCTGTGAAATCATCTCACAGAGTTACAGCTTTCCCCTCAAGAAGCCTTTCGCTAAGACAGTTCCTGTGGAATTGGCAAAGTGATATTTGGAAGCCCTTAGAGGGCTATGGTGAAAAAGGAAATATCCTCAGATGAAATCTGGAAAGAAGCTTTCTGAGAAACTGCTCAGTGTTTTGTTAATTCATCTCACAGAGTTACATGTGTATTTCGTGGATCTCTTTTCTAGCCTTATTTCTGAGGAATCCGAGAACAGATATTTCGGATCCCTTTGAAGACTCTAGGGCCAAAGGAAATATCCTCCGATAACAAAGAGAAAGAAGCTTTCTGAGAAACTTCTTTGTGTTCTGTGAAATCACCTCACAGAGTTACAACTTTCCCCTCAAGAAGCCTTTCGCTAAGACAGTTATTGTGAAATGGCAAAGTGATATTTGGAAACCCATAGAGGGCTATGGTGAAAAAGGAAATATCCTCAGATGAAATCTGGAAAGAAGCTTTCTGAGAAACTGCTAGTGATCTGTTAATTCATCTCACAGAGTTACATGTGTATTTCGTGGATCTCTTTGCTAGCCTTATTTTTGTAGAATCTGAGAAGAGTTATTCGGATCCCTTTGAAGACAATAGGGCCAAAGGAAATATCCTACGATAACAAAGAGAAAGAAGCTTTCTGAGAAACTTCTTTGTGTTTTGTGCAATCACCTCACAGAGTTACTGCTTTCCCCTCAAGAAGCCTTTCGCTAAGACAGTTCCTGTGGAATTGGCAAAGTGACAATTGGAAGCCAGTATGGGCTACGGTGAAAAAGGAAATATCCTCAGATGAAATCTGTAAAGAAGCTCTCTGAGAAACTGCTTAGTGTTCTGTTAATTCATCTCACAGAGTTACATGTGTATTTCGTGGATCTCTTTGCTAGCCTTATTTCTGTGGAATCTGAGTACAGATATTTCGGATCCCTTTGAAGACTATAGGGCCAAAGGAAATATCCTCCGATAACAAAGGGAAAGAAGCTTTCTGAGAAACTTCTTTGTGTTCTGTGAAATCATCTCACAGAGTTACAGATTTCCCCTCAAGAAGCCTTTCGATAAGACAGTTCCTGTGGAATTGGCAAAGTGATATTTGGAAGCCCATAGAGGGCTATGGTGAAAAAGGAAATATCCTCAGATGAAATCTGGAAAGAAGCTTTGTGAGAAACTGCTTAGTGTTCTGTTAATTCATCTCAGAGAGTTACATCTGTATTTCGTGGATCTCTTTGCTAGCCTTATTTCTTTGGAATCTGAGAACAGATATTTCGGATCCCTTTGAAGACTATAGGGCCAAAGGAAATATCCTCCGATAACAAAGAGAAAGAAGCTTTCTGAGAAACTTCTTTCTGTTCTGTGAAATCATCTCACAGAGTTACAGATTTCCCTTCAAGAAGACTTTCGCTAAGACAGTTCTTGAGGAATTGGCGAAGTGATATTTGGAAGCGCGTAGAGTGCTATGGTGAAAAAGGAAATATCCTCAGATGAAATCTGGAAAGAAGCTTTCTGAGAAACTGCTAAGTGTTCTGTTAATTCATCTCACAGAGTTACCTGTGTATTTCGTGGATATCTTTGCTAGCCTTATTTCTGTGGAATCTGAGTACAGATATTTCGGATCCCTTTGAAGACTATAGGGCCAAAGGAAATATCCTCCGATAACAAAGAGAAAGACGCTTTCTGATAAACTTCTTTGTGTTCTGTGAAATCATCTCACAGAGTTACAGCTTTCCCCTCAAGAAGCCTTTCGCTAAGACAGTTCTTGTGGAATTGGCAAGGTGATATTTGGAAGCCCATAGAGGGCTAGGGTGAAAAAGGAAATATCCTCAGATGAAATCTGGAAAGAAGCTTTCTGAGAAACATTTTAGTGTTCTTTTAATTCCTCTCACAGAGTTACCTGTGTATTTCGTGGATCTCTTTGCTAGCCTTATTTCTGTGGAATCTGAGAACAGATATTTCGGATCCCTTTGAAGACTATAGGGCCAAAGGAAATATCCTCCGATAACAAAGAGAAAGAAGCTTTCTGATAATCTTCTTTGTGTTCTGTGAAATCATCTCACAGAGTTACAGCTTTCCCCTCAAGAAGCCTTTCGCTAAGACAGTTATTGTGGAATTGGCAAACTGATATTTGGAAGCCCATAGAGGGCTATGGCGAAAAAGGAAATATCCTCAGATGAAATCTGGAAAGAAGCTTTCTGAGAAACTCTTTAGTGTTCTGTTAATTCATCTCACAGAGTTACATGTTTATTTCGTGGATATCTTTGCTAGCCTTATTTCTTTGGAATCTGAGAACAGATATTTCGGATCCCTTTGAAGACTATAGGGCCAAAGGAAATATCCTCCGATAACAAAGAGAAAGAAGCTTTCTGAGAAACTTCTTTGTGTTCTGTGAAATCATCTCACAGAGTTACAGCTTTTCCCTCAAGAAGCCTTTCGCTAAGACAGTTCTTGTGGAATTGGCAAAGTGATATTTGGAAGCCCAAAGAGGGCTACGGTGAAAAAGGAAATATCCTCAGATGAAATCTGGAAAGAAGCTTTCTGAGAAACTGCTTAGTGTTCTGTTAATTCATCTCACAGAGTTACATGTATATTTCGTGAATCTCTTTGCTAGCCTCATTTCTGTGGAATCTGAGTACAGATATTTCGGATCCCTTTGAAGACTATAGGGCCAAAGGAAATATCCTCCGATAACAAAGAGAAAGAAGCTTTCTGAGAAACTTCTTTGTTTTCTGTGAAATCATCTCACAGAGTTACAGCTTTCCCCTCAAGAAGCCTTTCGATAAGACAGTTCCTGTGGAATTTGCAAAATGATATTTGGAAGCCCATAGAGGGCTATGGTGAAAAAGGAAATATCCTCAGATGAAATCTGGAAAGAAGCTTTCTGAGAAACTGCTTAGTGTTCTGTTAATTCACCTCACAGAGTTACATGTGTATTTCGTGGATCTCTTTGGTAGCCTCATTTCTGTGGAATCTGAGAACAGATATTTCGGATACCATTGAAGACTATAGGGCCAAAGGAAATATCCTCAGATAACAAAGAGAAAGAAGCTTTCTGGGAAACTTCTCTGTGTTCTGTGAAATCATCTCACAGAGTTACAGCTTTCCTCTCTAGAAGACTTTCGCTAAGACAGTTCTTGTGGAATTGGCAAAGTGATATTTGGAAGCCCATAGTGGGCTACAGTGAAAAAGGAAATATCCTCAGATGAAATCTGCAAAGAAGCTGTCTGAGAAACTGCTTAGTGTTCTGTTAATTCACCTCACAGAGTTACATGTGTAATTCGTGGATCTCTTTGCTAGCCTTTTTCTGTGGAATCTGAGTACAGATATTTCGGATCCCTTTGAAGACTATAGGGCCAAAGGAAATATCTTCCGATAACAAAAAGAAAGAAGCTTTGTGAGAAACTTCTTTGTGTTTTGTGAAATCATCTCACCGAGTTACATCTTTCCCCTCAAGAAGCCTTTCGTTAAGACAGTTCTTGTGGAATTGACAAAGTGATATTTAGAAGCCTATAGAGGGCTATGGTGAAAAAGGAAATATCCTCAGATGAAATCTGGAAAGAAGCTTTCTGAGATACTGCTTAGTGTTCTGTTAATTCATCTCACAGAGTTACATGTGTATTTCGTGGATCTCTTTTCTAGCATTATTTCTGAGGAATCTGAGAACAGATATTTCAGATCCCTTTGAAGAGTATAGGGCCAAAGTAAATATCCTCCGATAACAAAGAGAAAGAAGCTTTCTGAGAAACTTCTTTGTGTTCTGTGAAATCATCTCACCGAGTTACATCTTTCCCCTCAAGAAGCCTTTCGCTAAGACAGTTCTTGTGGAATTGGCAAAGTGATATTTGGAAGCCTGTAGAAGGCTATGGTGAAAAAGGAAATATCCTCAGATGAAATCTGGAAAGAAGCTTTCTGAGAAACTGCTTAGTGTTCTGTTAATTCATCTCACAGAGTAACATGTGTATGTCTTGGATCTCTTTGCTAGCTTTATTTGTGTGGAATCTGAGAACAGATATTTCGGATCCCTTTGAAGACTATAGGGCCAAAGGAAATATCCTCCGATAACAAAGAGAAAGAAGCTTTCTGAGAAACTTCTTTGTGTTCTGTGCAATCATCTCACAGAGTTACTGCTTTCCCCTCAAGAAGCCTTTCGCTAAGACAGTTCCTGTGGAATTGGCAAAGTGATATTTGGAAGCCAGTAAGGGCTATGGTGAAAAAGGAAATATCCTCAGATGAAATCTGTAAAGAAGCTCTCTGAGAAACTGCTTAGTGTTCTGTTAATTCATCTCACAGAGTTACATGTGTATTTCGTGGATATCTTTGCTAGCCTTATTTCTGTGGAATCTGAGTACAGATATTTCGGATCCCTTTGAAGACTATAGGGCCAAAGGAAATATCCTCCGATAACAAAGAGAAAGAAGCTTTCTGAGAAACTTCTTTGTGTTCTGTGAAATCATCTCACAGAGTTACAGCTTTCCCCTCAACAAGCCTTTCGCTAAGACAGTTCCTGTGGAATTGGCAAAGTGATATTTGGAAGCCCTTAGAGGGCTATGGTGAAAAAGGAAATATCCTCAGATGAAATCTGGAAAGAAGCTTTGTGAGAAACTGCTTAGTGTTCTGTTAATTCATCTCAGAGAGTTACATCTGTATTTCGTGGATCTCTTTGCTAGCCTTATTTCTTTGGAATCTGAGAACAGATATTTCGGATCCCTTTGAAGACTATAGGGCCAAAGGAAATATCCTCCGATAACAAAGAGAAAGAAGCTTTCTGAGAAACTTCATTGTGTTCTGTGAAATCATCTCACAGAGTTACAGATTTCCCCTCAAGAAGACTTTCGCTAAGACAGTTCTTGAGGAATTGGCGAAGTGATATTTGGAAGCGCGTAGAGGGCTATGGTTAAAAAGGAAATATCCTCAGATGAAATCTGGAAAGAAGCTTTCTGAGAAAATGCTTAGTGTTCTGTTAATTCATCTCACGGAGTTACATGTGTATTTCGTTGATCGCTTTGGTAGCCTCATTTCTGTGGAATCTGAGAACAGATATTTCGGATCCCTTTGAAGACTATAGGGCCTAAGGAAATATCCTCCGATAACAAAGAGAAAGACGCTTTCTGATAAACTTCTTTGTGTTCTGTGAAATCATCTCACAGAGTTACAGCTTTCTCCTCAAGAAGCCTTTCGCTAAGACAGTTCTTGTGGAATTGGCAAAGTGATATTTGGAAGCCCTTAGAGGGCTTTGGTGAAAAAGGAAATATCCTCAGATGAAATCTGGAAAGAAGCTTTCTGAGAAACTGCTTAGTGTTCTGTTAAATCATCTCACAGAGTTACATGTGTATTTCGTGCATCTCTTTGCTGGCCTTATTTCTGAGGAATCTGAGAACAGATATTTCGGATCCCTTTGAAGACTATAGGGCCAAAGGAAATTTCCTCCGAAAACAAAGAGAAAGAAGCTTTCTGAGAAACGTCTTTGTGTTCTGTGAAATCATCTCACAGAGTTACAGCTTTCCCCTCAAGAAGCCTTTCGCTAAGACAGTTCCTGTGGAATTGGCAAAGTGATATTTGGAAGCCCTTAGAGGGCTATGGTGAAAAAGGAAATATCCTCAGATGAAATCTGGAAAGAAGCTTTCTGAGAAACTGCTCAGTGTTTTGTTAATTCATCTCACAGAGTTACATGTGTATTTCGTGGATCTCTTTTCTAGCCTTATTTCTGAGGAATCCGAGAACAGATATTTCGGATCCCTTTGAAGACTCTAGGGCCAAAGGAAATATCCTCCGATAACAAAGAGAAAGAAGCTTTCTGAGAAACTTCTTTGTGTTCTGTGAAATCACCTCACAGAGTTACAACTTTCCCCTCAAGAAGCCTTTCGCTAAGACAGTTATTGTGAAATGGCAAAGTGATATTTGGAAACCCATAGAGGGCTATGGTGAAAAAGGAAATATCCTCAGATGAAATCTGGAAAGAAGCTTTCTGAGAAACTGCTAGTGATCTGTTAATTCATCTCACAGAGTTACATGTGTATTTCGTGGATCTCTTTGCTAGCCTTATTTTTGTAGAATCTGAGAAGAGTTATTCGGATCCCTTTGAAGACAATAGGGCCAAAGGAAATATCCTACGATAACAAAGAGAAAGAAGCTTTCTGAGAAACTTCTTTGTGTTTTGTGCAATCACCTCACAGAGTTACTGCTTTCCCCTCAAGAAGCCTTTCGCTAAGACAGTTCCTGTGGAATTGGCAAAGTGACAATTGGAAGCCAGTATGGGCTACGGTGAAAAAGGAAATATCCTCAGATGAAATCTGTAAAGAAGCTCTCTGAGAAACTGCTTAGTGTTCTGTTAATTCATCTCACAGAGTTACATGTGTATTTCGTGGATCTCTTTGCTAGCCTTATTTCTGTGGAATCTGAGTACAGATATTTCGGATCCCTTTGAAGACTATAGGGCCAAAGGAAATATCCTCCGATAACAAAGGGAAAGAAGCTTTCTGAGAAACTTCTTTGTGTTCTGTGAAATCATCTCACAGAGTTACAGATTTCCCCTCAAGAAGCCTTTCGATAAGACAGTTCCTGTGGAATTGGCAAAGTGATATTTGGAAGCCCATAGAGGGCTATGGTGAAAAAGGAAATATCCTCAGATGAAATCTGGAAAGAAGCTTTGTGAGAAACTGCTTAGTGTTCTGTTAATTCATCTCAGAGAGTTACATCTGTATTTCGTGGATCTCTTTGCTAGCCTTATTTCTTTGGAATCTGAGAACAGATATTTCGGATCCCTTTGAAGACTATAGGGCCAAAGGAAATATCCTCCGATAACAAAGAGAAAGAAGCTTTCTGAGAAACTTCTTTCTGTTCTGTGAAATCATCTCACAGAGTTACAGATTTCCCTTCAAGAAGACTTTCGCTAAGACAGTTCTTGAGGAATTGGCGAAGTGATATTTGGAAGCGCGTAGAGTGCTATGGTGAAAAAGGAAATATCCTCAGATGAAATCTGGAAAGAAGCTTTCTGAGAAACTGCTAAGTGTTCTGTTAATTCATCTCACAGAGTTACCTGTGTATTTCGTGGATATCTTTGCTAGCCTTATTTCTGTGGAATCTGAGTACAGATATTTCGGATCCCTTTGAAGACTATAGGGCCAAAGGAAATATCCTCCGATAACAAAGAGAAAGACGCTTTCTGATAAACTTCTTTGTGTTCTGTGAAATCATCTCACAGAGTTACAGCTTTCCCCTCAAGAAGCCTTTCGCTAAGACAGTTCTTGTGGAATTGGCAAGGTGATATTTGGAAGCCCATAGAGGGCTAGGGTGAAAAAGGAAATATCCTCAGATGAAATCTGGAAAGAAGCTTTCTGAGAAACATTTTAGTGTTCTTTTAATTCCTCTCACAGAGTTACCTGTGTATTTCGTGGATCTCTTTGCTAGCCTTATTTCTGTGGAATCTGAGAACAGATATTTCGGATCCCTTTGAAGACTATAGGGCCAAAGGAAATATCCTCCGATAACAAAGAGAAAGAAGCTTTCTGATAATCTTCTTTGTGTTCTGTGAAATCATCTCACAGAGTTACAGCTTTCCCCTCAAGAAGCCTTTCGCTAAGACAGTTATTGTGGAATTGGCAAACTGATATTTGGAAGCCCATAGAGGGCTATGGCGAAAAAGGAAATATCCTCAGATGAAATCTGGAAAGAAGCTTTCTGAGAAACTCTTTAGTGTTCTGTTAATTCATCTCACAGAGTTACATGTTTATTTCGTGGATATCTTTGCTAGCCTTATTTCTTTGGAATCTGAGAACAGATATTTCGGATCCCTTTGAAGACTATAGGGCCAAAGGAAATATCCTCCGATAACAAAGAGAAAGAAGCTTTCTGAGAAACTTCTTTGTGTTCTGTGAAATCATCTCACAGAGTTACAGCTTTTCCCTCAAGAAGCCTTTCGCTAAGACAGTTCTTGTGGAATTGGCAAAGTGATATTTGGAAGCCCAAAGAGGGCTACGGTGAAAAAGGAAATATCCTCAGATGAAATCTGGAAAGAAGCTTTCTGAGAAACTGCTTAGTGTTCTGTTAATTCATCTCACAGAGTTACATGTATATTTCGTGAATCTCTTTGCTAGCCTCATTTCTGTGGAATCTGAGTACAGATATTTCGGATCCCTTTGAAGACTATAGGGCCAAAGGAAATATCCTCCGATAACAAAGAGAAAGAAGCTTTCTGAGAAACTTCTTTGTGTTCTGTGATATCATCTCACAGAGTTACAGCTTTCCCCTCAAGAAGCCTTTCGCTAAGAAAGTTCCTGTGGAATTGGCAAAGTGATATTTGGAAGCCCATAGAGGGCTATGGTGAAAAAGGAAATATTCTCAGATGAAATCTGGAAAGAAGCTTTCTGAGAAACTGCTTAGTGTTCTGTTAATTCATCTCACAGAGTTACATGTGTATTTCGTGGATCTCTTTTCTAGCTTTATTTCGGAGGAATCTGAGAACAGATATTTCGGATCCCTTTGAAGACTCTAGGGCCAAAGGAAATATCCTCCGATAACAAAGAGAAAGAAGCTTTCTGAGAAACTTCTTTGTGTTCTGTGAAATCATCTCACAGAGTTACAGCTTTCCCCTCAAGAAGCCTTTCGCTAAGACAGTTCTTGTGGAATTGGCAAGGTGATATTTGGAAGCCCATAGAGGGCTAGGGTGAAAAAGGAAATATCCTCAGATGAAATCTGGAAAGAAGCTTTCTGAGAAACATTTTAGTGTTCTTTTAATTCCTCTCACAGAGTTACCTGTGTATTTCGTGGATCTCTTTGCTAGCCTTATTTCTGTGGAATCTGAGAACAGATATTTCGGATCCCTTTGAAGACTATAGGGCCAAAGGAAATATCCTCCGATAACAAAGAGAAAGAAGCTTTCTGATAATCTTCTTTGTGTTCTGTGAAATCATCTCACAGAGTTACAGCTTTCCCCTCAAGAAGCCTTTCGCTAAGACAGTTATTGTGGAATTGGCAAACTGATATTTGGAAGCCCATAGAGGGCTATGGCGAAAAAGGAAATATCCTCAGATGAAATCTGGAAAGAAGCTTTCTGAGAAACTCTTTAGTGTTCTGTTAATTCATCTCACAGAGTTACATGTTTATTTCGTGGATATCTTTGCTAGCCTTATTTCTTTGGAATCTGAGAACAGATATTTCGGATCCCTTTGAAGACTATAGGGCCAAAGGAAATATCCTCCGATAACAAAGAGAAAGAAGCTTTCTGAGAAACTTCTTTGTGTTCTGTGAAATCATCTCACAGAGTTACAGCTTTTCCCTCAAGAAGCCTTTCGCTAAGACAGTTCTTGTGGAATTGGCAAAGTGATATTTGGAAGCCCAAAGAGGGCTACGGTGAAAAAGGAAATATCCTCAGATGAAATCTGGAAAGAAGCTTTCTGAGAAACTGCTTAGTGTTCTGTTAATTCATCTCACAGAGTTACATGTATATTTCGTGAATCTCTTTGCTAGCCTCATTTCTGTGGAATCTGAGTACAGATATTTCGGATCCCTTTGAAGACTATAGGGCCAAAGGAAATATCCTCCGATAACAAAGAGAAAGAAGCTTTCTGAGAAACTTCTTTGTGTTCTGTGATATCATCTCAGAGAGTTACAGCTTTCCCCTCAAGAAGCCTTTCGCTAAGAAAGTTCCTGTGGAACTGGCAAAGTGATATTTGGAAGCCCATAGAGGGCTATGGTGAAAAAGGAAATATTCTCAGATGAAATCTGGAAAGAAGCTTTCTGAGAAACTGCTTAGTGTTCTGTTAATTCATCTCACAGAGTTACATGTGTATTTCGTGGATCTCTTTTCTAGCTTTATTTCGGAGGAATCTGAGAACAGATATTTCGGATCCCTTTGAAGACTCTAGGGCCAAAGGAAATATCCTCCGATAACAAAGAGAAAGAAGCTTTCTGAGAAACTTCTTTGTGTTCTGTGAAATCATCTCACAGAGTTACAGCTTTCCCCTCAAGAAGCCGTTCGCTAAGACAGTTCTTGTGGAATTGGCAAGGTGATATTTGGAAGCCCATAGAGGGCTATGGTGAAAAAGGAAATATCCTCAGATGAAATCTGGAAAGAAGCTTTCTGAGAAACTGCTTAGTGTTCTTTTAATTCATCTCACAGAGTTACCTGTGTATTTCGTGGATCTCTTTGCTAGCCTTATTTCTGTGGAATCTGAGAACAGATATTTCGGATCCCTTTCAAGACTATAGGGCCAAAGGAAATAACCTCCGATAACAAAGAGAAAGAAGCTTTCTGATAATCTTCTTTGTGTTCTGTGAAATCATCTCACAGAGTTACAGCTTTCGCCTCAAGAAGCCTTTCGCTAAGACAGTTCCTGTGGAATTGGCAAAGTGATATTTGGAAGCCCCTAGAGGGATATGGTGAAAAAGAAAATATCCTCAGATGAAATCTGGAAGGAAGCTTTCTGAGAAACTGCTTAGTGTTCTGTTAATTCATCTCACAGTGTTATATCTGTATTTCGTGGATCTCTTTTCTAGCCTTATTTCTGAGGAATCTGAGAACAGATATTTCGGATCCCTTTGAAGCCTCTAGGGCGAAAGGAAATATCCTCCGATAACAAAGAGAAAGAAGCTTTCTAAGAAACTTGTTTGAGTTCTGTGAAATCATCTCACAGAGTTACAGCTTTCCTCTCAAGAAGCCTATCACTAAGACAGTTCTTGTGGAATTGGCAAAGTAATATTTGGAAGCCCGTAGAGGGCTATGGTGAAAAAGCAAATATCCTCAGATGAAATCAGGAAAGAAGCTTTCTGAGAAACTGCTTAGTGTTCTGTTAATTCATCTCACAGAGTTACATGTGTATTTCGTGGATCTCTTTTCTAGCCTTATTTGTGACGAATCTGAGAACAGATATTTCGGATCCCTTTGAAGACTCTAGGGCCAAAGAAAATATCCTCCGATAACAAAGAGAAAGAAGCTTTCTGAGAAACTTCTTTGTGTTCTGTGAAATCATCTCACAGAATTACAGCGTTCCCCTCAAAAAGCCTTTCGCTAAGACAGTTCCTGTGGAATTGGTTAAGTGATATTTGGAAGCCAGTAAAGGGCTACGGTGAAAAAGGAAATATCCTCAGATGAAATCTGGAAAGAAGCTTTCTGAGAAACTCCTTAGTGTTCTGTTAATTCATCTCACAGAGTTACATGTGAATATCGTGGATCTCTTTGCTAGCCTTATTTCTGTGGAATCTGAGAACAGATATTTCGGATCCCTTTGAAGACTATAGGGCCAAAAGAAATATCCTCCGATAACAAAGAGAAAGAAGCTTTCTGAGAAACTTCTTTGTGTTCTGTGAAATCATCTCACAGAGTTACAGCTTTCCCCTCAAGATGACTTTCGCTAAGACAGTTCCTGTGGAATTGGCAAAGTGATATTTGGAAGCCAATAGAGGGATATGGTGAAAAAGGAAATATCCAAAGATGAAATCTGGAAGAAGCTTTCTGAGAAACTGCTTAGTGTTCTGTTAATTCATCTCACAGAGTTACATGTGTATTTCGTGGATCTCTTTTCTAGCCTTATTTCTGAGGAATCTGAGAACAGATATTTCGGATCCCTTTGAAGACTCTAGGGCCAAAGGAAATATCCTCCGATAACAAAGAGAATGAAGCTTTCTGAGAAACTTCTTTGTGTTCTGTGAAATCATCTCACAGAGTTACAGCTTTCCCCTCAAGAAGCCTTTCGCTAAGACACTTCTTGTGGAATTGGCAAAGAGATATTTGGAAGCCCATAGACGTCTTCGGTCAAAAAGGAAATATCCTGAGATGAAATCTGGAAAGAAGCTTTCTGAGAAACTGCTTAGTGTTCTGTTAATTCATCGCACAGAGTTATATGTGTATTTCGTGGATCTCTTTGCTAGCCTTATTTCGGTGGAATCTGAGTACCGATATTTCGGATCCCATTGAAGACTATGGGGCCAAAGGAAATATCCTCTGATAACAAAGAGAAAGAAGCTTTCTGAGAAACTTCTTTAAGTTCTGTGAAATCATCTCACAGAGTTACAGCTTTCCCTTTAAGAAGCCTTTCGCTAAGACAGTTCTTGTGGAATTGGCAAAGTGATATTTGAATCCCATAGTGGGCTATGGTGAAAAAGGCAATCTCCTCAGATGAAATCTGGAAAGAAGCTTTCTGAGAAACTGTTTGTGTTCTGTTAATTCATCTCACAGTGTTACATGTGTATTTCGTGGATCTCTTTGGTAGCCTTATTTCTGTGGAATCTGAGTACAGATATTTCGGATCCCTTTGAAGACACTAGGGCCAATGGAAATATCCTCCGATAACAAAGAGAAAGAAGCTTTCTGAGAAACTTCTCTGTGTTCTGTGAAATCATCTCACAGAGTTACAGCTTTCCTCACAAGAAGACTTTCGCTAAGACAGTTCTTGTGGAATTGGCAAAGTGATATTTGGAAGCCCATAGTGGGCTACTGTGAAAAAGGAAATATCCTCAGATGAAATCTGCAAAGAAGCTGTCTGAGAAACTGCTTAGTGTTCTGTTAATTCATCTCACAGAGTTACATGTGTATTTCGTGGATCTCTTTGCTAGCCTTATTTCTGTGGAATCTGAGTACAGATATTTCGGATCCCTTTGAAGACTATAGGGCCAAAGGAAATATCTTCCGATAACAAAGAGAAAGAAGATTTCTGAGAAACTTCTTTGTGTTCTGTGAAATCACCTCACCGAGTTACATCTTTCCCCTCAAGAAGCCTTTCGCTAAGACAGTTCTTGTGGAATTGGCAAAGTGATATTTGGAAGCCTATAGAGGGCTATGGTGAAAAAGGAAATATCCTCAGATGAAATCTGGAAAGAAGCTTTCTGAGAAACTGCTTAGTGTTCTGTTAATTCATCTCACAGAGTAACATGTGTATGTCTTGGATCTCTTTGCTAGCTTTATTTGTGTGGAATCTGAGAACAGATATTTCGGATCCCTTTGAAGACTATACGGCCAAAGGAAATATCCTCCGATAACAAAGAGAAAGAAGCTTTCTGAGAAACTTCTTTGTGTTCTGTGAAATCATCTCACAGAGTTACAGCTTTCTCCTCAAGAAGAGTTTCGCTAAGACAGTTCCTGTGGAATTGGCAAAGTGATATTTGGAAGCCCTTAGAGGGCTATGGTGAAAAAGGAAATATCCTCAGATGAAATCTGGAAAGAAGCTTTCTGAGAAACTGCTCAGTGTTTTGTTAATTCATCTCACAGAGTTACATGTGTATTTCGTGGATCTCTTTTCTAGCCTTATTTCTGAGGAATTCGAGAACAGATATTTCGGATCCCTTTGAAGACTCTAGGGCCAAAGGAAATATCCTCCGATAACAAAGAGAAAGAAGCTTTCTGAGAAACTTCTTTGTGTTCTGTGAAATCACCTCACAGAGTTACAACTTTCCCCTCAAGAAGCCTTTCGCTAAGACAGTTCTTGTGGAATGGCAAAGTGATATTTTGAAACCCATAGAGGGCTATGGTGAAAAAGGAAATATCCTCAGATGAAATCTGAAGAGAAGCTTTCTGAGAAACTGCTAAGTGTTCTGTTAATTCATCTCACAGAGTTACATGTGTATTTCGTGGATCTCTTTGCTAGCCTTATTTTTGTAGAATCTGAGAAGTGTTATTCGGATCCCTTTGAAGACTATAGGGCCAAAGGAAATATCCTACGATAACAAAGAGAAAGAAGCTTTCTGAGAAACTTCTTTGTATTCTGTGCAATCACCTCACAGAGTTACTGCTTTCCCCTCAAGAAGCCTTTCGCTAAGACAGTTCCTGGGGAATTGACAAAGTGATATTTGGAAGCCAGTATGGGCTATGGTGAAAAAGGAAATATCCCCAGATGAAAACTGTAAAGAAGCTCTCTGAGAAACTGCTTAGTATTCTGTTAATTCATCTCACAGAGTTACATGTGTATTTCGTGGATATCTTTGCTAGCCTTATTTCTGTGGAATCTGAGTACAGATATTTCGGATCCCTTTGAAGACTATAGGGCCAAAGGAAATATCCTCCGATAACAAAGGGAAAGAAGCTTTCTGAGAAACTTCTTTGTTTTCTGTGAAATCATCTCACAGAGTTACAGCTTTCCCCTCAAGAAGCCTTTCGATAAGACAGTTCCTGTGGAATTGGCAAAGTGATATTTGGAAGCCCATAGAGGGCTATGGTGAAAAAGGAAATATCCTCAGATGAAATCTGGAAAGAAGCTTTCTGAGAAACTGCTTAGTGTTCTCTTAATTCACCTCACAGAGTTACATGTGTATTTCGTGGATCTCTTTGGTAGCCTCATTTCTGTGGAATCTGAGAACAGATATTTCGGATCCCATTGAAGACTATAGGGCCAAAGGAAATATCCTCCGATAACAAAGAGAAAGAAGCTTTCTGAGAAACTTCTCTGTGTTCTGTGAAATCATCTCACAGAGTTACAGCTTTCCTCTCAAGAAGACTTTCGCTAAGACAGTTCTTGTGGAATTGGCAAAGTGATATTTGGAAGCCCATAGTGGGCTACAGTGAAAAAGGAAATATCCTCAGATGAAATCTGCAAAGAAGCTGTCTGAGAAACTGCTTAGTGTTCTGTTAATTCACCTCACAGAGTTACATGTGTAATTCGTGGATCTCTTTGCTAGCCTTATTTCTGTGGAATCTGAGTACAGATATTTCGGATCCCTTTGAAGACTATAGGGCCAAAGGAAATATCTTCCGATAACAAAAAGAAAGAAGCTTTCTGAGAAACTTCTTTGTGTTTTGTGAAATCATCTCACCGATTTACATCTTTCCCCTCAAGAAGCCTTTCGTTAAGACAGTTCTTGTGGAATTGACAAAGTGATATTTGGAAGCCTATAGAGGGCTATGGTGAAAAAGGAAATATCCTCAGATGAAATCTGGAAAGAAGCTTTCTGAGATACTGCTTAGTGTTCTGTTAATTCATCTCACAGAGTTACATGTGTATTTCGTGGATCTCTTTTCTAGCATTATTTCTGAGGAATCTGAGAACAGATATTTCGGATCCCTTTGAAGAGTATAGGGCCAAAGTAAATATCCTCCGATAACAAAGAGAAAGAAGCTTTCTGAGAAACTTCTTTGTGTTCTGTGAAATCATCTCACCGAGTTACATCTTTCCCCTCAAGAAGCCTTTCGCTAAGACAGTTCTTGTGGAATTGGCAAAGTGATATTTGGAAGCCTATAGAAGGCTATGGTGAAAAAGGAAATATCCTCAGATGAAATCTGGAAAGAAGCTTTCTGAGAAACTGCTTAGTGTTCTGTTAATTCATCTCACAGAGTAACATGTGTATGTCTTGGATCTCTTTGCTAGCTTTATTTGTGTGGAATCTGAGAACAGATATTTCGGATCCCTTTGAAGACTATAGGGCCAAAGGAAATATCCTCCGATAACAAAGAGAAAGAAGCTTTCTGAGAAACTTCTTTGTGTTCTGTGCAATCATCTCACAGAGTTACTGCTTTCCCCTCAAGAAGCCTATCGCTAAGACAGTTCTTGTGGAATTGGCAAAGTGATATTTGGAAGCCAGTAAGGGCTATGGTGAAAAAGGAAATATCCTCAGATGAAATCTGTAAAGAAGCTCTCTGAGAAACTGCTTAGTGTTCTGTTAATTCATCTCACAGAGTTACATGTGTATTTCGTGGATATCTTTCCTAGCCTTATTTCTGTGGAATCTGAGTACAGATATTTCGGATCCCTTTGAAGACTATAGGGCCAAAGGAAATATCCTCCGATAACAAAGAGAAAGAAGCTTTCTGAGAAACTTCTTTGTGTTCTGTGAAATCATCTCACAGAGTTACAGCTTTCCCCTCAACAAGCCTTTCGCTAAGACAGTTCCTGTGGAATTGGCAAAGTGATATTTGGAAGCCCATAGAGGGCTATGGTGAAAAAGGAAATATCCTCAGATGAAATCTGGAAAGAAGCTTTGTGAGAAACTGCTTAGTGTTCTGTTAATTCATCTCAGAGAGTTACATCTGTATTTCGTGGATCTCTTTGCTAGCCTTATTTCTTTGGAATCTGAGAACAGATATTTCGGATCCC
Source organism: Macaca mulatta (assembly GCF_049350105.2). Classification (NCBI taxonomy): domain Eukaryota; kingdom Metazoa; phylum Chordata; class Mammalia; order Primates; family Cercopithecidae; genus Macaca; species Macaca mulatta. Next base: position 49,058,926 of record NC_133414.1, read on the forward strand.
TTTGAAGACTATAGGGCCAAAGGAAATATCCTCCGATAACAAAGAGAAAGAAGCTTTCTGAGAAACTTCATTGTGTTCTGTGAAATCATCTCACAGAGTTACAGATTTCCCCTCAAGAAGACTTTCGCTAAGACAGTTCTTGAGGAATTGGCGAAGTGATATTTGGAAGCGCGTAGAGGGCTATGGTTAAAAAGGAAATATCCTCAGATGAAATCTGGAAAGAAGCTTTCTGAGAAACTGCTTAGTGTTCTGTTAATTCACCTCACAGAGTTACATGTGTATTTCGTGGATCGCTTTGGTAGCCTCATTTCTGTGGAATCTGAGAACAGATATTTCGGATCCCTTTGAAGACTATAGGGCCAAAGGAAATATCCTCCGATAACAAAGAGAAAGACGCTTTCTGATAAACTTCTTTGTGTTCTGTGAAATCATCTCACAGAGTTACAGCTTTCCCCTCAAGAAGCCTTTCGCTAAGACAGTTCTTGTGGAATTGGCAAAGTGATATTTGGAAGCCCTTAGAGGGCTTTGGTGAAAAAGGAAATATCCTCAGATGAAATCTGGAAAGAAGCTTTCTGAGAAACTGCTTAGTGTTCTGTTAATTCATCTCACAGAGTTACATGAGTATTTCGTGCATCTCTTTGCTGGCCTTATTTCTGTGGAATCTGAGAACAGATATTTCGGATCCCTTTGAAGACTATAGGGTCAAAGGAAATTTCCTCCGAAAACAAAGAGAAAGAAGCTTTCTGAGAAACTTCTTTGTGTTCTGTGAAATCATCTCACAGAGTTACAGCTTTCCCCTCAAGAAGCCTTTCGCTAAGACAGTTCCTGTGGAATTGGCAAAGTGATATTTGGAAGCCCTTAGAGGGCTATGGTGAAAAAGGAAATATCCTCAGATGAAATCTGGAAAGAAGCTTTCTGAGAAACTGCTCAGTGTTTTGTTAATTCATCTCACAGAGTTACATGTGTATTTCGTGGATCTCTTTTCTAGCCTTATTTCTGAGGAATCCGAGAACAGATATTTCGGATCCCTTTGAAGACTCTAGGGCCAAAGGAAATATCCTCCGATAACAAAGAGAAAGAAGCTTTCTGAGAATCTTCTTTGTGTTCTGTGAAATCACCTCACGGAGTTACAACTTTCCCCTCAAGAAGCCTTTCGCTAAGACAGTTATTGTGGAATGGCAAAGTGATATTTGGAAACCCATAGAGGGCTATGGTGAAAAAGGAAATATCCTCAGATGAAATCTGGAAAGAAGCTTTCTGAGAAACTGCTAAGTGTTCTGTTAATTCATCTCACAGAGTTACATGTGTATTTCGTGGATCTCTTTGCTAGCCTTATTTTTGTAGAATCTGAGAAGAGTTATTCGGATCCCTTTGAAGACAATAGGGCCAAAGGAAATATCCTACGATAACAAAGAGAAAGAAGCTTTCTGAGAAACTTCTTTGTGTTCTGTGCAATCACCTCACAGAGTTACTGCTTTCCCCTCAAGAAGCCTTTCGCTAAGACAGTTCCTGTGGAATTGGCAAAGTGATATTTGGAAGCCAGTATGGGCTACGGTGAAAAAGGAAATATCCTCAGATGAAATCTGTAAAGAAGCTCACTGAGAAACTGCTTAGTGTTCTGTTAATTCATCTCACAGAGTTACATGTGTATTTCGTGGATATCTTTCCTAGTCTTATTTCTGTGGAATCTGAGTACAGATATTTCGGATCCCTTTGAAGACTATAGGGCCAAAGGAAATATCCTCCGATAACAAAGGGAAAGAAGCTTTCTGAGAAACTTCTTTGTGTTCTGTGAAATCATCTCACAGAGTTACAGCTTTCCTCTCAAGAAGCCTTTCGATAAGACAGTTCCTGTGGAATTGGCAAAGTGATATTTGGAAGCGCGTAGAGGGCTATGGTGAAAAAGGAAATATCCTCAGATGAAATCTGGAAAGAAGCTTTCTGAGAAACTGCTTAGTGTTCTGTTAATTCATCTCACAGAGTTACCTGTGTATTTCGTGGATATCTTTGCTAGCCTTATTTCTGTGGAATCTGAGTACAGATATTTCGGATCCCTTTGAAGACTATAGGGCCAAAGGAAATATCCTCCGATAACAAAGAGAAAGACGCTTTCTGATAAACTTCTTTGTGTTCTGTGAAATCATCTCACAGAGTTACAGCTTTCCCCTCAAGAAGCCTTTCGCTAAGACAGTTCTTGTGGAATTGGCAAGGTGATATTTGGAAGCCCATAGAGGGCTAGGGTGAAAAAGGAAATATCCTCAGATGAAATCTGGAAAGAAGCTTTCTGAGAAACATTTTAGTGTTCTTTTAATTCCTCTCACAGAGTTACCTGTGTATTTCGTGGATCTCTTTGCTAGCCTTATTTCTGTGGAATCTGAGAACAGATATTTCGGATCCCTTTGAAGACTGTAGGGCCAAAGGAAATATCCTCCGATAACAAAGAGAAAGAAGCTTTCTGATAATCTTCTTTGTGTTCTGTGAAATCATCTCACAGAGTTACAGCTTTCCCCTCAAGAAGCCTTTCGCTAAGACAGTTATTGTGGAATTGGCAAACTGATATTTGGAAGCCCATAGAGGGCTATGGCGAAAAAGGAAATATCCTCAGATGAAATCTGGAAAGAAGCTTTCTGAGAAACTCTTTAGTGTTCTGTTAATTCATCTCACAGAGTTACATGTTTATTTCGTGGATATCTTTGCTAGCCTTATTTCTTTGGAATCTGAGAACAGATATTTCGGATCCCTTTGAAGACTATAGGGCCAAAGGAAATATCCTCCGATAACAAAGAGAAAGAAGCTTTCTGAGAAACTTCTTTGTGTTCTGTGAAATCATCTCACAGAGTTACAGCTTTTCCCTCAAGAAGCCTTTCGCTAAGACAGTTCTTGTGGAATTGGCAAAGTGATATTTGGAAGCCCAAAGAGGGCTACGGTGAAAAAGGAAATATCCTCAGATGAAATCTGGAAAGAAGCTTTCTGAGAAACTGCTTAGTGTTCTGTTAATTCATCTCACAGAGTTACATGTATATTTCGTGAATCTCTTTGCTAGCCTCATTTCTGTGGAATCTGAGTACAGATATTTCGGATCCCTTTGAAGACTCTAGGGCCAAAGGAAATATCCTCCGATAACAAAGAGAAAGAAGCTTTCTGAGAAACTTCTTTGTGTTCTGTGATATCATCTCACAGAGTTATAGCTTTCCCCTCAAGAAGCCTTTCGCTAAGACAGTTCCTGTGGAATTGGCAAAGTGATATTTGGAAGCCCATAGAGGGCTATGGTGAAAAAGGAAATATTCTCAGATGAAATCTGGAAAGAAGCTTTCTGAGAAACTGCTTAGTGTTCTGTTAATTCATCTCACAGAGTTACATGTGTATTTCGTGGATCTCTTTTCTAGCTTTATTTCGGAGGAATCTGAGAACAGATATTTCGGATCTCTTTGAAGACTCTAGGGCCAAAGGAAATATCCTCCGATAACAAAGAGAAAGAAGCTTTCTGAGAAACTTCTTTGTGTTCTGTGAAATCATCTCACAGAGTTACAGCTTTCCCCTCAAGAAGCCGTTCGCTAAGACAGTTCTTGTGGAATTGGCAAGGTGATATTTGGAAGCCCATAGAGGGCTATGGTGAAAAAGGAAATATCCTCAGATGAAATCTGGAAAGAAGCTTTCTGAGAAACTGCTTAGTGTTCTTTTAATTCATCTCACAGAGTTACCTGTGTATTTCGTGGATCTCTTTGCTAGCCTTATTTCTGTGGAATCTGAGAACAGATATTTCGGATCCCTTTCAAGACTATAGGGCCAAAGGAAATAACCTCCGATAACAAAGAGAAAGAAGCTTTCTGATAATCTTCTTTGTGTTCTGTGAAATCATCTCACAGAGTTACAGCTTTCCCCTCAAGAAGCCTTTCGCTAAGACAGTTCCTGTGGAATTGGCAAAGTGATATTTGGAAGCCCCTAGAGGGATATGGTGAAAAAGAAAATATCCTCAGATGAAATCTGGAAGGAAGCTTTCTGAGAAACTGCTTAGTGTTCTGTTAATTCATCTCACAGTGTTATATCTGTATTTCGTGGATCTCTTTTCTAGCCTTATTTCTGGGGAATCTGAGAACAGATATTTCGGATCCCTTTGAAGCCTCTAGGGCTAAAGGAAATATCCTCCGATAATAAAGAGAAAGAAGCTTTCTAAGAAACTTGTTTGAGTTCTGTGAAATCATCTCACAGAGTTACAGCTTTCCCCTCAAGATGCCTTTCGCTAAGACAGTTCCTGTGGAATTGGCAAAGTGATATTTGAAGCCCATAGAGGACTATTGTGAAAAAGGCAATCTCCTCAGATGAAATCTGGAAGGAAGCTTTCTGAGAAACTGCTTAGTGTTCTGTTAATTCATCTCACAGAGTTACATGTATATTTCGTGAATCTCTTTGCTAGCCTCATTTCTGTGGAATCTGAGTACAGATATTTCGGATCCCTTTGAAGACTATAGGGCCAAAGGAAATATCCTCCGATAACAAAGAGAAAGAAGCTTTCTGAGAAACTTCTTTGTGTTCTGTGATATCATCTCACAGAGTTACAGCTTTCCCCTCAAGAAGCCTTTCGCTAAGACAGTTCCTGTGGAATTGGCAAAGTGATATTTGGAAGCCCATAGAGGGCTATGGTGAAAAAGGAAATATTCTCAGATGAAATCTGGAAAGAAGCTTTCTGAGAAACTGCTTAGTGTTCTGTTAATTCATCTCACAGAGTTACATGTGTATTTCGTGGATCTCTTTTCTAGCTTTATTTCGGAGGAATCTGAGAACAGATATTTCGGATCCCTTTGAAGACTCTAGGGCCTAAGGAAATATCCTCCGATAACAAAGAGAAAGAAGCTTTCTGAGAAACTTCTTTGTGTTCTGTGAAATCATCTCACAGAGTTACAGCTTTCCCCTCAAGAAGCCGTTCGCTAAGACAGTTCTTTTGGAATTGGCAAGGTGATATTTGGAAGCCCATAGAGGGCTATGTTGAAAAAGGAAATATCCTCAGATGAAATCTGGAAAGAAGCTTTCTGAGAAACTGCTTAGTGTTCTGTTAATTCATCTCACAGAGTTACCTGTGTATTTCGTGGATCTCTTTGCTAGCCTTATTTCTGTGGAATCTGAGAACAGATATTTCGGATCCCTTTCAAGACTATAGGGCCAAAGGAAATAACCTCCGATAACAAAGAGAAAGAAGCTTTCTGATAATCTTCTTTGTGTTCTGTGAAATCATCTCACAGAGTTACAACTTTCCCCTCAAGAAGCCTTTCGCTAAGACAGTTCCTGTGGAATTGGCAAAGTGATATTTGGAAGCCCCTAGAGGGATATGGTGAAAAAGAAAATATCCTCAGATGAAATCTGGAAGGAAGCTTTCTGAGAAACTGCTTAGTGTTCTGTTAATTCATCTCACAGTGTTATATCTGTATTTCGTGGATCTCTTTTCTAGCCTTATTTCTGAGGAATCTGAGAACAGATATTTCGGATCCCTTTGAAGCCTCTAGGGCCAAAGGAAATATCCTCCGATAACAAAGAGAAAGAAGCTTTCTAAGAAACTTGTTTGAGTTCTGTGAAATCATCTCACAGAGTTACAGCTTTCCCCTCAAGATGCCTTTCGCTAAGACAGTTCCTGTGGAATTGGCAAAGTGATATTTGGAAGCCCTTAGAGGGATATGGTGAAAAAGGAAATATCTCCGATGAAATCTGGAAAGAAGCTTTCTGAGAAACTGCTTAGTGTTCTGTTAATTCATCTCACAGAGTTACATGTGTATTTCGTGGATCTCTTTTCTAGCCTTATTTCTGAGGAATCTGAGAACAGATATTTCGGATCCCTTTGAAGACTCTAGGGCCAAAGGAAATATCCTCCCATAACAAAGAGAAAGAAGCTTTCTGGGAAACTTCTGTCTGTTCTGTGAAATCATCTCACAGAGTTACAGCTTTCCCCTCAAGAAACCTTTCCCTAACACAGTTCTTGTGGAATTGGCAAAGTGATATTTGGAAGCGCGTAGAGGGCTATGGTGAAAAAGGAAATATCCGCAGATGAAATCTGGAAAGAAGCTTTCTGAGAAACTGCTTAGTGTTCTGTTAATTCACCTCACAGAGTTACATGTGTATTTCGTGGATCTCTTTGGTAGCCTCATTTCTGTGGAATCTGAGAACAGATATTTCGGATCCCTTTGAAGACTATAGGGTCAAAGGAAATATCCTCCGATAACAAAGAGAAAGACGCTTTCTGATAAACTTCTTTGTGTTCTGTGAAATCATCTCACAGAGTTACAGCTTTCTCCTCAAGAGCCTTTCGCTAAGACAGTTCTTGTGGAATTGGCAAAGTGATATTTGGAAGCCCTTAGAGGGCTTTGGTGAAAAAGGAAATATCCTCAGATGAAATCTGGAAAGAAGCTTTCTGAGAAACTGCTTAGTGTTCTGTTAATTCATCTCAAAGAGTTACATGTGTATTTCGTGGATCTCTTTTCTAGCCTTATTTCTGAGGAATCTGAGAACAGATATTTCTGATCCCTTTGAAGACTCTAGGGCCAAAGGAAATATCCTCCGATAACAAAGAGAAAGAAGCTTTCTGAGAAACTTCTTTGTGTTCTGTGAAATCATCTCACAGAGTTACAGCTTTCCCCTCAAGAAGCCTTTCGCTACGACAGCTCCTGTGGAATTGGCAAAGTGATATATGGAAGCCAGTAGAGGGCTATGATGAAAAAAGAAATATCCTCAGATGAAATCTGGAAAGAAGCTTTCCGAAAAACTGCTTAGTGTTCTGTTAATTCGTCTCATAGAGTTACATGTGTATGTCGTGGATCTCTTTTCTAGCCTTATTTCTGAGGAATCTGAGAACAGATATTTCGGATCCCTTTGAAGACTCTAGGGCCAAGGGAAATATGCTCCGATAACAAAGAGAGAGAAGCTTTCAGAGAAACTTCTTTGTGTTCTGTGAACTCATCTCACAGAGTTACAGCTTTCCCCTCAAGAAGCCTTTCGCTAAGACAGTTCTTGTGGAATTGGCAAGGTGATATTTGGAAGCCCATAGAGGGCTATGGTGAAAAAGGAAATATCCTCAGATGAAATCTGGAAAGAAGCTTTCTGAGAAACTTTTTAGTGTTCTGTTAATTCATCTCACAGAGTTACCTGTGTATTTCGTGGATCTCTTTGCTAGCCTTATTTCTGTGGAATCTGAGAACATATGTTTCGGATCCCTTTGAAGACTATAGGGCCAAAGGAAATATCCTCCCATAACAAAGAGAAAGAAGCTTTCTGGGAAACTTCTGTCTGTTCTGTGAAATCATCTCACAGAGTTACAGCTTTCCCCTCAAGAAACCTTTCCCTAACACAGTTCTTGTGGAATTGGCAAAGTGATATTTGGAAGCCCATAGAGGGCTATGGTGAAAAAGGAAATATCCTCAGATGAAATCTGGAAAGAAGCTTTCTGAGAAACTGCTTAGTGTTCTGTTAATTCATCTCACAGAGTTACATCTGTATTTCATGGATCTATTTACTAGCCTTATTTCTGAGGAATCTGAGAACAGATGTTTCGGATCCCTTTGAAGACTCTAGGGCCAGAGGAAATATCCTCCGATAACAAAGAGAAAGAAGCTTTCTGAGAAACTTCTTTGTGTTCTGTGAAATCACCTCATAGAGTTACAGCTTTCCCCTCAAGAAGCCTTTCGCTAAGACAGTTCTTGTGGAATTGGCAAAGTGATATTTGGAAGACCATAGAGGGCTACGTTGAAAAAGGAAATATCCTCTGATGAACTCTGGAAAGAAACTTTCTGAGAAACTGCTTAGTGTTCTGTTAATTCATCTCACCGAGTTACATGTGTATTTCGTGGATCTCTTTGCTAGCCTTATTTCTGTGGAATCTGAGTACAGATATTTCGGATCCCTTTGAAGACTATAGGGCCAAAGGAAATATCCTCCGATAACAAAGAGAAAGAAGCTTTCTGAGAAACTTCTTTGTGTTCTGTGAAATCATCTCACAGATTTACAGCTTTCTGCTCAAGAAGCCTTTCGCTAAGACAGTTCTTGGGAAATTGGCAAAGTGATATTTGAAAGCCCGTAGAGGGCTACGGTGAAAAAGGAAATATCCTCAGATGAAATCTGGAAAGAAGCTTTCTGTGAAACTGCTTAGTGTCCTGTTAATTCATCTCACAGAGTTACATGTGTATTTCGTGGATCTCTTTGCTGGCCTTATTTCTGTGGAATCTGAGAACAGATATATCGGATCCCTTTGAAGACTATAGGGCCAAAGGAAATATCTTCCGATAACAAAGAGAAAGAAGCTTTCGGAGAAACTGCTTTGTGTTCTGTGAAATCATCTCACAGAGTTACAGCTTTCCCCTCCAGAAGCCTTTAGCTAACACAGTTCCTGTGGAATTGGCAAAGTGATATTTGGAAGCCCTTAGAGGGCTATGGTGAAAAAGGAAATATCCTCAGATGAAATCTGGAAAGAAGTTTTCTGAGAAACTGCTTAGTGTTCTGTTAATTCATCTCACAGAGTTACATGTGTATTTCGTGGATCTCTTTTCTAGCCTTATTTCTGAGGAATCTGAGAACAGATATTTCTGATCCCTTTGAAGACTCTAGGGCCAAAGGAAATATCCTCCGATAACAAAGAGAAAGAAGCTTTCTGATAAACTTCTTTGTGTTCTGTGAAATCATCTCACAGAGTTACAGCTTTCTCCTCAAGAAGACTTTCGCTAAGACAGTTCTTGTGGAATTGGCAAAGTGATATTTGGAAGCCCTTAGAGGGCTTTGGTGAAAAAGGAAATATCCTCAGATGAAATCTGGAAAGAAGCTTTCTGAGAATCTGCTTAGTGTTCTGTTTATTCATCTCACAGAGTTACATGTGTATTTCGTTGATCTTTTGCTAGCCTTATTTCTATGGAATCTGAGAACAGATATTTCGGATCCCATTGAAGACTCTAGGTCCAAAGGAAATATCCTCCGATAACAAAGAGAAAGAAGCTTTCTGATAAACTTCTTTGTGTTCTGTGAAATCATCTCACAGAGTTACAGCTTTCCCCTCAAGAAGCCTTTCGCTAAGACAGTTCTTGTGGAATTGGCAAACTGATATTTGGAAGCCCATAGAGGGCTACGTTGAAAAAGGAAATATCCTCAGATGAAATCTGGAAAGAAGCTTTCAGAGAAACTGCTTACTGTTCTGTTAATTCATCTCACAGAGTATTATGGGCATTTCGTGGATCTCTTTGCTAGCCTCATTTCTGTGGAATCTGAGAACAAATATTTCGGATCCCTTTGAAGACTATAGGGCCAAAGGAATATCCTCCGATAACAAAGAGAAAGAAGCTTTCTGAGAAACTTCTTTGTGTTCTGTGAAATCATCTCACAGAGTTACAGCTTTCCCCTCAAGAAGCCTTTCGCTAAGACAGTTCCTGTGGAATTGGCAAAGTGATATTTGGAAGCCCATGGAGGACTATAGTGAAAAAGGAAATATCCTCAGATGAAATCTGGAAAGAAGCTTTCTGAGAAACTGCTTAGTGTTCTGTTAATTCATCTCACAGAGTTACATGTGTATTTCGTGGATCTCTTTTCTAGCCTTATTTTTGAGGAATATGAGAACAGATATTTCGGATCCCTTTGAAGACCATAAGGCCAAAGGAAATATCCTCCGATAACAAAGAGAAAGAAGCTTTCTGAGAAACTTCTTTGTGTTCTGTGAAATCACCTCATAGAGTTACAGCTTTCCCCTCAAGAAGCCTTTCGCTAAGACAGTTCTTGTGGAATTGGCAAAGTGATATTTGGAAGACCATAGAGGGCTACGTTGAAAAAGGAAATATCCTCTGATGAAATCTGGAAAGAAACTTTCTGAGAAACTGCTTAGTGTTCTGTTAATTCATCTCACCGAGTTACATGTGTATTTCGTGGATCTCTTTGCTAGCCTTATTTCTGTGGAATCTGAGTACAGATATTTCGGATCCCTTTGAAGACTATAGGGCCAAAGGAAATATCCTCCGATAACAAAGAGAAAGAAGCTTTCTGAGAAACTTCTTTGTGTTCTGTGAAATCATCTCACAGATTTACAGCTTTCTGCTCAAGAAGCCTTTCGCTAAGACAGTTCTTGGGAAATTGGCAAAGTGATATTTGAAAGCCCGTAGAGGGCTACGGTGAAAAAGGAAATATCCTCAGATGAAATCTGGAAAGAAGCTTTCTGTGAAACTGCTTAGTGTCCTGTTAATTCATCTCACAGAGTTACATGTGTATTTCGTGGATCTCTTTGCTGGCCTTATTTCTGTGGAATCTGAGAACAGATATATCGGATCCCTTTGAAGACTATAGGGCCAAAGGAAATATCTTCCGATAACAAAGAGAAAGAAGCTTTCGGAGAAACTGCTTTGTGTTCTGTGAAATCATCTCACAGAGTTACAGCTTTCCCCTCCAGAAGCCTTTAGCTAACACAGTTCCTGTGGAATTGGCAAAGTGATATTTGGAAGCCCTTAGAGGGCTATGGTGAAAAAGGAAATATCCTCAGATGAAATCTGGAAAGAAGTTTTCTGAGAAACTGCTTAGTGTTCTGTTAATTCATCTCACAGAGTTACATGTGTATTTCGTGGATCTCTTTTCTAGCCTTATTTCTGAGGAATCTGAGAACAGATATTTCTGATCCCTTTGAAGACTCTAGGGCCAAAGGAAATATCCTCCGATAACAAAGAGAAAGAAGCTTTCTGATAAACTTCTTTGTGTTCTGTGAAATCATCTCACAGAGTTACAGCTTTCTCCTCAAGAAGACTTTCGCTAAGACAGTTCTTGTGGAATTGGCAAAGTGATATTTGGAAGCCCTTAGAGGGCTTTGGTGAAAAAGGAAATATCCTCAGATGAAATCTGGAAAGAAGCTTTCTGAGAATCTGCTTAGTGTTCTGTTTATTCATCTCACAGAGTTACATGTGTATTTCGTTGATCTTTTGCTAGCCTTATTTCTGTGGAATCTGAGAACAGATATTTCGGATCCCATTGAAGACTCTAGGTCCAAAGGAAATATCCTCCGATAACAAAGAGAAAGAAGCTTTCTGATAAACTTCTTTGTGTTCTGTGAAATCATCTCACAGAGTTACAGCTTTCCCCTCAAGAAGCCTTTCGCTAAGACAGTTCTTGTGGAATTGGCAAACTGATATTTGGAAGCCCTTAGAGGGATATGGTGAAAAAGGAAATATCCTCAGATGAAATCTGGAAAGAAGCTTTCTGAGAAACTGCTTAGTGTTCTGTTAATTCATCTCACAGAGTTACATGTGTATTTCGTGGATCTCTTTTCTTGCCTTATTTCTGAGGAATCTGAGAACAGATATTTCGAATCCCTTTGAAGACTCTAGGGCCAAAGGAAATATCCTCCCATAACAAAGAGAAAGAAGCTTTCTGGGAAACTTCTGTCTGTTCTGTGAAATCATCTCACAGCGTTACAGCTTTCCCCTCAAGAAACCTTTCCGTAACACAGTTCTTGTGGAATTGGCAAAGTGATATTTGGAAGCCCATAGAGGGCTATGGTGAAAAAGGAAATATCCTCAGATGAAATCTGGAAAGAAGCTTTCTGAGAAACTGCTTAGTGTTCTGTTAATTCATCTCACAGAGTTACATCTGTATTTCATGGATCTATTTACTAGCCTTATTTCTGAGGAATCTGAGAACAGATGTTTCGGATCCCTTTGAAGACTCTAGGGCCAGAGGAAATATCCTCCGATAACAAAGAGAAAGAAGCTTTCTGAGAAACTTCTTTGTGTTCTGTGAAATCACCTCATAGAGTTACAGCTTTCCCCTCACGAAGCCTTTCGCTAAGACAGTTCTTGTGGAATTGGCAAAGTGATATTTGGAAGCCCTTAGAAGGCTTTGGTGAAAAAGGAAATATCTTCAGATGAAATCTGGAAAGAAGCTTTCTGAGAATCTGCTTAGTGTTCTGTTTATTCATCTCACAGAGTTACATGTGTATTTCGTTGATCTCTTTGCTAGCCTTATTTCTGTGGAATCTGAGAACAGATATTTCGGATCCCATTGAAGACTATAGGTCCAAAGGAAATATCCTCCGATAACAAAGAGAAAGAAGCTTTCTGATAAACTTCTTTGTGTTCTGTGAAATCATCTCACAGAGTTACAGCTTTCCCCTCAAGAAGCCTTTCGCTAAGACAGTTCTTGTGGAATTGGCAAACTGATATTTGGAAGCCCATAGAGGGCTACGTTGAAAAAGGAAATATCCTCAGATGAAATCTGGAAAGAAGCTTTCAGAGAAACTGCTTACTGTTCTGTTAATTCATCTCACAGAGTTATATGGGCATTTCGTGGATCTCTTTGCTAGCCTCATTTCTGTGGAATCTGAGAACAGATATTTCGGATCCCTTTGAAGACTATAGGGCCAAAGGAAATATCCTCCGATAACAAAGAGAAAGAAGCTTTCTGAGAAACTTCTTTGTGTTCTGTGAAATCATCTCACAGAGTTACAGCTTTCCCCTCAAGAAGCCTTTCGCTAAGACAGTTCCTGTGGAATTGGCAAAGTGATATTTGGAAGCCCGTGGAGGACTATAGTGAAAAAGGAAATATCCTCAGATGAAATCTGGAAAGAAGCTTTCTGAGAAACTGCTTAGTGTTCTGTTAATTCATCTCACAGAGTTACATGTGTATTTCGTGGATCTCTTTTCTAGCCTTATTTTTGAGGAATATGAGAACAGATATTTCGGATCCCTTTGAAGACTATAAGGCCAAAGGAAATATCCTCCGATAACAAAGAGAAAGAAGCTTTCTGATAAACTTCTTTGTGTTCTGTGAAATCATCTCACAGAGTTACAGCTTTCCCCTCTGGAAGCCTTTCGCTAAGACAGTTCCTTTGGAATTGGCAAAGTGATATTTGGAAGCCCGTAGGGCTATGGTGAAAAAGGAAATATCCTCAGGTGAAATCTGGAAGGAAGCTTTCTGAGAAACTGCTTAGTGTTCTGTTAATTCATCTCACAGTGTTACAGGTTTATTTCGTGGATCTCTTTTCTAGCCTTATTTCTGAGGAATCTGAGAAGAGATATTTCTGATCCCTTTAAAGACTCTAGGGCCAAAGGAAATATCCTCCGATAACAAAGAGAAAGAAGCTTTCTGAGAAACTTCTTTGTGTTCTGTGAAATCATCTCCCAGAGTTTCAGCTTTCCCCTCAAGAAGCCTTTCGCTACGACAGCTCCTGAGGAATTGGCAAAGTGATATTTGGAAGCCCTAGAGAGCTATGGCGAAAAAGGAAATATCCTCAGATGAAATCTGGAAAGAAGCTTCCTGAGAAACTCTTTAGTGTTCTGTTAAATCATCTCTCAGAGTTACATGTGTATTTCGTGGAACTCTTCGCTAGCCTTATTTCTTTGGAATCTGAGAACAGATATTTCGGATCCCTTTGAAGACTATAGGGCCAAAGGAAATATCCTTCGATAACAAAGAGAAAGAAGCTTTCTGAGAAACTTCTTTGTGTTCTGTGAAATCATCTCACAGATTTACAGCTTTCTCCTCAAGAAGCCTTTCGCTAAGACAGTTCTTGGGAAATTGGCAAAGTGATATTTGAAAGCCCGTAGAGGGCTACGGTGAAAAAGGAAATATCCTCAGATGAAATCTGGAAAGAAGCTTTCTGTGAAACTGCTTAGTGTTCTGTTAATTCATCTCACAGAGTTACATGTGTATTTCGTGGATCTCTTTGCTAGCCTTATTTCTGTGGAATCTGAGAACAGATATTTCGGATCCCTTTGAAGACTATAGGGCCAAAGGAAATATCTTCCGATAACAAAGAGAAAGAAGCTTTCGGAGAAACTGCTTTGTGTTCTGTGAAATCATCTCACAGAGTTACAGCTTTCCCCTCCAGAAGCCTTTAGCTAAGACAGTTCCTGTGGAATTGGCAAAGTGATATTTGGAAGCCCTTAGAGGGCTATGGTGAAAAAAGAAATATCCTCAGATGAAATCTGGAAAGAAGTTTTCTGAGAAACTGCTTAGTGTTCTGTTAATTCATCTCACAGAGTTACATGTGTATTTCGTGGATCTCTTTTCTAGCCTTATTTCTGAGGAATCTGAGAACAGATATTTCGGATCCCTTTGAAGACTATAGGGCCAAAGGAAATATCCTCCGATAACAAAGAGAAAGAAGCTTTCTGAGAAATTTTTTGTGTTCTGTGAAATCATCTCACAGAGTTACAGCTTTCCCCTCAAGAAGCCTTTCGCTAAGACACTTCCTGTGGAATTGGCAAAGTGGTATTTGGAAGCCCTTAGAGGGCTATGGTGAAAAAGGAAATATCCTCAGATGAAATCTGGAAAGAAGCTTTCTGAGAAACTGCTTAGTGTTCGGTTAATTCATCTCACAGAGGGACATGTGTATTTCCTGGATCTCTTTGCTAGCCAAATTTCTGTGGAATCTGAGAACAGATATTTCGGATCCCTTTGAAGACTCTAGGGCCAAAGGAAATATCCTCCGATAACAAAGAGAAAGAAGCTTTCTGATAAACTTCTTTGTGTTCTGTGAAATCATCTCACAGAGTTACAGCTTTCTCCTCAAGAAGCCTTTCGCTAAGACAGTTCTTGTGGAATTGGCAAAGTGATATTTGGAAGCCCTTAGAAGGCTTTGGTGAAAAAGGAAATATCTTCAGATGAAATCTGGAAAGAAGCTTTCTGAGAATCTGCTTAGTGTTCTGTTTATTCATCTCACAGAGTTACATGTGTATTTCGTTGATCTCTTTGCTAGCCTTATTTCTGTGGAATCTGAGAACAGATATTTCGGATCCCATTGAAGACTATAGGTCCAAAGGAAATATCCTCCGATAACAAAGAGAAAGAAGCTTTCTGATAAACTTCTTTGTGTTCTGTGAAATCATCTCACAGAGTTACAGCTTTCCCCTCAAGAAGCCTTTCGCTAAGACAGTTCTTGTGGAATTGGCAAACTGATATTTGGAAGCCCATAGAGGGCTACGTTGAAAAAGGAAATATCCTCAGATGAAATCTGGAAAGAAGCTTTCAGAGAAACTGCTTACTGTTCTGTTAATTCATCTCACAGAGTTATATGGGCATTTCGTGGATCTCTTTGCTATCCTCATTTCTGTGGAATCTGAGAACAGATATTTCGGATCCCTTTGAAGACTATAGGGCCAAAGAAATATCCTCCGATAACAAAGAGAAAGAAGCTTTCTGAGAAATTTCTTTGTGTTCTGTGAAATCATCTCACAGAGTTACAGCTTTCCCCTCAAGAAGCCTTTCGCTAAGACAGTTCCTTTGGAATTGGCAAAGTGATATTTGGAAGCCCGTAGGGCTATGGTGAAAAAGGAAATATCCTCAGGTGAAATCTGGAAGGAAGCTTTCTGAGAAACTGCTTAGTGTTCTGTTAATTCATCTCACAGTGTTACAGGTTTATTTCGTGGATCTCTTTTCTAGCCTTATTTCTGAGGAATCTGAGAAGAGATATTTCTGATCCCTTTAAAGACTCTAGGGCCAAAGGAAATATCCTCCGATAACAAAGAGAAAGAAGCTTTCTGAGAAACTTCTTTGTGTTCTGTGAAATCATCTCACAGAGTTTCAGCTTTCCCCTCAAGAAGCCTTTCGCTACGACAGCTCCTGTGGAATTGGCAAAGTGATATTTGGAAGCCCTAGAGAGCTATGGCGAAAAAGGAAATATCCTCAGATGAAATCTGGAAAGAAGCTTCCTGAGAAACTCTTTAGTGTTCTGTTAATTCATCTCTCAGAGTTACATGTGTATTTCGTGGAACTCTTCGCTAGCCTTATTTCTTTGGAATCTGAGAACAGATATTTCGGATCCCTTTGAAGACTATAGGGCCAAAGGAAATATCCTTCGATAACAAAGAGAAAGAAGCTTTCTGAGAAACTTCTTTGTGTTCTGTGAAATCATCTCACAGAGTTACAGCTTTCCCCTCAAGAAGCCTTTCGCTAAGACAGTTCCTGTGGAATTGGCAAAGTGATATTTGGAAGCCCAAAGAGGGCTACGGTGAAAAAGGAAATATCCTCAGATGAAATCTGGAAAGAAGCTTTCTGAGAAACTGCTTAGTGTTCTGTTAATTCATCTCACAGAGTTACATGTATATTTCGTGAATCTCTTTGCTAGCCTCATTTCTGTGGAATCTGAGTACAGATATTTCGGATCCCATTGAAGACTATATAGCCAAAGGAAATATCCTCCGATAACAAAGAGAAAGAAGCTTTCGGAGAAACTACTTTGTGTTCTGTGAAATCATCTCACAGAGTTACAGCTTTCCCCTCAAGAAGCCTTTCGCTAAGACAGTTCCTGTGGAATTGGCAAAGTGATATTTGGAAGCCCATAGAGGGCTATGGTGAAAAAGGAAATATCCTCAGATGAAATCTGGAAAGAATCTTTCTGAGAAACTGCTTAGTGTTCTTTTAATTCATCTCACAGAGTTAACTGTGTATTTCGTGGATCTCTTTTCTAGCCTTATTTCTGAGGAATCTGAGAACAGATATTTCGGATCCCTTTGAAGATTCTAGGGCCTAAGGAAATATCCTCCCATAACAAAGAGAAAGAAGCTTTCTGGGAAACTTCTGTCTGCTCTGTGAAATCATCTCACAGAGTTACACCTTTCCCCTCAAGAAACCTTTCCCTAACACAGTTCTTGTGGAATTGGCAAAGTGATATTTGGAAGCCCATAGAGGGCTATGGTGAAAAAGGAAATATCCTCAGATGAAATCTGGAAAGAAGCTTTCTGAGAAACTGCTTAGTGTTCTGTTAATTCATCTCACAGAGTTACATCTGTATTTGGTGGATCTATTTACTAGCCTTATTTCTGAGGAATCTGAGAACAGATATTTCGGATCCCTTTGAAGACTCTAGGGCCAGAGGAAATATCCTCCGATAACAAAGAGAAAGAAGATTTCTGAGAAACTTCTTTGTGTTCTGTGAAATCACCTCATAGAGTTACAGCTTTCCCTCAAGAAGCCTTTCGCTAAGACAGTTCTTGTGGAATTGGCAAAGTGATATTTGGAAGCCCATAGAGGGCTACGTTGAAAAAGGAAATATCCTCAGATGAAATCTGGAAAGAAACTTTCTGAGAAACTGCTTAGTGTCTGTTAATTCATCTCACCGAGTTACATGTGTATTTCGTGGATCTCTTTGCTAGCCTTATTTCTGTGGAATCTGAGTACAGATATTTCGGATCCCTCTGAAGACTATAGGGCCAAAGGAAATATCCTCCGATAACAAAGAGAAAGAAGCTTTCTGAGAAACTTCTTTGTGTTCTGTGAAATCATCTCACAGAGTAACAGCTTTCCCCTCAAGAAGTCTTTCGCTAAGACAGTTCTTATGGAATTGGCAAAGTGACATTTGGAAGCCCTTAGCGGGCTACGGTGAAACAGGAAATATCCTCAGATGAAATCTGGAAAGAAGCTTTCTGAGAAACTGCATAGTGTTCTGTCAATTCATCTCACAGAGTTACATGTGTATTTCGTGCATCTCTTTGCTAGCCTTATTTCTTTGGAATGTGAGAACAGATATTTGGGACCTCTTTGATGACTATAGGGCCAAAGAAAATATCCTCCGATAACAAAGAGAAAGAAGCTTTCTGATAATCATCTTTGTGTTCTGTGAAATCATCTCACAGAGTTACAGCTTTCCCCTCAAGATGCCTTTCGCTAAGACAGTTCCTGTGGAATTGGCAAAGTGATATTTGGAAGCCCTTAGAGGGATATGGTGAAAAAGGAAATATCCTCAGATGAAATCTGGAAAGAAGCTTTCTGAGAAACTGCTTAGTGTTCTGTTAATTCATCTCACAGAGTTACATGTGTATTTCGTGGATCTCTTTTCTTGCCTTATTTCTGAGGAATCTGAGAACAGATATTTCGAATCCCTTTGAAGACTCTAGGGCCAAAGGAAATATCCTCCCATAACAAAGAGAAAGAAGCTTTCTGGGAAACTTCTGTCTGTTCTGTGAAATCATCTCACAGAGTTACAGCTTTCCCCTCAAGAAACCTTTCCCTAACACAGTTCTTGTGGAATTGGCAAAGTGATATTTGGAAGCCCATAGAGGGCTATGGTGAAAAAGGAAATATCCTCAGATGAAATCTGGAAAGAAGCTTTCTGAGAAACTGCTTAGTGTTCTGTTAATTCATCTCACAGAGTTACATCTGTATTTGGTGGATCTATTTACTAGCCTTATTTCTGAGGAATCTGAGAACAGATATTTCGGATTCCTTTGAAGACTCTAGGGCCAGAGGAAATATCCTCCGATAACAAAGAGAAAGAAGATTTCTGAGAAACTTCTTTGTGTTCTGTGAAATCACCTCATAGAGTTACAGCTTTCCCTCAAGAAGCCTTTCGCTAAGACAGTTCTTGTGGAATTGGCAAAGTGATATTTGGAAGCCCATAGAGGGCTACGTTGAAAAAGGAAATATCCTCAGATGAAATCTGGAAAGAAACTTTCTGAGAAACTGCTTAGTGTCTGTTAATTCATCTCACCGAGTTACATGTGTATTTCGTGGATCTCTTTGCTAGCCTTATTTCTGTGGAATCTGAGTACAGATATTTCGGATCCCTCTGAAGACTATAGGGCCAAAGGAAATATCCTCCGATAACAAAGAGAAAGAAGCTTTCTGAGAAACTTCTTTGTGTTCTGTGAAATCATCTCACAGAGTAACAGCTTTCCCCTCAAGAAGTCTTTCGCTAAGACAGTTCTTATGGAATTGGCAAAGTGACATTTGGAAGCCCTTAGCGGGCTACGGTGAAACAGGAAATATCCTCAGATGAAATCTGGAAAGAAGCTTTCTGAGAAACTGCATAGTGTTCTGTCAATTCATCTCACAGAGTTACATGTGTATTTCGTGCATCTCTTTGCTAGCCTTATTTCTTTGGAATGTGAGAACAGATATTTGGGACCTCTTTGATGACTATAGGGCCAAAGAAAATATCCTCCGATAACAAAGAGAAAGAAGCTTTCTTATAATCATCTTTGTGTTCTGTGAAATCATCTCACAGAGTTACAGCTTTCCCCTCAAGATGCCTTTCGCTAAGACAGTTCCTGGGGAATTGGCAAAGTGATATTTGGAAGCCCTTAGAGGGATATGGTGAAAAAGGAAATATCCTCAGATGAAATCTGGAAAGAAGCTTTCTGAGAAACTGCTTAGTGTTCTGTTAATTCATCTCACAGAGTTACATGTGTATTTCGTGGATCTCTTTTCTTGCCTTATTTCTGAGGAATCTGAGAACAGATATTTCGAATCCCTTTGAAGACTCTAGGGCCAAAGGAAATATCCTCCCATAACAAAGAGAAAGAAGCTTTCTGGGAAACTTCTGTCTGTTCTGTGAAATCATCTCACAGAGTTACAGCTTTCCCCTCAAGAAACCTTTCCCTAACACAGTTCTTGTGGAATTGGCAAAGTGATATTTGGAAGCCCATAGAGGGCTATGGTGAAAAAGGAAATATCCTCAGATGAAATCTGGAAAGAAGCTTTCTGAGAAACTGCTTAGTGTTCTGTTAATTCATCTCACAGAGTTACATCTGTATTTCATGGATCTATTTACTAGCCTTATTTCTGAGGAATCTGAGAACAGATGTTTCGGATCCCTTTCAAGACTCTAGGGCCAGAGGAAATATCCTCCGATAACAAAGAGAAAGAAGCTTTCTGAGAAACTTCTTTGTGTTCTGTGAAATCACCTCATAGAGTTACAGCTTTCCCCTCAAGAAGCCTTTCGCTAAGACAGTTCTTGTGGAATTGGGAAAGTGATATTTGGAAGCCCATAGAGGGCTACGTTGAAAAAGGAAATATCCTCAGATGAAATCTGGAAAGAAACTTTCTGAGAAACTGCTTAGTGTTCTGTTAATTCATCTCACCGAGTTACATGTGTATTTCGTGGATCTCTTTGCTAGCCTTATTTCTGTGGAATCTGAGTACAGATATTTCGGATCCCTTTGAAGACTCTAGGGCCAAAGGAAATATCCTCCGATAACAAAGAGAAAGAAGCTTTCTGAGAAACTTCTTTGTGTTCTGTGAAATCATCTCACAGAGTTACAGCTTTCTCCTCAAGAAGCCTTTCGCTAAGACAGTTCTTGGGAAATTGGCAAAGTGATATTTGAAAGCCCGTAGAGGGCTACGGTGAAAAAGGAAATATCCTCAGATGAAATCTGGAAAGAAGCTTTCTGTGAAACTGCTTAGTGTTCTGTTAATTCATCTCACAGAGTTACATGTGTATTTCGTGGATCTCTTTGCTAGCCTCTTTTCTGTGGAATCTGAGAAGGGATATTTCGGATCCCTTTGAAGACTATAGGGCCAAAGGAAATATCCTCCGATAACAAAGAGAAAGAAGCTTTCTGATAAACTTCTTTGTGTTTGTGAAATCATCTCACAGAGTTACAGCTTTCTCCTCAAGAAGCCTTTCGCTAAGACAGTTCTTGTGGAATTGGCAAAGTGATATTTGGAAGCCCTTAGAGGGCTTTGGTGAAAAAGGAAATATCCTCAGATGAAATCTGGAAAGAAGCTTTCTGAGAATCTGCTTAGTGTTCTGTTTATTCATCTCACAGAGTTACATGTGTATTTCGTGGATCTCTTTGCTAGCCTTATTTCTGTGGAATCTGAGAACAGATATTTCGGATCCCATTGGGGACTCTAGGTCCAAAGGAAATATCCTCCGATAACAAAGAGAAAGAAGCTTTCTGATAAACTTCTTTGTGTTCTGTGAAATCATCTCACAGAGTTACAGCTTTCCCCTAAAGAAGCCTTTCGATAAGACAGTTCTTGTGGAATTGGCAAACTGATATTTGGAAGCACATAGAGGGCTACGTTGAAAAAGGAAATATCCTCAGATGAAATCTGGAAAGAAGCTTTCAGAGAAACTGCTTACTGTTCTGTTAATTCATCTCACAGATTTATATGGGCATTTCGTGGATCTCTTTGCTAGCCTCATTTCTGTGGAATCTGAGAACAGATATTTCGGATCCCTTTGAAGACTATAGGGCCAAAGAAATATCCTCCGATAACAAAGAGAAAGAAGCTTTCTGAGAAACTTCTTTGTGTTCTGTGAAATCATCTCACAGAGTTACAGCTTTCCCCTCAAGAAGCCTTTCGCTAAGACAGTTCCTGTGGAATTGGCAAAGTGATATTTGGAAGCCCATGGAGGACTATGGTGAAAAAGGAAATATCCTCAGATGAAATCTGGAAAGAAGCTTTCTGAGAAACTGCTTAGTGTTCTGTTAATTCATCTCACAGAGTTACATGTGTATTTCGTGGATCTCTTTTCTAGCCTTATTTTTGAGGAATATGAGAACAGATATTTCGGATACCTTTGAAGACCATAAGGCCAAAGTAAATATACTCCGATAACAAAGAGAAAGAAGCTTTCTGATAAACTTCTTTGTGTTCTGTGAAATCATCTCACAGAGTTACAGCTTTCCCCTCTGGAAGCCTTTCGCTAAGACAGTTCCTTTGGAATTGGCAAAGTGATATTTGGAAGCCCGTAGGGCTATGGTGAAAAAGGAAATATCCTCAGGTGAAATCTGGAAGGAAGCTTTCTGAGAAACTGCTTAGTGTTCTGTTAATTCATCTCACAGTGTTACAGGTGTATTTCGTGGATCTCTTTTCTAGCCTTATTTCTGAGGAATCTGAGAAGAGATATTTCTGATCCCTTTGAAGACTCTAGGGCCAAAGGAAATATCCTCCGATAACAAAGAGAAAGAAGCTTTCTGAGAAACTTCTTTGTGTTCTGTGAAATCATCTCACAGAGTTACAGCTTTCCCCTCAAGAAGCCTTTCGCTACGACAGCTCCTGTGGAATTCGCAAAGTGATATTTGGAAGCCCTAGAGGGCTATGGCGAAAAAGGAAATATCCTCAGATGAAATCTGGAAAGAAGCTTCCTGAGAAACTCTTTAGTGTTCTGTTAATTCATCTCTCAGAGTTACATGTGTATTTCGTGGATCTCTTTGCTAGCCTTATTTCTTTGGAATCTGAGAACAGATATTTCGGATCCCTTTGAAGACTATAGGGCCAAAGGAAATATCCTCCGATAACAAAGAGAAAGAAGCTTTCTGAGAAACTTCTTTGTGTTCTGTGAAATCATCTCACAGAGTTACAGCTTTCCCCTCAAGAAGCCTTTCGCTAAGACAGTTCCTGTGGAATTGGCAAAGTGATATTTGGAAGCCCAAAGAGGGCTACGGTGAAAAAGGAAATATCCTCAGATGAAATCTGGAAAGAAGCTTTCTGAGAAAGTGCTTAGTGTTCTGTTAATTCATCTCACAGAGTTACATGTATATTTCGTGAATCTCTTTGCTAGCCTCATTTCTGTGGAATCTGAGTACAGATATTTCGGATCCCATTGAAGACTATAGGGCCAAAGGAAATATCCTCCGATAACAAAGAGAAAGAAGCTTTCGGAGAAACTTCTTTGTGTTCTGTGAAATCATCTCACAGAGTTACAGCTTTCCCCTCAAGAAGCCTTTCACTAAGACAGTTCCTGTGGAATTGGCAAAGTGATATTTGGAAGCCCATAGAGGGCTATGGTGAAAAAGGAAATATCCTCAGATGAAATCTGGAAAGAAGCTTTCTGAGAAACTGCTTAGTGTTCTTTTAATTCATCTCACAGAGTTAACTGTGTATTTCGTGGATCTCTTTTCTAGCCTTATTTCTGAGGAATCTGAGAACAGATATTTCGGATCCCTTTGAAGATTCTAGGGCCTAAGGAAATATCCTCCCATAACAAAGAGAAAGAAGCTTTCTGGGAAACTTCTGTCTGTTCTGTGAAATCATCTCACAGAGTTACAGCTTTCCCCTCAAGAAACCTTTCCCTAACACAGTTCTTGTGGAATTGGCAAAGTGATATTTGGAAGCGCTTAGAGGGCTATGGTGAAAAAGGAAATATCCTCAGATGAAATCTGGAAAGAAGCTTTCTGAGAAACTGCTTACTGTTCTGTTAATTCATCTCACAGAGTTACATGTGTATTTCGTGGATCTCTTTTCTAGCCTTATTTCTGAGGAATCTGAGAACAGATATTTTGGATCCATTTGAAGACTCTAGGGCCAAAGGAAATATCCTCCCATAACAAAGAGAAAGAAGCTTTCTGGGAAACTTCTGTCTGTTCTGTGAAATCATCTCACAGAGTTACAGCTTTCCCCTAAAGAAACCTTTCCCTAACACAGTTCTTGTGGAATTAGCAAAGTGATATTTGGAAGCCCATAGAGGGCTATGGTGAAAAAGGAAATATCCTCAGATGAAATCTGGAAAGAAGCTTTCTGAGAAACAGCTTAGTGTTCTGTTAATTCATCTCACAGAGTTACATCTGTATTTCGTGGATCTATTTACTAGCCTTATTTCTGAGGAATCTGAGAACAGATGTTTCGGATCCCTTTGAAGACTCTAGGGCCAGAGGAAATATCCTCCGATAACAAAGAGAAAGATGCTTTCTGAGAAACTTCTTTGTGTTCTGTGAAATCACCTCATAGAGTTACAGCTTTCCCCTCAAGAAGCCTTTCGCTAAGACAGTTCTTGTGGAATTGGGAAAGTGATATTTGGAAGCCCATAGAGGGCTACGTTGAAAAAGGAAATATCCTCAGATGAAATCTGGAAAGAAACTTTCTGAGAAACTGCTTAGTGTTCTGTTAATTCATCTCACCGAGTTACATGTGTATTTCGTGGATCTCTTTGCTAGCCTTATTTCTGTGGAATCTGAGTACAGATATTTCGGATCCCTTTGAAGACTATAGGGCCAAAGGAAATATCCTCCGATAACAAAGAGAAAGAAGCTTTCTGAGAAACTTCTTTGTGTTCTGTGAAATCATCTCACAGAGTTACAGCTTTCTCCTCAAGAAGTCTTTCGCTAAGACAGTTCTTGGGAAATTGGCAAAGTGATATTTGAAAGCCCGTAGAGGGCTACGGTGAAAAAGGAAATATCCTCAGATGAAATCTGGAAAGAAGCTTTCTGTGAAACTGCTTAGTGTTCTGTTAATTCATCTCACAGAGTTACATGTGTATTTCGTGGATCTCTTTGCTAGCCTTATTTCTGTGGAATCTGAGAACAGATATATCGGATCCCTTTGAAGACTATAGGGCCAAAGGAAATATGCTCCGATAACAAAGAGAAAGAAGCTTTCTGAGAAAGTTCTTTGTGTTCTGTGCAATCATCTCACAGAGTTACAGCTTTCCCCTCAAGAAGCCTTTCGCTAAGACAGTTCCTGTGGAATTGGCAAAGTGATATTTGGAAGCCCATAGAGGCCTATGGTGTAATAGAAAATATCTTCAGATGAAATCTGGAAGGAAGCTTTCTGATAAACTGCTTAGTGTTCTGTTAATTCATCTCACAGTGTTACATCTGTATTTCGTGGATCTCTTTTCTTGCCTTATTTCTGAGGAATCTGAGAACAGATATTACAGATCCCTTTGAAGACTCTAGGGCCAAAGGAAATATCCTCCGATAACAAAGAGAAAGAAGCTTTCTAAGAAACTTGTTTGTGTTCTGTGAAATCATCTCACAGAGTTACAGCTTTCCCCTCAAGATGCCTTTCGCTAAGACAGTTCCTGTGGAATTGGCAAAGTGATATTTGGAAGCCCTTAGAGGGATATGGTGAAAAAGGAAATATCCTCAGATGAAATCTGGAAAGAAGCTTTCTGAGAAACTGCTTAGTGTTCTGTTAATTCATCTCACAGAGTTACTTGTGTATTTCGTGGATCTCTTTTCTTGCCTTATTTCTGAGGAATCTGAGAACAGATATTTCGAATCCCTTTGAAGACTCTAGGGCCAAAGGAAATATCCTCCCATAACAAAGAGAAAGAAGCTTTCTGGGAAACTTCTGTCTGTTCTGTGAAATCATCTCACAGAGTTACAGCTTTCCCTTCAAGAAACCTTTCCCTAAAACAGTTCTTGTGGAATTGGCAAAGTGATATTTGGAAGCCCATAGAGGGCTATGGTGAAAAAGGAAATATCCTCAGATGAAATCTGGAAAGAAGCTTTCTGAGAAACTGCTTAGTGTTCTGTTAATTCATCTCACAGAGTTACATCGGTATTTCATGGATCTATTTACTTGCCTTATTTCTGAGGAATCTGAGAACAGATGTTTCGGATCCCTTTGAAGACTCTAGGGCCAGAGGAAATATCCTCCGATAACAAAGAGAAAGAAGCTTTCTGAGAAACTTCTTTGTGTTCTGTGAAATCACCTCATAGAGTTACAGCTTTCCCCTCAAGAAGCCTTTCGCTAAGACAGTTCTTGTGGAATTGGGAAAGTGATATTTGGAAGCCCATAGAGGGCTACGTTGAAAAAGGAAATATCCTCAGATGAAATCTGGAAAGAAACTTTCTGAGAAACTGCTTAGTGTTCTGTTAATTCATCTCACCGAGTTACATGTGTATTTCGTGGATCTCTTTGCTAGCCTTATTTCTGTGGAATCTGAGTACAGATATTTCGGATCCCTTTGAAGACTATAGGGCCAAAGGAAATATCCTCCGATAACAAAGAGAAAGAAGCTTTCTGAGAAACTTCTTTGTGTTCTGTGAAATCATCTCACAGAGTTACAGCTTTCTCCTCAAGAAGCCTTTCGCTAAGACAGTTCTTGGGAAATTGGCAAAGTGATATTTGAAAGCCCGTAGAGGGCTACGGTGAAAAAGGAAATATCCTCAGATGAAATCTGGAAAGAAGCTTTCTGTGAAACTGCTTAGTGTTCTGTTAATTCATCTCACAGAGTTACATGTGTATTTCGTGGATCTCTTTGCTAGCCTTATTTCTGTGGAATCTGAGAACAGATATATCGGATCCCTTTGAAGACTATAGGGCCAAAGGAAATATGCTCCGATAACAAAGAGAAAGAAGCTTTCGGAGAAACTGCTTTGTGATCTGTGAAATCATCTCACAGAGTTACAGCTTTCCCCTCCAGAAGCTTTTAGCTAAGACAGTTCCTGTGGAATTGGCAAAGTGATATTTGGAAGCCCTTAGAGGGCTATGGTGAAAAAGGAAATATCCTCAGATGAAATCTGGAAAGAAGTTTTCTGAGAAACTGCTTATTGTTCTGTTAATTCATCTCACAGAGTTACATGTGTATTTCGTGGATCTCTTTTCTAGCCTTATTTCTGAGGAATCTGAGATCAGATATTTCGGATCCCTTTGAAGACTATAGGGCCAAAGGAAATATCCTCCGATAACAAAGAGAAAGAAGCTTTTTGATAAACTTCTTTGTGTTCTGTGAAATCATCTCACAGAGTTACAGCTTTCTCCTCAAGAAGCCTTTAGCTAAGACAGTTCTTGTGGAATTGGCAAAGTGATATTTGGAAGCCCTTAGAGGGCTTTGGTGAAAAAGGAAATATCCTCAGATGAAATCTGGAAAGAAGCTTTCTGAGAATCTGCTTAGTGTTCTGTTTATTCATCTCACAGAGTTACATGTGTATTTCGTGGATCACTTTGCTAGCCTTATTTCTGTGGAATCTGAGAACAGATATTTCGGATCCCATTGAAGACTCTAGGTCCAAAGGAAATATCCTCCGATAACAAAGAGAAAGAAGCTTTCTGATAAACTTCTTTGTGTTCTGTGAAATCATCTCACAGAGTTACAGCTTTCCCCTCAAGAAGCCTTTCGTTAAGACAGTTCTTGTGGAATTGGCAAACAGATATTTGGAAGCACATAGAGGGCTACGTTGAAAAAGGAAATATCCTCAGATGAAATCTGGAAAGAAGCTTTCAGAGAAACTGCTTACTGTTCTGTTAATTCATCTCACAGAGTTATATGGGCATTTCGTGGATCTCTTTGCTAGCCTCATTTCTGTGGAATCTGAGAACAGATATTTCGGATCCCTTTGAAGACTATAGGGCCAAAGAAATATCCTCCGATAACAAAGAGAAAGAAGCTTTCTGAGAAACTTCTTTGTGTTCTGTGAAATCATCTCACAGAGTTACAGCTTTCCCCTCAAGAAGCCTTTCGCTAAGACAGTTCCTGTGGAATTGGCAAAGTGATATTTGGAAGCCCATGGAGGACTATGGTGAAAAAGGAAATATCCTCAGATGAAATCTGGAAAGAAGCTTTCTGAGAAACTGCTTAGTGTTCTGTTAATTCATCTCACAGAGTTACATGTGTATTTCGTGGATCTCTTTTCTAGCCTTATTTTTGAGGAATATGAGAACAGATATTTCGGATCCCTTTGAAGACCATAAGGCCAAAGGAAATATCCTCCGATAACAAAGAGAAAGAAGCTTTCTGATAAACTTCTTTGTGTTCTGTGAAATCATCTCACAGAGTTACAGCTTTCTCCTCAAGAAGCCTTTCACTAAGACAGTTCTTGTGGAATTGGCAAAGTGATATTTGGAAGCCCTTAGAGGGCTTTGGTGAAAAAGGAAATATCCTCAGATGAAATCTGGAAAGAAGCTTTCTGAGAAACTGCTTAGTGTTCTGTTAATTCATCTCACAGAGTTGCATGTGTATTTCGTGCATCTCTTTGCTAGCCTTATTTCTGTGGAATCTGAGAACAGATATTTCGGATCCCTTTGAAGACTATAGGGCCAAAGGAAATTTCCTCCGAAAACAAAGAGAAAGAAGCTTTCTGAGAAACTTCTTTGTGTTCTGTGAAATCATCTCACAGAGTTACAGCTTTCCCCTCAAGAAGCCTTTCGCTAAGACAGTTCCTGTGGAATTGGCAAAGTGATATTTGGAAGCCAGTAGAGGGCTATGGTGAAAAAGGAAATATCCTCAGATGAAATCTGGAAAGTAGCTTTCTGAGAAACTGCTTAGTGTTCTGTTAATTCATCTCACAGAGTTACATGTGTATTTCGTGGATCTCTTTTCTAGCCTTATTTCTGAGGAATCTGAGAACAGATATTTCTGATCCCTTTGAAGACTCTAGGGCCAAAGGAAATATCCTCCGATAACAAAGAGAAAGAAGCTTTCTGAGAAACTTGTTTGTGTTCTGTGAAATCATCTCACAGAGTTACAGCTTTCCCCTCAAGAAGCCTTTCGCTAAGACAGCTCCTGTGGAATTGGCAAAGTGATATATGGAAGCCAGTAGAGGGCTATGGTGAAAAAGGAAATATCCTCAGATGAAATCTGGAAAGAAGCTTTCTGAGAAACTTTTTAGTGTTCTGTTAATTCATCTCACAGAGTTACCTGTGTATTTCGTGGATCTCTTTGCTAGCCTTATTTCTGTGGAATCTGAGAACATATGTTTCGGATCCCTTGGAAGACTATAGGGCCAAAGGAAATATCCTCCGATAACAAAGAGAAAGAAGCTTTCTGATAATCTTCTTTGTGTTCTGTGAAATCATCTCACAGAGTTACAGCTTTCCCCTCAAGAAACCTTTCGCTAAGACAGTTCCTGTGGAATTGGCAAAGTGATATTTGGAAGCCCATAGAGGACTATGGTGAAAAAGAAAATATCCTCAGATGAAATCTGGAAGGAAGCTTTCTGAGAAACTGCTTATTGTTCTGTTAATTCATCTCACAGTGTTACATCTGTATTTCGTGGATCTCTTTTCTAGCCTTATTTCTGAGGAATCTGAGAACAGATATTTCAGATCCCTTTGAAGCCTCTAGGGCCAAAGGAAATATCCTCCGATAACAAAGAGAAAGAAGCTTTCTAAGAAACTTGTTTGTGTTCTGTGAAATCATCTCACAGAGTTACAGCTTTCCCCTCAAGATGCCTTTCGCTAAGACAGTTCCTGTGGAATTGGCAAAGTGATATTTGGAAGCGCTTAGAGGGATATGGTGAAAAAGGAAATATCCTCAGATGAAATCTGGAAAGAAGCTTTCTGAGAAACTGCTTACTGTTCTGTTAATTCATCTCACAGAGTTACATGTGTATTTCGTGGATCTCTTTTCTAGCCTTATTTCTGAGGAATCTGAGAACAGATATTTCGGATCCATTTGAAGACTCTAGGGCCAAAGGAAATATCCTCCCATAACAAAGAGAAAGAAGCTTTCTGGGAAACTTCTGTCTGTTCTGTGAAATCATCTCACAGAGTTACAGCTTTCCCCTCAAGAAACCTTTCCCTAACACAGTTCTTGTGGAATTAGCAAAGTGATATTTGGAAGCCCTTAGAGGGCTATGGTGAAAAAGGAAATATCCTCAGATGAAATCTGGAAAGAAGCTTTGTGAGAAACTGCTTAATGTTCTGTTAATTCATCTCACAGAGTTACATCTGCATTTCGTGTATCTCTTTGCTAGCCCTATTTCTTTGGAATCTGAGAACAGATATTTCGGATCCCTTTAAAGACTATAGGGCCAAAGGAAATATCCTCCGATAACAAAGAGAAAGAAGCTTTCTGATAAACTTCTTTGTGTTCTGTGAAATCATCTCACAGAGTTACAGCTTTCCCCTCTGGAAGCCTTTCGCTAAGACAGTTCCTTTGGAATTGGCAAAGTGATATTTGGAAGCCCATAAAGGGCTATGGTGAAAAAGGAAATATCCTCAGGTGAAATCTGGAAGGAAGCTTTCTGAGAAACTGCTTAGTGTTCTGTTAATTCATCTCACAGTGTTACAGGTGTATTTCGTGGATCTCTTTTCTAGCCTTATTTCTGAGGAATCTGAGAAGAGATATTTCTGATCCCTTTGAAGACTCTAGGGCCAAAGGAAATATCCTCCGATAACAAAGAGAAAGAAGCTTTCTGAGAAACTTCTTTGTGTTCTGTGAAATCATCTCACAGAGTTACAGCTTTCCCCTCAAGAAGCCTTTCGCTACGACAGCTCCTGTGGAATTGGCAAAGTGATATTTGGAAGCCCTAGAGGGCTATGGCGAAAAAGGAAATATCCTCAGATGAAATCTGGAAAGAAGCTTCCTGAGAAACTCTTTAGTGTTCTGTTAATTCATCTCTCAGAGTTACATGTGTATTTCGTGGATCTCTTTTCTAGCCTTATTTCTGAGGAATCTGAGAACAGATATTTCGGATCCCTTTGAAGATTCTAGGGCCTAAGGAAATATCCTCCCATAACAAAGAGAAAGAAGCTTTCTGGGAAACTTCTCTCTGTTCTGTGAAATCATCTCACAGAGTTACAGCTTTCCCCTCAAGAAACCTTTCCCTAACACAGTTCTTGTGGAATTGGCAAAGTGATATTTGGAAGCCCATAGAGGGCTATGGTGAAAAAGGAAATATCCTCAGATGAAATCTGGAAAGAAGCTTTCTGAGAAACTGCTTAGTGTTCTGTTAATTCATCTCACAGAGTTACATCTGTATTTGGTGGATCTATTTACTAGCCTTATTTCTGAGGAATCTGAGAACAGATATTTCGGATCCCTTTGAAGACTCTAGGGCCAGAGGAAATATCCTCCGATAACAAAGAGAAAGAAGATTTCTGAGAAACTTCTTTGTGTTCTGTGAAATCACCTCATAGAGTTACAGCTTTCCCTCAAGAAGCCTTTCGCTAAGACAGTTCTTGTGGAATTGGCAAAGTGATATTTGGAAGCCCATAGAGGGCTACGTTGAAAAAGGAAATATCCTCAGATGAAATCTGGAAAGAAACTTTCTGAGAAACTGCTTAGTGTTCTGTTAATTCATCTCACAGAGTTACATGTGTATTTCGTGGATCTCTTTGCTAGCCTTATTTCTGTGGAATCTGAGTACAGATATTTCGGATCCCTCTGAAGACTATAGGGCCAAAGGAAATATCCTCCGATAACAAAGAGAAAGAAGCTTTCTGAGAAACTTCTTTGTGTTCTGTGAAATCATCTCACAGAGTAACAGCTTTCCCCTCAAGAAGTCTTTCGCTAAGACAGTTCTTATGGAATTGGCAAAGTGACATTTGGAAGCCCATAGAGGGCTACGGTGAAACAGGAAATATCCTCAGATGAAATCTGGAAAGAAGCTTTCTGAGAAACTGCTTAGTGTTCTGTCAATTCATCTCACAGAGTTACATGTGTATTTCGTGGATCTCTTTGCTAGCCTTATTTCTTTGGAATGTGAGAACAGATATTTGGGACCTCTTTGATGACTATAGGGCCAAAGAAAATATCCTCCGATAACACAGAGAAAGAAGCTTTCTGAGAAACTTCTTTGTGTTCTGTGAAATCATCTCACAGAGTTACAGCTTTCTCCTCAAGAAGCCTTTCGCTAAGACAGTTCTTGGGAAATTGGCAAAGTGATATTTGAAAGTCCGTAGAGGGCTACGGTGAAAAAGGAAATATCCTCAGATGAAATCTGGAAAGAAGCTTTCTGTGAAACTGCTTAGTGTTCTGTTAATTCATCTCACAGAGTTACATGTGTATTTCGTGGATCTCTTTGGTAGCCTCATTTCTGTGGAATCTGAGAACAGATATTTCGGATCCCTTTGAAGACTATAGGGCCAAAGGAAATATCCTCCGATAACAAAGAGAAAGACGCTTTCTGATAAACTTCTTTGTGTTCTGTGAAATCATCTCACAGAGTTACAGC
Organism: Macaca mulatta; assembly: GCF_049350105.2. NCBI lineage: Eukaryota > Metazoa > Chordata > Mammalia > Primates > Cercopithecidae > Macaca > Macaca mulatta. Next base: position 49,090,215 of record NC_133414.1, read on the forward strand.
TTTCTCCTCAAGAAGCCTTTCACTAAGACAGTTCTTGTGGAATTGGCAAAGTGATATTTGGAAGCCCTTAGAGGGCTTTGGTGAAAAAGGAAATATCCTCAGATGAAATCTGGAAAGAAGCTTTCTGAGAAACTGCTTAGTGTTCTGTTAATTCATCTCACAGAGTTACCTGTGTATTTCGTGGATCTCTTTGCTAGCCTTATTTCTGTGGAATCTGAGAACATATGTTTCGGATCCCTTGGAAGACTATAGGGCCAAAGGAAATATCCTCCGATAACAAAGAGAAAGAAGCTTTCTGATAATCTTCTTTGTGTTCTGTGAAATCATCTCACAGAGTTACAGCTTTCCCCTCAAGAAGCCTTTCGCTAAGACAGTTCCTGTGGAATTGGCAAAGTGATATTTGGAAGCCCATAGAGGACTATGGTGAAAAAGAAAATATCCTCAGATGAAATCTGGAAGGAAGCTTTCTGAGAAACTGCTTAGTGTTCTGTTAATTCATCTCACAGTGTTACATCTGTATTTCGTGGATCTCTTTTCTAGCCTTATTTCTGAGGAATCTGAGAACAGATATTTCGGATCCCTTTGAAGCCTCTAGGGCCAAAGGAAATATCCTCCGATAACAAAGAGAAAGAAGCTTTCTAAGAAACTTGTTTGTGTTCTGTGAAATCATCTCACAGAGTTACAGCTTTCCCCTCAAGATGCCTTTCGCTAAGACAGTTCCTGTGGAATTGGCAAAGTGATATTTGGAAGCGCTTAGAGGGATACGGTGAAAAAGGAAATATCCTCAGATGAAATCTGGAAAGAAGCTTTCTGAGAAACTGCTTACTGTTCTGTTAATTCATCTCACAGAGTTACATGTGTATTTCGTGGATCTCTTTTCTAGCCTTATTTCTGAGGAATCTGAGAACAGATATTTCGGATCCATTTGAAGACTCTAGGGCCAAAGGAAATATCCTCCCATAACAAAGAGAAAGAAGCTTTCTGGGAAACTTCTGTCTGTTCTGTGAAATCATCTCACAGAGTTACAGCTTTCCCCTCAAGAAACCTTTCCCTAACACAGTTCTTGTGGAATTAGCAAAGTGATATTTGGAAGCCCATAGAGGGCTATGGTGAAAAAGGAAATATCCTCAGATGAAATCTGGAAAGAAGCTTTCTGAGAAACTGCTTAGTGTTCTGTTAATTCATCTCACAGAGTTACATCTGTATTTCGTGGATCTATTTACTAGCCTTATTTCTGAGGAATCTGAGAACAGATGTTTCGGATCCCTTTGAAGACTCTAGGGCCAGAGGAAATATCCTCCGATAACAAAGAGAAAGAAGCTTTCTGAGAAACTTGTTTGTGTTCTGTGAAATCACCTCATAGAGTTACAGCTTTCCCCTCAAGAAGCCTTTCGCTAAGACAGTTCTTGTGGAATGGCAAAGTGATATTTGGAAGCCCATAGAGGGCTACGTTGAAAAAGGAAATATCCTCAGATGAAATCTGGAAAGAAACTTTCTGAGAAACTGCTTAGTGTTCTGATAATTCATCTCACCGAGTTACATGTGTATTACGTGGATCTCTTTGCTAGCCTTATTTCTGTGGAATCTGAGTACAGATATTTCAGATCCCTTTGAAGACTATAGGGCCAAAGGAAATATCCTCCGATAACAAAGAGAAAGAAGCTTTCTGAGAAACTTCTTTGTGTTCTGTGAAATCATCTCACAGATTTACAGCTTTCCCCTCAAGAAGCCTTTCGCTAAGACAGTTCTTGTGGAATTGGCAAGGTGATATTTGGAAGCCCATAGAGGGCTATGGTGAAAAAGGAAATATCCTCAGATGAAATCTGGAAAGAAGCTTTCTGAGAAACTTTTTAGTGTTCTGTTAATTCATCTCACAGAGTTACCTGTGTATTTCGTGGATCTCTTTGCTAGCCTTATTTCTGTGGAATCTGAGAACATATGTTTCGGATCCCTTTGAAGACTATAGGGCCAAAGGAAATATCCTCCGATAACAAAGAGAAAGAAGCTTTCTGATAATCTTCTTTGTGTTCTGTGAAATCACCTCACAGAGTTACAGCTTTCCCCTCAAGAAGCCTTTCGCTAAGACAGTTCCTGTGGAATTGGCAAAGTGATATTTGGAAGCCCATAGAGGGCTATGGTGAAATAGAAAATATCCTCAGATGAAATCTGGAAGGAAGCTTTCTGATAAACTGCTTAGTGTTCTGTTAATTCATCTCACAGTGTGACATCTGTATTTCGTGGATCTCTTTTCTTGCCTTATTTCTGAGGAATCTGAGAACAGATATTACGGATCCCTTTGAAGCCTCTAGGGCCGAAGGAAATATCCTCCGATAACAAAGAGAAAGAAGCTTTCTAAGAAACTTGTTTGTGTTCTGTGAAATCATCTCACAGAGTTACAGCTTTCCCCTCAAGATGCCTTTCGCTAAGACAGTTCCTGTGGAATTGGCAAAGTGATATTTGGAAGCCCTTAGACGGATATGGTGAAAAAGGAAATATACTCAGATGAAATCTGGAAAGAAGCTTTCTGAGAAACTGCTTAGTGTTCTGTTAATTCATCTCACAGAGTTACATGTGTATTTCGTGGATCTCTTTTCTTGCCTTATTTCTGAGGAATCTGAGAACAGATATTTCGAATCCCTTTGAAGACTCTAGGGCCAAAGGAAATATCCTCCCATAACAAAGAGAAAGAAGCTTTCTGGGAAACTTCTGTCTGTTCTGTGAAATCATCTCACAGAGTTACAGCTTTCCCCTCAAGAAACCTTTCCCTAACACAGTTCTTGTGGAATTGGCAAAGTGATATTTGGAAGCCCATAGAGGGCTATGGTGAAAAAGGAAATATCCTCAGATGAAATCTGGAAAGAAGCTTTCTGAGAAACTGCTTAGTGTTCTGTTAATTCATCTCACAGAGTTACATCTGTATTTCATGGATCTATTTACTAGCCTTATTTCTGAGGAATCTGAGAACAGATGTTTCGGATCCCTTTGAAGACTCTAGGGCCAGAGGAAATATCCTCCGATAACAAAGAGAAAGAAGCTTTCTGAGAAACTTCTTTGTGTTCTGTGAAATCACCTCATAGAGTTACAGCTTTCCCCTCAAGAAGCCTTTCGCTAAGACAGTTCTTGTGGAATTGGGAAAGTGATATTTGGAAGCCCATAGAGGGCTACGTTGAAAAAGGAAATATCCTCAGATGAAATCTGGAAAGAAACTTTCTGAGAAACTGCTTAGTGTTCTGTTAATTCATCTCACCGAGTTACATGTGTATTTCGTGGATCTCTTTGCTAGCCTTATTTCTGTGGAATCTGAGTACAGATATTTCGGATCCCTTTGAAGACTATAGGGCCAAAGGAAATATCCTCCGATAACAAAGAGAAAGAAGCTTTCTGAGAAACTTCTTTGTGTTCTTTGAAATCATCTCACAGAGTTACAGCTTTCTCCTCAAGAAGTCTTTCGCTAAGACAGTTCTTGGGAAATTGGCAAAGTGATATTTGAAAGCCCGTAGAGGGCTACGGTGAAAAAGGAAATATCCTCAGATGAAATCTGGAAAGAAGCTTTCTGTGAAACTGCTTAGTGTTCTGTTAATTCATCTCACAGAGTTGCATGTGTATTTCGTGGATCTCTTTGCTAGCCTTATTTCTGTGGAATCTGAGAACAGATATATCGGATCCCTTTGAAGACTATAGGGCCAAAGGAAATATGCTCCGATAACAAAGAGAAAGAAGCTTTCTGATAATCTTCTTTGTGTTCTGTGAAATCATCTCACAGAGTTACAGCTTTCCCCTCAAGAAGCCTTTCGCTAAGACAGTTCCTGTGGAATTGGCAAAGTGATATTTGGAAGCCCATAGAGGCCTATGGTGTAATAGAAAATATCCTCAGATGAAATCTGGAAGGAAGCTTTCTGATAAACTGCTTAGTGTTCTGTTAATTCATCTCACAGTGTTACATCTGTATTTCGTGGATCTCTTTTCTTGCCTTATTTCTGAGGAATCTGAGAACAGATATTACAGATCCCTTTGAAGCCTCTAGGGCCAAAGGAAATATCCTCCGATAACAAAGAGAAAGAAGCTTTCTAAGAAACTTGTTTGTGTTCTGTGAAATCATCTCACAGAGTTACAGCTTTCCCCTCAAGATGCCTTTCGCTAAGACAGTTCCTGTGGAATTGGCAAAGTGATATTTGGAAGCCCTTAGAGGGATATGGTGAAAAAGGAAATATCCTCAGATGAAATCTGGAAAGAAGCTTTCTGAGAAACTGCTTAGTGTTCTGTTAATTCATCTCACAGAGTTACATGTGTATTTCGTGGATCTCTTTTCTTGCCTTATTTCTGAGGAATCTGAGAACAGATATTTCGAATCCCTTTGAAGACTCTAGGGCCAAAGGAAATATCCTCCCATAACAAAGAGAAAGAAGCTTTCTGGGAAACTTCTGTCTGTTCTGTGAAATCATCTCACAGAGTTACAGCTTTCCCCTCAAGAAACCTTTCCCTAACACAGTTCTTGTGGAATTGGCAAAGTGATATTTGGAAGCCCATAGAGGGCTATGGTGAAAAAGGAAATATCCTCAGATGAAATCTGGAAAGAAGCTTTCTGAGAAACTGCTTAGTGTTCTGTTAATTCATCTCACAGAGTTACATCTGTAGTTCATGGATCTATTTACTTGCCTTATTTCTGAGGAATCTGAGAACAGATATTTCGGATCCCGTTGAAGACTCTAGGGCCAAGGGAAATATGCTCCGATAACAAAGAGAGAGAAGCTTTCAGAGAAACTTCTTTGTGTTCTGTGAAATCATCTCACAGAGTTACAGCTTTCCCCTCAAGATGCCTTTCGCTAAGACAGTTCTTGTGGAATTGGCAATGTGATATTTGGAAGCCCATAGAGGGCTATGGCGAAAAAGGAAATATCCTCAGATGAAATCTGGAAAGAAGCTTTCTGAGAAACTCTTTAGTGTTCTGTTAATTCATCTCACAGAGTTACATGTGTATTTCGTGGATCTCTTTGCTAGCCTTATTTCTTTGGAATCTGAGAACAGATATTTCGGATCCCTTTGAAGACTATAGGGCCAAAGGAAATATCCTCCGATAACAAAGAGAAAGAAGCTTTCTGAGAAACTTCTTTGTGTTCTGTGAAATCATCTCACAGAGTTACAGCTTTTCCCTCAAGAAGCCTTTCGCTAAGACAGTTCTTGTGGAATTGGCAAAGTGATATTTGGAAGCCCATAGAGGGCTATGGTGAAAAAGGAAATATCCTCAGATGAAATCTGGAAAGAAGCTTTCTGAGAAACTGCTTAGTGTTCTGTTAATTCATCTCACAGAGTTACATGTGTATTTCGTGGATCTCTTTTCTAGCATTATTTCTGAGGAATCTGAGAACAGATATTTCGGATCCCTTTGAAGACTCTAGGGCCAAAGGAAATATCCTCCGATAACAAAGAGAAAGAAGCTTTCTGAGAAACTTCTTTGTGTTCTGTGAAATCATCTCACCGAGTTACATCTTTCCCCTCAAGAAGCCTGTCGCTAAGACAGTTCTTGTGGAATTGGCAAAGTGATATTTGGAAGCCTATAGAGGGCTATGGTGAAAAAGGAAATATCCTCAGATGAAATCTGGAAAGAAGCTTTCTGAGAAACTGCTTAGTGTTCTGTTAATTCATCTCACAGAGTAACATGTGTATGTCGTGGATCTCTTTGCTAGCTTTATTTGTGGGGAATCTGAGAACAGATATTTCGGATCCCTTTGCAGACTATATGGCCAAAGGAAATATCCTCCGATAACAAAGAGAAAGAGGCTTTCTGAGAAACTTCTTTGTGTTCTGTGAAATCATCTCACCGAGTTACAGCTTTCCCCTCAAGAAGCCTTTCGCTAAGACAGTTCCTGTGGAATTGGCAAAGTGATATTTGGAAGCCCTTAGAGGGCTATGGTGAAAAAGGAAATATCCTCAGATGAAATCTGGAAAGAAGCTTTCTGAGAAACTGCTCAGTGTTTTGTTAATTTATCTCACAGAGTTACATGTGTATTTCGTGGATCTCTTTTCTAGCCTTTTTTCTGAGGAATCGGAGAACAGATATTTCGGATCCCTTTGAAGACTATAGGGCCAAAGGAAATATCCTACGATAAAAAAGAGAAAGAAGCTTTCTGAGAAACTTCTTTGTGTTCTGTGAAATCATCTCACAGAGTTACAGCTTTCCCCTGAAGAAGCCTTTCACTAAGACACTTCCTGTGGAATTGGCAAAGTGGTATTTGGAAGCCCTTAGAGGGCTATGGTGAAAAAGGAAATACCCTCATATGAAATCTGGAAAGAAGCTTTCTGAGAAACTGCTTAGTGTTCGGTTAATTCATCTCACAGAGTGACATGTGTACTTCGTGGATCTCTTTGCTAGCCAAATTTCTGTGGAATCTGAGAACAGATATTTCGGATCCCTTTGAAGACCATAAGGCCATAGGAAATATCCTCCGATAAAAAAGAGAAAGAAGCTTTCTGAAAAACTTCTCTGTGTTCTGTGAAATCATCTCACAGAGTTACACCTTTCCCCTCAAGAAGCCTTTCGCTAAGACAGTTCTTGTGGAATTGGCAAAGTGATATTTGGAAGCCCATAGAGGGCTATAGAGAAAAAGGAAATATCCTCAGATGAAATCTGGATAGAAGCTTTCTGAGAAACTGCTTAGTGTTCTGTTAATTCATCTCACAGAGTTACATGTGTATTTCGTGGTTCTCTTTGCTAGCCTTATTTCTGTGGAATCTGAGAACAGATATTTCGGATCCCTTTGAAGACCATAAGGCCAAAGGAAATATCCTCCGATAACAAAGAGAAAGAAGCTTTCTGAGAAACTTCTCTGTGTTCTGTGAAATCATCTCACAGAGTTACAGCTTTCCACTCAAGAAGCCTTTCGCTAAGACAGTTCTTGTGGAATTGGCAAAGTGATATTTGGAAGCCCATAGAGGGCAATGGAGAAAAAGGAAATAGCCTCAGATGAAATCTGGAAAGAAGCTTTCTGAGAAACTGCTTAGTGTTCTGTTAATTCATCTGACATTGTTACATGTGTATTTCGTGGATCTCTTTGCTAGCCTTATTTCTGTGGAATCTGAGAACAGATATTTCGGATCCCTTTGAAGACTCTAGGGCCAAAGGAAATATCCTACGATAACAAAGAGAAAGAAGCTTTCTGAGAAACTTCTTTGTGTTCTGTGAAATCATCTCACAGAGTTACAGCTTTCCCCTCAAGAAGCCTTTCGCTAAGACAGTTCTTGTGGAATTGGCAAAGTGGTATTTGGAAGCCCTTAGAGGGCTATGGTGAAAAAGGAAATATCCTCAGATGAAATCTGGAAAGAAGCTTTCTGAGAAACTGCTTAGTGTTCGGTTAATTCATCTCACAGAGGGACATGTGTATTTCGTGGATCTCTTTGCTAGCCAAGTTTCTGTGGAATCTGAGAACAGATATTTCGGATCCCTTTGAAGACTCTAGGGCCAAAGGAAATATCCTCCGATAACAAAGAGAAAGAAGCTTTTTGATAAACTTCTTTGTGTTCTGTGAAATCATCTCACAGAGTTACAGCTTTCTCCTCAAGAAGCCTTTAGCTAAGACAGTTCTTGTGGAATTGGCAAAGTGATATTTGGAAGCCCTTAGAGGGCTTTGGTGAAAAAGGAAATATCCTCAGATGAAATCTGGAAAGAAGCTTTCTGAGAATCTGCTTAGTGTTCTGTTTATTCATCTCACAGAGTTACATGTGTATTTCGTTGATCTCTTTGCTAGCCTTATTTCTGTGGAATCTGAGAACAGATATTTCGGATCCCATTGAAGACTCTAGGTCCAAAGGAAATATCCTCCGATAACAAAGAGAAAGAAGCTTTCTGATAAACTTCTTTGTGTTCTGTGAAATCATCTCACAGAGTTACAGCTTTCCCCTCAAGAAGCCTTTCGCTAAGACAGTTCCTGTGGAATTGGCAAAGTGATATTTGGAAGCCCATGGAGGACTATGGTGAAAAAGGAAATATCCTCAGATGAAATCTGGAAAGAAGCTTTCTGAGAAACTGCTTAGTGTTCTGTTAATTCATCTCACAGAGTTACATGTGTATTTCGTGGATCTCTTTTCTAGCCTTATTTTTGAGGAATATGAGAACAGATATTTCGGATCCCTTTGAAGACCATAAGGCCAAAGGAAATATCCTCCGATAACAAAGAGAAAGAAGCTTTCTGATAAACTTCTTTGTGTTCTGTGAAATCATCTCACAGAGTTACAGCTTTCTCCTCAAGAAGCCTTTCACTAAGACAGTTCTTGTGGAATTGGCAAAGTGATATTTGGAAGCCCTTAGAGGGCTTTGGTGAAAAAGGAAATATCCTGAGATGAAATCTGGAAAGAAGCTTTCTGAGAAACTGCTTAGTGTTCTGTTAATTCATCTCACAGAGTTGCATGTGTATTTCGTGCATCTCTTTGCTAGCCTTATTTCTGTGGAATCTGAGAACAGATATTTCGGATCCCTTTGAAGACTATAGGGCCAAAGGAAATATCCTCCGAAAACAAAGAGAAAGAAGCTTTCTGAGAAACTTCTTTGTGTTCTGTGAAATCATCTCACAGAGTTACAGCTTTCCCCTCAAGAAGCCTTTCGCTAAGACAGTTCCTGTGGAATTGGCAAAGTGATATTTGGAAGCCAGTAGAGGGCTATGGTGAAAAAGGAAATATCCTCAGATGAAATCTGGAAAGTAGCTTTCTGAGAAACTGCTTAGTGTTCTGTTAATTCATCTCACAGAGTTACATGTGTATTTCGTGGATCTCTTTTCTAGCCTTATTTCTGAGGAATCTGAGAACAGATATTTCTGATCCCTTTGAAGACTCTAGGGCCAAAGGAAATATCCTCCGATAACAAAGAGAAAGAAGCTTTCTGAGAAACTTGTTTGTGTTCTGTGAAATCATCTCACAGAGTTACAGCTTTCCCCTCAAGAAGCCTTTCGCTAAGACAGCTCCTGTGGAATTGGCAAAGTGATATATGGAAGCCAGTAGAGGGCTATGGTGAAAAAGGAAATATCCTCAGATGAAATCTAGAAAGAAGCTTTCTGAGAAACTTTTTAGTGTTCTGTTAATTCATCTCACAGAGTTACCTGTGTATTTCGTGGATCTCTTTGCTAGCCTTATTTCTGTGGAATCTGAGAACATATGTTTCGGATCCCTTGGAAGACTATAGGGCCAAAGGAAATATCCTCCGATAACAAAGAGAAAGAAGCTTTCTGATAATCTTCTTTGTGTTCTGTGAAATCATCTCACAGAGTTACAGCTTTCCCCTCAAGAAGCCTTTCGCTAAGACAGTTCCTGTGGAATTGGCAAAGTGATATTTGGAAGCCCATAGAGGACTATGGTGAAAAAGAAAATATCCTCAGATGAAATCTGGAAGGAAGCTTTCTGAGAAACTGCTTAGTGTTCTGTTAATTCATCTCACAGTGTTACATCTGTATTTCGTGGATCTCTTTTCTAGCCTTATTTCTGAGGAATCTGAGAACAGATATTTCGGATCCCTTTGAAGCCTCTAGGGCCGAAGGAAATATCCTCCGATAACAAAGAGAAAGAAGCTTTCTAAGAAACTTGTTTGTGTTCTGTGAAATCATCTCACAGAGTTACAGCTTTCCCCTCAAGATGCCTTTCGCTAAGACAGTTCCTGTGGAATTGGCAAAGTGATATTTGGAAGCGCTTAGAGGGATATGGTGAAAAAGGAAATATCCTCAGATGAAATCTGGAAAGAAGCTTTCTGAGAAACTGCTTACTGTTCTGTTAATTCATCTCACAGAGTTACATGTGTATTTCGTGGATCTCTTTTCTAGCCTTATTTCTGAGGAATCTGAGAACAGATAGTTCGGATCCATTTGAAGACTCTAGGGCCAAAGGAAATATCCTCCCATAACAAAGAGAAAGAAGCTTTCTGGGAAACTTCTGTCTGTTCTGTGAAATCATCTCACAGAGTTACAGCTTTCCCCTCAAGAAACCTTTCCCTAACACAGTTCTTGTGGAATTAGCAAAGTGATATTTGGAAGCCCTTAGAGGGCTATGGTGAAAAAGGAAATATCCTCAGATGAAATCTGGAAAGAAGCTTTGTGAGAAACTGCTTAATGTTCTGTTAATTCATCTCACAGAGTTACATCTGCATTTCGTGGATCTCTTTGCTAGCCCTATTTCTTTGGAATCTGAGAACAGATATTTCGGATCCCTTTAAAGACTATAGGGCCAAAGGAAATATCCTCCGATAACAAAGAGAAAGAAGCTTTCTGATAAACTTCTTTGTGTTCTGTGAAATCATCTCACAGAGTTACAGCTTTCCCCTCTGGAAGCCTTTCGCTAAGACAGTTCCTTTGGAATTGGCAAAGTGATATTTGGAAGCCCATAAAGGGCTATGGTGAAAAAGGAAATATCCTCAGGTGAAATCTGGAAGGAAGCTTTCTGAGAAACTGCATAGTGTTCTGTTAATTCATCTCACAGTGTTACAGGTGTATTTCATGGATCTCTTTTCTAGCCTTATTTCTGAGGAATCTGAGAAGAGATATTTCTGATCCCTTTGAAGACTCTAGGGCCAAAGGAAATATCCTCCGATAACAAAGAGAAAGAAGCTTTCTGAGAAACTTCTTTGTGTTCTGTGAAATCATCTCACAGAGTTACAGCTTTCCCCTCAAGAAGCCTTTCACTACGACAGCTCCTGTGGAATTGGCAAAGTGATATTTGGAAGCCCTAGAGGGCTATGGCGAAAAAGGAAATATCCTCAGATGAAATCTGGAAAGAAGCTTCCTGAGAAACTCTTTAGTGTTCTGTTAATTCATCTCTCAGAGTTACATGTGTATTTCGTGGATCTCTTTTCTAGCCTTATTTCTGAGGAATCTGAGAACAGATATTTCGGATCCCTTTGAAGATTCTAGGGCCTAAGGAAATATCCTCCCATAACAAAGAGAAAGAAGCTTTCTGGGAAACTTCTCTCTGTTCTGTGAAATCATCTCACAGAGTTACAGCTTTCCCCTCAAGAAACCTTTCCCTAACACAGTTCTTGTGGAATTGGCAAAGTGATATTTGGAAGCCCATAGAGGGGTATGGTGAAAAAGGAAATATCCTCAGATGAAATCTGGAAAGAAGCTTTCTGAGAAACTGCTTAGTGTTCTGTTAATTCATCTCACAGAGTTACATCTGTATTTGGTGGATCTATTTACTAGCCTTATTTCTGAGGAATCTGAGAACAGATATTTCGGATCCCTTTGAAGACTCTAGGGCCAGAGGAAATATCCTCCGATAACAAAGAGAAAGAAGATTTCTGAGAAACTTCTTTGTGTTCTGTGAAATCACCTCATAGAGTTACAGCTTTCCCTCAAGAAGCCTTTCGCTAAGACAGTTCTTGTGGAATTGGCAAAGTGATATTTGGAAGCCCATAGAGGGCTACGTTGAAAAAGGAAATATCCTCAGATGAAATCTGGAAAGAAACTTTCTGAGAAACTGCTTAGTGTTCTGTTAATTCATCTCACAGAGTTACATGTGTATTTCGTGGATCTCTTTGCTAGCCTTATTTCTGTGGAATCTGAGTACAGATATTTCGGATCCCTCTGAAGACTATAGGGCCAAAGGAAATATCCTCCGATAACAAAGAGAAAGAAGCTTTCTGAGAAACTTCTTTGTGTTCTGTGAAATCATCTCACAGAGTAACAGCTTTCCCCTCAAGAAGTCTTTCGCTAAGACATTTCTTATGGAATTGGCAAAGTGACATTTGGAAGCCCATAGAGGGCTACGGTGAAACAGGAAATATCCTCAGATGAAATCTGGAAAGAAGCATTCTGAGAAACTGCTTAGTGTTCTGTCAATTCATCTCACAGAGTTACATGTGTATTTCGTGGATCTCTTTGCTAGCCTTATTTCTTTGGAATGTGAGAACAGATATTTGGGACCGCTTTGATGACTATAGGGCCAAAGAAAATATCCTCCGATAACACAGAGAAAGAAGCTTTCTGAGAAACTTCTTTGTGTTCTGTGAAATCATCTCACAGAGTTACAGCTTTCTCCTCAAGAAGCCTTTCGCTAAGACAGTTCTTGGGAAATTGGCAAAGTGATATTTGAAAGTCCGTAGAGGGCTACGGTGAAAAAGGAAATATCCTCAGATGAAATCTGGAAAGAACCTTTCTGTGAAACTGCTTAGTGTTCTGTTAATTCATCTCACAGAGTTACATGTGTATTTCGTGGATCTCTTTGGTAGCCTCATTTCTGTGGAATCTGAGAACAGATATTTCGGATCCCTTTGAAGACTATAGGGCCAAAGGAAATATCCTCCGATAACAAAGAGAAAGACGCTTTCTGATAAACTTCTTTGTGTTCTGTGAAATCATCTCACAGAGTTACAGCTTTCTCCTCAAGAAGCCTTTCACTAAGACAGTTCTTGTGGAATTGGCAAAGTGATATTTGGAAGCCCTTAGAGGGCTTTGGTGAAAAAGGAAATATCCTCAGATGAAATCTGGAAAGAAGCTTTCTGAGAAACTGCTTAGTGTTCTGTTAATTCATCTCACAGAGTTACCTGTGTATTTCGTGGATCTCTTTGCTAGCCTTATTTCTGTGGAATCTGAGAACATATGTTTCGGATCCCTTGGAAGACTATAGGGCCAAAGGAAATATCCTCCGATAACAAAGAGAAAGAAGCTTTCTGATAATCTTCTTTGTGTTCTGTGAAATCATCTCACAGAGTTACAGCTTTCCCCTCAAGAAGCCTTTCGCTAAGACAGTTCCTGTGGAATTGGCAAAGTGATATTTGGAAGCCCATAGAGGACTATGGTGAAAAAGAAAATATCCTCAGATGAAATCTGGAAGGAAGCTTTCTGAGAAACTGCTTAGTGTTCTGTTAATTCATCTCACAGTGTTACATCTGTATTTCGTGGATCTCTTTTCTAGCCTTATTTCTGAGGAATCTGAGAACAGATATTTCGGATCCCTTTGAAGCCTCTAGGGCCAAAGGAAATATCCTCCGATAACAAAGAGAAAGAAGCTTTCTAAGAAACTTGTTTGTGTTCTGTGAAATCATCTCACAGAGTTACAGCTTTCCCCTCAAGATGCCTTTCGCTAAGACAGTTCCTGTGGAATTGGCAAAGTGATATTTGGAAGCGCTTAGAGGGATACGGTGAAAAAGGAAATATCCTCAGATGAAATCTGGAAAGAAGCTTTCTGAGAAACTGCTTACTGTTCTGTTAATTCATCTCACAGAGTTACATGTGTATTTCGTGGATCTCTTTTCTAGCCTTATTTCTGAGGAATCTGAGAACAGATATTTCGGATCCATTTGAAGACGCTAGGGCCAAAGGAAATATCCTCCCATAACAAAGAGAAAGAAGCTTTCTGGGAAACTTCTGTCTGTTCTGTGAAATCATCTCACAGAGTTACAGCTTTCCCCTCAAGAAACCTTTCCCTAACACAGTTCTTGTGGAATTAGCAAAGTGATATTTGGAAGCCCATAGAGGGCTATGGTGAAAAAGGAAATATCCTCAGATGAAATCTGGAAAGAAGCTTTCTGAGAAACTGCTTAGTGTTCTGTTAATTCATCTCACAGAGTTACATCTGTATTTCGTGGATCTATTTACTAGCCTTATTTCTGAGGAATCTGAGAACAGATGTTTCGGATCCCTTTGAAGACTCTAGGGCCAGAGGAAATATCCTCCGATAACAAAGAGAAAGAAGCTTTCTGAGAAACTTGTTTGTGTTCTGTGAAATCACCTCATAGAGTTACAGCTTTCCCCTCAAGAAGCCTTTCGCTAAGACAGTTCTTGTGGAATGGCAAAGTGATATTTGGAATCCCATAGAGGGCTACGTTGAAAAAGGAAATATCCTCAGATGAAATCTGGAAAGAAACTTTCTGAGAAACTGCTTAGTGTTCTGATAATTCATCTCACCGAGTTACATGTGTATTACGTGGATCTCTTTGCTAGCCTTATTTCTGTGGAATCTGAGTACAGATATTTCAGATCCCTTTGAAGACTATAGGGCCAAAGGAAATATCCTCCGATAACAAAGAGAAAGAAGCTTTCTGAGAAACTTCTTTGTGTTCTGTGAAATCATCTCACAGAGTAACAGCTTTCCCCTCAAGAAGTTTTTCGCTAAGACAGTTCTTATGGAATTGGCAAAGTGACATTTGGAAGCCCATAGAGGGCTATGGTGAAAAAGGAAATATCCTCAGATGAAATCTGGAAAGAAGCTTTCTGAGAAACTGCTTAGTGTTCTGTTAATTCATCTCACAGAGTTACATGTGTATTTCGTGGATCTCTTTGCTAGCCTTATTTCTGAGGAATCTGAGAACAGATATTTCTGATCCCTTTGAAGACTCTAGGGCCAAAGGAAATATCCTCCGATAACAAAGAGAAAGAATCTTTCTGAGAAACTTCTTTGTGTTCTGTGAAATCATCTCACAGAGTTACAGCTTTCCCCTCAAGAAGCCTTTCGCTACGACAGCTCCTGTGGAATTGGCAAAGTGATATTTGGAAGCCAGTAGAGGGCTATGGTGAAAAAAGAAATATCCTCGGATGAAATCTGGAAAGAAGCTTTCCGAGAAACTGCTTAGTGTTCTGTTAAAACATCTCATAGAGTTACATGTCTATGTCGTGGATCTCTTTTCTAGCCTTATTTCTGAGGAATCTGAGAACAGATATTTCGGATCCCGTTGAAGACTCTAGGGCCAAGGGAAATATGCTCCGATAACAAAGAGAGAGAAGCTTTCAGAGAAACTTCTTTGTGTTCTGTGAAATCATCTCACAGAGTTACAGCTTTCTCCTCAAGAAGCCTTTCACTAAGACAGTTCTTGTGGAATTGGCAAAGTGATATTTGGAAGCCCTTAGAGGGCTTTGGTGAAAAAGGAAATATCCTGAGATGAAATCTGGAAAGAAGCTTTCTGAGAAACTGCTTAGTGTTCTGTTAATTCATCTCACAGAGTTGCATGTGTATTTCGTGCATCTCTTTGCTAGCCTTATTTCTGTGGAATCTGAGAACAGATATTTCGGATCCCTTTGAAGACTATAGGGCCAAAGGAAATATCCTCCGAAAACAAAGAGAAAGAAGCTTTCTGAGAAACTTCTTTGTGTTCTGTGAAATCATCTCACAGAGTTACAGCTTTCCCCTCAAGAAGCCTTTCGCTAAGACAGTTCCTGTGGAATTGGCAAAGTGATATTTGGAAGCCAGTAGAGGGCTATGGTGAAAAAGGAAATATCCTCAGATGAAATCTGGAAAGTAGCTTTCTGAGAAACTGCTTAGTGTTCTGTTAATTCATCTCACAGAGTTACATGTGTATTTCGTGGATCTCTTTTCTAGCCTTATTTCTGAGGAATCTGAGAACAGATATTTCTGATCCCTTTGAAGACTCTAGGGCCAAAGGAAATATCCTCCGATAACAAAGAGAAAGAAGCTTTCTGAGAAACTTGTTTGTGTTCTGTGAAATCATCTCACAGAGTTACAGCTTTCCCCTCAAGAAGCCTTTCGCTAAGACAGCTCCTGTGGAATTGGCAAAGTGATATATGGAAGCCAGTAGAGGGCTATGGTGAAAAAGGAAATATCCTCAGATGAAATCTAGAAAGAAGCTTTCTGAGAAACTTTTTAGTGTTCTGTTAATTCATCTCACAGAGTTACCTGTGTATTTCGTGGATCTCTTTGCTAGCCTTATTTCTGTGGAATCTGAGAACATATGTTTCGGATCCCTTGGAAGACTATAGGGCCAAAGGAAATATCCTCCGATAACAAAGAGAAAGAAGCTTTCTGATAATCTTCTTTGTGTTCTGTGAAATCATCTCACAGAGTTACAGCTTTCCCCTCAAGAAGCCTTTCGCTAAGACAGTTCCTGTGGAATTGGCAAAGTGATATTTGGAAGCCCATAGAGGACTATGGTGAAAAAGAAAATATCCTCAGATGAAATCTGGAAGGAAGCTTTCTGAGAAACTGCTTAGTGTTCTGTTAATTCATCTCACAGTGTTACATCTGTATTTCGTGGATCTCTTTTCTAGCCTTATTTCTGAGGAATCTGAGAACAGATATTTCGGATCCCTTTGAAGCCTCTAGGGCCGAAGGAAATATCCTCCGATAACAAAGAGAAAGAAGCTTTCTAAGAAACTTGTTTGTGTTCTGTGAAATCATCTCACAGAGTTACAGCTTTCCCCTCAAGATGCCTTTCGCTAAGACAGTTCCTGTGGAATTGGCAAAGTGATATTTGGAAGCGCTTAGAGGGATATGGTGAAAAAGGAAATATCCTCAGATGAAATCTGGAAAGAAGCTTTCTGAGAAACTGCTTACTGTTCTGTTAATTCATCTCACAGAGTTACATGTGTATTTCGTGGATCTCTTTTCTAGCCTTATTTCTGAGGAATCTGAGAACAGATAGTTCGGATCCATTTGAAGACTCTAGGGCCAAAGGAAATATCCTCCCATAACAAAGAGAAAGAAGCTTTCTGGGAAACTTCTGTCTGTTCTGTGAAATCATCTCACAGAGTTACAGCTTTCCCCTCAAGAAACCTTTCCCTAACACAGTTCTTGTGGAATTAGCAAAGTGATATTTGGAAGCCCTTAGAGGGCTATGGTGAAAAAGGAAATATCCTCAGATGAAATCTGGAAAGAAGCTTTGTGAGAAACTGCTTAATGTTCTGTTAATTCATCTCACAGAGTTACATCTGCATTTCGTGGATCTCTTTGCTAGCCCTATTTCTTTGGAATCTGAGAACAGATATTTCGGATCCCTTTAAAGACTATAGGGCCAAAGGAAATATCCTCCGATAACAAAGAGAAAGAAGCTTTCTGATAAACTTCTTTGTGTTCTGTGAAATCATCTCACAGAGTTACAGCTTTCCCCTCTGGAAGCCTTTCGCTAAGACAGTTCCTTTGGAATTGGCAAAGTGATATTTGGAAGCCCATAAAGGGCTATGGTGAAAAAGGAAATATCCTCAGGTGAAATCTGGAAGGAAGCTTTCTGAGAAACTGCATAGTGTTCTGTTAATTCATCTCACAGTGTTACAGGTGTATTTCATGGATCTCTTTTCTAGCCTTATTTCTGAGGAATCTGAGAAGAGATATTTCTGATCCCTTTGAAGACTCTAGGGCCAAAGGAAATATCCTCCGATAACAAAGAGAAAGAAGCTTTCTGAGAAACTTCTTTGTGTTCTGTGAAATCATCTCACAGAGTTACAGCTTTCCCCTCAAGAAGCCTTTCACTACGACAGCTCCTGTGGAATTGGCAAAGTGATATTTGGAAGCCCTAGAGGGCTATGGCGAAAAAGGAAATATCCTCAGATGAAATCTGGAAAGAAGCTTCCTGAGAAACTCTTTAGTGTTCTGTTAATTCATCTCTCAGAGTTACATGTGTATTTCGTGGATCTCTTTTCTAGCCTTATTTCTGAGGAATCTGAGAACAGATATTTCGGATCCCTTTGAAGATTCTAGGGCCTAAGGAAATATCCTCCCATAACAAAGAGAAAGAAGCTTTCTGGGAAACTTCTCTCTGTTCTGTGAAATCATCTCACAGAGTTACAGCTTTCCCCTCAAGAAACCTTTCCCTAACACAGTTCTTGTGGAATTGGCAAAGTGATATTTGGAAGCCCATAGAGGGGTATGGTGAAAAAGGAAATATCCTCAGATGAAATCTGGAAAGAAGCTTTCTGAGAAACTGCTTAGTGTTCTGTTAATTCATCTCACAGAGTTACATCTGTATTTGGTGGATCTATTTACTAGCCTTATTTCTGAGGAATCTGAGAACAGATATTTCGGATCCCTTTGAAGACTCTAGGGCCAGAGGAAATATCCTCCGATAACAAAGAGAAAGAAGATTTCTGAGAAACTTCTTTGTGTTCTGTGAAATCACCTCATAGAGTTACAGCTTTCCCTCAAGAAGCCTTTCGCTAAGACAGTTCTTGTGGAATTGGCAAAGTGATATTTGGAAGCCCATAGAGGGCTACGTTGAAAAAGGAAATATCCTCAGATGAAATCTGGAAAGAAACTTTCTGAGAAACTGCTTAGTGTTCTGTTAATTCATCTCACAGAGTTACATGTGTATTTCGTGGATCTCTTTGCTAGCCTTATTTCTGTGGAATCTGAGTACAGATATTTCGGATCCCTCTGAAGACTATAGGGCCAAAGGAAATATCCTCCGATAACAAAGAGAAAGAAGCTTTCTGAGAAACTTCTTTGTGTTCTGTGAAATCATCTCACAGAGTAACAGCTTTCCCCTCAAGAAGTCTTTCGCTAAGACATTTCTTATGGAATTGGCAAAGTGACATTTGGAAGCCCATAGAGGGCTACGGTGAAACAGGAAATATCCTCAGATGAAATCTGGAAAGAAGCATTCTGAGAAACTGCTTAGTGTTCTGTCAATTCATCTCACAGAGTTACATGTGTATTTCGTGGATCTCTTTGCTAGCCTTATTTCTTTGGAATGTGAGAACAGATATTTGGGACCGCTTTGATGACTATAGGGCCAAAGAAAATATCCTCCGATAACACAGAGAAAGAAGCTTTCTGAGAAACTTCTTTGTGTTCTGTGAAATCATCTCACAGAGTTACAGCTTTCTCCTCAAGAAGCCTTTCGCTAAGACAGTTCTTGGGAAATTGGCAAAGTGATATTTGAAAGTCCGTAGAGGGCTACGGTGAAAAAGGAAATATCCTCAGATGAAATCTGGAAAGAACCTTTCTGTGAAACTGCTTAGTGTTCTGTTAATTCATCTCACAGAGTTACATGTGTATTTCGTGGATCTCTTTGGTAGCCTCATTTCTGTGGAATCTGAGAACAGATATTTCGGATCCCTTTGAAGACTATAGGGCCAAAGGAAATATCCTCCGATAACAAAGAGAAAGACGCTTTCTGATAAACTTCTTTGTGTTCTGTGAAATCATCTCACAGAGTTACAGCTTTCTCCTCAAGAAGCCTTTCACTAAGACAGTTCTTGTGGAATTGGCAAAGTGATATTTGGAAGCCCTTAGAGGGCTTTGGTGAAAAAGGAAATATCCTCAGATGAAATCTGGAAAGAAGCTTTCTGAGAAACTGCTTAGTGTTCTGTTAATTCATCTCACAGAGTTACCTGTGTATTTCGTGGATCTCTTTGCTAGCCTTATTTCTGTGGAATCTGAGAACATATGTTTCGGATCCCTTGGAAGACTATAGGGCCAAAGGAAATATCCTCCGATAACAAAGAGAAAGAAGCTTTCTGATAATCTTCTTTGTGTTCTGTGAAATCATCTCACAGAGTTACAGCTTTCCCCTCAAGAAGCCTTTCGCTAAGACAGTTCCTGTGGAATTGGCAAAGTGATATTTGGAAGCCCATAGAGGACTATGGTGAAAAAGAAAATATCCTCAGATGAAATCTGGAAGGAAGCTTTCTGAGAAACTGCTTAGTGTTCTGTTAATTCATCTCACAGTGTTACATCTGTATTTCGTGGATCTCTTTTCTAGCCTTATTTCTGAGGAATCTGAGAACAGATATTTCGGATCCCTTTGAAGCCTCTAGGGCCAAAGGAAATATCCTCCGATAACAAAGAGAAAGAAGCTTTCTAAGAAACTTGTTTGTGTTCTGTGAAATCATCTCACAGAGTTACAGCTTTCCCCTCAAGATGCCTTTCGCTAAGACAGTTCCTGTGGAATTGGCAAAGTGATATTTGGAAGCGCTTAGAGGGATACGGTGAAAAAGGAAATATCCTCAGATGAAATCTGGAAAGAAGCTTTCTGAGAAACTGCTTACTGTTCTGTTAATTCATCTCACAGAGTTACATGTGTATTTCGTGGATCTCTTTTCTAGCCTTATTTCTGAGGAATCTGAGAACAGATATTTCGGATCCATTTGAAGACGCTAGGGCCAAAGGAAATATCCTCCCATAACAAAGAGAAAGAAGCTTTCTGGGAAACTTCTGTCTGTTCTGTGAAATCATCTCACAGAGTTACAGCTTTCCCCTCAAGAAACCTTTCCCTAACACAGTTCTTGTGGAATTAGCAAAGTGATATTTGGAAGCCCATAGAGGGCTATGGTGAAAAAGGAAATATCCTCAGATGAAATCTGGAAAGAAGCTTTCTGAGAAACTGCTTAGTGTTCTGTTAATTCATCTCACAGAGTTACATCTGTATTTCGTGGATCTATTTACTAGCCTTATTTCTGAGGAATCTGAGAACAGATGTTTCGGATCCCTTTGAAGACTCTAGGGCCAGAGGAAATATCCTCCGATAACAAAGAGAAAGAAGCTTTCTGAGAAACTTGTTTGTGTTCTGTGAAATCACCTCATAGAGTTACAGCTTTCCCCTCAAGAAGCCTTTCGCTAAGACAGTTCTTGTGGAATGGCAAAGTGATATTTGGAATCCCATAGAGGGCTACGTTGAAAAAGGAAATATCCTCAGATGAAATCTGGAAAGAAACTTTCTGAGAAACTGCTTAGTGTTCTGATAATTCATCTCACCGAGTTACATGTGTATTACGTGGATCTCTTTGCTAGCCTTATTTCTGTGGAATCTGAGTACAGATATTTCAGATCCCTTTGAAGACTATAGGGCCAAAGGAAATATCCTCCGATAACAAAGAGAAAGAAGCTTTCTGAGAAACTTCTTTGTGTTCTGTGAAATCATCTCACAGAGTAACAGCTTTCCCCTCAAGAAGTTTTTCGCTAAGACAGTTCTTATGGAATTGGCAAAGTGACATTTGGAAGCCCATAGAGGGCTATGGTGAAAAAGGAAATATCCTCAGATGAAATCTGGAAAGAAGCTTTCTGAGAAACTGCTTAGTGTTCTGTTAATTCATCTCACAGAGTTACATGTGTATTTCGTGGATCTCTTTGCTAGCCTTATTTCTGAGGAATCTGAGAACAGATATTTCTGATCCCTTTGAAGACTCTAGGGCCAAAGGAAATATCCTCCGATAACAAAGAGAAAGAATCTTTCTGAGAAACTTCTTTGTGTTCTGTGAAATCATCTCACAGAGTTACAGCTTTCCCCTCAAGAAGCCTTTCGCTACGACAGCTCCTGTGGAATTGGCAAAGTGATATTTGGAAGCCAGTAGAGGGCTATGGTGAAAAAAGAAATATCCTCGGATGAAATCTGGAAAGAAGCTTTCCGAGAAACTGCTTAGTGTTCTGTTAAAACATCTCATAGAGTTACATGTCTATGTCGTGGATCTCTTTTCTAGCCTTATTTCTGAGGAATCTGAGAACAGATATTTCGGATCCCGTTGAAGACTCTAGGGCCAAGGGAAATATGCTCCGATAACAAAGAGAGAGAAGCTTTCAGAGAAACTTCTTTGTGTTCTGTGAAATCATCTCACAGAGTTACAGCTTTCCCCTCAAGATGCCTTTCGCTAAGACAGTTCTTGTGGAATTGGCAATGTGATATTTGGAAGCCCATAGAGGGCTATGGCGAAAAAGGAAATATCCTCAGATGAAATCTGGAAAGAAGCTTTCTGAGAAACTCTTTAGTGTTCTGTTAATTCATCTCACAGAGTTACATGTGTATTTCGTGGATCTCTTTGCTAGCCTTATTTCTTTGGAATCTGAGAACAGATATTTCGGATCCCTTTGAAGACTATAGGGCCAAAGGAAATATCCTCCGATAACAAAGAGAAAGAAGCTTTCTGAGAAACTTCTTTGTGTTCTGTGAAATCATCTCACAGAGTTACAGCTTTTCCCTCAAGAAGCCTTTCGCTAAGACAGTTCTTGTGGAATTGGCAAAGTGATATTTGGAAGCCCATAGAGGGCTATGGTGAAAAAGGAAATATCCTCAGATGAAATCTGGAAAGAAGCTTTCTGAGAAACTGCTTAGTGTTCTGTTAATTCATCTCACAGAGTTACATGTGTATTTCGTGGATCTCTTTTCTAGCATTATTTCTGAGGAATCTGAGAACAGATATTTCGGATCCCTTTGAAGACTCTAGGGCCAAAGGAAATATCCTCCGATAACAAAGAGAAAGAAGCTTTCTGAGAAACTTCTTTGTGTTCTGTGAAATCATCTCACCGAGTTACATCTTTCCCCTCAAGAAGCCTGTCGCTAAGACAGTTCTTGTGGAATTGGCAAAGTGATATTTGGAAGCCTATAGAGGGCTATGGTGAAAAAGGAAATATCCTCAGATGAAATCTGGAAAGAAGCTTTCTGAGAAACTGCTTAGTGTTCTGTTAATTCATCTCACAGAGTAACATGTGTATGTCGTGGATCTCTTTGCTAGCTTTATTTGTGGGGAATCTGAGAACAGATATTTCGGATCCCTTTGCAGACTATATGGCCAAAGGAAATATCCTCCGATAACAAAGAGAAAGAGGCTTTCTGAGAAACTTCTTTGTGTTCTGTGAAATCATCTCACCGAGTTACAGCTTTCCCCTCAAGAAGCCTTTCGCTAAGACAGTTCCTGTGGAATTGGCAAAGTGATATTTGGAAGCCCTTAGAGGGCTATGGTGAAAAAGGAAATATCCTCAGATGAAATCTGGAAAGAAGCTTTCTGAGAAACTGCTCAGTGTTTTGTTAATTTATCTCACAGAGTTACATGTGTATTTCGTGGATCTCTTTTCTAGCCTTTTTTCTGAGGAATCGGAGAACAGATATTTCGGATCCCTTTGAAGACTATAGGGCCAAAGGAAATATCCTACGATAAAAAAGAGAAAGAAGCTTTCTGAGAAACTTCTTTGTGTTCTGTGAAATCATCTCACAGAGTTACAGCTTTCCCCTGAAGAAGCCTTTCACTAAGACACTTCCTGTGGAATTGGCAAAGTGGTATTTGGAAGCCCTTAGAGGGCTATGGTGAAAAAGGAAATACCCTCATATGAAATCTGGAAAGAAGCTTTCTGAGAAACTGCTTAGTGTTCGGTTAATTCATCTCACAGAGTGACATGTGTACTTCGTGGATCTCTTTGCTAGCCAAATTTCTGTGGAATCTGAGAACAGATATTTCGGATCCCTTTGAAGACCATAAGGCCATAGGAAATATCCTCCGATAAAAAAGAGAAAGAAGCTTTCTGAAAAACTTCTCTGTGTTCTGTGAAATCATCTCACAGAGTTACACCTTTCCCCTCAAGAAGCCTTTCGCTAAGACAGTTCTTGTGGAATTGGCAAAGTGATATTTGGAAGCCCATAGAGGGCTATAGAGAAAAAGGAAATATCCTCAGATGAAATCTGGATAGAAGCTTTCTGAGAAACTGCTTAGTGTTCTGTTAATTCATCTCACAGAGTTACATGTGTATTTCGTGGTTCTCTTTGCTAGCCTTATTTCTGTGGAATCTGAGAACAGATATTTCGGATCCCTTTGAAGACCATAAGGCCAAAGGAAATATCCTCCGATAACAAAGAGAAAGAAGCTTTCTGAGAAACTTCTCTGTGTTCTGTGAAATCATCTCACAGAGTTACAGCTTTCCACTCAAGAAGCCTTTCGCTAAGACAGTTCTTGTGGAATTGGCAAAGTGATATTTGGAAGCCCATAGAGGGCAATGGAGAAAAAGGAAATAGCCTCAGATGAAATCTGGAAAGAAGCTTTCTGAGAAACTGCTTAGTGTTCTGTTAATTCATCTGACATTGTTACATGTGTATTTCGTGGATCTCTTTGCTAGCCTTATTTCTGTGGAATCTGAGAACAGATATTTCGGATCCCTTTGAAGACTCTAGGGCCAAAGGAAATATCCTACGATAACAAAGAGAAAGAAGCTTTCTGAGAAACTTCTTTGTGTTCTGTGAAATCATCTCACAGAGTTACAGCTTTCCCCTCAAGAAGCCTTTCGCTAAGACAGTTCTTGTGGAATTGGCAAAGTCATATTTGGAAGCCCATAGAGGGCTATGGAGAAAAAGGAAATATCCTCAGATGAAATCTGGAAAGAAGCTTTCTGAGAAACTGCTTAGTGTTCTGTTAATTCATCTCACAGAGTTACATGTGTATTTCGTGGATCTGTTTTCTAGCCTTATTTCTGAGGTATCTGAGAACAGATATTTCGGATCCCTTTGAAGACTCTAGGGACAAAGGAAATATCCTCCCATAACAAAGAGAAAGAAGCTTTCTGAGAAACTTCTTTGTGTTCTGTGAAATCATCTCACAGAGTTACAGCTTTCCCCTCAAGAAGCCTTTCGCTAAGACAGTTCTTGTGGAATTCGCAAAGTGATATTTGGAAGCCCATAGAGGGCTATGGTGAAAAAGGAAATATCCTCAGATGAAATCTGGAAAGAAGCTTTCTGGGAAACTGTTTAGTGTTCTGTTAATTCATCTCACAGAGTTACCTGTGTATTTCGTGGATCTCTTTGCTAGCCTTATTTCTGTGGAATCTGAGAACAGATATTTCGGATCCCTTTGAGGACTATAGGGCCAAAGGAAATATCCTCCGATAACAAAGAGAAAGAAGCTTTCTGAGAAACTTCTTTGTGTTCTGTGAAATCATCTCACAGAGTTACAGCTTTCCCCTCAAGAAGCCTTTCGCTAAGACAGTTCCTGTGGAATTGGCAAAGTAATATTTGGAAGCCCATAGAGGGTTATGGTGAAAAAGGAAATATCCTCAGATGAAATCTGGAAAGAAGCTTTCTAAGAAACTGCTTAGTTCTCTGCTAATTCATCTCACAGAGTTACATGTGTATTTCGTGGATCTCTTTTCTAGCTTTATTTCTGAGGAATCTGAGAACAGATATTTCGGATCCCTTTGAAGACTCTAGGGAAAAAGGAATTATATTCTCCGATAACAAAGAGAAAGAAGCTTTCTGGGAAACTTCTGTCTGTTCTGTGAAATTATCTCACAGAGTTACAGCTTTCCCCTCAAGAAACCTTTCGCTAACACAGTTCTTGTGGAATTGGCAAAGTGATATTTGGAAGCCCATAGAGGGCTATGGTGAAAAAGGAAATATCCTCAGATGAAATCTGGAAAGAAGCTTTCTGAGAAACTGCTTAGTGTTCTGTTAATTCATCTCACAGAGTTACATCTGTATTTCGTGGGTCTATTTACTAGCCTTATTTCTGAGGAATCTGAGAACAGATATTTCGGATCCCTTTGAAGACTATAGGGCCAAAGGAAATATCCTCCGATAACAAAGAGAAAGAAGATTTCTGAGAAACTTCTTTGTGTTCTGTGAAATCATCTCACAGAGTAACAGATTTCCCTCAAGAAATCTTTCGCTAAGACAGTTCTTATGGAATTGGCAAAGTGACATTTGGAAGCCCATAGAGGATATGGTGAAAGAGGAAATATCCTCAGAAGAAATCTGGAAAGAAGCTTTCTGAGAAACTGCTTAGTGTTCTGTTAATTCATCTCACAGAGTTACATGTGTATTTCGTGGATCTCTTTGCTAGCCTTATTTCTGTGGAATCTGAGAACAGATATTTCGGATCCATTTGAAGACCATAAGGCCAAAGAAAATATCCTTCGATAAAAAAGAGAAAGAAGCTTTCTGAGAAACTTCTTTGTGTTCTGTGAAATCATCTCACAGAGTTACAGCTTTCCCCTCAAGAAGCCTTTCGCTAAGACAGTTCCTGTGGAATTGGCAAAGTGATATTTGGAAGCCCTTAGAGGGCTATGGTGAAAAAGGAAATATCCTCAGATGAAATCTGGAAAGAAGTTTTCTGAGAAACTGCTTAGTGTTCTGTTAATTCATCTCACAGAGTTATATGTGTATTTCGTGGATCTCTTTGCTAGCTTTATTTGTGGGGAATCTGAGAACAGATATTTCGGATCCCTTTGCAGACTATATGGCCAAAGGAAATATCCTCCGATAACAAAGAGAAAGAGGCTTTCTGAGAAACTTCTTTGTGTTCTGTGAAATCATCTCACCGAGTTACAGCTTTCCCCTCAAGAAGCCTTTCGCTAAGACAGTTCCTGTGGAATTGGCAAAGTGATATTTGGAAGCCCTTAGAGGGCTATGGTGAAAAAGGAAATATCCTCAGATGAAATCTGGAAAGAAGCTTTCTGAGAAACTGCTCAGTGTTTTGTTAATTTATCTCACAGAGTTACATGTGTATTTCGTGGATCTCTTTTCTAGCCTTATTTCTGAGGAATCGGAGAACAGATATTTCGGATCCCTTTGAAGACTATAGGGCCAAAGGAAATATCCTACGATAAAAAAGAGAAAGAAGCTTTCTGAGAAACTTCTTTGTGTTCTGTGAAATCATCTCACAGAGTTACAGCTTTCCCCTGAAGAAGCCTTTCACTAAGACACTTCCTGTGGAATTGGCAAAGTGGTATTTGGAAGCCCTTAGAGGGCTATGGTGAAAAAGGAAATACCCTCATATGAAATCTGGAAAGAAGCTTTCTGAGAAACTGCTTAGTGTTCGGTTAATTCATCTCACAGAGTGACATGTGTACTTCGTGGATCTCTTTGCTAGCCAAATTTCTGTGGAATCTGAGAACAGATATTTCGGATCCCTTTGAAGACCATAAGGCCATAGGAAATATCCTCCGATAAAAAAGAGAAAGAAGCTTTCTGAAAAACTTCTCTGTGTTCTGTGAAATCATCTCACAGAGTTACACCTTTCCCCTCAAGAAGCCTTTCGCTAAGACAGTTCTTGTGGAATTGGCAAAGTGATATTTGGAAGCCCATAGAGGGCTATAGAGAAAAAGGAAATATCCTCAGATGAAATCTGGATAGAAGCTTTCTGAGAAACTGCTTAGTGTTCTGTTAATTCATCTCACAGAGTTACATGTGTATTTCGTGGTTCTCTTTGCTAGCCTTATTTCTGTGGAATCTGAGAACAGATATTTCGGATCCCTTTGAAGACCATAAGGCCAAAGGAAATATCCTCCGATAACAAAGAGAAAGAAGCTTTCTGAGAAACTTCTCTGTGTTCTGTGAAATCATCTCACAGAGTTACAGCTTTCCACTCAAGAAGCCTTTCGCTAAGACAGTTCTTGTGGAATTGGCAAAGTGATATTTGGAAGCCCATAGAGGGCAATGGAGAAAAAGGAAATAGCCTCAGATGAAATCTGGAAAGAAGCTTTCTGAGAAACTGCTTAGTGTTCTGTTAATTCATCTGACATTGTTACATGTGTATTTCGTGGATCTCTTTGCTAGCCTTATTTCTGTGGAATCTGAGAACAGATATTTCGGATCCCTTTGAAGACTCTAGGGCCAAAGGAAATATCCTACGATAACAAAGAGAAAGAAGCTTTCTGAGAAACTTCTTTGTGTTCTGTGAAATCATCTCACAGAGTTACAGCTTTCCCCTCAAGAAGCCTTTCGCTAAGACAGTTCTTGTGGAATTGGCAAAGTCATATTTGGAAGCCCATAGAGGGCTATGGAGAAAAAGGAAATATCCTCAGATGAAATCTGGAAAGAAGCTTTCTGAGAAACTGCTTAGTGTTCTGTTAATTCATCTCACAGAGTTACATGTGTATTTCGTGGATCTGTTTTCTAGCCTTATTTCTGAGGTATCTGAGAACAGATATTTCGGATCCCTTTGAAGACTCTAGGGACAAAGGAAATATCCTCCCATAACAAAGAGAAAGAAGCTTTCTGAGAAACTTCTTTGTGTTCTGTGAAATCATCTCACAGAGTTACAGCTTTCCCCTCAAGAAGCCTTTCGCTAAGACAGTTCTTGTGGAATTCGCAAAGTGATATTTGGAAGCCCATAGAGGGCTATGGTGAAAAAGGAAATATCCTCAGATGAAATCTGGAAAGAAGCTTTCTGGGAAACTGTTTAGTGTTCTGTTAATTCATCTCACAGAGTTACCTGTGTATTTCGTGGATCTCTTTGCTAGCCTTATTTCTGTGGAATCTGAGAACAGATATTTCGGATCCCTTTGAGGACTATAGGGCCAAAGGAAATATCCTCCGATAACAAAGAGAAAGAAGCTTTCTGAGAAACTTCTTTGTGTTCTGTGAAATCATCTCACAGAGTTACAGCTTTCCCCTCAAGAAGCCTTTCGCTAAGACAGTTCCTGTGGAATTGGCAAAGTAATATTTGGAAGCCCATAGAGGGTTATGGTGAAAAAGGAAATATCCTCAGATGAAATCTGGAAAGAAGCTTTCTAAGAAACTGCTTAGTTCTCTGCTAATTCATCTCACAGAGTTACATGTGTATTTCGTGGATCTCTTTTCTAGCTTTATTTCTGAGGAATCTGAGAACAGATATTTCGGATCCCTTTGAAGACTCTAGGGAAAAAGGAATTATATTCTCCGATAACAAAGAGAAAGAAGCTTTCTGGGAAACTTCTGTCTGTTCTGTGAAATTATCTCACAGAGTTACAGCTTTCCCCTCAAGAAACCTTTCGCTAACACAGTTCTTGTGGAATTGGCAAAGTGATATTTGGAAGCCCATAGAGGGCTATGGTGAAAAAGGAAATATCCTCAGATGAAATCTGGAAAGAAGCTTTCTGAGAAACTGCTTAGTGTTCTGTTAATTCATCTCACAGAGTTACATCTGTATTTCGTGGGTCTATTTACTAGCCTTATTTCTGAGGAATCTGAGAACAGATATTTCGGATCCCTTTGAAGACTATAGGGCCAAAGGAAATATCCTCCGATAACAAAGAGAAAGAAGATTTCTGAGAAACTTCTTTGTGTTCTGTGAAATCATCTCACAGAGTAACAGATTTCCCTCAAGAAATCTTTCGCTAAGACAGTTCTTATGGAATTGGCAAAGTGACATTTGGAAGCCCATAGAGGATATGGTGAAAGAGGAAATATCCTCAGAAGAAATCTGGAAAGAAGCTTTCTGAGAAACTGCTTAGTGTTCTGTTAATTCATCTCACAGAGTTACATGTGTATTTCGTGGATCTCTTTGCTAGCCTTATTTCTGTGGAATCTGAGAACAGATATTTCGGATCCATTTGAAGACCATAAGGCCAAAGAAAATATCCTTCGATAAAAAAGAGAAAGAAGCTTTCTGAGAAACTTCTTTGTGTTCTGTGAAATCATCTCACAGAGTTACAGCTTTCCCCTCAAGAAGCCTTTCGCTAAGACAGTTCCTGTGGAATTGGCAAAGTGATATTTGGAAGCCCTTAGAGGGCTATGGTGAAAAAGGAAATATCCTCAGATGAAATCTGGAAAGAAGTTTTCTGAGAAACTGCTTAGTGTTCTGTTAATTCATCTCACAGAGTTATATGTGTATTTCGTGGATCTCTTTTCTAGCCTTATTTCTGTGGAATCTGAGAACAGATATTTCGGAACCCTTTGAAGACTCTAGGGCCAAAGGAAATATCCTCCGATAACAAAGAGAAAGAAGCTTTCTGATAAACTTCTTTGTGTTCTGTGAAATCATCTCACAGAGTTACAGCTTTCTCCTCAAGAAGCCTTTCGCTAAGACAGTTCTTGTGGAATTGGCAAAGTGATATTTGGAAGCCCTTAGAGGGCTTTGGTGAAAAAGGAAATATCCTCAGATGAAATCTGGAAAGAAGCTTTCTGAGAATCTGCTTAGTGTTCTGTTTATTCATCTCACAGAGTTACATGTGTATTTCGTTGATCTCTTTGCTAGCCTTATTTTTGTGGAATCTGAGAACAGATATTTCGGATCCCATTGAAGACTCTAGGTCCAAAGGAAATATCCTCCGATAACAAAGAGAAAGAAGCTTTCTGATAAACTTCTTTGTGTTCTGTGAAATCATCTCACAGAGTTACAGCTTTCCCCTCAAGTAGCCTTTCACGAAGACAGTTCTTGTGGAATTGGCAAACTGATATTCGGAAGCCCATAGAGGGCTACGTTGAAAAAGGAAATATCCTCAGATGAAATCTGGAAGGAAGCTTTCTGAGAAACTGCTTAGTGTTCTGTTAATTCATCTCACAGTGTTACATGGGCATTTCGTGGATCTCTTTGCTAGCCTCATTTCTGTGGAATCTGAGAACAGATATTTCGGATCCCTTTGAAGACTATAGGGCCAAAGAAATATCCTCCGATAACAAAGAGAAAGAAGCTTTCTGAGAAACTTCTTTGTGTTCTGTGAAATCATCTGACAGAGTTACAGCTTTCCCCTCAAGAAGCCTTTCGCTAAGACAGTTCCTGTGGTATTGGCAAAGTGATATTTGGAAGCTCATAGAGGACTATGGTGAAAAAGGAAATATCCTCAGATGAAATCTGGAAAGAAGCTTTCTGAGAAACTGCTTAGTGTTCTGTTAATTCATCTCACAGAGTTACATATGTAATTCGTGGATCTCTTTTCTAGCCTTATTTTTGAGGAATATGAGAACAGATATTTCGGATCCCTTTGAAGACCATAAGGCCAAAGGAAATATCCTCCGATTAAAAAAGAGAAAGAAGCTTTCTGAGAAACTTCTCTGTGTTCTGTGAAATCATCTCACAGAGTTACAGCTTTCCCCTCAAGAAGCCTTTCGCTAAGACAGTTCTTGTGGAATTGGCAAAGTGATATTTGGAAGCCCATAGAGGGCTATGGCGAAAAAGGAAATATCCTCAGATGAAATCTGGAAAGAAGCTTTCTGAGAAACTCTTTAGTGTTCTGTTAATTCATCTCACAGAGTTACATGTGTATTTCCTGGATCTCTTTGCTAGCCTTATTTCTTTGGAATCTGAGAACAGATATTTCGGATCCCTTTGAAGACTATAGGGCCAAAGGAAATATCCTCCGATAACAAAGAGAAAGAAGCTTTCTGAGAAACTTCTTTGTGTTCTGTGAAATCGTCTCACAGAGTTACAGCTTTTCCCTCAAGAAGCCTTTCGCTAAGACAGTTCTTGTGTAATTGGCAAAGTGATATTGGGAAGCCCATAGAGGGCTATGGTTAAAAAGGAAATATCCTCAGATGAAATCTGGAAAGAAGCTTTCTGAGAAACTGCTTAGTGTTCTGTTAATTCATCTCACAGAGTTACATGTGTATTTCGTGGATCTCTTTTCTAGCATTATTTCTGAGGAATCTGAGAACAGATATTTCGGATCCCTTTGAAGACTCTAGGGCCAAAGGAAATATCCTCCGATAACAAAGAGAAAGAAGCTTTCTGATAAACTTCTTTGTGTTCTGTGAAATCATCTCACCGAGTTACATCTTTCCCCTCAAGAAGCCTGTCGCTAAGACAGTTCTTGTGGAATTGGCAAAGTGATATTTGGAAGCCTATAGAGGGCTATGGTGAAAAAGGAAATATCCTCAGATGAAATCTGGAAAGAAGCTTTCTGAGAAACTGCTTAGTGTTCTGTTAATTCATCTCACAGAGTAACATGTGTATGTCGTGGATCTCTTTGCTAGCTTTATTTGTGGGGAATCTGAGAACAGATATTTCGGATCCCTTTGCAGACTATAGGCCCAAAGGAAATATCCTCCGATAACAAAGAGAAAGAGGCTTTCTGAGAAACTTCTTTGTGTTCTGTGAAATCATCTCACAGAGTTACAGCTTTCCCCTCAAGAAGCCTTTCGCTAAGACAGTTCCTGTGGAATTGGCAAAGTGATATTTGGAAGCCCTTAGAGGGCTATGGTGAAAAAGGAAGTATCCTCAGATGAAATCTGGAAAGAAGCTTTCTGAGAAACTGCTCAGTGTTTTGTTAATTTATCTCACAGAGTTACATGTGTATTTCGTGGATCTCTTTTCTAGCCTTATTTCTGAGGAATCCGAGAACAGATATTTCGGATCCCTTTGAAGACTATAGGGCCAAAGGAAATATCCTACGATAAAAAAGAGAAAGAAGCTTTCTGAGAAACTTCTTTGTGTTCTGTGAAATCATCTCACAGAGTTACAGCTTTCCCCTGAAGAAGCCTTTCACTAAGACACTTCCTGTGGAATTGGCAAAGTGGTATTTGGAAGCCCTTAGAGGGCTATGGTGAAAAAGGAAATACCCTCATATGAAATCTGGAAAGAAGCTTTCTGAGAAACTGCTTAGTGTTCGGTTAATTCATCTCACAGAGTGACATGTGTACTTCGTGGATCTCTTTGCTAGCCAAATTTCTGTGGAATCTGAGAACAGATATTTCGGATCCCTTTGAAGACCATAAGGCCATAGGAAATATCCTCCGATAAAAAAGAGAAAGAAGCTTTCTGAAAAACTTCTCTGTGTTCTGTGAAATCATCTCACAGAGTTACACCTTTCCCCTCAAGAAGCCTTTCGCTAAGACAGTTCTTGTGGAATTGGCAAAGTGATATTTGGAAGCCCATAGAGGGCTATAGAGAAAAAGGAAATATCCTCAGATGAAATCTGGATAGAAGCTTTCTGAGAAACTGCTTAGTGTTCTGTTAATTCATCTCACAGAGTTACATGTGTATTTCGTGGTTCTCTTTGCTAGCCTTATTTCTGAGGAATCTGAGAACAGATATTTCGGATCCCTTTGAAGACCATAAGGCCAAAGGAAATATCCTCCGATAACAAAGAGAAAGAAGCTTTCTGAGAAACTTCTCTGTGTTCTGTGAAATCATCTCACAGAGTTACAGCTTTCCACTCAAGAAGCCTTTCGCTAAGACAGTTCTTGTGGAATTGGCAAAGTGATATTTGGAAGCCCATAGAGGGCAATGGAGAAAAAGGAAATAGCCTCAGATGAAATCTGGAAAGAAGCTTTCTGAGAAACTGCTTAGTGTTCTGTTAATTCATCTGACATTGTTACATGTGTATTTCGTGGATCTCTTTGCTAGCCTTATTTCTGTGGAATCTGAGAACAGATATTTCGGATCCCTTTGAAGACTATAGGGCCAAAGGAAATATCCTACGATAACAAAGAGAAAGAAGCTTTCTGGGAAACTTCTGTCTGTTCTGTGAAATTATCTCACAGAGTTACAGCTTTCCCCTCAAGAAACCTTTCGCTAACACAGTTCTTGTGGAATTGGCAAAGTGATATTTGGAAGCCCATAGAGGGCTATGGTGAAAAAGAAATATCCTCAGATCAAATCTGGAAAGAAGCTTTCTGAGAAAATTTTTAGTGTTCTGTTAATTCATCTCACAGAGTTACCTGTGTATTTCGTGGATCTCTTTGCTAGCCTTATTTCTGTGGAATCTGAGAACATATGTTTCGGATCCCTTGGAAGACTATAGGGCCAAGGAAATATCCTCCGATAACAAAGAGAAAGAAGCTTTCTGATAATCTTCTTTGTGTTCTGTGAAATCATCTCACAGAGTTACAGCTTTCCCCTCAAGAAGCCTTTCGCTAAGACAGTTCCTGTGGAATTGGCAAAGTGATATTTGGAAGCCCATAGAGGACTATGGTGAAAAAGAAAATATCCTCAGATGAAATCTGGAAGGAAGCTTTCTGAGAAACTGCTTAGTGTTCTGTTAATTCATCTCACAGTGTTACATCTGTATTTCGTGGATCTCTTTTCTAGCCTTATTTTTGAGGAATCTGAGAACAGATATTTCGGATCCCTTTGAAGCCTCTAGGGCCAAAGGAAATATCCTCCGATAACAAAGAGAAAGAAGCTTTCTAAGAAACGTGTTTGTGTTCTGTGAAATCATCTCACAGAGTTACAGCTTTCCCCTCAAGATGCCTTTCGCTAAGTCAGTTCCTGTGGAATTGGCAAAGTGATATTTGGAAGCGCTTAGAGGGATACGGTGAAAAAGGAAATATCCTCAGATGAAATCTGGAAAGAAGCTTTCTGAGAAACTGCTTACTGTTCTGTTAATTCATCTCACAGAGTTACATGTGTATTTCGTGGATCGCTTTTCTAGCCTTATTTCTGAGGAATCTGAGAACAGATATTTCGGATCCATTTGAAGACTCTAGGGCCAAAGGAAATATCCTCCCATAACAAAGAGAAAGAAGCTTTCTGGGAAACTTCTGTCTGTTCTGTGAAATCATCTCACAGAGTTACAGCTTTCCCCTCAAGAAACCTTTCCCTAACACAGTTCTTGTGGAATTAGCAAAGTGATATTTGGAAGCCCATAGAGGGCTATGGTGAAAAAGGAAATATCCTCAGATGAAATCTGGAAAGAAGCTTTCTGAGAAACTGCTTAGTGTTCTGTTAATTCATCTCACAGAGTTACATCTGTATTTCGTGGATCTATTTACTAGCCTTATTTCTGAGGAATCTGAGAACAGATGTTTCTGATCCCTTTGAAGACTCTAGGGCCAGAGGAAATATCCTCCGATAACAAAGAGAAAGAAGCTTTCTGAGAAACTTGTTTGTGTTCTGTGAAATCACCTCATAGAGTTACAGCTTTCCCCTCAAGAAGCCTTTCGCTAAGACAGTTCTTGTGGAATGGCAAAGTGATATTTGGAAGCCCATAGAGGGCTACGTTGAAAAAGGAAATATCCTCAGATGAAATCTGGAAAGAAACTTTCTGAGAAACTGCTTAGTGTTCTGATAATTCATCTCACCGAGTTACATGTTTATTATGTGGATCTCTTTGCTAGCCTTATTTCTGTGGAATCTGAGTACAGATATTTCAGATCCCTTTGAAGACTATAGGGCCAAAGGAAATATCCTCCGATAACAAAGAGAAAGAAGCTTTCTGAGAAACTTCTTTGTGTTCTGTGAAATCATCTCACAGAGTAACAGCTTTCCCCTCGAGAAGTCTTTCACTAAGACAGTTCTTATGGAATTGGCAAAGTGACATTTGGAAGCCCATAGAGGGCTATGGTGAAAAAGGAAATATCCTCAGATGAAATCTGGAAAGAAGCTTTCTGAGAGACTGCTTAGTGTTCTGTTAATTCATCTCACAGAGTTACATGTGTATTTCGTGGATCTCTTTGCTAGCCTTATTTCTGTGGAATCTGAGAACAGATATTTCTGATCCCTTTGAAGGCTCTAGGGCCAAAGGAAATATCCTCCGATAACAAAGAGAAAGAAGCTTTCTGAGAAACTTCTTTGTGTTCTGTGAAATCATCTCACAGAGTTACAGCTTTCCCCTCAAGAAGCCTTTCGCTACGACAGCTCCTGTGGAATTGGCAAAGTGATATTTGGAAGCCAGTAGAGGGCTATGGTGAAAAAAGAAATATCCTCGGATGAAATCTGTAAAGAAGCTTTCCGAGAAACTGCTTAGTGTTCTGTTAAAACATCTCATAGAGTTACATGTCTATGTCGTGGATCTCTTTTCTAGCCTTATTTCTGAGGAATCTGAGAACAGATATTTCGGATCCCGTTGAAGACTCTAGGGCCAAGGGAAATATGCTCCGATAACAAAGAGAGAGAAGCTTTCAGAGAAACTTCTTTGTGTTCTGTGAAATCATCTCACAGAGTTACAGCTTTCCCCTCAAGAAGCCTTTCGCTAAGACAGTTCTTGTGGAATTGGCAAAGTGATATTTGGAAGCCCATAGAGGGCAATGGCGAAAAAGGAAATATCCTCAGATGAAATCTGGAAAGAAGCTTTC
The DNA here is from genome assembly GCF_049350105.2 of Macaca mulatta. NCBI lineage: Eukaryota > Metazoa > Chordata > Mammalia > Primates > Cercopithecidae > Macaca > Macaca mulatta. The sequence goes on from NC_133414.1 coordinate 49,125,316, forward strand.
TGAGAAACTCTTTAGTGTTCTGTTAATTCATCTCACAGAGTTACATGTGTATTTCGTGGATCTCTTTGCTAGCCTTATTTCTTTGGAATCTGAGAACAGATATTTCGGATCCCTTTGAAGACTATAGGGCCAAAGGAAATATCCTCCGATAACAAAGAGAAAGAAGCTTTCTGAGAAACTTCTTTGTGTTCTGTGAAATCGTCTCACAGAGTTACAGCTTTTCCCTCAAGAAGCCTTTCGCTAAGACAGTACTTGTGTAATTGGCAAAGTGATATTTGGAAGCCCATAGAGGGCTATGGTTAAAAAGGAAATATCCTCAGATGAAATCTGGAAAGAAGCTTTCTGAGAAACTGCTTAGTGTTCTGTTAATTCATTTCACAGAGTTACATGTGTATTTCGTGGATCTCTTTTCTAGCATTATTTCTGAGGAATCTGAGAACAGATATTTCGGATCCCTTTGAAGACTCTAGGGCCAAAGGAAATATCCTCCGATAACAAAGAGAAAGAAGCTTTCTGAGAAACTTCTTTGTGTTCTGTGAAATCATCTCACCGAGTTACATCTTTCCCCTCAAGAAGCCTGTCGCTAAGACAGTTCTTGTGGAATTGGCAAAGTGATATTTGGAAGCCTATAGAGGGCTATGGTGAAAAAGGAAATATCCTCAGATGAAATCTGGAAAGAAGCTTTCTGAGAAACTGCTTAGTGTTCTGTTAATTCATCTCACAGAGTAACATGTGTATGTCGTGGATCTCTTTGCTAGCTTTATTTGTGGGGAATCTGAGAACAGATATTTCGGATCCCTTTGCAGACTATAGGGCCAAAGGAAATATCCTCCGATAACAAAGAGAAAGAGGCTTTCTGAGAAACTTCTTTGTGTTCTGTGAAATCATCTCACAGAGTTACAGCTTTCCCCTCAAGAAGCCTTTCGCTAAGACAGTTCCTGTGGAATTGGCAAAGTGATATTTGGAAGCCCTTAGAGGGCTATGGTGAAAAAGGAAATATCCTCAGATGAAATCTGGAAAGAAGCTTTCTGAGAAACTGCTCAGTGTTTTGTTAATTTATCTCACAGAGTTACATGTGTATTTCGTGGATCTCTTTTCTAGCCTTATTTCTGAGGAATCCGAGAACAGATATTTCGGATCCCTTTGAAGACTATAGGGCCAAAGGAAATATCCTACGATAAAAAAGAGAAAGAAGCTTTCTGAGAAACTTCTTTGTGTTCTGTGAAATCATCTCACAGAGTTACAGCTTTCCCCTGAAGAAGCCTTTCACTAAGACACTTCCTGTGGAATTGGCAAAGTGGTATTTGGAAGCCCTTAGAGGGCTATGGTGAAAAAGGAAATACCCTCATATGAAATCTGGAAAGAAGCTTTCTGAGAAACTGCTTAGTGTTCGGTTAATTCATCTCACAGAGTGACATGTGTACTTCGTGGATCTCTTTGCTAGCCAAATTTCTGTGGAATCTGAGAACAGATATTTCGGATCCCTTTGAAGACCATAAGGCCATAGGAAATATCCTCCGATAAAAAAGAGAAAGAAGCTTTCTGAAAAACTTCTCTGTGTTCTGTGAAATCATCTCACAGAGTTACACCTTTCCCCTCAAGAAGCCTTTCGCTAAGACAGTTCTTGTGGAATTGGCAAAGTGATATTTGGAAGCCCATAGAGGGCTATAGAGAAAAAGGAAATATCCTCAGATGAAATCTGGATAGAAGCTTTCTGAGAAACTGCTTAGTGTTCTGTTAATTCATCTCACAGAGTTACATGTGTATTTCGTGGTTCTCTTTGCTAGCCTTATTTCTGAGGAATCTGAGAACAGATATTTCGGATCCCTTTGAAGACCATAAGGCCAAAGGAAATATCCTCCGATAACAAAGAGAAAGAAGCTTTCTGAGAAACTTCTCTGTGTTCTGTGAAATCATCTCACAGAGTTACAGCTTTCCACTCAAGAAGCCTTTCGCTAAGACAGTTCTTGTGGAATTGGCAAAGTGATATTTGGAAGCCCATAGAGGGCAATGGAGAAAAAGGAAATAGCCTCAGATGAAATCTGGAAAGAAGCTTTCTGAGAAACTGCTTAGTGTTCTGTTAATTCATCTGACATTGTTACATGTGTATTTCGTGGATCTCTTTGCTAGCCTTATTTCTGTGGAATCTGAGAACAGATATTTCGGATCCCTTTGAGGACTATAGGGCCAAAGGAAATATCCTCCGATAACAAAGAGAAAGAAGCTTTCTGAGAAACTTCTTTGTGTTCTGTGAAATCATCTCACAGAGTTACAGCTTTCCCCTCAAGAAGCCTTTCGCTAAGACAGTTCCTGTGGAATTGGCAAAGTAATATTTGGAAGCCCATAGAGGGTTATGGTGAAAAAGGAAATATCCTCAGATGAAATCTGGAAAGAAGCTTTCTAAGAAACTGCTTAGTTCTCTGCTAATTCATCTCACAGAGTTACATGTGTATTTCGTGGATCTCTTTTCTAGCTTTATTTCTGAGGAATCTGAGAACAGATATTTCGGATCCCTTTGAAGACTCTAGGGAAAAAGGAATTATATTCTCCGATAACAAAGAGAAAGAAGCTTTCTGGGAAACTTCTGTCTGTTCTGTGAAATTAACTCACAGAGTTACAGCTTTCCCCTCAAGAAACCTTTCGCTAACACAGTTCTTGTGGAATGGGCAAAGTGATATTTGGAAGCCCATAGAGGGCTATGGTGAAAAAGGAAATATCCTCAGATGAAATCTGGAAAGAAGCTTTCTGAGAAACTGCTTAGTGTTCTGTTAATTCATCTCACAGAGTTACATCTGTATTTCGTGGGTCTATTTACTAGCCTTATTTCTGAGGAATCTGAGAACAGATATTTCGGATCCCTTTGAAGACTCTAGGGCCAGAGGAAATATCCTCCGATAACAAAGAGAAAGAAGATTTCTGAGAAACTTCTTTGTGTTCTGTGAAATCATCTCACAGAGTAACAGATTTCCCTCAAGAAATCTTTCGCTAAGACAGTTCTTATGGAATTGGCAAATTGACATTTGGAAGCCCATAGAGGATATGGTGAAAGAGGAAATATCCTCAGAAGAAATCTGGAAAGAAGCTTTCTGAGAAACTGCTTAGTGTTCTGTTAATTCATCTCACAGAGTTACATGTGTATTTCGTGGATCTCTTTGCTAGCCTTATTTCTGTTGGATCTGAGAACAGATATTTCGGATCCATTTGAAGACCATAAGGCCAAAGAAAATATCCTTCGATAAAAAAGAGAAAGAAGCTTTCTGAGAAACTTCTTTGTGTTCTGTGAAATCATCTCACAGAGTTACAGCTTTCCCCTCAAGAAGCCTTTCGCTAAGACAGTTCTTGTGGAATTGGCAAAGTGATATTTGGAAGCCCTTAGAGGGCTATGGTGAAAAAGGAAATATCCTCAGATGAAATCTGGAAAGAAGTTTTCTGAGAAACTGCTTAGTGTTCTGTTAATTCATCTCACAGAGTTATATGTGTATTTCGTGGATCTCTTTTCTAGCCTTATTTCTGTGGAATCTGAGAACAGATATTTCGGAACCCTTTGAAGACTCTAGGGCCAAAGGAAATATCCTCCGATAACAAAGAGAAAGAAGCTTTCTGATAAACTTCTTTGTGTTCTGTGAAATCATCTCACAGAGTTACAGCTTTCTCCTCAAGAAGCCTTTCGCTAAGACAGTTCTTGTGGAATTGGCAAAGTGATATTTGGAAGCCCTTAGAGGGCTTTGGTGAAAAAGGAAATATCCTCAGATGAAATCTGGAAAGAAGCTTTCTGAGAATCTGCTTAGTGTTCTGTTTATTCATCTCACAGAGTTACATGTGTATTTCGTTGATCTCTTTGCTAGCCTTATTTTTGTGGAATCTGAGAACAGATATTTCGGATCCCATTGAAGACTCTAGGTCCAAAGGAAATATCCTCCGATAACAAAGAGAAAGAAGCTTTCTGATAAACTTCTTTGTGTTCTGTGAAATCATCTCACAGAGTTACAGCTTTCCCCTCAAGTAGCCTTTCACGAAGACAGTTCTTGTGGAATTGGCAAACTGATATTCGGAAGCCCATAGAGGGCTACGTTGAAAAAGGAAATATCCTCAGATGAAATCTGGAAGGAAGCTTTCTGAGAAACTGCTTAGTGTTCTGTTAATTCATCTCACAGTGTTACATGGGCATTTCGTGGATCTCTTTGCTAGCCTCATTTCTGTGGAATCTGAGAACAGATATTTCGGATCCCTTTGAAGACTATAGGGCCAAAGAAATATCCTCCGATAACAAAGAGAAAGAAGCTTTCTGAGAAACTTCTTTGTGTTCTGTGAAATCATCTGACAGAGTTACAGCTTTCCCCTCAAGAAGCCTTTCGCTAAGACAGTTCCTGTGGTATTGGCAAAGTGATATTTGGAAGCTCATAGAGGACTATGGTGAAAAAGGAAATATCCTCAGATGAAATCTGGAAAGAAGCTTTCTGAGAAACTGCTTAGTGTTCTGTTAATTCATCTCACAGAGTTACATATGTAATTCGTGGATCTCTTTTCTAGCCTTATTTTTGAGGAATATGAGAACAGATATTTCGGATCCCTTTGAAGACCATAAGGCCAAAGGAAATATCCTCCGATTAAAAAAGAGAAAGAAGCTTTCTGAGAAACTTCTCTGTGTTCTGTGAAATCATCTCACAGAGTTACAGCTTTCCCCTCAAGAAGCCTTTCGCTAAGACAGTTCTTGTGGAATTGGCAAAGTGATATTTGGAAGCCCATAGAGGGCTATGGCGAAAAAGGAAATATCCTCAGATGAAATCTGGAAAGAAGCTTTCTGAGAAACTCTTTAGTGTTCTGTTAATTCATCTCACAGAGTTACATGTGTATTTCCTGGATCTCTTTGCTAGCCTTATTTCTTTGGAATCTGAGAACAGATATTTCGGATCCCTTTGAAGACTATAGGGCCAAAGGAAATATCCTCCGATAACAAAGAGAAAGAAGCTTTCTGAGAAACTTCTTTGTGTTCTGTGAAATCGTCTCACAGAGTTACAGCTTTTCCCTCAAGAAGCCTTTCGCTAAGACAGTTCTTGTGTAATTGGCAAAGTGATATTTGGAAGCCCATAGAGGGCTATGGTTAAAAAGGAAATATCCTCAGATGAAATCTGGAAAGAAGCTTTCTGAGAAACTGCTTAGTGTTCTGTTAATTCATCTCACAGAGTTACATGTGTATTTCGTGGATCTCTTTTCTAGCATTATTTCTGAGGAATCTGAGAACAGATATTTCGGATCCCTTTGAAGACTCTAGGGCCAAAGGAAATATCCTCCGATAACAAAGAGAAAGAAGCTTTCTGAGAAACTTCTTTGTGTTCTGTGAAATCATCTCACCGAGTTACATCTTTCCCCTCAAGAAGCCTGTCGCTAAGACAGTTCTTGTGGAATTGGCAAAGTGATATTTGGAAGCCTATAGAGGGCTATGGTGAAAAAGGAAATATCCTCAGATGAAATCTGGAAAGAAGCTTTCTGAGAAACTGCTTAGTGTTCTGTTAATTCATCTCACAGAGTAACATGTGTATGTCGTGGATCTCTTTGCTAGCTTTATTTGTGGGGAATCTGAGAACAGATATTTCGGATCCCTTTGCAGACTATAGGGCCAAAGGAAATATCCTCCGATAACAAAGAGAAAGAGGCTTTCTGAGAAACTTCTTTGTGTTCTGTGAAATCATCTCACAGAGTTACAGCTTTCCCCTCAAGAAGCCTTTCGCTAAGACAGTTCCTGTGGAATTGGCAAAGTGATATTTGGAAGCCCTTAGAGGGCTATGGTGAAAAAGGAAATATCCTCAGATGAAATCTGGAAAGAAGCTTTCTGAGAAACTGCTCAGTGTTTTGTTAATTTATCTCACAGAGTTACATGTGTATTTCGTGGATCTCTTTTCTAGCCTTATTTCTGAGGAATCCGAGAACAGATATTTCGGATCCCTTTGAAGACTATAGGGCCAAAGGAAATATCCTACGATAAAAAAGAGAAAGAAGCTTTCTGAGAAACTTCTTTGTGTTCTGTGAAATCATCTCACAGAGTTACAGCTTTCCCCTGAAGAAGCCTTTCACTAAGACACTTCCTGTGGAATTGGCAAAGTGGTATTTGGAAGCCCTTAGAGGGCTATGGTGAAAAAGGAAATACCCTCATATGAAATCTGGAAAGAAGCTTTCTGAGAAACTGCTTAGTGTTCGGTTAATTTATCTCACAGAGTGACATGTGTACTTCGTGGATCTCTTTGCTAGCCAAATTTCTGTGGAATCTGAGAACAGATATTTCGGATCCCTTTGAAGACCATAAGGCCATAGGAAATATCCTCCGATAAAAAAGAGAAAGAAGCTTTCTGAAAAACTTCTCTGTGTTCTGTGAAATCATCTCACAGAGTTACACCTTTCCCCTCAAGAAGCCTTTCGCTAAGACAGTTCTTGTGGAATTGGCAAAGTGATATTTGGAAGCCCATAGAGGGCTATAGAGAAAAAGGAAATATCCTCAGATGAAATCTGGATAGAAGCTTTCTGAGAAACTGCTTAGTGTTCTGTTAATTCATCTCACAGAGTTACATGTGTATTTCGTGGTTCTCTTTGCTAGCCTTATTTCTGAGGAATCTGAGAACAGATATTTCGGATCCCTTTGAAGACTATAGGGCCAAAGGAAATATCCTCCGATAACAAAGAGAAAGAAGCTTTCTGAGAAACTTCTCTGTGTTCTGTGAAATCATCTCACAGAGTTACAGCTTTCCACTCAAGAAGCCTTTCGCTAAGACAGTTCTTGTGGAATTGGCAAAGTGATATTTGGAAGCCCATAGAGGGCAATGGAGAAAAAGGAAATAGCCTTAGATGAATTCTGGAAAGAAGATTTCTGAGAAACTGCTTAGTGTTCTGTTAATTCATCTGACATTGTTACATGTGTATTTCGTGGATCTCTTTGCTAGCCTTATTTCTGTGGAATCTGAGAACAGATATTTCGGATCCCTTTGAAGACTCTAGGGCCAAAGGAAATATCCTACGATAACAAAGAGAAAGAAGCTTTCTGAGAAACTTCTTTGTGTTCTGTGAAATCATCTCACAGAGTTACAGCTTTCCCCTCAAGAAGCCTTTCGCTAAGACAGTTCTTGTGGAATTGGCAAAGTCATATTTGGAAGCCCATAGAGGGCTATGGAGAAAAAGGAAATATCCTCAGATGAAATCTGGAAAGAAGCTTTCTGAGAAACTGCTTAGTGTTCTGTTAATTCATCTCACAGAGTTACATGTGTATTTCGTGGATCTGTTTTCTAGCCTTATTTCTGAGGTATCTGAGAACAGATATTTCGGATCCCTTTGAAGACTCTAGGGACAAAGTAAATATCCTCCCATAACAAAGAGAAAGAAGCTTTCTGAGAAACTTCTTTGTGTTCTGTGAAATCATCTCACAGAGTTACAGCTTTCCCCTCAAGAAGCCTTTCGCTAAGACAGTTCTTGTGGAATTCGCAAAGTGATATTTGGAAGCCCATAGAGGGCTATGGTGAAAAAGGAAATATCCTCAGATGAAATCTGGAAAGAAGCTTTCTGGGAAACTGTTTAGTGTTCTGTTAATTCATCTCACAGAGTTACCTGTGTATTTCGTGGATCTCTTTGCTAGCCTTATTTCTGTGGAATCTGAGAACAGATATTTCGGATCCCTTTGAGGACTATAGGGCCAAAGGAAATATCCTCCGATAACAAAGAGAAAGAAGCTTTCTGAGAAACTTCTTTGTGTTCTGTGAAATCATCTCACAGAGTTACAGCTTTCCCCTCAAGAAGCCTTTCGCTAAGACAGTTCCTGTGGAATTGGCAAAGTAATATTTGGAAGCCCATAGAGGGTTATGGTGAAAAAGGAAATATCCTCAGATGAAATCTGGAAAGAAGCTTTCTAAGAAACTGCTTAGTTCTCTGCTAATTCATCTCACAGAGTTACATGTGTATTTCGTGGATCTCTTTTCTAGCTTTATTTCTGAGGAATCTGAGAACAGATATTTCGGATCCCTTTGAAGACTCTAGGGAAAAAGGAATTATATTCTCCGATAACAAAGAGAAAGAAGCTTTCTGGGAAACTTCTGTCTGTTCTGTGAAATTAACTCACAGAGTTACAGCTTTCCCCTCAAGAAACCTTTCGCTAACACAGTTCTTGTGGAATTGGCAAAGTGATATTTGGAAGCCCATAGAGGGCTATGGTGAAAAAGGAAATATCCTCAGATGAAATCTGGAAAGAAGCTTTCTGAGAAACTGCTTAGTGTTCTGTTAATTCATCTCACAGAGTTACATCTGTATTTCGTGGGTCTATTTACTAGCCTTATTTCTGAGGAATCTGAGAACAGATATTTCGGATCCCTTTGAAGACTCTAGGGCCAGAGGAAATATCCTCCGATAACAAAGAGAAAGAAGATTTCTGAGAAACTTCTTTGTGTTCTGTGAAATCATCTCACAGAGTAACAGATTTCCCTCAAGAAATGTTTCGCTAAGACAGTTCTTATGGAATTGGCAAAGTGACATTTGGAAGCCCATAGAGGATATGGTGAAAGAGGAAATATCCTCAGAAGAAATCTGGAAAGAAGCTTTCTGAGAAACTGCTTAGTGTTCTGTTAATTCATCTCACAGAGTTACATGTGTATTTCGTGGATCTCTTTGCTAGCCTTATTTCTGTGGAATCTGAGAACAGATATTTCGGATCCATTTGAAGACCATAAGGTCAAAGAAAATATCCTTCGATAAAAAAGAGAAAGAAGCTTTCTGAGAAACTTCTTTGTGTTCTGTGAAATCATCTCACAGAGTTACAGCTTTCCCCTCAAGAAGCCTTTCGCTAAGACAGTTCCTGTGGAATTGGCAAAGTGATATTTGGAAGCCCTTAGAGGGCTATGGTGAAAAAGGAAATATCCTCAGATGAAATCTGGAAAGAAGTTTTCTGAGAAACTGCTTAGTGTTCTGTTAATTCATCTCACAGAGTTATATGTGTATTTCGTGGATCTCTTTTCTAGCCTTATTTCTGTGGAATCTGAGAACAGATATTTCGGAACCCTTTGAAGACTCTAGGGCCAAAGGAAATATCCTCCGATAACAAAGAGAAAGAAGCTTTCTGATAAACTTCTTTGTGTTCTGTGAAATCATCTCACAGAGTTACAGCTTTCTCCTCAAGAAGCCTTTCGCTAAGACAGTTCTTGTGGAATTGGCAAAGTGATATTTGGAAGCCCTTAGAGGGCTTTGGTGAAAAAGGAAATATCCTCAGATGAAATCTGGAAAGAAGCTTTCTGAGAATCTGCTTAGTGTTCTGTTTATTCATCTCACAGAGTTACATGTGTATTTCGTTGATCTCTTTGCTAGCCTTATTTTTGTGGAATCTGAGAACAGATATTTCGGATCCCATTGAAGACTCTAGGTCCAAAGGAAATATCCTCCGATAACAAAGAGAAAGAAGCTTTCTGATAAACTTCTTTGTGTTCTGTGAAATCATCTCACAGAGTTACAGCTTTCCCCTCAAGTAGCCTTTCACGAAGACAGTTCTTGTGGAATTGGCAAACTGATATTCGGAAGCCCATAGAGGGCTACGTTGAAAAAGGAAATATCCTCAGATGAAATCTGGAAGGAAGCTTTCTGAGAAACTGCTTAGTGTTCTGTTAATTCATCTCACAGTGTTACATGGGCATTTCGTGGATCTCTTTGCTAGCCTCATTTCTGTGGAATCTGAGAACAGATATTTCGGATCCCTTTGAAGACTATAGGGCCAAAGAAATATCCTCCGATAACAAAGAGAAAGAAGCTTTCTGAGAAACTTCTTTGTGTTCTGTGAAATCATCTGACAGAGTTACAGCTTTCCCCTCAAGATGCCTTTCGCTAAGACAGTTCCTGTGGTATTGGCAAAGTGATATTTGGAAGCTCATAGAGGACTATGGTGAAAAAGGAAATATCCTCAGATGAAATCTGGAAAGAAGCTTTCTGAGAAACTGCTTAGTGTTCTGTTAATTCATCTCACAGAGTTACATATGTAATTCGTGGATCTCTTTTCTAGCCTTATTTTTGAGGAATATGAGAACAGATATTTCGGATCCCTTTGAAGACCATAAGGCCAAAGGAAATATCCTCCGATTAAAAAAGAGAAAGAAGCTTTCTGAGAAACTTCTCTGTGTTCTGTGAAATCATCTCACAGAGTTACAGCTTTCCCCTCAAGAAGCCTTTCGCTAAGACAGTTCTTGTGGAATTGGCAAAGTGATATTTGGAAGCCCATAGAGGGCTATGGCGAAAAAGGAAATATCCTCAGATGAAATCTGGAAAGAAGCTTTCTGAGAAACTCTTTAGTGTTCTGTTAATTCATCTCACAGAGTTACATGTGTATTTCCTGGATGTCTTTGCTAGCCTTATTTCTTTGGAATCTGAGAACAGATATTTCGGATCCCTTTGAAGACTATAGGGCCAAAGGAAATATCCTCCGATAACAAAGAGAAAGAAGCTTTCTGAGAAACTTCTTTGTGTTCTGTGAAATCGTCTCACAGAGTTACAGCTTTTCCCTCAAGAAGCCTTTCGCTAAGACAGTTCTTGTGTAATTGGCAAAGTGATATTTGGAAGCCCATAGAGGGCTATGGTTAAAAAGGAAATATCCTCAGATGAAATCTGGAAAGAAGCTTTCTGAGAAACTGCTTAGTGTTCTGTTAATTCATCTCACAGAGTTACATGTGTATTTCGTGGATCTCTTTTCTAGCATTATTTCTGAGGAATCTGAGAACAGATATTTCGGATCCCTTTGAAGACTCTAGGGCCAAAGGAAATATCCTCCGATAACAAAGAGAAAGAAGCTTTCTGAGAAACTTCTTTGTGTTCTGTGAAATCATCTCACCGAGTTACATCTTTCCCCTCAAGAAGCCTGTCGCTAAGACAGTTCTTGTGGAATTGGCAAAGTGATATTTGGAAGCCTATAGAGGGCTATGGTGAAAAAGGAAATATCCTCAGATGAAATCTGGTAAGAAGCTTTCTGAGAAACTGCTTAGTGTTCTGTTAATTCATCTCACAGAGTAACATGTGTATGTCGTGGATCTCTTTGCTAGCTTTATTTGTGGGGAATCTGAGAACAGATATTTCGGATCCCTTTGCAGACTATAGGGCCAAAGGAAATATCCTCCGATAACAAAGAGAAAGAGGCTTTCTGAGAAACTTCTTTGTGTTCTGTGAAATCATCTCACAGAGTTACAGCTTTCCCCTCAAGAAGCCTTTCGCTAAGACAGTTCCTGTGGAATTGGCAAAGTGATATTTGGAAGCCCTTAGAGGGCTATGGTGAAAAAGGAAATATCCTCAGATGAAATCTGGAAAGAAGCTTTCTGAGAAACTGCTCAGTGTTTTGTTAATTTATCTCACAGAGTTACATGTGTATTTCGTGGATCTCTTTTCTAGCCTTATTTCTGAGGAATCCGAGAACAGATATTTCGGATCCCTTTGAAGACTATAGGGCCAAAGGAAATATCCTACGATAAAAAAGAGAAAGAAGCTTTCTGAGAAACTTCTTTGTGTTCTGTGAAATCATCTCACAGAGTTACAGCTTTCCCCTGAAGAAGCCTTTCACTAAGACACTTCCTGTGGAATTGGCAAAGTGGTATTTGGAAGCCCTTAGAGGGCTATGGTGAAAAAGGAAATACCCTCATATGAAATCTGGAAAGAAGCTTTCTGAGAAACTGCTTAGTGTTCGGTTAATTCATCTCACAGAGTGACATGTGTACTTCGTGGATCTCTTTGCTAGCCAAATTTCTGTGGAATCTGAGAACAGATATTTCGGATCCCTTTGAAGACCATAAGGCCATAGGAAATATCCTCCGATAAAAAAGAGAAAGAAGCTTTCTGAAAAACTTCTCTGTGTTCTGTGAAATCATCTCACAGAGTTACACCTTTCCCCTCAAGAAGCCTTTCGCTAAGGCAGTTCTTGTGGAATTGGCAAAGTGATATTTGGAAGCCCATAGAGGGCTATAGAGAAAAAGGAAATATCCTCAGATGAAATCTGGATAGAAGCTTTCTGAGAAACTGCTTAGTGTTCTGTTAATTCATCTCACAGAGTTACATGTGTATTTCGTGGTTCTCTTTGCTAGCCTTATTTCTGAGGAATCTGAGAACAGATATTTCGGATCCCTTTGAAGACCATAAGGCCAAAGGAAATATCCTCCGATAACAAAGAGAAAGAAGCTTTCTGAGAAACTTCTCCGTGTTCTGTGAAATCATCTCACAGAGTTACAGCTTTCCACTCAAGAAGCCTTTCGCTAAGACAGTTCTTGTGGAATTGGCAAAGTGATATTTGGAAGCCCATAGAGGGCAATGGAGAAAAAGGAAATAGCCTCAGATGAAATCTGGAAAGAAGCTTTCTGAGAAACTGCTTAGTGTTCTGTTAATTCATCTGACATTGTTACATGTGTATTTCGTGGATCTCTTTGCTAGCCTTATTTCTGTGGAATCTGAGAACAGATATTTCGGATCCCTTTGAAGACTCTAGGGCCAAAGGAAATATCCTACGATAACAAAGTGAAAGAAGCTTTCTAAGAAACTTCTTTGTGTTCTGTGAAATCATCTCACAGAGTTACAGCTTTCCCCTCAAGAAGCCTTTCGCTAAGACAGTTCTTGTGGAATTCGCAAAGTGATATTTGGAAGCCCATAGAGGGCTATGGTGAAAAAGGAAATATCCTCAGATGAAATCTGGAAAGAAGCTTTCTGGGAAACTGTTTAGTGTTCTGTTAATTCATCTCACAGAGTTACCTGTGTATTTCGTGGATCTCTTTGCTAGCCTTATTTCTGTGGAATCTGAGAACAGATATTTCGGATCCCTTTGAGGACTATAGGGCCAAAGGAAATATCCTCCGATAACAAAGAGAAAGAAGCTTTCTGAGAAACTTCTTTGTGTTCTGTGAAATCATCTCACAGAGTTACAGCTTTCCCCTCAAGAAGCCTTTCGCTAAGACAGTTCCTGTGGAATTGGCAAAGTAATATTTGGAAGCCCATAGAGGGTTATGGTGAAAAAGGAAATATCCTCAGATGAAATCTGGAAAGAAGCTTTCTAAGAAACTGCTTAGTTCTCTGCTAATTCATCTCACAGAGTTACATGTGAATTTCGTGGATCTCTTTTCTAGCTTTATTTCTGAGGAATTTGAGAACAGATATTTCGGATCCCTTTGAAGACTCTAGGGAAAAAGGAATTATATTCTCCGATAACAAAGAGAAAGAAGCTTTCTGGGAAACTTCTGTCTGTTCTGTGAAATTAACTCACAGAGTTACAGCTTTCCCCTCAAGAAACCTTTCGCTAACACAGTTCTTGTGGAATTGGCAAAGTGATATTTGGAAGCCCATAGAGGGCTATGGTGAAAAAGGAAATATCCTCAGATGAAATCTGGAAAGAACTTTCTGAGAAACTGCTTAGTGTTCTGTTAATTCATCTCACAGAGTTACATCTGTATTTCGTGGGTCTATTTACTAGCCTTATTTCTGAGGAATCTGAGAACAGATATTTCGGATCCCTTTGAAGACTCTAGGGCCAGAGGAAATATCCTCTGATAACAAAGAGAAAGAAGATTTCTGAGAAACTTCTTTGTGTTCTGTGAAATCATCTCACAGAGTAACAGATTTCCCTCAAGAAATCTTTCGCTAAGACAGTTCTTATGGAATTGGCAAAGTGACATTTGGAAGCCCATAGAGGATATGGTGAAAGAGGAAATATCCTCAGAAGAAATCTGGAAAGAAGCTTTCTGAAAACTGCTTAGTGTTCTGTTAATTCATCTCACAGAGTTACATGTGTATTTCGTGGATCTCTTTGCTAGCCTTATTTCTGTGGACTCTGAGAACAGATATTTCGGATCCATTTGAAGACCATAAGGCCAAAGAAAATATCCTCCGATAAAAAAGAGAAAGAAGCTTTCTGAGAAACTTCTTTGTGTTCGGTGAAATCAGCTAACAGAGTTACAGCTTTCCCCTCAAGAAGCCTTTCGATAAGACAGTTCTTGTGGAATTGGCAAAGTGATATTTGGAAGCCCATAGAGGGCTATGGTGAGAAAGAAAATATCCTCAGATGATATCTGGAAAGAAGCTTTCTGAGAAACTGCTTAGTGTTCTGTTAATTCATCTCACAGAGTAACATGTGTATGTCGTGGACCTCTTTGCTAGCTTTATTTGTGTGGAATCTGAGAACAGATATTTCGGATCCCTTTGAAGACTATAGGGCCAAAGGAAATATCCTCCGATAACAAAGAGAAAGAAGCTTTCTGAGAAACTTCTTTGTGTTCTGTGAAATCATCTCACAGAGTTACAGCTTTCCCCTCAAGAAGCCTTTCGCTAAGACAGTTCCTGTGTAATTGGCAAAGTGATATTTGGAAGCCCTTAGAGGGCTATGGTGAAAAAGGAAATATCCTCAGATGAAATCTGGAAAGAAGCTTTCTGAGAAACTGCTCAGTGTTTTGTTAATTCATCTCACAGAGTTACATGTGTATTTCGTGGATCTCTTTTTTAGCCTTATTTCTGAGGAATCCGAGAACAGATATTTCGAATCCCTTTGAAGACTATAGGGCCAAAGGAAATATCCTCCGATAACAAAGAGAAAGAAGCTTTCGGATAAACTTCTTTGTGTTCTGTGAAATCATCTCACAGAGTTACAGCTTTCCCCTCAAGAAGCCTTTCGCTAAGACACTTCCTGTGGAATTGGCAAAGTGGTATTTGGAAGCCCTTAGAGGGCTATGGTGAAAAAGGAAATATCCTCAGATGAAATCTGGAAAGAAGCATTCTGAGAAACTGCTTAGTGTTCTGTTAATTCATCTCACAGAGTTACATGTGTATTTCGTGGATCTCTTTGCTAGCCAAATTTCTGTGGAATCTGAGAACAGATATTTCGGATCCCTTTGAAGACTCTAGGGCCAAAGGAAATATCCTCTGATAACAAAGAGAAAGAAGCTTTCTGATAAACTTCTTTGTATTCTGTGAAATGAACTCACAGAGTTACAGCTTTCTCCTCAAGAAGCCTTACGCTAAGACAGTTCTTGTGGAATTGGCAAAGTGATATTTGGAAGCCCTTAGAGGGCTTTGGTGAAAAAGGTAATATCCTCAGATGAAATCTGGAAAGAAGCTTTCTGAGAATCAGCTTAGTGTTCTGTTTATTCAACTCACAGAGTTACATGTGTATTTCGTTGATCTCTTTGCTAGCCTTATTTCTGTGGAATCTGAGAACAGATATTTCGTATCCCTTTGAAGACTATAGGGCCAAAGAAATATCCTCCGATAACAAAGAGAAAGAAGCTTTCTGAGAAACTTCTTTGTGTTCTGTGAAATCATCTCACAGAGTTACAGCTTTCCCCTCAAGAAGCCTTTCGCTAAGACAGTTCCTGTGGAATTGGCAAAGTGATATTTGGAAGCCCATAGAGGGCTATGGTGAAAAAGGAAATATCCTCAGATGAAATCTGGAAGGAAGCTTTCTGAGAAACTGCTTAGTGTTCTGTTAATTCATCTCACAGTGTTACAGGTGTATTTCGTGGATCTCTTTTCTAGCCTTCTTTCTGAGGAATCTGAGAACAGATATTTCGGATCCCTTTGAAGACTATAGGGCCAAAGGAAATACCCTCCGATAAGAAAGAGAAAGAAGCTTTCTGAGAAACTTCTTTGTGTTCTGTGAAATCATCTCACAGAGTTACAGCTTTCCCCTCAAGAAGCCTTTCGCTAAGACAGCTCCTGTGGAATTCGCAAAGTGATATTTGGAAGCCAGGAGAGGGCTATGGTGAAAAAGGAAATCTCCTCAGATGAAATCTGGAAAGAAGCTTTCTGAGAAACTGCTTAGTGTTCTGTTAATTCATCTCACAGAGTTACATGTGTATTTCGTGGATCTCTTTTCTAGCTTTATTTCTGAGGAATCTGAGAACAGATATTTCGGATCCCTTTGAAGACTCTAGGGCCAAAGGAAATATCCTCCGATAACAAAGAGAAAGAAGCTTTCTGAGAAACTTCTTTGTGTTCTGTGAAATCATCTCACAGAGTTACAGCTTTCCCCTCAAGAAGCCTTTCGCTAAGACAGTTCTTGTGGAATTGGCAAAGTGATATTTGGAAGCCCATAGAGGTCTACGGTGAAAAAGGAAATATCCTCAGATGAAATCTGGAAAGAAGCTTTCTGAGAAACTGCTTAGTGTTCTGTTAATTCATCTCACAGAGTTACATGTGTATTTCGTGGATCTCTTTTCTAGCATTATTTCTGAGGAATCTGAGAACAGATATTTCGGATCCCTTTGAAGACTATAGGGCCAAAGGACATATCCTCCGATAACAAAGAGAAAGAAGCTTTCTGAGAAACTTCTTTGTGTTCTGTGAAATCATCTCACCGAGTTACATCTTTCCCCTCAAGAAGCCTTTCGCTAAGACAGTTCTTGTGGAATTGGCAAAGTGATATTTGGAAGCCTATAAAGGGCTATGGTGAAAAAGGAAATATCCTCAGATGAAATCTGGAAAGAAGCTTTCTGAGAAACTGCTCAGTGTTTTGTTAATTCATCTCACAGAGTTACATGTGTATTGCGTGGATCTCTTTTCTAGCCTTATTTCTGAGGAATCCGAGAACAGATATTTCGTATCCCTTTGGAGACTCTAGGGCCAAAGGAAATATCCTCCGATAACAAAGAGAAAGAAGCTTTCTGATAAACTTCTTTGTGTTCTGTGAAATCATCTCACAGAGTTACAGCTTTCTCCTCAAGAAGCCTTTCGCTAAGACAGTTCTTGGGAAATTGGCAAAGTGATATTTGAAAGCCCGTAGAGGGCTACGGTGAAAAAGGAAATATCCTCAGAAGAAATCTGGAAAGAAGCTTTCTGTGAAACTGCTTAGTGTTCTGTTAATTCATCTCTCAGAGTTACATGTATATTTCGTGGATCTCTTTGCTAGCCTTATTTCTGTGGAATCTGAGAACAGATATATCGGATCCCTTTGAAGACTATAGGGCCAAAGGAAATATCCTCCGATAACAAAGAGAAAGAAGCTTTCTGAGAAACTGCTTTGTGTTCTGTGAAATCATCTCACAGAGTTACAGCTTTCCCCTCCAGAAGCCTTTCGCTACGACAGTTCCTGTGGAATTGGCAAAGTGATATTTGGAAGCCCTTAGAGGGCTATGGTGAAAAAGGAAATATCCTCAGATGAAATCTGGAAAGAAGTTTTCTGAGAAACTGCTTAGTGTTCTGTTAATTCATCTCACAGAGTTACATGTGTATTTCGTGGATCTCTTTTCTAGCCTTATTTCTGTGGAATCTGAGAACAGATATTTCGGATCCCTTTGAAGACTATAGGGCCAAAGGAAATATCCTCGGATAACAAAGATAAAGAAGCTTTCTGAGAAACTTCTTTGTGTTCTGTGAAATCATCTCACAGAGTTACAGCTTTCCCCTCAAGAAGCTTTTCGCTAAGACACTTCCTGTGGAATTGGCAAAGTGGTATTTGGAAGCCCTTAGAGGGCTATGGTGAAAAAGGAAATATCCTCAGATGAAATCTGGAAAGAAGCTTTCTGAGAAACTGCTTAGTGTTCGGTTAATTCATCTCACAGAGTGACATGTGTACTTCGTGGATCTCTTTGCTAGCCAAATTTCTGTGGAATCTGAGAACAGATATTTCGGATCCCTTTGAAGACTCTAGGGCCAAAGGAAATATCCTCCGATAACAAAGAGAACGAAGCTTTCTGATAAACTTCTTTGTGTTCTGTGAAATGATCTCACAGAGTTACAGCTTTCTCCTCAAGAAGCCTTTCGCTAAGACAGTTCTTGTGGAATTGGCAAAGTGATATTTGGAAGCCCTTAGAGGGCTTTGGTGAAAAAGGAAATATCCTCAGGTGAAATCTGGAAAGAAGCTTTCTGAGAATCTGCTTAGTGTTCTGTTTATTCACCTCACAGAGTTACATGTGTATTTCGTTGATCTCTTTGCTAGCCTTATTTCTGTGTAATCTGAGAACAGATATTTCGGATCCCATTGAAGACTCTAGGTCCAAAGGAAATATCCTCCGATAACAAAGAGAAAGAAGCTTTCTGATAAACTTCTTTGTGTTCTGTGAAATCATCTCACAGAGTTACAGCTTTCCCCTCAAGAAGCCTTTCGCTAAGACAGTTCTTGTGGAATTCGCAAAGTGATATTTGGAAGCCCATAGAGGGCTATGGTGAAAAAGGAAATATCCTCAGATGAAATCTGGAAAGAAGCTTTCTGGGAAACTGTTTAGTGTTCTGTTAATTCATCTCACAGAGTTACCTGTGTATTTCGTGGATCTCTTTGCTAGCCTTATTTCTGTGGAATCTGAGAACAGATATTTCGGATCCCTTTGAGGACTATAGGGCCAAAGGAAATATCCTCCGATAACAAAGAGAAAGAAGCTTTCTGAGAAACTTCTTTGTGTTCTGTGAAATCATCTCACAGAGTTACAGCTTTCCCCTCAAGAAGCCTTTCGCTAAGACAGTTCCTGTGGAATTGGCAAAGTAATATTTGGAAGCCCATAGAGGGTTATGGTGAAAAAGGAAATATCCTCAGATGAAATCTGGAAAGAAGCTTTCTAAGAAACTGCTTAGTTCTCTGCTAATTCATCTCACAGAGTTACATGTGAATTTCGTGGATCTCTTTTCTAGCTTTATTTCTGAGGAATTTGAGAACAGATATTTCGGATCCCTTTGAAGACTCTAGGGAAAAAGGAATTATATTCTCCGATAACAAAGAGAAAGAAGCTTTCTGGGAAACTTCTGTCTGTTCTGTGAAATTAACTCACAGAGTTACAGCTTTCCCCTCAAGAAACCTTTCGCTAACACAGTTCTTGTGGAATTGGCAAAGTGATATTTGGAAGCCCATAGAGGGCTATGGTGAAAAAGGAAATATCCTCAGATGAAATCTGGAAAGAACTTTCTGAGAAACTGCTTAGTGTTCTGTTAATTCATCTCACAGAGTTACATCTGTATTTCGTGGGTCTATTTACTAGCCTTATTTCTGAGGAATCTGAGAACAGATATTTCGGATCCCTTTGAAGACTCTAGGGCCAGAGGAAATATCCTCTGATAACAAAGAGAAAGAAGATTTCTGAGAAACTTCTTTGTGTTCTGTGAAATCATCTCACAGAGTAACAGATTTCCCTCAAGAAATCTTTCGCTAAGACAGTTCTTATGGAATTGGCAAAGTGACATTTGGAAGCCCATAGAGGATATGGTGAAAGAGGAAATATCCTCAGAAGAAATCTGGAAAGAAGCTTTCTGAAAACTGCTTAGTGTTCTGTTAATTCATCTCACAGAGTTACATGTGTATTTCGTGGATCTCTTTGCTAGCCTTATTTCTGTGGACTCTGAGAACAGATATTTCGGATCCATTTGAAGACCATAAGGCCAAAGAAAATATCCTCCGATAAAAAAGAGAAAGAAGCTTTCTGAGAAACTTCTTTGTGTTCGGTGAAATCAGCTAACAGAGTTACAGCTTTCCCCTCAAGAAGCCTTTCGATAAGACAGTTCTTGTGGAATTGGCAAAGTGATATTTGGAAGCCCATAGAGGGCTATGGTGAGAAAGAAAATATCCTCAGATGATATCTGGAAAGAAGCTTTCTGAGAAACTGCTTAGTGTTCTGTTAATTCATCTCACAGAGTAACATGTGTATGTCGTGGATCTCTTTGCTAGCTTTATTTGTGTGGAATCTGAGAACAGATATTTCGGATCCCTTTGAAGACTATAGGGCCAAAGGAAATATCCTCCGATAACAAAGAGAAAGAAGCTTTCTGAGAAACTTCTTTGTGTTCTGTGAAATCATCTCACAGAGTTACAGCTTTCCCCTCAAGAAGCCTTTCGCTAAGACAGTTCCTGTGTAATTGGCAAAGTGATATTTGGAAGCCCTTAGAGGGCTATGGTGAAAAAGGAAATATCCTCAGATGAAATCTGGAAAGAAGCTTTCTGAGAAACTGCTCAGTGTTTTGTTAATTCATCTCACAGAGTTACATGTGTATTTCGTGGATCTCTTTTTTAGCCTTATTTCTGAGGAATCCGAGAACAGATATTTCGAATCCCTTTGAAGACTATAGGGCCAAAGGAAATATCCTCCGATAACAAAGAGAAAGAAGCTTTCGGATAAACTTCTTTGTGTTCTGTGAAATCATCTCACAGAGTTACAGCTTTCCCCTCAAGAAGCCTTTCGCTAAGACACTTCCTGTGGAATTGGCAAAGTGGTATTTGGAAGCCCTTAGAGGGCTATGGTGAAAAAGGAAATATCCTCAGATGAAATCTGGAAAGAAGCATTCTGAGAAACTGCTTAGTGTTCTGTTAATTCATCTCACAGAGTTACATGTGTATTTCGTGGATCTCTTTGCTAGCCAAATTTCTGTGGAATCTGAGAACAGATATTTCGGATCCCTTTGAAGACTCTAGGGCCAAAGGAAATATCCTCTGATAACAAAGAGAAAGAAGCTTTCTGATAAACTTCTTTGTATTCTGTGAAATGAACTCACAGAGTTACAGCTTTCTCCTCAAGAAGCCTTACGCTAAGACAGTTCTTGTGGAATTGGCAAAGTGATATTTGGAAGCCCTTAGAGGGCTTTGGTGAAAAAGGTAATATCCTCAGATGAAATCTGGAAAGAAGCTTTCTGAGAATCAGCTTAGTGTTCTGTTTATTCAACTCACAGAGTTACATGTGTATTTCGTTGATCTCTTTGCTAGCCTTATTTCTGTGGAATCTGAGAACAGATATTTCGTATCCCTTTGAAGACTATAGGGCCAAAGAAATATCCTCCGATAACAAAGAGAAAGAAGCTTTCTGAGAAACTTCTTTGTGTTCTGTGAAATCATCTCACAGAGTTACAGCTTTCCCCTCAAGAAGCCTTTCGCTAAGACAGTTCCTGTGGAATTGGCAAAGTGATATTTGGAAGCCCATAGAGGGCTATGGTGAAAAAGGAAATATCCTCAGATGAAATCTGGAAGGAAGCTTTCTGAGAAACTGCTTAGTGTTCTGTTAATTCATCTCACAGTGTTACAGGTGTATTTCGTGGATCTCTTTTCTAGCCTTCTTTCTGAGGAATCTGAGAACAGATATTTCGGATCCCTTTGAAGACTATAGGGCCAAAGGAAATACCCTCCGATAAGAAAGAGAAAGAAGCTTTCTGAGAAACTTCTTTGTGTTCTGTGAAATCATCTCACAGAGTTACAGCTTTCCCCTCAAGAAGCCTTTCGCTAAGACAGCTCCTGTGGAATTCGCAAAGTGATATTTGGAAGCCAGGAGAGGGCTATGGTGAAAAAGGAAATCTCCTCAGATGAAATCTGGAAAGAAGCTTTCTGAGAATCTGCTTAGTGTTCTGTTTATTCACCTCACAGAGTTACATGTGTATTTCGTTGATCTCTTTGCTAGCCTTATTTCTGTGTAATCTGAGAACAGATATTTCGGATCCCATTGAAGACTCTAGGTCCAAAGGAAATATCCTCCGATAACAAAGAGAAAGAAGCTTTCTGATAAACTTCTTTGTGTTCTGTGAAATCATCTCACAGAGTTACAGCTTTCTCCTAAGAACACTTTCGCTAAGACAGTTCTTGGGGAATTGGCAAAGTGATATTTGGAAGCCCATAAAGGGCTATGGTGAAAAAGGAAATATCCTCAAATGAAATCTGGAAAGAAGCTTTCTGAGAAACTGCTTAGTGTTCTGTTAATTCATCTCACAAAGTTACATGTGTATTTCGTGGATCTCTTTGCTAGCCTTATTTCTTTGGAATGTGAGAACAGATATTTGGGATCTCTTTGAAGACTATAGGGCCAAAGAAAATATCCTCCGATAACAGAGAGAAAGAAGCTTTCTGAGAAACTTCTTTGTGTTCTATGATATCATCTCACAGAGTTACAGCTTTCCCCTCAAGAAGCCTTTCTCTAAGACAGTTCTTTTGGAATTGGCAAAGTGATATTGGGAAGCCCATATAGGGCTATGGTGAAAAAGGAAATATCCTCAGATGAAATCTGGAAAGAAGCTTTCAGAGAAACTGCTTAGTGTTCTGTTAATTCATCTCTCAGACTTACATGTGTATTTCGTGGATCTCTTTGCTAGCCTTATTTCTGTGGAATCTGAGAACAGATATTTCGGATCCCATTGAAGACTATAGGGCCAAAGGAAATATCCTCCGATAACAAAGAGAAAGAAGCTTTCTGAGAAACTTCTTTGTGTTCTGTGAAATCATCTCATAGGGTTACAGCTTTCCCCTCAAGAAGACTTTCACTAAGACAGTTCTTGTGGAATTGGAAAAGTGATATTTGGAAGCCCATAGAGGGCTATGGTGAAAAAGGAAATCTCCTCAGATGAAATCTGGAAAGAAGCTTTCTGAGAAACTGCTTAGTGTTCTGTTAATTCATCTCACAGAGTAACATTTGTATTTCGTGGATCTCTTTGCTAGCCGTATTTCGGTGGAATCTGAGTACAGATATTTCGGATCCCTTTGAAGACTATAGTGCCAGAAGAAATATCCTCCGATAAAAAAGAGAAAGAAGCTTTCTTAGAAACTTCTTTGTGTTCTGTGAAATCATCTCACGGAGTTACAGCTTTCCCCTCAAGAAGCCTTTCGCTAAGACAGTTCTTGTGGAATTGGCAAAGTGATATTTGGAAGCCCATAGAGGGCTACGGTGAAAAAGGAAATATCCTCAGAAGAAATCTGGAAAGAAGCTTTCTGTGAAACTGCTTAGTGTTCTGTTAATTCATCTCTCAGAGTTACATGTATATTTCGTGGATCTCTTTGCTAGCCTTATTTCTGTGGAATCTGAGAACAGATATATCGGATCCCTTTGAAGACTATAGGGCCAAAGGAAATATCCTCCGATAACAAAGAGAAAGAAGCTTTCTGAGAAACTGCTTTGTGTTCTGTGAAATCATCTCACAGAGTTACAGCTTTCCCCTCCAGAAGCCTTTCGCTACGACAGTTCCTGTGGAATTGGCAAAGTGATATTTGGAAGCCCTTAGAGCGCTATGGTGAAAAAGGAAATATCCTCAGATGAAATCTGGAAAGAAGTTTTCTGAGAAACTGCTTAGTGTTCTGTTAATTCATCTCACAGAGTTACATGTGTATTTCGTGGATCTCTTTTCTAGCCTTATTTCTGTGGAATCTGAGAACAGATATTTCGGATCCCTTTGAAGACTATAGGGCCAAAGGAAATATCCTCGGATAACAAAGAGAAAGAAGCTTTCTGAGAAACTTCTTTGTGTTCTGTGAAATCATCTCACAGAGTTACAGCTTTCCCCTCAAGAAGCTTTTCGCTAAGACACTTCCTGTGGAATTGGCAAAGTGGTATTTGGAAGCCCTTAGAGGGCTATGGTGAAAAAGGAAATATCCTCAGATGAAATCTGGAAAGAAGCTTTCTGAGAAACTGCTTAGTGTTCGGTTAATTCATCTCACAGAGTGACATGTGTACTTCGTGGATCTCTTTGCTAGCCAAATTTCTGTGGAATCTGAGAACAGATATTTCGGATCCCTTTGAAGACTCTAGGGCCAAAGGAAATATCCTCCGATAACAAAGAGAACGAAGCTTTCTGATAAACTTCTTTGTGTTCTGTGAAATGATCTCACAGAGTTACAGCTTTCTCCTCAAGAAGCCTTTCGCTAAGACAGTTCTTGTGGAATTGGCAAAGTGATATTTGGAAGCCCTTAGAGGGCTTTGGTGAAAAAGGAAATATCCTCAGATGAAATCTGGAAAGAAGCTTTCTGAGAATCTGCTTAGTGTTCTGTTTATTCACCTCACAGAGTTACATGTGTATTTCGTTGATCTCTTTGCTAGCCTTATTTCTGTGGAATCTGAGAACAGATATTTCGGATCCCATTGAAGACTCTAGGTCCAAAGGAAATATCCTCCGATAACAAAGAGAAAGAAGCTTTCTGATAAACTTCTTTGTGTTCTGTGAAATCATCTCACAGAGTTACAGCTTTCTCCTAAGAACACTTTCGCTAAGACAGTTCTTGGGGAATTGGCAAAGTGATATTTGGAAGCCCATAAAGGGCTATGGTGAAAAAGGAAATATCCTCAAATGAAATCTGGAAAGAAGCTTTCTGAGAAACTGCTTAGTGTTCTGTTAATTCATCTCACAAAGTTACATGTGTATTTCGTGGATCTCTTTGCTAGCCTTATTTCTTTGGAATGTGAGAACAGATATTTGGGATCTCTTTGAAGACTATAGGGCCAAAGAAAATATCCTCCGATAACAGAGAGAAAGAAGCTTTCTGAGAAACTTCTTTGTGTTCTATGATATCATCTCACAGAGTTACAGCTTTCCCCTCAAGAAGCCTTTCTCTAAGACAGTTCTTTTGGAATTGGCAAAGTGATATTGGGAAGCCCATATAGGGCTATGGTGAAAAAGGAAATATCCTCAGATGAAATCTGGAAAGAAGCTTTCAGAGAAACTGCTTAGTGTTCTCTTAATTCATCTCTCAGACTTACATGTGTATTTCGTGGATCTCTTTGCTAGCCTTATTTCTGTGGAATCTGAGAACAGATATTTCGGATCCCATTGAAGACTATAGGGCCAAAGGAAATATCCTCCGATAACAAAGAGAAAGAAGCTTTCTGAGAAACTTCTTTGTGTTCTGTGAAATCATCTCATAGGGTTACAGCTTTCCCCTCAAGAAGACTTTCACTAAGACAGTTCTTGTGGAATTGGAAAAGTGATATTTGGAAGCCCATAGAGGGCTATGGTGAAAAAGGAAATCTCCTCAGATGAAATCTGGAAAGAAGCTTTCTGAGAAACTGCTTAGTGTTCTGTTAATTCATCTCACAGAGTAACATTTGTATTTCGTGGATCTCTTTGCTAGCCGTATTTCGGTGGAATCTGAGTACAGATATTTCGGATCCCTTTGAAGACTATAGTGCCAGAAGAAATATCCTCCGATAAAAAAGAGAAAGAAGCTTTCTTAGAAACTTCTTTGTGTTCTGTGAAATCATCTCACGGAGTTACAGCTTTCCCCTCAAGAAGCCTTTCGCTAAGACAGTTCTTGTGGAATTGGCAAAGTGATATTTGGAAGCCCATAGAGGGCTATGGTGAAAAAGGAAATATCCTGAGATGAAATCTGGAAAGAGGCTTTCTGAGAAACTGCTTAGTGTTCTGTTAATTCATCTCACAGAGTTACATGTGTATGTCGTGGATCTCTTTGCTAGCCTTATTTCTGTGGAATCTGAGTACAGATATTTCGGATCCCTTTGAAGACTATAGGGCCAAAGGAAATATCCTCCGATAACAAAGAGACAGAAGCTTTCTGAGAAACTTCTTTGTGTTCTGTGAAATCATCTCACAGAGTTACAGCTTTCCTCTCAAGAAGCCTTTCGCTAAGACAGTTCTTTTATAATTGGCATAGTATTATTTGGAAGCCCAAAGAGGGCTACGGTGAAAAAGGAAATATCCTCAGATGAAATCTGGAAAGAAGCTTTCTGAGAAACTGCTTAGTGTTCTGTTAATTCATCTCACAGAGTTACATGTGTATTGCGTGGATCTCTTTTCTAGCCTTATTTCTGAGGAATCCGAGAACAGATATTTCGGATCCCTTTGAAGACTCTAGGGCCAAAGGAAATATCCTCTGATAACAAAGAGAAAGAAGCTTTCTGATAAACTTCTTTGTGTTCTGTGAAATCATCTCACAGAGTTACAGCTTTCTCCTCAAGAAGCCTTTCGCTAAGACAGTTCTTGGGAAATTGGCAAAGTGATATTTGAAAGCCCGTAGAGGGCTACGGTGAAAAAGGAAATATCCTCAGAAGAAATCTGGAAAGAAGCTTTCTGTGAAACTGCTTAGTGTTCTGTTAATTCATCTCACAGAGTTACATGTATATTTCGTGGATCTCTTTGCTAGCCTTATTTCTGTGGAATCTGAGAACAGATATATCGGATCCCTTTGAAGACTATAGGGCCAAAGGAAATATCCTCCGATAACAAAGAGAAAGAAGCTTTCTGAGAAACTTCTTTGTGTTCTGTGAAATCATCTCAGAGAGTTACAGCTTTCCCCTCAAGAAGCTTTTCGCTAAGACACTTCCTGGGGAATTGGCAAAGTGGTATTTGGAAGCCCTTAGAGGGCTATGGTGAAAAAGGAAATATCCTCAGATGAAATCTGGAAAGAAGCTTTCTGAGAAACTGCTTAGTGTTCGGTTAATTCATCTCACAGAGTGACATGTGTACTTCGTGGATCTCTTTGCTAGCCAAATTTCTGTGGAATCTGAGAACAGATATTTCGGATCCCTTTGAAGACTCTAGGGCCAAAGGAAATATCCTCCGATAACAAAGAGAAAGAAGCTTTCTGATAAACTTCTTTGTGTTCTGTGAAATGACCTCACAGAGTTACAGCTTTCTCCTCAAGAAGCCTTTCGCTAAGACAGTTCTTGTGGAATTGGCAAAGTGATATTTGGAAGCCCTTAGAGGGCTTTGGTGAAAAAGGAAATATCCTCAGATGAAATCTGGAAAGAAGCTTTCTGAGAATCTGCTTAGTGTTCTGTTTATTCACCTCACAGAGTTACATGTGTATTTCGTTGATCTCTTTGCTAGCCTTATTTCTGTGGAATCTGAGAACAGATATTTCGGATCCCATTGAAGACTCTAGGTCCAAAGGAAATATCCTCCGATAACAAAGAGAAAGAAGCTTTCTGATAAACTTCTTTGTGTTCTGTGAAATCATCTCACAGAGTTACAGCTTTCTCCTAAGAACACTTTCGCTAAGACAGTTCTTGGGGAATTGGCAAAGTGATATTTGGAAGCCCATAAAGGGCTATGGTGAAAAAGGAAATATCCTCAAATGAAATCTGGAAAGAAGCTTTCTGAGAAACTGCTTAGTGTTCTGTTAATTCATCTCACAAAGTTACATGTGTATTTCGTGGATCTCTTTGCTAGCCTTATTTCTTTGGAATGTGAGAACAGATATTTGGGATCTCTTTGAAGACTATAGGGCCAAAGAAAATATCCTCCGAAAACAGAGAGAAAGAAGCTTTCTGAGAAACTTCTTTGTGTTCTATGATATCATCTCACAGAGTTGCAGCTTTCCCCTCAAGAAGCCTTTCTCTAAGACAGTTCTCTTGGAATTGGCAAAGTGATATTGGGAAGCCCATATAGGGCTATGGTGAAAAAGGAAATATCCTCAGATGAAATCTGGAAAGAAGCTTTCAGAGAAACTGCTTAGTGTTCTGTTAATTCATCTCACAGACTTACATGTGTATTTCTTGGATCTCTTTGCTAGCCTTATTTCTGTGGAATCTGAGAACAGATATTTCGGATCCCATTGAAGACTATAGGGCCAAAGGAAATATCCTGCGATAACAAAGAGAAAGAAGCTTTCTGAGAAACTTCTTTGTGTTCTGTGAAATCATCTCATAGGGTTACAGCTTTCCCCTCAAGAAGACTTTCACTAAGACAGTTCTTGTGGAATTGGAAAAGTGGTATTTGGAAGCCCTTAGAGGGCTATGGTGAAAAAGGAAATATCCTCAGATGAAATCTGGAAAGAAGCTTTCTGAGAATCTGCTTAGTGTTCTGTTTATTCACCTCACAGAGTTACATGTGTATTTCGTTGATCTCTTTGCTAGCCTTATTTCTGTGGAATCTGAGAACAGATATTTCGGATCCCATTGAAGACTCTAGGTCCAAAGGAAGTATCCTCCGATAACAAAGAGAAAGAAGCTTTCTGATAAACTTCTTTGTGTTCTGTGAAATCATCTCACAGAGTTACAGCTTTCTCCTAAGAACACTTTCGCTAAGACAGTTCTTGGGGAATTGGCAAAGTGATATTTGGAAGCCCATAAAGGGCTATGGTGAAAAAGGAAATATCCTCAAATGAAATCTGGAAAGAAGCTTTCTGAGAAACTGCTTAGTTTTCTGTTAATTCATCTCACAAAGTTACATGTGTATTTCGTGGATCTCTTTGCTAGCCTTATTTCTTTGGAATGTGAGAACAGATATTTGGGATCTCTTTGAAGACTATAGGGCCAAAGAAAATATCCTCCGATAACAGAGAGAAAGAAGCTTTCTGAGAAACTTCTTTGTGTTCTATGATATCATCTCACAGAGTTACAGCTTTCCCCTCAAGAAGCCTTTCTCTAAGACAGTTCTTTTGGAATTGGCAAAGTGATATTGGGAAGCCCATATAGGGCTATGGTGAAAAAGGAAATCTCCTCAGATGAAATCTGGAATGAAGCTTTCTGAGAAACTGCTTAGTGTTCTGTTAATTCATCTCACAGAGTAACATTTGTATTTCGTGGATCTCTTTGCTAGCCGTATTTCTGTGGAATCTGAGTACAGATATTTCGGATCCCTTTGAAGACTATAGTGCCAGAAGAAATATCCTCCGATAAAAAAGAGAAAGAACCTTTCTTAGAAACTTCTATGTGTTCTGTGAAATCATCTCACGGAGTTACAGCTTTCCCCTCAAGAAGCCTTTCGCTAAGACAGTTCTTGTGGAATTGGCAAAGTGATATTTGGAAGCCCATAGAGGACTATGGTGAAAAAGGAAATATCCTGAGATGAAATCTGGAAAGAGGCTTTCTGAGAAACTGCTTAGTGTTCTGTTAATTCATCTCACAGAGTTACATGTGTATTTCGTGGATCTCTTTGCTAGCCTTATTTCTGTGGAATCTGAGTACAGATATTTCGGATCCCTTTGAAGGCTATAGGGCCAAAGGAAATATCCTCCGATAACAAAGAGACAGAAGCTTTCTGAGAAACTTCTTTGTGTTCTGTGAAATCATCTCACAGAGTTACAGCTTTCCTCTCAAGAAGCCTTTCGCTAAGACAGTTCTTTTATAATTGGCATAGTATTATTTGGAAGCCCAAAGAGGGCTACGGTGAAAAAGGAAATATCCTCAGATGAAATCTGGAAAGAAGCTTTCTGAGAAACTGCTTAGTGTTCTGTTAATTCATCTCACAGAGTTACATGTGTATTGCGTGGATCTCTTTTCTAGCCTTATTTCTGAGGAATCCGAGAACAGATATTTCGGATCCCTTTGAAGACTCTAGGGCCAAAGGAAATATCCTCCGATAACAAAGAGAAAGAAGCTTTCTGATAAACTTCTTTGTGTTCTGTGAAATCATCTCACAGAGTTACAGCTTTCTCCTCAAGAAGCCTTTCGCTAAGACAGTTCTTGGGAAATTGGCAAAGTGATATTTGAAAGCCCGTAGAGGGCTACGGTGAAAAAGGAAATATCCTCAGAAGAAATCTGGAAAGAAGCTTTCTGTGAAACTGCTTAGTGTTCTGTTAATTCATCTCACAGAGTTACATGTATATTTCGTGGATCTCTTTGCTAGCCTTATTTCTGTGGAATCTGAGAACAGATATATCGGATCCCTTTGAAGACTATAGGGCCAAAGGAAATATCCTCCGATAACAAAGAGAAAGAAGCTTTCTGAGAAACTGCTTTGTGTTCTGTGAAATCATCTCACAGAGTTACAGCTTTCCCCTCCAGAAGCCTTTCGCTAAGACAGTTCCTGTGGAATTGGCAAAGTGATATTTGGAAGCCCTTAGAGGGCTATGGTGAAAAAGGAAATATCCTCAGATGAAATCTGGAAAGAAGTTTTCTGAGAAACTGCTTAGTGTTCTGTTAATTCATCTCACAGAGTTACATGTGTATTTCGTGGATCTCTTTTCTAGCCTTATTTCTGTGGAATCTGAGAACAGATATTTCGGATCCCTTTGAAGACTATAGGGCCAAAGGAAATATCCTCGGATAACAAAGAGAAAGAAGCTTTCTGAGAAACTTCTTTGTGTTCTGTGAAATCATCTCACAGAGTTACAGCTTTCCCGTCAAGAAGCTTTTCGCTAAGACACTTCCTGGGGAATTGGCAAAGTGGTATTTGGAAGCCCTTAGAGGGCTATGGTGAAAAAGGAAATATCCTCAGATGAAATCTGGAAAGAAGCTTTCTGAGAAACTGCTTAGTGTTCGGTTAATTCATCTCACAGAGTGACATGTGTACTTCGTGGATCTCTTTGCTAGCCAAATTTCTGTGGAATCTGAGAACAGATATTTCGGATCCCTTTGAAGACTCTAGGGCCAAAGGAAATATCCTCCGATAACAAAGAGAAAGAAGCTTTCTGATAAACTTCTTTGTGTTCTGTGAAATGATCTCACAGAGTTACAGCTTTCTCCTCAAGAAGCCTTTCGCTAAGACAGTTCTTGTGGAATTGGCAAAGTGATATTTGGAAGCCCTTAGAGGGCTTTGGTGAAAAAGGAAATATCCTCAGGTGAAATCTGGAAAGAAGCTTTCTGAGAATCTGCTTAGTGTTCTGTTTATTCACCTCACAGAGTTACATGTGTATTTCGTTGATCTCTTTGCTAGCCTTATTTCTGTGGAATCTGAGAACAGATATTTCGGATCCCATTGAAGACTCTGGGTCCAAAGGAAATATCCTCCGATAACAAAGAGAAAGAAGCTTTCTGATAAACTTCTTTGTGTTCTGTGAAATCATCTCACAGAGTTACAGCTTTCTCCTAAGAACACTTTCGCTAAGACAGTTCTTGGGGAATTGGCAAAGTGATATTTGGAAGCCCATAAAGGGCTATGGTGAAAAAGGAAATATCCTCAAATGAAATCTGGAAAGAAGCTTTCTGAGAAACTGCTTAGTGTTCTGTTAATTCATCTCACAAAGTTACATGTGTATTTCGTGGATCTCTTTGCTAGCCTTATTTCTTTGGAATGTGAGAACAGATATTTGGGATCTCTTTGAAGACTATAGGGCCAAAGAAAATATCCTCCGATAACAGAGAGAAAGAAGCTTTCTGAGAAACTTCTTTGTGTTCTATGATATCATCTCACAGAGTTGCAGCTTTCCCCTCAAGAAGCCTTTCTCTAAGACAGTTCTTTTGGAATTGGCAAAGTGATATTGGGAAGCCCATATAGGGCTATGGTGAAAAAGGAAATATCCTCAGATGAAATCTGGAAAGAAGCTTTCAGAGAAACTGCTTAGTGTCTGTTAATTCATTTCACAGACTTACATGTGTATTTCTTGGATATCTTTGCTAGCCTTATTTCTGTGGAATCTGAGAACAGATATTTCGGATCCCATTGAAGACTATAGGGCCAAAGGAAATATCCTGCGATAAAAAAGAGAAAGAAGCTTTCTGAGAAACTTCTTTGTGTTCTGTGAAATCATCTCATAGGGTTACAGCTTTCCCCTCAAGAAGACTTTCACTAAGACAGTTCTTGTGGAATTGGAAAAGTGATATTTGGAAGCCCATAGAGGGCTATGGTGAAAAAGGAAATCTCCTCAGATGAAATCTGGAAAGAAGCTTTCTGAGAAACTGCTTAGTGTTCTGTTAATTCATCTCACAGAGTAACATTTGTATTTCGTGGATCTCTTTGCTAGCCTTATTTCTGTGGAATCTGAGTACAGATATTTCGGATCCCTTTGAAGACTATAGTGCCAGAAGAAATATCCTCCGATAAAAAAGAGAAAGAAGCTTTCTTAGAAACTTCTTTGTGTTCTGTGAAATCATCTCACGGAGTTACAGCTTTCCCCTCAAGAAGCCTTTCGCTAAGACAGTTCTTGTGGAATTGGCAAAGTGATATTTGGAAGCCCATAGAGGGCTATGGTGAAAAAGGAAATATCCTGAGATGAAATCTGGAAAGAGGCTTTCTGAGAAACTGCTTAGTGTTCTGTTAATTCATCTCACAGAGTTACATGTGTATTTCGTGGATCTCTTTGCTAGCCTTATTTCTGTGGAATCTGAGTACAGATATTTCGGATCCCTTTGAAGACTATAGGGCCAAAGGAAATATCCTCCGATAACAAAGAGAAAGAAGCTTTCTGAGAAACTTCTTTGTGTTCTGTGAAATCATCTCACAGAGTTACAGCTTTCCTCTCAAGAAGCCTTTCGCTAAGACAGTTCTTTTATAATTGGCATAGTATTATTTGGAAGCCCAAAGAGGGCTACGGTGAAAAAGGAAATATCCTCAGATGAAATCTGGAAAGAAGCTTTCTGAGAAACTGCTTAGTGTTCTGTTAATTCATCTCACAGAGTTACATGTGTATTTCGTGGATCTCTTTGCCAGCCTTATTTCTGTGGAATCTGAGTACAGATATTTCGGATCCCTTTGAAGACTATAGGGCCAAAGGAAATATCCTCCGATAACAAAGAGAAAGAAGCTTTCTGATAAACTTCTTTGTGTTCTGTGAAATCATCTCACAGAGTTACAGCTTTCCCCTCAAGAAGCCTTTCGCTAAGACAGTTCTTTTGGAATTGGCAAAGTGATATTTGGCAGCCCACAGAGGGCTACGGTGAATAAGGAAATATTCTCAGATGAAATCTGGAAAGAAACTTTCTGAGAAACTGCTTAGTGTTCTGTTAATTCATCTCACAGAGTTTCATGTGTATTTCGTGGATCTCTTTGCTAGCCTTATTTCTGTGGAATCTGAGAACAGATATTTCGGATCCCTTTGAAGACTATAGGGTCAAAGGAAATATCCTCCGATAACAAAGAGAAAGAAACTTTCTGAGATACTTCTTTGTGTTCTGTGAAATCATCTCACAGAGTTACAGCTTTCCCCTCAAGAAGCCTTTCGCTAAGACAGTTCTTGTGGAATTGGCAAAGTGATATTTGGAAACCCAAAGAGGGCTACGGTGAAAAAGGAAATATCCTCAGATGAAATCTGGAAAGAAGCTTTCTGAGAAACTGCTTAGTGTTCTGTTAATTCATCTCACAGAGTTACATGTGTATTTCGTGGATCTCTTTGCTAGCCTTATTTCTTTGGAATGTGAGAACAGATATTTGGGATCTCTTAGAAGACTATAGGGCCAAAGAAAATATCCTCCGATAACAAAGAGATAGAAGCTTTCTGAGAAACTTCTTTGTGTTCTGTGATATCATCTCACAGAGTTACAGCTTTCCCCTCAAGAAGCCTTTCACTAAGACAGTTCTTTTGGAATAGGCAAAGTGATATTGGGAAGCCCATAGAGGGCTATGGTGAAAAAGGAAATATCCTCAGATGAAATCTGGAAAGAAGCTTTCTGAGAAACTGTTTAGTGTTCTGCTAATTATCTCACAGAGTTACAGGTGTGTTTCGTGTATCTCTTTGCTAGCCTCATTTCTGTGGAGTCTGAGAACAGATAAGTTGGATCCCTTTGAAGACTATAGGGGCAAAGGAAATATCCTCCGATAACAAAGAGAAAGAAGCTTTCTGAGAAACTTCTTTGTGTTCTGTGAAATCATCTCACAGAGTTACAGCTTTCCTCTCAAGAAGCCTTTCGCTAAGACAGTTCTTTTATAATTGGCATAGTATTATTTGGAAGCCCAAAGAGGGCTACGGTGAAAAAGGAAATATCCTCAGATGAAATCTGGAAAGAAGCTTTCTAAGAAACTGCTTAGTGTTCTGTTAATTCATCTCACAGAGTTACATGTGTATTTCGTGGATCTCTTTGCCAGCCTTATTTCTGTGCAATCTGAGTACAGATATTTCGGATCCGTTTGAAGACTATAGGGCCAAAGGAAATATCCTCCGATAACAAAGAGAAAGAAGCTTTCTGAGAAACTTCTTTGTGTTCTGTGAAATCATCTCACAGAGTTACAGCGTTCCCCTCAAGAAGCCTTTCGCTAAGACAGTTCTTGTGGAATTGGCAAAGTGATATTTGGCAGCCCACAGAGGGCTACGGTGAATAAGGAAATATCCTCAGATGAAATCTGGAAAGAAGCTTTCTGAGAAACTGCTTAGTGTTCTGTTAATTCATCTCACAGAGTTACATGTGTATTTCGTGGATCTCTTTGCTAGCCTTATTTCTGTGGAAAGTGAGATCAGATATTTCGGATCCCTTTGAAGACTATAGGGCCAAAGGAAATATCCTCCGATAACAAAGAGAAAGAAGCTTCCTGAGAAACTTCTTTGTGTTCTGTGAAATCATCTCACAGAGTTACAGCTTTCCCCTCAAGAAGCCTTTCTCTAAGACAGTTCTTTTGGAATTGGCAAAGTGATATTGGGAAGCCCATATAGGGCTATGGTGAAAAAGGAAATATCCTCAGATGAAATCTGGAAAGAAGCTTTCAGAGAAACTTCTTAGTGTTCTGTTAATTCATCTCACAGACTTACATGTGTATTTCGTGGATCTCTTTGCTAGCCTTATTTCTGTGGAATCTGAGAACAGATATTTCGGATCCCATTGAAGACTATAGGGCCAAAGGAAATATCCTCCGATAACAAAGACAAAGAAGCTTTCTGAGAAACTTCTTTGTGTTCTGTGAAATCATCTCATAGGGTTACAGCTTTCCCCTAAGGAAGACTTTCACTAAGACAGTTCTTGTGGAATTGGAAAAGTGATATTTGGAAGCCCATAGCGGGCTATGGTGAAAAAGGAAATCTCCTCAGATGAAATCTGGAAAGAAGCTTTCTGAGAAACTGCTTAGTGTTCTGTTAATTCATCTCACAGAGTAACATTTGTATTTCGTGGATCTCTTTGCTAGCCGTATTTCTGTGGAATCTGAGTACAGATATTTCGGATCCCTTTGAAGACTATAGTGCCAGAAGAAATATCCTCCGATAAAAAAGAGAAAGAAGCTTTCTTAGAAACTTCTTTGTGTTCTGTGAAATCATCTCACGGAGTTACAGCTTTCCCCTCAAGAAGCCTTTCGCTAAGACAGTTCTTGTGGAATTGGCAAAGTGATATTTGGAAGCCCATAGAGGGCTATGGTGAAAAAGGAAATATCCTGAGATGAAATCTGGAAAGAGGCTTTCTGAGAAACTGCTTAGTGTTCTGTTAATTCATCTCACAGAGTTACATGTGTATTTCGTGGATCTCTTTGCTAGCCTTATTTCTGTGGAATCTGAGTACAGATATTTCGGATCCCTTTGAAGACTATAGGGCCAAAGGAAATATCCTCCGATAACAAAGGGACAGAAGCTTTCTGAGAAACTTCTTTGTGTTCTGTGAAATCATCTCACAGAGTTACAGCTTTCCTCTCAAGAAGCCTTTCGCTAAGACAGTTCTTTTATAATTGGCATAGTATTATTTGGAAGCCCAAAGAGGGCTACGGTGAAAAAGGAAATATCCTCAGATGAAATCTGGAAAGAAGCTTTCTGAGAAACTGCTTAGTGTTCTGTTAATTCATCTCACAGAGTTACATGTGTATTGCGTGGATCTCTTTTATAGCCTTATTTCTGAGGAATCCGAGAACAGATATTTCGGATCCCTTTGAAGACTCTAGGGCCAAAGGAAATATCCTCCGATAACAAAGAGAAAGAAGCTTTCTGATAAACTTCTTTGTGTTCTGTGAAATCATCTCACAGAGTTACAGCTTTCTCCTCAAGAAGCCTTTCGCTAAGACAGTTCTTGGGAAATTGGCAAAGTGATATTTGAAAGCCTGTAGAGGGCTACGGTGAAAAAGGAAATATCCTCAGAAGAAATCTGGAAAGAAGCTTTCTGTGAAACTGCTTAGTGTTCTGTTAATTCATCTCACAGAGATACATGTATATTTCGTGGATCTCTTTGCTAGCCTTATTTCTGTGGAATCTGAGAACAGATATATCGGATCCCTTTGAAGACTATAGGGCCAAAGGAAATATCCTCCGATAACAAAGAGAAAGAAGCTTTCTGAGAAACTGCTTTGTGTTCTGTGAAATCATCTCACAGAGTTACAGCTTTCCCCTCCAGAAGCCTTTCGCTAAGACAGTTCTTGTGGAATTGGCAAAGTGATATTTGGAAGCCCAAAGAGGGCTACGGTGAAAAAGAAAATATCCTCAGATGAAATCTGGAAAGAAGCTTTCTGAGAAACTGCTTAGTGTTCTGTTAATTCATCTCACAGAGTTACATGTGTATTTCGTGGATCTCTTTGCTAGCCTTATTTCTTTGGAATGTGAGAACAGATATTTGGGATCTCTTAGAAGACTATAGGGCCAAAGAAAATATCCTCCGATAACAAAGAGATAGAAGCTTTCTGAGAAACTTCTTTGTGTTCTGTGATATCATCTCACAGAGTTACAGCTTTCCCCTCAAGAAGCCTTTCACTAAGACTGTTCTTTTGGAATAGGCAAAGTGATATTGGGAAGCCCATAGAGGGCTATGGTGAAAAAGGAAATATCCTCAGATGAAATCTGGAAAGAAGCTTTCTGAGAAACTGTTTAGTGTTCTGCTAATTATCTCACAGAGTTACAGGTGTGTTTCGTGTATCTCTTTGCTAGCCTCATTTCTGTGGAGTCTGAGAACAGATAAGTTGGATCCCTTTGAAGACTATAGGGGCAAAGGAAATATCCTCCGATAACAAAGAGAAAGAAGCTTTCTGAGAAACTTCTTTGTGTTCTGTGAAATCATCTCACAGAGTTACAGCTTTCCTCTCAAGAAGCCTTTCGCTAAGACAGTTCTTTTATAATTGGCATAGTATTATTTGGAAGCCCAAAGAGGGCTACGGTGAAAAAGGAAATATCCTCAGATGAAATCTGGAAAGAAGCATTCTAAGAAACTGCTTAGTGTTCTGTTAATTCATCTCACAGAGTTACATGTGTATTTCGTGGATCTCTTTGCCAGCCTTATTTCTGTGCAATCTGAGTACAGATATTTCGGATCCCTTTGAAGACTATAGGGCCAAAGGAAATATCCTCCGATAACAAAGAGAAAGAAGCTTTCTGAGAAACTTCTTTGTGTTCTGTGAAATCATCTCACAGAGTTACAGCTTTCCCCTCAAGAAGCCTTTCGCTAAGACAGTTCTTGTGGAATTGGCAAAGTGATATTTGGCAGCCCACAGAGGGCTACGGTGAATAAGGAAATATCCTCAGATGAAATCTGGAAAGAAACTTTCTGAGAAACTGCTTAGTGTTCTGTTAATTCATCTCACAGAGTTACATGTGTATTTCGTGGATCTCTTTGCTAGCCTTATTTCTGTGGAATCTGAGAACAGATATTTCGGATCCCTTTGAAGACTATAGGGTCAAAGGAAATATCCTCCGATAACAAAGAGAAAGAAACTTTCTGAGATACTTCTTTGTGTTCTGTGAAATCATCTCACAGAGTTACAGCTTTCCCCTCAAGAAGCCTTTTGCTAAGACAGTTCTTGTGGAATTGGCAAAGTGATATTTGGAAGCCCAAAGAGGGCTACGGTGAAAAAGGAAATATCCTCAGATGAAATCTGGAAAGAAGCTTTCTGAGAAACTGCTTAGTGTTCTGTTAATTCATCTCACAGAGTTACATGTGTATTTCGTGGATCTCTTTGCTAGCCTTATTTCTGTGGAAAGTGAGATCAGATATTTCGGATCCCATTGAAGACTATAGGGCCAAAGGAAATATCCTCCGATAACAAAGAGAAAGAAGCTTCCTGAGAAACTTCTTTGTGTTCTGTGAAATCATCTCACAGAGTTACAGCTTTCCCCTCAAGAAGCCTTTCGCTAAGACAGTTCTTCTGGAATTGGCAAAGTGATATTTGGAAGCCAGTAGAGGGCTATGGTGAAAAAGGAAATATCCTCAGATGAAATCTGGAAAGAAGATTTCTGAGAAACTGCTTAGTGTTCTGTTAATTCATCGCACAGAGTTACATGTGTATTTCGTGGATCTGTTTTCTAGCCTTATTTCTGAGGTATCTGAGAACATATATTTCGCATCCCTTTGAAGACTATAGGGCAAAGCAAATATCCTCCGATAACAAAGAGAAAGAAGCTTTCTGAGAAACTTCTGTGTGTTCTGTGAAATCATCTCACAGAGTTAGAGCTTTCCCCTCAAGGAGCCTTTCGCTAAGACAGTTCTTGTGGAATTGGCAAAGTGATATTGGGAAGCCCATAGAGGGCTATGGTGAAAAAGGAAATATCCTCAGATGAAATCTGGAAAGAAGCTCTCCGAGAAACTGCTTAGTGTTCTGTTAATTCATCTCACAGTGTTACATGTGTATTTCTTGGATTCCTTTGCTAGCCTTATTTCTGTGGAATCTGAGAACAGATATTTCGGATCCCTTTGAAGACTATAG
Source organism: Macaca mulatta (assembly GCF_049350105.2). NCBI lineage: Eukaryota > Metazoa > Chordata > Mammalia > Primates > Cercopithecidae > Macaca > Macaca mulatta. Next base: position 49,163,158 of record NC_133414.1, read on the forward strand.
GACCAAAGGAAATATCCTCTGATAACAAAGAGAAAGAAGCTTTCTGAGGAACTTCTTTGTGTTCTGTGAAATCATCTCACAGAGTTACAGCTTTCCCCTCAAGAAGCCTTTCACTAAGACAGTTCTTTTGGAATTGGCATAGTGATATTGGGAAGCCCATAGAGGGATACGGTGAAAAAGGAAATATCCTCAGATGAAATCTGGAAAGAAGATTTCTGAGAAACTGCTTAGTGTTCTGTTAATTCATCTCACAGAGTTACATGTGTATTTCGTGGATCTCTTTGCTAGCCTTATTTCTGTGGAATCTGAGTACAGATATTTCGGATCCCTTTGAAGACTTTAGGGCCAAAGGAAATATCCTCCGATAACAAAGAGAAAGAAGCTTTCTGAGAAACTTCTTTGTGTTCCGTGAAATCATCTCACAGAGTTACAGCTTTCCCCTCAAGAAGCCTTTCGCTAAGACAGTTCTTGTGGAATTGGCAAAGTGATATTTGGAAGCCCATAGAGGGCTATGGTGAAAAAGGAAATCTCCTCAGATGAAGTCTGGAAATAAGCTTTCTGAGAAACTGCTTAGTGTTCTGTTAATTCATCTCAGAGAGTTACATGTGTATTTCGTGGATCCCTTTACTAGCCTTATTTCTGTGAAATCTGAGAACAGGTATTTCGGATATCTTTCAAGACTATAGGGCCAAAGGAAATATCCTCCGATAACAAAGAGAAAGAAGATTTCTGAGAAACTTCTCTGCGTTCTGTCAAATCATCTCACAGAGTTACAGCTTTCCCCTCAAGAAGCCTTTCGCTAAGAGAGTTCTTGTGGAATTGGCCAAGTGATATTTGGAAGCCCATAGAGGGCTACGGTGAAAAAGGAAATCTCCTCAGATGAAATCTGGAAAGAAGCTTTCTGAGAAACTGCTTAGTGTTCTGTTAATTCATCTCACAGAGTTACATCGGTATTTCGTGGATCTCTTTGCTAGCGTCATTTCAGTGGAATCTGAGAACAGATATTTCGGATCCCTTTGAAGACTATAGGGCCATAAGAAATATCCTCCGATAACAAAGATAAAGAAGCTTTCTGAGAAACTTCTTTGTGTTCTGTGAAATCATCTCACAGAGTTACAGCTTTCCCCTCAAGAAGACTTTCGCTAAGACAGTTCTTGTGGAATTGGAAAAGTGATATTTGGAAGCCCATAGAGGGCTACGGTGAAAAAGGAAATATCCTCAGATGAAATCTGGAAAGAAGCTTTCTGAGAAACTGCTTAGTGTTCTGTTAATTCATCTCACAGAGTTACATGTGTATTTCGTGGATCTCTTTGCTAGCCTTATTTCTGTGGAAACGGAGAACAGATATTTCGGATCTCATTGAAGACCATAAGGCCAAAGGAAATATCATCCGATAACAAAGAGAAAGAAGCTTTCTGAGAAACTTCTTGGTGTTCTGGGAAATCATCTCACAGAGTTACAACTTTCCTCTCAAGAAGCCTTTCGCTAAGACAGTTCTTTTGTAATTGGCATAGTGATATTTGGAAGCCCAAAGAGGGCTACGGTGAAAAAGGAAATATCCTCAGATGAAATCTAGAAAGAAGCTTTCTGAGAAACTGCTTAGTGTTCTGTTAATTCATCTCAGAGAGTTACATGTGTATTTCGTGGATCTCTTTGCTAGCCTTATTTCTGTGGAATCTGAGTACAGATATTTCGGATCCCATTGAAGACTATAGGGCCAAAGGAAATATCCTCCGATAACAAAGAGAAAGAAGCTTTCTTAGAAACTTCTTTGTGTTCTGTGAAATCATCTCACAGAGTTACAGCTTTCTACTCAAGAAGCCTTTCGCTAAGACAGTTCTTGTGGAATTGGCAAAGTGATATTTGGAAGCCCACAGAGGGCTACGGTGAAAAAGGATATAACCTCAGATGAAATCTTGAAAGAACTTTCTGAGAAACTGCTTAGTGTTCTGTTAATTCATCTCACAGAGTTACATGTGTATTTCGTGGATCTCTTTGCTAGCCTTATTTATGTGGAATCTGAGAACAGATATCTCGGATCCCTTTGAAGACAATAGGGTCAAAGGAAATATCCTCCAATAACAAAGAGAAAGAAGCTTTCTGAGAAACTTCTTTGTGTTCTGTGAAATCATCTCACAGAGTTACAGCTTTCCCCTCGAGAAGCCTTTCGCTAAGATAGTTCTTGTGGAATTGGCAAAGTGATATTTGGAAGCCCATAGAGGGCTATGGTGAAAAAGGAAATATCCTCACATGAAATCTGGAAAGAAGCTTTCTGAGAAACTTCTTAGTGTTCTGTTAATTCATCTCACAGAGTTACATGTGTATTTCGTGGATCTCTTTGCTAGCCTTATTTCTGTGGAAAGTGAGATCAGATATTTCGGATCCCTTTGAAGACTATAGGGCCAAAGGAAATATCCTCCGATAACAAAGAGAAAGAAGCTTCCTGAGAAACTTCTTTGTGTTCTGTGAAATCATCTCACAAAGTTACAGCTTTCCCCTCAAGAAGCCTTTCTCTAAGACAGTTCCTTTGGAATTGGCAAAGTGATATTGGGAAGCCCATATAGGGCTATGGTGAAAAAGGAAATATCCTCAGATGAAATCTGGAAAGAAGCTTTCAGAGAAACTTCTTAGTGTTCTGTTAATTCATCTCACAGACTTACATGTGTATTTCGTGGATCTCTTTGCTAGCCTTATTTCTGTGGAATCTGAGAACAGATATTTCGGATCCCATTGAAGACTATAGGGCCAAAGGAAATATCCTCCGATAACAAAGACAAAGAAGCTTTCTGAGAAACTTCTTTGTGTTCTGTGAAATCATCTCATAGGGTTACAGCTTTCCCCTCAAGAAGACTTTCACTAAGACAGTTCTTGTGGAATTGGAAAAGTGATATTTGGAAGCCCATAGCGGGCTATGGTGAAAAAGGAAATCTCCTCAGATGAAATCTGGAAAGAAGCTTTCTGAGAAACTGCTTAGTGTTCTGTTAATTCATCTCACAGAGTAACATTTGTATTTCGTGGATCTCTTTGCTAGCCGTATTTCTGTGGAATCTGAGTACAGATATTTCGGATCCCTTTGAAGACTATAGTGCCAGAAGAAATATCCTCCGATAAAAAAGAGAAAGAAGCTTTCTTAGAAACTTCTTTGTGTTCTGTGAAATCATCTCACGGAGTTACAGCTTTCCCCTCAAGAAGCCTTTCGCTAAGACAGTTCTTGTGGAATTGGCAAAGTGATATTTGGAAGCCCATAGAGGGCTATGGTGAAAAAGGAAATATCCTGAGATGAAATCTGGAAAGAGGCTTTCTGAGAAACTGCTTAGTGTTCTGTTAATTCATCTCACAGAGTTACATGTGTATTTCGTGGATCTCTTTGCTAGCCTTATTTCTGTGGAATCTGAGTACAGATATTTCGGATCCCTTTGAAGACTATAGGGCCAAAGGAAATATCCTCCGATAACAAAGAGAAAGAAGCTTCCTGAGAAACTTCTTTGTGTTCTGTGAAATCATCTCACAGAGTTACAGCTTTCCCCTCAAGAAGCCTTTCTCTAAGACAGTTCCTTTGGAATTGGCAAAGTGATATTGGGAAGCCCATATAGGGCTATGGTGAAAAAGGAAATATCCTCAGATGAAATCTGGAAAGAAGCTTTCAGAGAAACTTCTTAGTGTTCTGTTAATTCATCTCACAGACTTACATGTGTATTTCGTGGATCTCTTTGCTAGCCTTATTTCTGTGGAATCTGAGAACAGATATTTCGGATCCCATTGAAGACTATAGGGCCAAAGGAAATATCCTCCGATAACAAAGACAAAGAAGCTTTCTGAGAAACTTCTTTGTGTTCTGTGAAATCATCTCATAGGGTTACAGCTTTCCCCTCAAGAAGACTTTCACTAAGACAGTTCTTGTGGAATTGGAAAAGTGATATTTGGAAGCCCATAGCGGGCTATGGTGAAAAAGGAAATCTCCTCAGATGAAATCTGGAATGAAGCTTTCTGAGAAACTGCTTAGTGTTCTGTTAATTCATCTCACAGAGTAACATTTGTATTTCGTGGATCTCTTTGCTAGCCGTATTTCTGTGGAATCTGAGTACAGATATTTCGGATCCCTTTGAAGACTATAGTGCCAGAAGAAATATCCTCCGATAAAAAAGAGAAAGAAGCTTTCTTAGAAACTTCTTTGTGTTCTGTGAAATCATCTCACGGAGTTACAGCTTTCCCCTCAAGAAGCCTTTCGCTAAGACAGTTCTTGTGGAATTGGCAAAGTGATATTTGGAAGCCCATAGAGGGCTATGGTGAAAAAGGAAATATCCTGAGATGAAATCTGGAAAGAGGCTTTCTGAGAAACTGCTTAGTGTTCTGTTAATTCATCTCACAGAGTTACATGTGTATTTCGTGGATCTCTTTGCTAGCCTTATTTCTGTGGAATCTGAGTACAGATATTTCGGATCCCTTTGAAGACTATAGGGCCAAAGGAAATATCCTCCGATAACAAAGAGACAGAAGCTTTCTGAGAAACTTCTTTGTGTTCTGTGAAATCATCTCACAGAGTTACATCTTTCCTCTCAAGAAGCCTTTCGCTAAGACAGTTCTTTTATAATTGGCATAGTATTATTTGGAAGCCCAAAGAGGGCTACGGTGAAAAAGGAAATATCCTCAGATGAAATCTGGAAAGAAGCTTTCTGAGAAACTGCTTAGTGTTCTGTTAATTCATCTCACAGAGTTACATGTGTATTGCGTGGATCTCTTTTATAGCCTTATTTCTGAGGAATCCGAGAACAGATATTTCGGATCCCTTTGAAGACTCTAGGGCCAAAGGAAATATCCTCCGATAACAAAGAGAAAGAAGCTTTCTGATAAACTTCTTTGTGTTCTGTGAAATCATCTCACAGAGTTACAGCTTTCTCCTCAAGAAGCCTTTCGCTAAGACAGTTCTTGGGAAATTGGCAAAGTGATATTTGAAAGCCCGTAGAGGGATACGGTGAAAAAGGAAATATCCTCAGAAGAAATCTGGAAAGAAGCTTTCTGTGAAACTGCTTAGTGTTCTGTTAATTCATCTCACAGAGTTACATGTATATTTCGTGGATCTCTTTGCTAGCCTTATTTCTGTGGAATCTGAGAACAGATATATCGGATCCCTTTGAAGACTATAGGGCCAAAGGAAATATCCTCCGATAACAAAGAGAAAGAAGCTTTCTGAGAAACTGCTTTGTGTTCTGTGAAATCATCTCACAGAGTTACAGCTTTCCCCTCAAGAAGCTTTTCGCTAAGACACTTCCTGGGGAATTGGCAAAGTGGTATTTGGAAGCCCTTAGAGGGCTATGGTGAAAAAGGAAATATCCTCAGATGAAATCTGGAAAGAAGCTTTCTGAGAAACTGCTTAGTGTTCGGTTAATTCATCTCACAGAGTGACATGTGTACTTCGTGGATCTCTTTGCTAGCCAAATTTCTGTGGAATCTGAGAACAGATATTTCGGATCCCTTTGAAGACTCTAGGGTCAAAGGAAATATCCTCCGAAAACAAAGAGAAAGAAACTTTCTGAGATACTTCTTTGTGTTCTGTGAAATCATCTCACAGAGTTACAGCTTTCCCCTCAAGAAGCCTTTCGCTAAGACAGTTCTTGTGGAATTGGCAAAGTGATATTTGGAAGCCCAAAGAGGGCTACGGTGAAAAAGAAAATATCCTCAGATGAAATCTGGAAAGAAGCTTTCTGAGAAACTGCTTAGTGTTCTGTTAATTCATCTCACAGAGTTACATGTGTATTTCGTGGATCTCTTTGCTAGCCTTATTTCTTTGGAATGTAAGAACAGATATTTGGGATCTCTTAGAAGACTATAGGGCCAAAGAAAATATCCTCCGATAACAAAGAGATAGAAGCTTTCTGAGAAACTTCTTTGTGTTCTGTGATATCATCTCACAGAGTTACAGCTTTCCCCTCAAGAAGCCTTTCACTAAGACTGTTCTTTTGGAATAGGCAAAGTGATATTGGGAAGCCCATAGAGGGCTATGGTGAAAAAGGAAATATCCTCAGATGAAATCTGGAAAGAAGCTTTCTGAGAAACTGTTTAGTGTTCTGCTAATTATCTCACAGAGTTACAGGTGTGTTTCGTGTATCTCTTTGCTAGCTTCATTTCTGTGGAGTCTGAGAACAGATAAGTTGGGTCCCTTTGAAGACTATAGGGGCAAAGGAAATATCCTCCGATAACAAAGAGAAAGAAGCTTTCTGAGAAACTTCTTTGTGTTCTGTGAAATCATCTCACAGAATTACAGCTTTCCTCTCAAGAAGCCTTTCGCTAAGACAGTTCTTTTATAATTGGCATAGTATTATTTGGAAGCCAAAAGAGGGCTACGGTGAAAAAGGAAATATCCTCAGATGAAATCTGGAAAGAAGCATTCTAAGAAACTGCTTAGTGTTCTGTTAATTCATCTCACAGAGTTACATGTGTATTTCGTGGATCTCTTTGCCAGCCTTATTTCTGTGCAATCTGAGTACAGATATTTCGGATCCCTTTGAAGACTATAGGGCCAAAGGAAATATCCTCCGATAACAAAGAGAAAGAAGCTTTCTGAGAAACTTCTTTGTGTTCTGTGAAATCATCTCACAGAGTTACAGCTTTCCCCTCAAGAAGCCTTTCGCTAAGACAGTTCTTGTGGAATTGGCAAAGTGATATTTGGCAGCCCACAGAGGGCTACGGTGAATAAGGAAATATCCTCAGATGAAATCTGGAAAGAAACTTTCTGAGAAACTGCTTAGTGTTCTGTTAATTCATCTCACAGAGTTACATGTGTATTTCGTGGATCTCTTTGCTAGCCTTATTTCTGTGGAATCTGAGAACAGATATTTCGGATCCCTTTGAAGACTATAGGGTCAAAGGAAATATCCTCCGATAACAAAGAGAAAGAAACTTTCTGAGATACTTCTTTGTGTTCTGTGAAATCATCTCACAGAGTTACAGCTTTCCCCTCAAGAAGCCTTTTGCTAAGACAGTTCTTGTGGAATTGGCAAAGTGATATTTGGAAGCCCAAAGAGGGCTACGGTGAAAAAGGAAATATCCTCAGATGAAATCTGGAAAGAAGCTTTCTGAGAAACTGCTTAGTGTTCTGTTAATTCATCTCACAGAGTTACATGTGTATTTCGTGGATCTCTTTGCTAGCCTTATTTCTGTGGAAAGTGAGATCAGATATTTCGGATCCCATTGAAGACTATAGGGCCAAAGGAAATATCCTCCGATAACAAAGAGAAAGAAGCTTCCTGAGAAACTTCTTTGTGTTCTGTGAAATCATCTCACAGAGTTACAGCTTTCCCCTCAAGAAGCCTTTCGCTAAGACAGTTCTTCTGGAATTGGCAAAGTGATATTTGGAAGCCAGTAGAGGGCTATGGTGAAAAAGGAAATATTCTCAGATGAAATCTGGAAAGAAGATTTCTGAGAAACTGCTTAGTGTTCTGTTAATTCATCGCACAGAGTTACATGTGTATTTCGTGGATCTGTTTTCTAGCCTTATTTCTGAGGTATCTGAGAACATATATTTCGCATCCCTTTGAAGACTATAGGGCAAAGCAAATATCCTCCGATAACAAAGAGAAAGAAGCTTTCTGAGGAACTTCTTTGTGTTCTGTGAAATCATCTCACAGAGTTACAGCTTTCCCCTCAAGAAGCCTTTCACTAAGACAGTTCTTTTGGAATTGGCAAAGTGATATTGGGAAGCCCATAGAGGGCTACGGTGAAAAAGGAAATATCCTCAGATGAAATCTGGAAAGAAGATTTCTGAGAAACTGCTTAGTGTTCTGTTAATTCATCTCACAGAGTTACATGTGTATTTCGTGGATCTCTTTGCTAGCCTTATTTCTGTGGAATCTGAGTACAGATATTTCGGATCCCTTTGAAGACTTTAGGGCCAAAGGAAATATCCTCCGATAACAAAGAGAAAGAAGCTTTCTGAGAAACTTCTTTGTGTTCCGTGAAATCATCTCACAGAGTTACAGCTTTCCCCTCAAGAAGCCTTTCGCTAAGACAGTTCTTGTGGAATTGGCAAAATGATATTTGGAAGCCCATAGAGGGCTATGGTGAAAAAGGAAATCTCCTCAGATGAAGTCTGGAAATAAGCTTTCTGAGAAACTGCTTAGTGTTCTGTTAATTCATCTCAGAGAGTTACATGTGTATTTCGTGGATCCCTTTACTAGCCTTATTTCTGTGAAATCTGAGAACAGGTATTTCGGATATCTTTCAAGACTATAGGGCCAAAGGAAATATCCTCCGATAACAAAGAGAAAGAAGATTTCTGAGAAACTTCTCTGCGTTCTGTCAAATCATCTCACAGAGTTACAGCTTTCCCCTCAAGAAGCCTTTCGCTAAGAGAGTTCTTGTGGAATTGGCCAAGTGATATTTGGAAGCCCATAGAGGGCTACGGTGAAAAAGGAAATCTCCTCAGATGAAATCTGGAAAGAAGCTTTCTGAGAAACTGCTTAGTGTTCTGTTAATTCATCTCACAGAGTTACATCGGTATTTCGTGGATCTCTTTGCTAGCGTCATTTCAGTGGAATCTGAGAACAGATATTTCGGATCCCTTTGAAGACTATAGGGCCATAAGAAATATCCTCCGATAACAAAGATAAAGAAGCTTTCTGAGAAACTTCTTTGTGTTCTGTGAAATCATCTCACAGAGTTACAGCTTTCCCCTCAAGAAGACTTTCGCTAAGACAGTTCTTGTGGAATTGGAAAAGTGATATTTGGAAGCCCATAGAGGGCTACGGTGAAAAAGGAAATATCCTCAGATGAAATCTGGAAAGAAGCTTTATGAGAAACTGCTTAGTGTTCTGTTAATTCATCTCACAGAGTTACATGTGTATTTCGTGGATCTCTTTGCTAGCCTTATTTCTGTGGAATCGGAGAACAGATATTTCGGATCTCATTGAAGACCATAAGGCCAAAGGAAATATCATCCGATAACAAAGAGAAAGAAGCTTTCTGAGAAACTTCTTGGTGTTCTGGGAAATCATCTCACAGAGTTACAACTTTCCTCTCAAGAAGCCTTTCGCTAAGACAGTTCTTTTGTAATTGGCATAGTGATATTTGGAAGCCCAAAGAGGGCTACGGTGAAAAAGGAAATATCCTCAGATGAAATCTAGAAAGAAGCTTTCTGAGAAACTGCTTAGTGTTCTGTTAATTCATCTCAGAGAGTTACATGTGTATTTCGTGGATCTCTTTGCTAGCCTTATTTCTGTGGAATCTGAGTACAGATATTTCGGATCCCATTGAAGACTATAGGGCCAAAGGAAATATCCTCCGATAACAAAGAGAAAGAAGCTTTCTTAGAAACTTCTTTGTGTTCTGTGAAATCATCTCACAGAGTTACAGCTTTCTACTCAAGAAGCCTTTCGCTAAGACAGTTCTTGTGGAATTGGCAAAGTGATATTTGGCCGCCCACAGAGGGCTACGGTGAAAAAGGATATAACCTCAGATGAAATCTTGAAAGAACTTTCTGAGAAACTGCTTAGTGTTCTGTTAATTCATCTCACAGAGTTACATGTGTATTTCGTGGATCTCTTTGCTAGCCTTATTTATGTGGAATCTGAGAACAGATATTTCGGATCCCTTTGAAGACAATAGGGTCAAAGGAAATATCCTCCAATAACAAAGAGAAAGAAGCTTTCTGAGAAACTTCTTTGTGTTCTGTGAAATCATCTCACAGAGTTACAGCTTTCCCCTCGAGAAGCCTTTCGCTAAGATAGTTCTTGTGGAATTGGCAAAGTGATATTTGGAAGCCCATAGAGGGCTATGGTGAAAAAGGAAATATCCTCAGATGAAATCTGGAAAGAAGCTTTCTAGGAAATTCTTAGTGTTCTGTTAATTCATCTCACAGAGTTACATGTGTATTTCGTGGATCTTTTTGGTAGCCTTATTTCTGTGGAGTCTGAGAACAGATATTTCGGATCCCATTGAAGACTACAGGGCCAACGGAAATATCCTTCGATAACAAAGAGAAAGAAGCCTCCTGAGAAACTTCTTTGTGTTCTGTGAAATCATCTCACAGAGTTACAGCTTTCCCCTCAAGAAGCCTTTCGCTAAGACAGTTCTTGTGGAATTGGCAAAGTGATATTTTGAAGCCCATAGAGGGCTATGGTGAAAAAGGAAATATCCTCAGATGAAATCTGGAAAGAAGCTTTCTGAGAAACTGCTTAGTGTTCTGTTAATTCATCTCACAGAGTTACATGTGTATTTCGTGGATCTGTTTTCTAGCCTTATTTCTGAGGTATCTGAGAACATATATTTCGCTTCCCTTTGAATACTCTAGGGCCAAAGGAAATATCCTCCGATAACAAAGAGAAAGAAGCTTTCTGAGAAACTTCTTTGTGTTCTGTGAAATCATCTCACAGAGTTACAGCTTTCCCCTCAAGAAGCCTTTCGCTAAGACAGTTCCTGTGGAATTCGCAAAGTTATATTTGGAAGCCCATAGAGGGCTATGGTGAAAAAGGAAATATCCTCAGATGAAATCTGGAAAGAAGCTTTCAGAGAAACTGCTTAGTGTTCTCTTAATTCATCTCACAGACTTACATGTGTATTTCGTGGATCTCTTTGCTAGCCTTATTTCTGTGGAATCTGAGAACAGATATTTCGGATCCCTTTGAAGACTATAGGGCCAAAGGAAATATCCTCCGATAACAAAGAGAAAGAAGCTTTCTGAGAAACTTCTTTGTGTTCTGTGAAATCATCTCACAGGGTTACAGCTTTCCCCTCAAGAAGACTGCCACTAAGACAGTTCTTGTGGAATTGGAAAAGTGATATTTGGAAGCCCATAGAGGGCTATGGTGAAAAAGGAAATCTCCTCAGATGAAATCTGGAAAGAAGCTTTCTGAGAAACTGCTTAGTGTTCTGTTAATTCATCTCACAGAGTTACATTTGTATTTCGTGGATCTCTTTGCTAGCCTTATTTCTGTGGAATCTGAGTACAGATATTTCGGATCACTTTGAAGACTATAGTGCCAGAAGAAATATCCTCCGATAAAAAAGAGAAAGAAGCTTTCTTAGAAACTTCTTTGTGTTCTGTGAAATCATCTTACGGAGTTACAGCTTTCCCCTCAAGAAGCCTTTCGCTAAGACAGTTCTTGTGGAATTGGCAAAGTGATATTTGGAAGCCCATAGAGGGCTATGGTGAAAAAGGAAATATCCTCAGATGAAATCTGGAAAGAACCTTTCTGGGAAACTGCTTAGTGTTCTGTTAATTCATCTCACAGAGTTACCTCTGTATTTCGTGGATCTCTTTGCTAGCCTTATTTCTGTGGAATCTGAGAACAGATATTTCGGATCCCTTTGAAGACTATAGGGCCAAAGGAAATATCCTCCGATAACAAAGAGAAAGAAGCTTTCTGAGAAACTTCTTTGTGTTCTGTGAAATCATCTCACAGAGTTACAGCTTTCCCCTCAAGAAGCCTTTCGCTAAGACAGTTCTTTTGGAATTGGCAAAGTGATATTTGGCAGCCCACAGAGGGCTACGGTGAATAAGGAAATATCCTCAGATGAAATCTGGAAAGAAACTTTCTGAGAAACTGCTTAGTGTTCTGTTAATTCATCTCACAGAGTTTCATGTGTATTTCGTGGATCTCTTTGCTAGCCTTATTTCTGTGGAATCTGAGAACAGATATTTGGGATCTCTTAGAAGACTATAGGGCCAAAGAAAATATGCTCCGATAACAAAGAGATAGAAGCTTTCTGAGAAACTTCTTTGTGTTCTGTGATATCATCTCACAGAGTTACAGCTTTCCCCTCAAGAAGCCTTTCACTAAGACAGTTCTTTTGGAATAGGCAAAGTGATATTGGGAAGCCCATAGAGGGCTATGGTGAAAAAGGAAATATCCTCAGATGAAATCTGGAAAGAAGCTTTCTGAGAAACTGTTTAGTGTTCTGCTAATTATCTCACAGAGTTACAGGTGTGTTTCGTGGATCTCTTTGCTAGCCTCATTTCTGTGGAGTCTGAGAACAGATAAGTTGGATCCCTTTGAAGACTATAGGGGCAAAGGAAATATCCTCCGATAACAAAGAGAAAGAAGCTTTCTGAGAAACTTCTTTGTGTTCTGTGAAATCATCTCACAGAGTTACAGCTTTCCTCTCAAGAAGCCTTTCGCTAAGACAGTTCTTTTATAATTGGCATAGTATTATTTGGAAGCCCAAAGAGGGATACGGTGAAAAAGGAAATATCCTCAGATGAAATCTGGAAAGAAGCTTTCTAAGAAACTGCTTAGTGTTCTGTTAATTCATCTCACAGAGTTACATGTGTATTTCGTGGATCTCTTTGCTAGCCTTATTTCTGTGCAATCTGAGTACAGATATTTCGGATCCCTTTGAAGACTATAGGGCCAAAGGAAATATCCTCCGATAACAAAGAGAAAGAAGCTTTCTGAGAAACTTCTTTGTGTTCTGTGAAATCATCTCACAGAGTTACAGCTTTCCCCTCAAGAAGCCTTTCGCTAAGACAGTTCTTGTGGAATTGGCAAAGTGATATTTGGCAGCCCACAGAGGGCTACGGTGAATAAGGAAATATCCTCAGATGAAATCTGGAAAGAAACTTTCTGAGAAACTGCTTAGTGTTCTGTTAATTCATCTCACAGAGTTACATGTGTATTTGGTGGATCTCTTTGCGAGACTTATTTCTGTGGAATCTGAGAACAGATATATCGGATCCCTTTGAAGACTATAGGGTCAAAGGAAATATCCTCCGATAACACAGAGAAAGAAACTTTCTGAGATACTTCTTTGTGTTCTGTGAAATCATCTCACAGAGTTACAGCTTTCCCCTCAAGAAGCCTTTTGCTAAGACAGTTCTTGTGGAATTGGCAAAGTGATATTTGGAAGCCCAAAGAGGGCTACGGTGAAAAAGGAAATATCCTCAGATGAAATCTGGAAAGAAGCTTTCTGAGAAACTGCTTAGTGTTCTGTTAATTCATCTCACAGAGTTACATGTGTATTTCGTGGATCTCTTTGCTAGCCGTATTTCTGTGGAAAGTGAGATCAGATATTTCGGATCCCATTGAAGACTATAGGGCCAAAGGAAATATCCTCCGATAACAAAGAGAAAGAAGCTTCCTGAGAAACTTCTTTGTGTTCTGTGAAATCATCTCACAGAGTTACAGCTTTCCCCTCAAGAAGCCTTTCGCTAATACAGTTCTTCTGGAATTGGCAAAGTGATATTTTGAAGCCAGTGGAGGGCTATGGTGAAAAAGGAAATATCCTCAGATGAAATCTGGAAAGAAGCTTTCTGAGAAACTGCTTAGTGTTCTGTTAATTCATCGCACAGAGTTACATGTGTATTTCGTGGATCTGTTTTCTAGCCTTATTTCTGAGGTATCTGAGAACAGATATTTCGCATCCCTTTGAAGACTATAGGGCAAAGGAAATATCCTCCGATAACAAAGAGAAAGAAGCTTTCTGAGAAACTTCTGTGTGTTCTGTGAAATCATCTCACAGAGTTAGAGCTTTCCCCTCAAGGAGCCTTTCGCTAAGACAGTTCTTGTGGAATTGGCAAAGTGATATTGGGAAGCCCATAGAGGGCTATGGTGAAAAAGGAAATATCCTCAGATGAAATCTGGAAAGAAGCTCTCCGAGAAACTGCTTAGTGTTCTGTTAATTCATCTCACAGTGTTACATGTGTATTTCATGGATTCCTTTGCTAGCCTTATTTCTGTGGAATCTGAGAACAGATATTTCGGATCCCTTTGAAGACTATAGGACCAAAGGAAATATCCTCTGATAACAAAGAGAAAGAAGCTTTCTGAGGAACTTCTTTGTGTTCTGTGAAATCATCTCACAGAGTTACAGCTTTCCCCTCAAGAAGCCTTTCACTAAGACAGTTCTTTTGGAATTGGCAAAGTGATATTGGGAAGCCCATAGAGGGCTACGGTGAAAAAGGAAATATCCTCAGATGAAATCTGGAAAGAAGATTTCTGAGAAACTGCTTAGTGTTCTGTTAATTCATCTCACAGAGTTACATGTGTATTTCGTGGATCTCTTTGCTAGCCTTATTTCTGTGGAATCTGAGAACAGATATTTCGGATCCCTTTGAAGACTATAGGGTCAAAGGAAATATCCTCCGATAACAAAGAGAAAGAAACTTTCTGAGATCCTTCTTTGTGTTCTGTGAAATCATCTCACAGAGTTACAGCTTTCCCCTCAAGAAGCCTTTTGCTAAGACAGTTCTTGTGGAATTGGCAAAGTGATATTTGGAAGCCCAAAGAGGGCTACGGTGAAAAAGGAAATATCCTCAGATGAAATCTGGAAAGAAGCTTTCTGAGAAACTGCTTAGTGTTCTGTTAATTCATCTCACAGAGTTACATGTGTATTTCGTGGATCTCTTTGCTTGCCTTATTTCTGTGGAAAGTGAGATCAGATATTTCGGATCCCATTGAAGACTATAGGGCCAAAGGAAATATCCTCCGATAACAAAGAGAAAGAAGCTTCCTGAGAAACTTCTTTGTGTTCTGTGAAATCATCTCACAGAGTTACAGCTTTCCCCTCAAGAAGCCTTTCGCTAAGACAGTTCTTCTGGAATTGGCAAAGTGATATTTGGAAGCCAGTGGAGGGCTATGGTGAAAAAGGAAATATCCTCAGATGAAATCTGGAAAGAAGCTTTCTGAGAAACTGCTTAGTGTTCTGTTAATTCATCGCACAGAGTTACATGTGTATTTCGTGGATCTGTTTTCTAGCCTTATTTCTGAGGTATCTGAGAACAGATATTTCGCATCCCTTTGAAGACTATAGGGCCAAAGGAAATATCCTCCGATAACAAAGAGAAAGAAGCTTTCTGAGAAACTTCTGTGTGTTCTGTGAAATCATCTCACAGAGTTAGAGCTTTCCCCTCAAGGAGCCTTTCGCTAAGACAGTTCTTGTGGAATTGGCAAAGTGATATTGGGAAGCCCATAGAGGGCTATGGTGAAAAAGGAAATATCCTCAGATGAAATCTGGAAAGAAGCTCTCCGAGAAACTGCTTAGTGTTCTGTTAATTCATCTCACAGTGTTACATGTGTATTTCATGGATTCCTTTGCTAGCCTTATTTCTGTGGAATCTGAGAACACATATTTCGGATCCCTTTGAAGACTATAGGACCAAAGGAAATATCCTCTGATAACAAAGAGAAAGAAGCTTTCTGAGGAACTTCTTTGTGTTCTGTGAAATCATCTCACAGAGTTACAGCTTTCCCCTCAAGAAGCCTTTCACTAAGACAGTTCTTTTGGAATTGGCAAAGTGATATTGGGAAGCCCATAGAGGGCTACGGTGAAAAAGGAAATATCCTCAGATGAAATCTGGAAAGAAGATTTCTGAGAAACTGCTTAGTGTTCTGTTAATTCATCTCACAGAGTTACATGTGTATTTCGTGGATCTCTTTGCTAGCCTTATTTCTGTGGAATCTGAGTACAGATATTTCGGATCCCTTTGAAGACTCTAGGGCCAAAGGAAATATCCTCCGATAACAAAGAGAAAGAAGCTTTCTGAGAAACTTCTTTGTGTTCCGTGAAATCATCTCACAGAGTTACAGCTTTCCCCTCAAGAAGCCTTTCGCTAAGACAGTTCTTGTGGAATTGGCAAAGTGATATTTGGAAGCCCATAGAGGGCTATGGTGAAAAAGGAAATCTCCTCAGATGAAGTCTGGAAATAAGCTTTCTGAGAAACTGCTTAGTGTTCTGTTAATTCATCTCAGAGAGTTACATGTGTATTTCGTGGATCCCTTTACTAGCCTTATGTCTGTGAAATCTGAGAACAGGTATTTCGGATATCTTTCCAGACTGTAGGGCCAAAGGAAATATCCTCCGATAACAAAGAGAGAAGATTTCTGAGAAACTTCTCTGCGTTCTGTCAAATCATCTCACAGAGTTACAGCTTTCCCCTCAAGAAGCCTTTCGCTAAGGGAGTTCTTGTGGAATTGGCCAAGTGATATTTGGAAGCCCATAGAGGGCTACGGTGAAAAAGGAAATCTCCTCAGATGAAATCTGGAAAGAAGCTTTCTGAGAAACTGCTTAGTGTTCTGTTAATTCATCTCACAGAGTTACATCGGTATTTCGTGGATCTCTTTGCTAGCGTCATTTCAGTGGAATCTGAGAACAGATATTTCGGATCCCTTTGAAGACTATAGGGCCATAAGAAATATCCTCCGATAACAAAGATAAAGAAGCTTTCTGAGAAACTTCTTTGTGTTCTGTGAAATCATCTCACAGAGTTACAGCTTTCCCCTCAAAAAGACTTTCGCTAAGACAGTTCTTGTGGAATTGGAAAAGTGATATTTGGAAGCCCCTATAGGGCTACGGTGAAAAAGGAAATATCCTCAGATGAAATCTGGATAGAAGCTTTCTGAGAAACTGCTTAGTGTTCTGTTAATTCATCTCACAGAGTTACATGTGTATTTCGTGGATCTCTTTGCTAGCCTTATTTCTGTGGAATCGGAAAACAGATATTTCGGATCTCATTGAAGACCATAAGGCCAAAGGAAATATCATCCGATAACAAAGAGAAAGAAGCTTTCTGAGAAACTTCTTGGTGTTCTGGGAAATCATCTCACAGAGTTACAACTTTCCTCTCAAGAAGCCTTTCGCTAAGACAGTTCTTTTGTAATTGGCATAGTGATATTTGGAAGCCCAAAGAGGGCTACGGTGAAAAAGGAAATATCCTCAGATGAAATCTAGAAAGAAGCTTTCTGAGAAACTGCTTAGTGTTCTGTTAATTCATGTCAGAGAGTTACATGTGTATTTCGTGGATCTCTTTGCTAGCCTTATTTCTGTGGAATCTGAGTACAGATATTTCGGATCCCATTGAAGACTATAGGGCCAAAGGAAATATCCTCCGATAACAAAGAGAAAGAAGCTTTCTTAGAAACTTCTTTGTGTTCTGTGAAATCATCTCACAGAGTTACAGCTTTCTACTCAAGAAGCCTTTCGCTAAGACAGTTCTTGTGGAATTGGCAAAGTGATATTTGGCCGCCCACAGAGGGCTACGGTGAAAAAGGATATAACCTCAGATGAAATCTTGAAAGAACTTTCTGAGAAACTGCTTAGTGTTCTGTTAATTCATCTCACAGAGTTACATGTGTATTTCGTGGATCTCTTTGCTAGCCTTATTTATGTGGAATCTGAGAACAGATATTTCGGATCCCTTTGAAGACAATAGGGTCAAAGGAAATATCCTCCAATAACAAAGAGAAAGAAGCTTTCTGAGAAACTTCTTTGTGTTCTGTGAAATCATCTCACAGAGTTACAGCTTTCCCCTCGAGAAGCCTTTCGCTAAGATAGTTCTTGTGGAATTGGCAAAGTGATATTTGGAAGCCCATAGAGGGCTATGGTGAAAAAGGAAATATCCTCAGATGAAATCTGGAAAGAAGCTTTCTGAGAAACTGCTTAGTGTTCTGTTAATTCATCTCACAGAGTTACATGTGTATTTCGTGGATCTCTTTGGTAGCCTTATTTCTGTGGAGTCTGAGAACAGATATTTCGGATCCCATTGAAGACTATAGGGCCAACGGAAATATCCTCCGATAACAAAGAGAAAGAAGCCTCCTGAGAAACTTCTTTGTGTTCTGTGAAATCATCTCACAGAGTTACAGCTTTCCCCTCTAGAAGCCTTTCGCTAAGACAGTTCTTGTGGAATTGGCAAAGTGATATTTGGAAGCCCATAGAGGGCAATGGTGAAAAAGGAAATATCCTCAGATGAAATCTGGAAAGAAGCTTTCTGAGAAACTGTTTAGTGTTCTGCTAATTATCTCACAGAGTTACAGGTGTGTTTCGTGGATCTCTTTGCTAGCCTCATTTCTGTGGAGTCTGAGAACAGATAAGTTGGATCCCTTTGAAGACTATAGGGGCAAAGGAAATATCCTCCGATAACAAAGAGAAAGAAGCTTTCTGAGAAACTTCTTTGTGTTCTGTGAAATCATCTCACAGAGTTACAGCTTTCCTCTCAAGAAGCCTTTCGCTAAGACAGTTCTTTTATAATTGGCATAGTATTATTTGGAAGCCCAAAGAGGGATACGGTGAAAAAGGAAATATCCTCAGATGAAATCTGGAAAGAAGCTTTCTAAGAAACTGCTTAGTGTTCTGTTAATTCATCTCACAGAGTTACATGTGTATTTCGTGGATCTCTTTGCTAGCCTTATTTCTGTGCAATCTGAGTACAGATATTTCGGATCCCTTTGAAGACTATAGGGCCAAAGGAAATATCCTCCGATAACAAAGAGAAAGAAGCTTTCTGAGAAACTTCTTTGTGTTCTGTGAAATCATCTCACAGAGTTACAGCTTTCCCCTCAAGAAGCCTTTCGCTAAGACAGTTCTTGTGGAATTGGCAAAGTGATATTTGGCAGCCCACAGAGGGCTACGGTGAATAAGGAAATATCCTCAGATGAAATCTGGAAAGAAACTTTCTGAGAAACTGCTTAGTGTTCTGTTAATTCATCTCACAGAGTTACATGTGTATTTGGTGGATCTCTTTGCGAGACTTATTTCTGTGGAATCTGAGAACAGATATATCGGATCCCTTTGAAGACTATAGGGTCAAAGGAAATATCCTCCGATAACACAGAGAAAGAAACTTTCTGAGATACTTCTTTGTGTTCTGTGAAATCATCTCACAGAGTTACAGCTTTCCCCTCAAGAAGCCTTTTGCTAAGACAGTTCTTGTGGAATTGGCAAAGTGATATTTGGAAGCCCAAAGAGGGCTACGGTGAAAAAGGAAATATCCTCAGATGAAATCTGGAAAGAAGCTTTCTGAGAAACTGCTTAGTGTTCTGTTAATTCATCTCACAGAGTTACATGTGTATTTCGTGGATCTCTTTGCTAGCCGTATTTCTGTGGAAAGTGAGATCAGATATTTCGGATCCCATTGAAGACTATAGGGCCAAAGGAAATATCCTCCGATAACAAAGAGAAAGAAGCTTCCTGAGAAACTTCTTTGTGTTCTGTGAAATCATCTCACAGAGTTACAGCTTTCCCCTCAAGAAGCCTTTCGCTAATACAGTTCTTCTGGAATTGGCAAAGTGATATTTGGAAGCCAGTGGAGGGCTATGGTGAAAAAGGAAATATCCTCAGATGAAATCTGGAAAGAAGCTTTCTGAGAAACTGCTTAGTGTTCTGTTAATTCATCGCACAGAGTTACATGTGTATTTCGTGGATCTGTTTTCTAGCCTTATTTCTGAGGTATCTGAGAACAGATATTTCGCATCCCTTTGAAGACTATAGGGCAAAGGAAATATCCTCCGATAACAAAGAGAAAGAAGCTTTCTGAGAAACTTCTGTGTGTTCTGTGAAATCATCTCACAGAGTTAGAGCTTTCCCCTCAAGGAGCCTTTCGCTAAGACAGTTCTTGTGGAATTGGCAAAGTGATATTGGGAAGCCCATAGAGGGCTATGGTGAAAAAGGAAATATCCTCAGATGAAATCTGGAAAGAAGCTCTCCGAGAAACTGCTTAGTGTTCTGTTAATTCATCTCACAGTGTTACATGTGTATTTCATGGATTCCTTTGCTAGCCTTATTTCTGTGGAATCTGAGAACAGATATTTCGGATCCCTTTGAAGACTATAGGACCAAAGGAAATATCCTCTGATAACAAAGAGAAAGAAGCTTTCTGAGGAACTTCTTTGTGTTCTGTGAAATCATCTCACAGAGTTACAGCTTTCCCCTCAAGAAGCCTTTCACTAAGACAGTTCTTTTGGAATTGGCAAAGTGATATTGGGAAGCCCATAGAGGGCTACGGTGAAAAAGGAAATATCCTCAGATGAAATCTGGAAAGAAGATTTCTGAGAAACTGCTTAGTGTTCTGTTAATTCATCTCACAGAGTTACATGTGTATTTCGTGGATCTCTTTGCTAGCCTTATTTCTGTGGAATCTGAGAACAGATATTTCGGATCCCTTTGAAGACTATAGGGTCAAAGGAAATATCCTCCGATAACAAAGAGAAAGAAACTTTCTGAGATCCTTCTTTGTGTTCTGTGAAATCATCTCACAGAGTTACAGCTTTCCCCTCAAGAAGCCTTTTGCTAAGACAGTTCTTGTGGAATTGGCAAAGTGATATTTGGAAGCCCAAAGAGGGCTACGGTGAAAAAGGAAATATCCTCAGATGAAATCTGGAAAGAAGCTTTCTGAGAAACTGCTTAGTGTTCTGTTAATTCATCTCACAGAGTTACATGTGTATTTCGTGGATCTCTTTGCTAGCCTTATTTCTGTGGAAAGTGAGATCAGATATTTCGGATCCCATTGAAGACTATAGGGCCAAAGGAAATATCCTCCGATAACAAAGAGAAAGAAGCTTCCTGAGAAACTTCTTTGTGTTCTGTGAAATCATCTCACAGAGTTACAGCTTTCCCCTCAAGAAGCCTTTCGCTAAGACAGTTCTTCTGGAATTGGCAAAGTGATATTTGGAAGCCAGTGGAGGGCTATAGTGAAAAAGGAAATATCCTCAGATGAAATCTGGAAAGAAGCTTAATGAGAAACTGCTTAGTGTTCTGTTAATTCATCGCACAGAGTTACATGTGTATTTCTTGGATCTGTTTTCTAGCCTTATTTCTGAGGTATCTGAGAACAGATATTTCGCATCCCTTTGAAGACTATAGGGCCAAAGGAAATATCCTCCGATAACAAAGAGAAAGAAGCTTTCTGAGAAACTTCTGTGTGTTCTGTGAAATCATCTCACAGAGTTAGAGCTTTCCCCTCAAGGAGCCTTTCGCTAAGACAGTTCTTGTGGAATTGGCAAAGTGATATTGGGAAGCCCATAGAGGGCTATGGTGAAAAAGGAAATATCCTCAGATGAAATCTGGAAAGAAGCTCTCCGAGAAACTGCTTAGTGTTCTGTTAATTCATCTCACAGTGTTACATGTGTATTTCATGGATTCCTTTGCTAGCCTTATTTCTGTGGAATCTGAGAACACATATTTCGGATCCCTTTGAAGACTATAGGACCAAAGGAAATATCCTCTGATAACAAAGAGAAAGAAGCTTTCTGAGGAACTTCTTTGTGTTCTGTGAAATCATCTCACAGAGTTACAGCTTTCCCCTCAAGAAGCCTTTCACTAAGACAGTTCTTTTGGAATTGGCAAAGTGATATTGGGAAGCCCATAGAGGGCTACGGTGAAAAAGGAAATATCCTCAGATGAAATCTGGAAAGAAGATTTCTGAGAAACTGCTTAGTGTTCTGTTAATTCATCTCACAGAGTTACATGTGTATTTCGTGGATCTCTTTGCTAGCCTTATTTCTGTGGAATCTGAGTACAGATATTTCGGATCCCTTTGAAGACTCTAGGGCCAAAGGAAATATCCTCCGATAACAAAGAGAAAGAAGCTTTCTGAGAAACTTCTTTGTGTTCCGTGAAATCATCTCACAGAGTTACAGCTTTCCCCTCAAGAAGCCTTTCGCTAAGACAGTTCTTGTGGAATTGGCAAAGTGATATTTGGAAGCCCATAGAGGGCTATGGTGAAAAAGGAAATCTCCTCAGATGAAGTCTGGAAATAAGCTTTCTGAGAAACTGCTTAGTGTTCTGTTAATTCATCTCAGAGAGTTACATGTGTATTTCGTGGATCCCTTTACTAGCCTTATGTCTGTGAAATCTGAGAACAGGTATTTCGGATATCTTTCCAGACTGTAGGGCCAAAGGAAATATCCTCCGATAACAAAGAGAGAAGATTTCTGAGAAACTTCTCTGCGTTCTGTCAAATCATGTCACAGAGTTACAGCTTTCCCCTCAAGAAGCCTTTCGCTAAGGGAGTTCTTGTGGAATTGGCCAAGTGATATTTGGAAGCCCATAGAGGGCTACGGTGAAAAAGGAAATCTCCTCAGATGAAATCTGGAAAGAAGCTTTCTGAGAAACTGCTTAGTGTTCTGTTAATTCATCTCACAGAGTTACATCGGTATTTCGTGGATCTCTTTGCTAGCGTCATTTCAGTGGAATCTGAGAACAGATATTTCGGATCCCTTTGAAGACTATAGGGCCATAAGAAATATCCTCCGATAACAAAGATAAAGAAGCTTTCTGAGAAACTTCTTTGTGTTCTGTGAAATCATCTCACAGAGTTACAGCTTTCCCCTCAAAAAGACTTTCGCTAAGACAGTTCTTGTGGAATTGGAAAAGTGATATTTGGAAGCCCCTATAGGGCTACGGTGAAAAAGGAAATATCCTCAGATGAAATCTGGATAGAAGCTTTCTGAGAAACTGCTTAGTGTTCTGTTAATTCATCTCACAGAGTTACATGTGTATTTCGTGGATCTCTTTGCTAGCCTTATTTCTGTGGAATCGGAAAACAGATATTTCGGATCTCATTGAAGACCATAAGGCCAAAGGAAATATCATCCGATAACAAAGAGAAAGAAGCTTTCTGAGAAACTTCTTGGTGTTCTGGGAAATCATCTCACAGAGTTACAACTTTCCTCTCAAGAAGCCTTTCGCTAAGACAGTTCTTTTGTAATTGGCTTAGTGATATTTGGAAGCCCAAAGAGGGCTACGGTGAAAAAGGAAATATCCTCAGATGAAATCTAGAAAGAAGCTTTCTGAGAAACTGCTTAGTGTTCTGTTAATTCATCTCAGAGAGTTACATGTGTATTTCGTGGATCTCTTTGCTAGCCTTATTTCTGTGGAATCTGAGTACAGATATTTCGGATCCCATTGAAGACTATAGGGCCAAAGGAAATATCCTCCGATAACAAAGAGAAAGAAGCTTTCTTAGAAACTTCTTTGTGTTCTGTGAAATCATCTCACAGAGTTACAGCTTTCTACTCAAGAAGCCTTTCGCTAAGACAGTTCTTGTGGAATTGGCAAAGTGATATTTGGCCGCCCACAGAGGGCTACGGTGAAAAAGGATATAACCTCAGATGAAATCTTGAAAGAACTTTCTGAGAAACTGCTTAGTGTTCTGTTAATTCATCTCACAGAGTTACATGTGTATTTCGTGGATCTCTTTGCTAGCCTTATTTATGTGGAATCTGAGAACAGATATTTCGGATCCCTTTGAAGACAATAGGGTCAAAGGAAATATCCTCCAATAACAAAGAGAAAGAAGCTTTCTGAGAAACTTCTTTGTGTTCTGTGAAATCATCTCACAGAGTTACAGCTTTCCCCTCGAGAAGCCTTTCGCTAAGATAGTTCTTGTGGAATTGGCAAAGTGATATTTGGAAGCCCATAGAGGGCTATGGTGAAAAAGGAAATATCCTCAGATGAAATCTGGAAAGAAGCTTTCTGAGAAACTGCTTAGTGTTCTGTTAATTCATCTCACAGAGTTACATGTGTATTTCGTGGATCTCTTTGGTAGCCTTATTTCTGTGGAGTCTGAGAACAGATATTTCGGATCCCATTGAAGACTATAGGGCCAACGGAAATATCCTCCGATAACAAAGAGAAAGAAGCCTCCTGAGAAACTTCTTTGTGTTCTGTGAAATCATCTCACAGAGTTACAGCTTTCCCCATAAGAAGCCTTTCGCTAAGACAGTTCTTGTGGAATTGGCAAAGTGATATTTGGAAGCCCATAGAGGGCAATGGTGAAAAAGGAAATATCCTCAGATGAAATCTGGAAAGAAGCTTTCTGAGAAACTGCTTAGTGTTCTGTTAATTCATCTCACAGAGTGACATGTGTATTTCGTGGATCTGTTTTCTAGCCTTATTTCTGAGGTATCTGAGAACAGATATTTCGCTTCCCTTTGAATACTCTAGGGCCAAAGGAAATATCCTCCGATAACAAAGAGAAAGAAGCTTTCTGAGAAACTTCTTTGTGTTCTGTGAAATCATCTCACAGAGTTACAGCTTTCCCCTCAAGAAGCCTTTCGCTAAGACAGTTCTTGTGGAATTCCCAAAGATATATTTGGAAGCCCATAGAGGGCTATGGTGAAAAGGGAAATATCCTCAGATGAAATCTGGAAAGAAGCTTTCAGAGAAACTGCTTAGTGTTCTGTTAATTCATCTCACAGACTTACATGTGTATTTCGTGGATCTCTTTGCTAGCCTTATTTCTGTGGAATCTGAGAACAGATATTTCGGATCCCTTTGAAGACTATAGGGCCAAAGGAAATATCCTCCGATAACAAAGAGAAAGAAGCTTTCTGAGAAACTTCTTTGTGTTCTGTGAAATCATCTCACAGGGTTACAGCTTTCCCCTCAAGAAGACTTTCACTAAGACAGTTCTTGTGGAATTGGAAAAGTGATATTTGGAAGCCCATAGAGGGCTATGGTGAAAAAGGAAATCTCCTCAGATGAAATCTGTAAAGAAGCTTTCTGAGAAACTGCTTAGTGTTCTGTTAATTCATCTCACAGTGTTACATTTGTATTTCGTGGATCTCTTTGCTAGCCTTATTTCTGTGGAATCTGAGTACAGATATTTCGGATCCCTTTGAAGACTATAGTGCCAGAAAAAATATCCTCCGATAAAAAAGAGAAAGAAGCTTTCTTAGAAACTTCTTTGTGTTCTGTGAAATCATCTTACGGAGTTACAGCTTTCCCCTCAAGAAGCCTTTCGCTAAGACCGTTCTTGTGGAATTGGCAAAGTGATATTTGGAAGCCCATAGAGGGCTATGGTGAAAAAGGAAATATCCTGAGATGAAATCTGGAAAGAAGCTTTCTGAGAAACTGCTTAGTGTTCTGTTAATTCATCTCACAGAGTTACATGTGTATTTCATGGATCTGTTTTCTAGCCTTATTTCTGAGGTATCTGAGAACAGATATTTCGGATTCCTTTGAAGACTCTAGGGCCAAAGGAAATATCCTCCGATAACAAAGAGAAAGAAGCTTTCTGAGAAACTTCTTTGTGTTCTGTGAAATCATCTCACAGAGTTACAGCTTTCCCCTCAAGAAGCCTTTCGCTAAGACAGTTCTTGGGGAATTCGCAAAGTGATATTTGGAAGCCCTTAGAGGGCTAAGGTGAAAAAGGAAATATCCTCAGATGAAATCTGGAAAGAACCTTTCTGGGAAACTGCTTAGTGTTCTGTTAATTCATCTCACAGAGTTACCTGTGTATTTCGTGGATCTCTTTGCTAGCCTTATTTCTGTGGAATCTGAGAACAGATATTTCGGATCCCTTTGAAGACTATAGGGCCAAAGGAAATATCCTCCGATAACAAAGAGAAAGAAGCTTTCTGAGAAACTTCTTTGTGTTCTGTGAAATCATCTCACAGAGATACAGCTTTCCCCTCAAGAAGCCTTTCGCTAATACAGTTCTTGTGGAATTCGCAAAGTGATATTTGGAAGCCCATAAAGGGCTATGGTGAAAAAGGAAATATCCTCAGATGAAATCTGGAAAGAAGCTTTCTGAGAAACTGCTTAGTGTTCTGTTAATTCATCTCACAATGTTACATGTGTATTTCGTGGATCTCTTTGCTAGCCTTATTTCTTTGGAATGTGAGAACAGATATTTGGGATCTCTTTGAAGACTATAGGGCCAAAGAAAATATCCTCCGATAACAGAGAGAAAGAAGCTTTCTGAGAAACTTCTTTGTGTTCTGTGATATCATCTCACAGAGTTACAGCTTTCCCCTCAAGAAGCCTTTCACTAAGAAAGTTATTTTGGAATTGGCAAAGTGATATTGGGAAGCCCATATAGGGCTATGGTGAAAGAGGAAATATCCTCAGATGAAATCTGGAAAGAAGCTTTCAGAGAAACTGCTTAGTGTTCTGTTAATTCATCTCACAGACTTACATGTGTATTTCGTGGATCTCTTTGCTAGCCTTATTTCTGTGGAATCTGAGAACAGATATTTCGGATCCCTTTGAAGACTATAGGGCCAAAGGAAATATCCTCCGATAACAAAGAGAAAGAAGCTTTCTGAGAAACTTCTTTGTGTTCTGTGAAATCATCTCACAGGGTTACAGCTTTCCCCTCAAGAAGACTTTCACTAAGACAGTTCTTGTGGAATTGGAAAGGTGATATTTGGAAGCCCATAGACGGCTATGGTGAAAAAGGAAATCTCCTCAGATGAAATCTGGAAAGAAGCTTTCTGAGAAACTGCTTAGTGTTCTGTTAATTCATCTCACAGAGGTACATTTGTATTTCGTGGATCTCTTTGCTAGCCTTATTTCTGTGGAATCTGAGTACAGATATTTCGGATCCCTTTGAAGACTATAGTGCCGGAAGAAATATCCTCCGATAAAAAAGAGAAAGAAGCTTTCTTAGAAACTTCTTTGTGTTCTGTGAAATCATCTCACGGAGTTACAGCTTTCCCCTCAAGAAGCCTTTCGCTAAGACAGTTCTTGTGGAATTGGCAAAGTGATATTTGGAAGACCATAGAGGGCTATGGTGAAAAAGGAAATATCCTGAGATTAAATCTGGAAAGAAGCTTTCTGAGAAACTGCTTAGTGGTCTGTTTATTCATCTCACAGAGTTACATGTGTATTTCGTGGATCTCTTTGCTAGCCTTATTTCTGTGGAATCTGAGTACAGATATTTCGGATCCCTTTGAAGACTATAGGGCCAAAGGAAATATCCTCCGATAACAAAGAGAAAGAAGCTTTCTGAGAAACTTGTTTGTGTTCTGTGAAATCATCTCACAGAGTTACAGCTTTCCTCTCAAGAAGCCTTTCGCTAAGACAGTTCTTTTATAATTGGCATAGTATTATTTGGAAGCCCAAAGAGGGCTACGGTGAAAAAGGAAATATCCTCAGATGAAATCTGGAAAGAAGCTTTCTAAGAAACTGCTTAGTGTTCTGTTAATTCATCTCACAGAGTTACATGTGTATTTCGTGGATCTCTTTGCCAGCCTTATTTCTGTGGAATCTGAGTACAGATATTCCGGATCCCTTTGAAGACTATAGGGAAAAAGGAAATATCCTCCGATAACAAAGAGAAAGAAGCTTTCTGAGATACTTCTTTGTGTTCTGTGAAATCATCTCACAGAGTTACAGCTTTCCCCGCAAGAAGCCTTTCGCTAAGACAGTTCTTGTGGAATTGGCAAAGTGATATTTGGAAGCCCTTAGAGGGCTACGGTGAAAAAGGAAATATCCTCAGATGAAATCTGGAAAGAAGCTTTCTGAGAAACTGCTTAGTGTTCTGTTAATTCATCTCACAGAGTTACATGTGTATTTCGTGGATCTCTTTTCTAGCATTATTTCTGAGGAATCTGAGAACAGATATATCGGATCCCTTTGAAGACTATAGGGCCAAAGGAAATATCCTCCGATAACAAAGAGAAAAAAGCTTTCTGAGAAACTTCTTTGTGTTCTGTGAAATCATCTCACCGAGTTTCATCTTTCCCCTCAAGAAGCCTTTCGCTAAGACAGTTCTTGTGGAATTGGCAAAGTGATATTTGGAAGCCTATAAAGGGCTATGGTGAAAAAGGAAATATCCTCAGATGAAATCTGGAAAGAAGCTTTCTGAGAAACTGCTTAGTGTTCTGTTAATTCATCTCACAGAGTAACATGTGTATGTCGTGGATCTCTTTGCTAGCTTTATTTGTGTGAATCTGAGAACAGATATTTCGGATCCCTTTGAAGACTATACGGCCAAAGGAAATATCCTCCGATAACAAAGAGAAAGAAGCTTTCTGAGAAACTTCTTTGTGTTCTGTGAAATCATCTCACAGAGTTACAGCTTTCCCCTCAAGAAGCCTTTCTCTAAGACAGTTCCTGTGGTATTGGCAAAGTGATATTTGGAAGCCCTTAGAGGGCTATGGTGAAAAAGGAAATATCCTCAGATGAAATCTGGAAAGAAGCTTTGTGAGAAACTGCTCAGTGTTTTGTTAATTCATCTCACAGAGTTACATGTGTATTGCGTGGATCTCTTTTCTAGCCTTATTTCTGAGGAATCCGAGAACAGATATTTCGGATCCCTTTGAAGACTCTAGGGCCAAAGGAAATATCCTCCGATAACAAAGAGAAAGAAGCTTTCTGAGAAAGTTCTTTGTGTTCTGTGCAATCATCTCACAGAGTTACAGCTTTCCCCTCAAGAAGCCTTTCGCTAAGACAGTTCCTGTGGAATTGGCAAAGTGATATTTGGAAGCCAGTAGGGGCTATGGTGAAAAAGGAAATATCCTCAGATGAAATCTGTAAAGAAGCTCTCTGAGAAACTGCTTAGTGTTCTGTTAATTCATCTCACAGAGTTACATGTGTATTTCGTGGATATCTTTGCTAGCCTTATTTCTGTGGAATCTGAGTACAGATATTTCGGATCCTTTGAAGACTATAGGGTCAAAGGAAATATCCTCCGATAACAAAGAGAAAGAAGCTTTCTGAGAAACTTCTTTGTGTTCTGTGAAATCATCTCACAGAGTTACAGCTTTCCCCTCAAGAAGCCTTTCGCTAAGACAGTTCCTGTGGAATTGGCAAAGTGATATTTGGAAGCCCGTAGAGGGCTATGGTGAAAAAGGAAATATCCTCAGATGAAATCTTGAAAGAAGCTTTGTGAGAAACTGCTTAGTGTTCTGTTAATTCATCTCAGAGAGTTACATCTGTATTTCGTGGATCTCTTTTCTAGCCCTATTTCTTTGGAATCTGAGAACAGATATTTCGGATCCCTTTGAAGACTATAGGGCCAAAGGAAATATCCTCCGATAACAAAGAGAAAGAAGCTTTCTGAGAAACTTCTTTGTGTTCTGTGAAATCATCTCACAGAGTTACAGCTTTCCCCTCAAGAACCCTTTCGCTAAGACAGTTCCTGTGTAATTGGCAAAGTGATATTTGGAAGCCCTTAGAGGGCTATGGTGAAAAAGGAAATATCCTCAGATGAAATCTGGAAAGAAGCTTTCTGAGAAACTGCTCAGTGTTTTGTTAATTCATCTCACAGAGTTACATGTGTATTTCGTGGATCTCTTTTCTAGCCTTATTTCTGTGGAGTCTGAGAACAGATATTTCGGATCCCATTGAAGACTATAGGGCCAACGGAAATATCCTCCGATAACAAAGAGAAAGAAGCCTCCTGAGAAACTTCTTTGTGTTCTGTGAAATCATCTCACAGAGTTACAGCTTTCCCCTCAAGAAGCCTTTCGCTAAGACAGTTCTTGTGGAATTGGCAAAGTGATATTTGGAAGCCCATAGAGGGCAATGGTGAAAAAGGAAATATCCTCAGATGAAATCTGGAAAGAAGCTTTCTGAGAAACTGCTTAGTGTTCTGTTAATTCATCTCACAGAGTTACATGTGTATTTCGTGGATCTGTTTTCTAGCCTTATTTCTGAGGTATCTGAGAACAGATATTTCGGATCCCTTTGAAGACTATAGGGCGAAAGGAAATATCCTCCGATAACAAAGAGAAAGAAGCTTTCTGATAAACTTCTTTGTGTTCTGTGAAAACATCTCACAGAGTTACAGCTTTCCCCTCAAGAAGCCTTTCGCTAAGACACTTCCTGTGGAATTGGCAAGGTGGGATTTGTAAGCCCTTAGAGGGCTATGGTGAAAAAGGAAATATCCTCAGATGAAATCTGGAAAGAAGCTTTCTGAGAAACTGCTTAGTGTTCGGTTAATTCATCTCACAGAGTGACATGTGTACTTCGTGGATCTCTTTGCTAGCCAAATTTCTGTGGAATCTGAGAACAGATATTTCGGATCCCTTTGAAGACTCTAGGGCCAAAGGAAATATCCTCTGATAACAAAGAGAAAGAAGCTTTCTGATAAAATTCTTTGTGTTCTGTGAAATGATCTCACAGAGTTACAGCTTTCTCCTCAAGAAGCCTTACGCTAAGACAGTTCTTGTGGAATTGGCAAAGTGATATTTGGAAGCCCTTAGAGGGCTTTGGTGAAAAAGGAAATATCCTCAGATGAAATCTGGAAAGAAGCTTTCTGAGAATCTGCTTAGTGTTCTGTTTATTCATCTCACAGAGTTACATGTGTATTTCGTGGATCTCTTTGCTAGCCTTATTTCTGTGGAATCTGAGAACAGATATTTCGGATCCCATTGAAGACTCTAGGTCCAAAGGAAAAATCCTCCGATAACAAAGAGAAAGAAGCTTTCTGATAAACTTCTTTGTGTTCTGTGAAATCATCTCACAGAGTTACAGCTTTCCCCTCAAGAAGCCTTTCGCTAAGACAGTTCTTGTGGAATTGGCAAACTGATATTTGGAAGCCCATAGAGGGCTACGTTGAAAAAGGAAATATCCTCAGATGAAATCTGGAAAGAAGCTTTCAGAGAAACTGCTTAGTGTTCTGTTAATTCATCTCACAGAGTTATATGGGCATTTCGTGGAACTCTTTGCTAGCCTCATTTCTGTGGAAACTGAGAACAGATATTTCGTATCCCTTTGAAGACTATAGGGCCAAAGAAATATCCTCCGATACAAAGAGAAAGAAGCTTTCTGAGGAACTTCTTTGTGTTCTGTAAAATCATCTCACAGAGTTACAGCTTTCCCCTCAAGAAGCCTTTCGCTAAGACAGTTCCTGTGGAATTGGCAAAGTGATATTTGGAAGCCCATAGAGGACTATGGTGAAAAAGGAAATATCCTCAGATGAAATCTGGAAGGAAGCTTTCTGAGAAACTGCTTAGTGTTCTGTTAATTCATCTCACAGTGTTACAGGTGTATTTCGTGGATCTCTTTTCTAGCCTTCTTTCTGAGGAATCTGAGAACAGATATTTCGGATCCCTTTGAAGACTATAGGGCCAAAGGAAATATCCTCCGATAACAAAGAGAAAGAAGCTTTCTGAGAAACTTCTTTGTGTTCTGTGAAATCATCTCACAGAGGTACAGCTTTCCCCTCAGGAAGCCTTTCGCTAAGACAGCTCCTGTGGAATTCGCAAAGTGATATTTGGAAGCCAGTAGAGGGCTATGGTGAAAAAGGAAATATCCTCAGATGAAATCTGGAAAGAAGCTTTCTGAGAAACTGCTTAGTGTTCTGTTAATTCATCTCACAGAGTTACATGTGTATTTCGTGGATCTCTTTTCTAGCTTTATTTCTGAGGAATCTGAGAACAGATATTTCGGATCCCTTTGAAGACTCTAGGGCCAAAGGAAATATCCTCCGATAACAAAGAGAAAGAAGCTTTCTGAGAAACTTCTTTGTGTTCTGTGAAATCATCTCACAGAGTTACAGCTTTCCCCTCAAGAAGCCTTTCGCTAAGACAGTTCTTGTGGAATTGGCAAAGTGATATTTGGAAGCCCATAGAGGGCTACGGTGAAAAAGGAAATATCCTCAGATGAAATCTGGAAAGAAGCTTTCTGAGAAACTGCTTAGTGTTCTGTTAATTCATCTCACAGAGTTACATGTGTATTTCGTGGATCTCTTTGCTAGCCTTATTTATGTGGAATCTGAGAACAGATATTTCGGATCCCTTTGAAGACAATAGGTCAAAGGAAATATCCTCCAATAACAAAGAGAAAGAAGCTTTCTGAGAAACTTCTTTGTGTTCTGTGAAATCATCTCACAGAGTTACAGCTTTCCCCTCGAGAAGCCTTTCGCTAACACAGTTCTTGTGGAATTCGCAAAGTGATATTTGGAAGCCCATAGAGGGCTATGGTGAAAAAGGAAATATCCTCAGATGAAATCTGGAAAGAAGCTTTCTGAGAAACTGCTTAGTGTTCTGTTAATTCATCTCACAGAGTTACATGTGTATTTCGTGGATCTCTTTGGTAGCCTTATTTCTGTGGAGTCTGAGAAGAGATATTTCGGATCCCACTGAAGACTATAGGGCCAAAGGAAATATCCTCCGATAACAAAGAGAAAGAAGCCTCCTGAGAAACTTCTTTGTGTTCTGTGAAATCATCTCACAGAGTTACAGCTTTCCCCTCAAGAAGCCTTTCGCTAAGACAGTTCTTGTGGAATTGGCAAAGTGATATTTGGAAGCCCATAGAGGGCTATGGTGAAAAAGGAAATATCCTCAGATGAAATCTGGAAAGAAGCTTTCTGAGAAACTGCTTAGTGTTCTGTAAATTCATCTCACAGAGTTACATGTGTATTTCGTGGATCTGTTTTCTAGCCTTATTTCTGAGGTATCTGAGAACAGATATTTCGCTTCCCTTTGAATACTCTAGGGCCAAAGGAAATATCCTCCGATAACAAAGAGAAAGAAGCTTTCTGAGAAACTTCTTTGTGTTCTGTGCAATCATCTCACAGAGTTACAGCTTTCCCCTCAAGAAGCCTTTCGCTAAGACAGTTCCTGTGGAATTGGCAAAGTGATATTTGGAAGCCAGTAGGGGCTATGGTGAAAAAGGAAATATCCTCAGATGAAATCTGTAAAGAAGCTCTCTGAGAAACTGCTTAGTGTTCTGTTAATTCATCTCACAGAGTTACATGTGTATTTCGTGGATATCTTTGCTAGCCTTATTTCTGTGGAATCTGAGTACAGATATTTCGGATCCTTTGAAGACTATAGGGTCAAAGGAAATATCCTCCGATAACAAAGAGAAAGAAGCTTTCTGAGAAACTTCTTTGTGTTCTGTGAAATCATCTCACAGAGTTACAGCTTTCCCCTCAAGAAGCCTTTCGCTAAGACAGTTCCTGTGGAATTGGCAAAGTGATATTAGGAAGCCCGTAGAGGGCTATGGTGAAAAAGGAAATATCCTCAGATGAAATCTTGAAAGAAGCTTTGTGAGAAACTGCTTAGTGTTCTGTTAATTCATCTCAGAGAGTTACATCTGTATTTCGTGGATCTCTTTTCTAGCCCTATTTCTTTGGAATCTGAGAATAGATATTTCGGATCCCTTTGAAGACTATAGGGCCAAAGGAAATATCCTCCGATAACAAAGAGAAAGAAGCTTTCTGAGAAACTTCATTGTGTTCTGTGAAATCATCTCACAGAGTTACAGCTTTCCCCTCAAGAAGCCTTTCGCTAAGACAGTTCCTGTGTAATTGGCAAAGTGATATTTGGAAGCCCTTAGAGGGCTATGGTGAAAAAGGAAATATCCTCAGATGAAATCTGGAAAGAAGCTTTCTGAGAAACTGCTCAGTGTTTTGTTAATTCATCTCACAGAGTTACATGTGTATTTCGTGGATCTCTTTGCTAGCCTTATTTCTGTGGAGTCTGAGAACAGATATTTCGGATCCCATTGAAGACTATAGGGCCAACGGAAATATCCTCCGATAACAAAGAGAAAGAAGCCTCCTGAGAAACTTCTTTGTGTTCTGTGAAATCATCTCACAGAGTTACAGCTTTCCAATCAAGAAGCCTTTCGCTAAGACAGTTCTTGTGGAATTGGCAAAGTGATATTTGGAAGCCCATAGAGGGCAATGGTGAAAAAGGAAATATCCTCAGATGAAATCTGGAAAGAAGCTTTCTGAGAAACTGCTTAGTGTTCTGTTAATTCATCTCACAGAGTTACATGTGTATTTCGTGGATCTGTTTTCTAGCCTTATTTCTGAGGTATCTGAGAACAGATATTTCGGATCCCTTTGAAGACTATAGGGCCAAAGGAAATATCCTCCGATAACAAAGAGAAAGAAGCT
The DNA here is from genome assembly GCF_049350105.2 of Macaca mulatta. Lineage (NCBI taxonomy): Eukaryota > Metazoa > Chordata > Mammalia > Primates > Cercopithecidae > Macaca > Macaca mulatta. The sequence continues at coordinate 49,196,447 of NC_133414.1, forward strand.
TTCTGATAAACTTCTTTGTGTTCTGTGAAAACATCTCACAGAGTTACAGCTTTCCCCTCAAGAAGCCTTTCGCTAAGACACTTCCTGTGGAATTGGCAAGGTGGGATTTGGAAGCCCTTAGAGGGCTATGGTGAAAAGGAAATATCCTCAGATGAAATCTGGAAAGAAGCTTTCTGAGAAACTGCTTAGTGTTCGGTTAATTCATCTCACAGAGTGACATGTGTACTTCGTGGATCTCTTTGCTAGCCAAATTTCTGTGGAATCTGAGAACAGATATTTCGGATCCCTTTGAAGACTCTAGGGCCAAAGGAAATATCCTCTGATAACAAAGAGAAAGAAGCTTTCTGATAAAATTCTTTGTGTTCTGTGAAATGATCTCACAGAGTTACAGCTTTCTCCTCAAGAAGCCTTACGCTAAGACAGTTCTTGTGGAATTGGCAAAGTGATATTTGGAAGCCCTTAGAGGGCTTTGGTGAAAAAGGAAATATCCTCAGATGAAATCTGGAAAGAAGCTTTCTGAGAATCTGCTTAGTGTTCTGTTTATTCATCTCACAGAGTTACATGTGTATTTCGTTGATCTCTTTGCTAGCCTTATTTCTGTGGAATCTGAGAACAGATATTTCGGATCCCATTGAAGACTCTAGGTCCAAAGGAAAAATCCTCCGATAACAAAGAGAAAGAAGCTTTCTGATAAACTTCTTTGTGTTCTGTGAAATCATCTCACAGAGTTACAGCTTTCCCCTCAAGAAGCCTTTCGCTAAGACAGTTCTTGTGGAATTGGCAAACTGATATTTGGAAGCCCATAGAGGGCTACGTTGAAAAAGGAAATATCCTCAGATGAAATCTGGAAAGAAGCTTTCAGAGAAACTGCTTAGTGTTCTGTTAATTCATCTCACAGAGTTATATGGGCATTTCGTGGAACTCTTTGCTAGCCTCATTTCTGTGGAAACTGAGAACAGATATTTCGTATCCCTTTGAAGACTATAGGGCCAAAGAAATATCCTCCGATACAAAGAGAAAGAAGCTTTCTGAGGAACTTCTTTGTGTTCTGTAAAATCATCTCACAGAGTTACAGCTTTCCCCTCAAGAAGCCTTTCGCTAAGACAGTTCCTGTGGAATTGGCAAAGTGATATTTGGAAGCCCATAGAGGACTATGGTGAAAAAGGAAATATCCTCAGATGAAATCTGGAAGGAAGCTTTCTGAGAAACTGCTTAGTGTTCTGTTAATTCATCTCACAGTGTTACAGGTGTATTTCGTGGATCTCTTTTCTAGCCTTCTTTCTGAGGAATCTGAGAACAGATATTTCGGATCCCTTTGAAGACTATAGGGCCAAAGGAAATATCCTCCGATAACAAAGAGAAAGAAGCTTTCTGAGAAACTTCTTTGTGTTCTGTGAAATCATCTCACAGAGGTACAGCTTTCCCCTCAGGAAGCCTTTCGCTAAGACAGCTCCTGTGGAATTCGCAAAGTGATATTTGGAAGCCAGTAGAGGGCTATGGTGAAAAAGGAAATATCCTCAGATGAAATCTGGAAAGAAGCTTTCTGAGAAACTGCTTAGTGTTCTGTTAATTCATCTCACAGAGTTACATGTGTATTTCGTGGATCTCTTTTTTAGCTTTATTTCTGAGGAATCTGAGAACAGATATTTCGGATCCCTTTGAAGACTCTAGGGCCAAAGGAAATATCCTCCGATAACAAAGAGAAAGAAGCTTTCTGAGAAACTTCTTTGTGTTCTGTGAAATCATCTCACAGAGTTACAGCTTTCCCCTCAAGAAGCCTTTCGCTAAGACAGTTCTTGTGGAATTGGCAAAGTGATATTTGGAAGCCCATAGAGGGCTACGGTGAAAAAGGAAATATCCTCAGATGAAATCTGGAAAGAAGCTTTCTGAGAAACTGCTTAGTGTTCTGTTAATTCATCTCACAGAGTTACATGTGTATTTCGTGGATCTCTTTTCTAGCATTATTTCTGAGGAATCTGAGAACAGATATTTCGGATCCCTTTGAAGACTATAGGGCCAAAGGAAATATCCTCCGATGACAAAGAGAAAGAAGCTTTCTGAGAAACTTCTTTGTGTTCTGTGAAATCATCTCACCGAGTTACATCTTTCCCCTCAAGAAGCCTTTCGCTAAGACAGTTCTTGTGGAATTGGCAAAGTGATATTTGGAAGCCTATAAAGGGCTATGGTGAAAAAGGAAATATCCTCAGATGAAATCTGGAAAGAAGCTTTCTGAGAAACTGCTTAGTGTTCTGTTAATTCATCTCACAGAGTAATATGTGTATGTCGTGGATCTCTTTGCTAGCTTTATTTGTGTGAATCTGAGAACAGATATTTCGGATCCCTTTGAAGACTATACGGCCAAAGGAAATATCCTCCGATAACAAAGAGAAAGAAGCTTTCTGAGAAACTTCTTTGTGTTCTGTGAAATCATCTCACAGAGTTACAGCTTTCCCCTCAAGAAGCCTTTCGCTAAGACAGTTCCTGTGGAATTGGCAAAGTGATATTTGGAAGCCCTTAGAGGGCTATGGTGAAAAAGGAAATATCCTCAGATGAAATCTGGAAAGAAGTTTTCTGAGAAACTGCTTAGTGTTCTGTTAATTCATCTCACAGAGTTACATGTGTATTTCGTGGATCTCTTTTCTAGCCTTATTTCTGTGGAATCTGAGAACAGATATTTCGGATCCCTTTGAAGACTATAGGGCCAAAGGAAATATCCTCCGATAACAAAGAGAAAGAAGCTTTCTGAGAAACTTCTTTGTGTTCTGTGAAATCATCTCACAGAGTTACAGCTTTCCCCTCAAGAAGCCTTTCGCTAAGACACTTCCTGTGGAATTGGCAAAGTGGTATTTGGAAGCCCTTAGAGGGCTATGGTGAAAAAGGAAATATCCTCAGATGAAATCTGGAAAGAAGCTTTCTGAGAAACTGCTCAGTGTTCGGTTAATTCATCTCACAGAGTGACATGTGTACTTCGTGGATCTCTTTGCTAGCCAAATTTCTGTGGAATCTGAGAACAGATATTTCGGATCCCTTTGAAGACTCTAGGGCCAAAGGAAATATCCTCCGATAACAAAGAGAAAGAAGCTTTCTGATAAACTTCTTTGTGTTCTGTGAAATGATCTCACAGAGTTACAGCTTTCTCCTCAAGAAGCCTTTCGCTAAGACAGTTCTTGTGGAATTGGCAAAGTGATATTTGGAAGCCCTTAGAGGGCTTTGGTGAAAAAGGAAATATCCTCAGATGAAATCTGGAAAGAAGCTTTCTGAGAATCTGCTTAGTGTTCTGTTTATTCACCTCACAGAGTTACATGTGTATTTCGTTGATCTCTTTGCTAGCCTTAGTTCTGTGGATTCTGAGAACAGATATTTCGGATCCCATTGAAGACTCTAGGTCCAAAGGAAATATCCTCCCATAACAAAGAGAAAGAAGCTTTCTGATAAACTTCTTTGTGTTCTGTGAAATCATCTCACAGAGTTACAGCTTTCTCCTAAGAACACTTTCGCTAAGACAGTTCTTGGGGAATTGGCAAAGTGATATTTGGAAGCCCATAAAGGGCTATGGTGAAAAAGGAAATATCCTCAGATGAAATCTGGAAAGAAGCTTTCTGAGAAACTGCTTAGTGTTCTGTTAATTCATCTCACAAAGTTACATGCGTATTTCATGGATCTCTTTGCTAGCCTTATTTCTTTGGAATGTGAGAACAGATATTTGGGATCTCTTTGAAGACTATAGGGCCAAAGAAAATATCCTCCGATAACAGAGAGAAAGAAGCTTTCTGAGAAACTTCTTTGTGTTCTGTGATATCATCTCACAGAGTTACAGCTTTCCCCTCAAGAAGCCTTTCACTAAGACAGTTCTTTTGGAATTGGCAAAGTGATATTGGGAAGCCCATATAGGGCTATGGTGAAAAAGGAAATATCCTCAGATGAAATCTGGAAAGAAGCTTTCAGAGAAACTGCTTAGTGTTCTGTTAATTCATCTCAGAGACTTACATGTGTATTTCGTGGATCTCTTTGCTAGCCTTATTTCTGTGTAATCTGAGAACAGATATTTCGGATCCCATTGAAGACTATAGGGCCAAAGGAAATATCCTCCGATAACAAAGAGAAAGAAGCTTTCTGAGAAACTTCTTTGTGTTCTGTGAAATCATCTCACAGGGTTACAGCTTTCCCCTCAAGAAGACTTTCACTAAGACAGTTCTTGTGGAATTGGAAAAGTGATATTTGGAAGCCCATAGAGGGCTATGGTGAAAAAGGAAATCTCCTCAGATGAAATCTGGAAAGAAGCTTTCTGAGAAACTGCTTAGTGTTCTGCTAATTCATCTCACAGAGTTACATTTGTATTTCGTGGATCTCTTTGCTAGCCTTATTTCTGTGGAATCTGAGTATAGATATTTCGGATCCCTTTGAAGACTATAGTGCCAGAAGAAATATCCTCCGATAAAAAAGAGAAAGAAGCTTTCTTAGAAACTTCTTTGTGTTCTGTGAAATCATCTCACGGAGTTACAGCTTTCCCCTCAAGAAGCCTTTCGCTATGACAGTTCTTGTGGAATTGGCAAAGTGATATTTGGAAGCCCATAGAGGGCTATGGTGAAAAAGGAAATATCCTGAGATGAAATCTGGAAAGAAGCTTTCTGAGAAACTGCTTAGTGTTCTGTTAATTCATCTCACAGAGTTACATGTGTATTTCGTGGATCTCTTTGCTATCCTTATTTCTGTGGAATCTGAGTACAGATATTTCGGACCCTTTGAAGACTATAGGGCCAAAGGAAATATCCTCCGATAACAAAGAGACAGAAGCTTTCTGAGAAACTTCTTTGTGTTCTGTGAAATCATCTCATAGAGTTACAGCTTTCCTCTCAAGAAGCCTTTCGCTAAGACAGTTCTTTTATAATTGGCATAGTATTATTTGGAAGCCCAAAGAGGGCTACGGTGAAAAAGGAAATATCCTCAGATGAAATCTGGAAAGAAGCTTTCTGAGAAACTGCTTAGTGTTCTGTTAATTCATCTCACAGAGTTACATGTGTATTTCGTGGATCTCTTTGCCAGCCTTATTTCTGTGGAATCTGAGTACAGATATTTCGGATCCCTTTGAAGACTATAGGGCCAAAGGAAATATCCTCCGATAACAAAGAGAAAGAAGCTTTCTGAGAAACTTCTTTGTGTTCTGTGAAATCATCTCACAGAGTTACAGCTTTCCCCTCAAGAAGCCTTTCGCTAAGACAGTTCTTGTGGAATTGGCAAAGTGATATTTGGCAGCCCACATAGGGCTACGGTGAATAAGGAAATATCCTCAGATGAAATCTGGAAAGAAACTTTCTGAGAAACTGCTTAGTGTTCTGTTAATTCATCTCACAGAGTTTCATGTGTATTTCGTGGATCTCTTTGCTAGCCTTATTTCTGTGGAATCTGAGAACAGATATTTCGGATCCCTTTGAAGACTATAGGGTCAAAGGAAATATCCTCCGATAACAAAGAGAAAGAAACTTTCTGAGATACTTCTTTGTGTTCTGTGAAATCATCTCACAGAGTTACAGCTTTCCCCTCAAGAAGCCTTTCGCTAAGACAGTTCTTGTGAAATTGGCAAAGTGATATTTGGAAGCCCAAAGAGGGCTACGGTGAAAAAGGAAATATCCTCAGATGAAATCTGGAAAGAAGCTTTCTGAGAAACTGCTTAGTGTTCTGTTAATTCATCTCACAGAGTTACATGTGTATTTCGTGGATCTCTTTGCTAGCCTTATTTCTGTGGAAAGTGAGAACAGATATTTCGGATCCCATTGAAGACTATAGGGCCAAAGGAAATATCCTCCGATAACAAAGAGAAAGAAGCTTCCGGAGAAACTTCTTTGTGTTCTGTGAAATCATCTCACAGAGTTACAGCTTTCCCCTCAAGAAGCCTTTCGCTAAGACAGTTCTTGTGGAATTGGCAAAGTGATATTTGGAAGCCATTAGAGGGCTATTGTGAAAAAGGAAATATCCTCAGATGAAATCTGGAAAGAAGCTTTCTGAGAAACTGCTTAGTGTTCTGTTAATTCATCGCACAGAGTTACATGTGTATTTCGTGGATCTGTTTTCTAGCCTTATTTCTGAGGTATCTGAGAACAGATATTTCGCATCCCTTTGAAGACTCTAGGGCCAAAGGAAATATGCTCCGATAACAAAGAGAAAGAAGCTTTCTGAGAAACTTCTCTGTGTTCTGTGAAATCATCTCACAGAGTTACATCTTTCCCCTCAAGAAGCCTTTCGCTAAGACAGTTCTTGTGGAATTGTCAAAGAGATAATTGGAAGCCCATAGAGGGCTATGGTGAAAAAGGAAATATCCTCAGATGAAATCTGGAAAGAAGCTTTCTGAGAAACTGCTTAGTGTTCTGTTAATTAATCTCTCAGAGTTACATGTGTATTTCGTGGATCTCTTTGCTAGCCTTATTTCTGTTGAACCTGAAAACAGATGTTTCGGATCGCTTTGAAGACTATAGGGCAAAGAAAATATCCTCCGATAACAAAGAGAAAGAAGCTTTCTGAGAAACTTCTGTGTGTTCTGTGAAATCATCTCACAGAGTTACAGGTTTCCCCTCAAGGAGCCTTTCGCTAAGACAGTTCTTGTGGAATTGGCAAAATGATATTGGGAAGCCCATAGAGGGCTATGGTGAAAAAGGAAATATCCTCAGATGAAATCTGGAAAGAAGCTCTCCGAGAAACTGCTTAGTGTTCTGTTAATTCATCTCACAGTGTTACATGTGTATTTCATGGATCCGTTTGCTAGCCTTATTTCTGTGGAATCTGAAAACATATATTTCGGATCCCTTTGAAGACTATAGGACCAAAGGAAATATCCTCTGATAACAAAGAGAAAGAAGCTTTCTGAGGAACTTCTTTGTGTTCTGTGAAATCATCTCACAGAGTTACAGCTTTCCCCTCAAGAAGCCTTTCACTAAGACAGTTCTTTTGGAATTGGCAAAGTGATATTTGGAAGCCCATAGAGGGCTATGGTGAAAAAGGAAATATCCTCAGATGAAATCTGGAAAGAAGATTTCTTAGAAACTGCTTAGTGTTCTGTTAATTCAACTCACAGAGTTACATGTGTATTTCGTGGATCTCTTTGCTAGCCTTATTTCTGTGGAATCTGAGTACAGATATTTCGGATCCCTTTGAAGACTATAGGGCCAAAGGAAATATCCTCCGATAACAAAGAGAAAGAAGCTTTCTTAGAAACTTCTTTGTGTTCTGTGAAATCATCTCACAGAGTTACAGCTTTCCCCTCAAGAAGCCTTTCGCTAAGACAGTTCTTGTCGAATTGGCAAAGTGATATTTGGAAGCCCACATAGGGTTATGGTGAAAAAGGAAATCTCCTCAGATGAAGTCTGGAAATAAGCTTTCTGAGAAACTGCTTAGTGTTCTGTTAATTCATCTCAGAGAGTTACATGTGTATTTCGTGGATCCCTTTACTAGCCTTATTTCTGTGAAATCTGAGAACAGGTATTTCGGATATCTTTGAAGACTATAGGGCCAAAGGAAATATCCTCCGATAACAAAGAGAAAGAAGATTTCTGAGAAACTTCTCTGCGTTCTGTCAAATCATCTCACAGAGTTACAGCTTTCCCCTCAAGAAGCCTTTCGCTAAGAGAGTTCTTGTGGAATTGGCAAAGTGATATTTGGAAGCCCATAGAGGGCTACGGTGAAAAAGGAAATCTCCTCAGATGAAATCTGGAAAGAAGCTTTCTGAGAAACTGCTTAGTGTTCTGTTAATTCATCTCACAGAGTTACATCGGTATTTCGTGGATCTCTTTGCTAGCGTCATTTCAGTGGAATCTGAGAACAGATATTTCGGATCCCTTTGAAGACTATAGCGCCATAAGAAATATCCTCCGATAACAAAGATAAAGAAGCTTTCTGAGAAACTTCTTTGTGTTCTGTGAAATCATCTCACAGAGTTACAGCTTTCCCCTCAAGAAGCCTTTTGCTAAGACAGTTCTTGTGGAATTGGAAAAGTGATATTTGGAAGCCCATAGAGGGCTACGGTGAAAAAGGAAATATTCTCAGATAAAATCTGGAAAGAAGCTTTCTGAGAAACTGCTTAGTGTTCTGTTAATTCATCTCACAGAGTTACATGTGTATTTCGTGGATCTCTTTGCTGGCCTTATTTCTGTGGAATCGGAGAACAGATATTTCGGATCTCATTGAAGACCATAGGGCTAAAGGAAATATCCTCTGATAACAAAGAGAAAGAAGCCTCCTGAGAAACTTCTTTGTGTTCTGTGAAATCATCTCACAGAGTTACAGCTTTCCCCTCAAGAAGCCTTTCGCTAAGACAGTTCCTGTGGAATTGGCAAAGTGATATTTGGAAGCCTATAGAGGGCTATGGTGAAAAAGGAAATCTTCTCAGATGAAATCTGGAAAGAAGCTTTCTGAGAAACTGCTTAGTGTTCTGTTAATTCATCTCACAGAGTTACATGTGTATTTCGTGGATCTCTTTTCTAGCTTTATTTCTGAGGAATCTGAGAACAGATATTTCGGATCCCTTTGAAGACTCTAGGGCCAAAGGAAATATCCTCCGATAACAAAGAGAAAGAAGCTTTCTGAGAAACTTCATTGTATTCGGTGACATCAGCTAACAGAGTTACAGCTTTCCCCTCAAGAAGCCTTTCGCTAAGACAGTTCTTGTGGAATTGGCAAAGTGATATTTGGAAGCCCAAAGAGGGCTACGGTGAAAAAGGAAATATCCTCAGATGAAATCTGGAAAGAAGCTTTCTGAGAAACTGCTTAGTGTTCTGTTAATTCATCTCACAGAGTTACATGTGTATTTCGTGGATCTCTTTGCTAGCCTTATTTCTGTGGAATCGGAGAACAGATATTTCGGATCTCATTGAAGACCATAGGGCCAAAGGAAATATCCAACGATAACAAAGAGAAAGAAGCCTCCTGAGAAACTTCTTTGTGTTCTGTGAAATCATCTCACAGAGTTACAGCTTTCCCCTCAAGAAGCCTTTCGCTAAGACAGTTCTTGTGGAATTGGCAAAGTGATATTTGGAAGCCCATAGAGGGCTATGGTAAAAAAGGAAATATCCTCAGATGAAATCTGGAAAGAAGCTTTCTGAGAAATTGCTTAGTGTTCTCTTAATTCATCTCACAGAGTTACATGTGTATTTCGTGGGTCTGTTTTCTAGCCTTATTTCTGAGGTATCTGAGAACAGATATTTCGCTTCCCTTTGAATACTCTAGTGCCAAAGGAAATATCCTCCGATAACAAAGAGAAAGAAGCTTTCTGAGAAACTTCTTTGTGTTCTGTGAAATCATCTCACAGAGTTACAGCTTTCCCCTCAAGAAGCCTTTCGCTAAGACAGTTCTTGTGGAATTCGCAAAGTTATATTTTGAAGTCCACAGAGGGCTATGGTGAAAAAGGAAATATCCTCAGATGAAATCTGGAAAGAAGCTTTCTGGGAAACTGCTTAGTGTTCTGTTAATTCATCTCACAGAGTTACCTGTGTATTTCGTGGATCTCTTTGCTAGCCTTATTTCTGTTGAACCTGAAAACAGATGTTTCGGATCGCATTGAAGACTATAGGGCAAAGGAAATATCCTCCGATAACAAAGAGAAAGAAGCTTTCTGAGAAACTTCTTTGTGTTCTGTGCAATCATCTCACAGTGTTACAGCTTTCCCCTCAAGAAGCCTTTCGCTAAGACAGTTCCTGTGGAATTGGCAAAGTGATATTTGGAAGCCATAAGGGCTATGGTGAAAAAGGAAATATCCTCAGATGAAATCTGTAAAGAAGCTCTCTGAGAAACTGCTTAGTGTTCTGTTAATTCATCTCACAGAGTTACATGTGTATTTCGTGGTTATCTTTGCTAGCCTTATTTCTGTGGAATCTGAGTACAGATATTTCGGATCCCTTTGAAGACTATAGGGCCAAAGGAAATATCCTCCGATAACAAAGAGAAAGAAGCTTTCTGAGAAACTTCTTTGTGTTCTGTGAAATCATCTCACAGAGTTACAGCTTTCCCCTCAAGAAGCCTTTCGCTAAGACAGTTCCTGTGGAATTGGCAAAGTGATATTTGGAAGCCCATAGAGGGCTATGGTGAAAAAGGAAATATCCTCAGATGAAATCTGGAAAGAAGCTTAGTGAGAAACTGCTTAGTGTTCTGTTAATTCATCTCAGAGAGTTACATCTGTATTTCGTGGATCTCTTTGCTAGCCCTATTTCTTTGGAATCTGAGAACAGATATTTCGGATCCCTTTGAAGACTATAGGGCCAAAGGAAATATCCTCCGATAACAAAGAGAAAGAAGCTCTCTGAGAAACTTCTTTGTGTTCTGTGAAATCATCTCACAGAGTTACAGATTTCCCCTCAAGAAGACTTTCGCTAAGACAGTTCTTGAGGAATTGGCGAAGTGTTATTTGGAAGCGCGTAGAGGGCTATGGTGAAAAAGGAAATATCCTCAGATGAAATCTGGAAAGAAGCTTTCTGAGAAACTGCTTAGTGTTCTGTTAACTCACCTCACAGAGTTACATGTGTATTTCGTGGATCTCTTTGGTAGCCTCATTTCTGTGGAATCTGAGAACAGATATTTCGGATCCCTTTGAAAACTATAGGCCCAAAGGAAATATCCTCCGATAACAAAGAGAAAGACGCCTTCTGATAAACTTCTTGGTGTTCTGTGAAATCATCTCACAGAGTTACAGCTTTCTCCTCAAGAAGCCTTTCTCTAAGACAGTTCTTGTGGAATTGGCAAAGTGATATTTGGAAGCCCTTAGAGGGCTTTGGAGAAAAAGGAAATATCCTCAGATGAAATCTGGAAAGAAGCTTTCTGAGAAACTGCTTAGTGTTCTGTTAATTCATCTCACAGAGTTACATGTGTATTTCGTGAATCTTTTTGCTAGCCTTATTTGTGTGGAATCTGAGAACAGATATTTCGGATCCCTTTGAAGACTATAGGGGCAAAGGTAATATCCTCCGAAAACAAAGAGGAAGAAGCTTTCTGAGAAACTTCTTTGTGTTCTGTGAAATCATCTCACAGAGTTACAGGTTTCCCCTCAAGAAGCCTTTCCCTAAGACAGTTCCTGTGGAATTGGCAAAGTGATATTTGGAAGCCAGTAGAGGGCTATGGTGAAAAAGGAAATATCCTCAGATGAAATCTGGAAAGAAGCTTTCTGAGAAACTGCTTAGTGTTCTGTTAATTCATCTCACAGAGTTACGTGTGTATTTCGTGGATCTCTTTTCTAGCCTTATTTCTGAGGAATCTGAGAACAGATATTTCTGATCCCTTTGAAGACTCTAGGGCCAAAGGAAATATCCTCCGATAACAAAGAGAAAGAAGCTTTCTGAGAAACTTCTTTGTGTTCTGTGAAATCATCTCACAGAGTTACAACTTTCCCCTCAAGAAGCCTTTCGCTACGACAGCTCCTGTGGAATTGGCAAAGTGATATTTGGAAGCCAGTAGAGGGCTATGGTGAAAAAAGAAATATCCTCAGATGAAATCTGGAAAGAAGCTTTCCAAGAAACTGCTTAGTGTTCTGTTAATTCATCTCATAGAGTTACATGTGTATGTCGTGGATCTCTTTTCTAGCCTTATTTCTGAGGAATCTGAGAACAGATATTTCGGATCCCTTTGAAGACTCTAGTGCCAAGGGAAATATGCTCCGATAACAAACAGAGAGAAGCTTTTAGAGAAACTTCTTTGTCTTCTGTGAAATCATCTCACAGAGTTACAGCTTTCCCCTCAAGAAGCCTTTCGCTAAGACAGTTCTTGTGGAATTGGCAAAGTGATATTTGGAAGCCCATAGAGGGCTATGGCGAAAAAGGAAATATCCTCAGATGAAATCTGGAAAGAAGCTTTCTGACAAACTCTTTAGTGTTCTGTTAATTCATCTCACAGAGTTACATGTGTATTTCGTGGATCTCTTTGCTAGCCTTATTTCTTTGGAATCTGAGAACAGATATTTCTGATCCCTTTGAAGACTACAAGGCCAAAGGAAATATCCTCCGATAACAAAGAGAAAGAAGCTTTCTGAGAAACTTCTTTGTGTTCTGTGAAATCATCTAACAGAGTTACAGCTTTTCCCTCAAGAAGCCTTTCGCTAAGACAGTTCTTGTGGAATTGGCAAAGTGATATTTGGAAGCCCAAAGAGGGCTACGGTGAAAAAGGAAATATCCTCAGATGAAATCTGGAAAGAAGCTTTCTGAGAAACTGCTTAGTGTTCTGTTAATTCATCTCACAGAGTTACATGTATATTTCGTGAATCTCTTTGCTAGCCTCATTTCTGTGGAATCTGAGTACAGATTTTTCGGATCCCTTGGAAGACTATAGGGCCAAAGGAAATATCCTCCGATAACAAAGAGAAAGAAGCTTTCTGAGCAACTTCTTTGTGTTCTGTGAAATCATCTCACAGAGTTACAGCTTTCCCCTCAAGAAGCCTTTCGCTAAGATAGTTCCTGTGGAATTGGCAAAGTGATATTTGGAAGCCTATAGAGGGCTATGGTGAAAAAGGAAATATTCTCAGATGAAATCTGGAAAGAAGCTTTCTGAGAAACTGCTTAGTGTTCTGTTAATTCATTTCACAGAGTTACATGTGTATTTCGTGGATCGCTTTTCTAGCTTTATTTCTGAGGAATCTGATAACAGATATTTCGGATCCCTTTGAAGACTCTAGGTTCAAAGGAAATATCTTCCGATAACAAAGAGAAAGAAGCTTTCTGAGAAACTTCATTGTGTTCGGTGACATCAGCTAACAGAGTTACAGCTTTCCCCTCAAGAAGCCTTTCGCTAAGACAGTTCTTGTGGAATTGGCAAAGTGATATTTGGAAGCCCATAGAGGGCTATGGTGAAAAAGGAAATATCCTCAGATGAAATCTGGAAAGAAGCTTTCTCAGAAACTGCTTAGTGTTCTGTTAATTCATCTCACAGAGTTACATGTGTATTTCGTGCATCTCTTTTCTAGCATTATTTCTGAGGAATCTGAGAACAGATATTTCGGAGCCCTTTGAAGACTATAGGGCCAAAGGAAATATCCTCCGATAACAAAGAGAAAGAAGCTTTCTGAGAAACTTCTTTGTGTTCTGTGAAATCATCTCACAGGGTTACAGCTTTCCCCTCAAGAAGACTTTCACTAAGACAGTTCTTGTGGAATTGGAAAAGTGATATTTGGAAGCCCATAGAGGGCTATGGTGAAAAAGGAAATCTCCTCAGATGAAATCTGGAAAGAAGCTTTCTGAGAAACTGCTTAGTGTTCTGTTAATTCATCTCACAGAGTTACATTTGTATTTCGTGGATCTCTTTGCTAGCCTTATTTCTGTGGAATCTGAGTATAGATATTTCGGATCCCTTTGAAGACTATAGTGCCAGAAGAAATATCCTCCGATAAAAAAGAGAAAGAAGCTTTCTTAGAAACTTCTTTGTGTTCTGTGAAATCATCTCACGGAGTTACAGCTTTCCCCTCAAGAAGCCTTTCGCTATGACAGTTCTTGTGGAATTGGCAAAGTGATATTTGGAAGCCCATAGAGGGCTATGGTGAAAAAGGAAATATCCTGAGATGAAATCTGGAAAGAAGCTTTCTGAGAAACTGCTTAGTGTTCTGTTAATTCATCTCACAGAGTTACATGTGTATTTCGTGGATCTCTTTGCTATCCTTATTTCTGTGGAATCTGAGTACAGATATTTCGGACCCTTTGAAGACTATAGGGCCAAAGGAAATATCCTCCGATAACAAAGAGACAGAAGCTTTCTGAGAATCTTCTTTGTGTTCTGTGAAATCATCTCACAGAGTTACAGCTTTCCTCTCAAGAAGCCTTTCGCTAAGACAGTTCTTTTATAATTGGCATAGTATTATTTGGAAGCCCAAAGAGGGCTACGGTGAAAAAGGAAATATCCTCAGATTGAATCTGGAAAGAAGCTTTCTGAGAAACTGCTTAGTGTTCTGTTAATTCATCTCACAGAGTTACATGTGTATTTCGTGGATCTCTTTGCCAGCCTTATTTCTGTGGAATCTGAGTACAGATATTTCGGATCCCTTTGAAGACTATAGGGCCAAAGGAAATATCCTCCGATAACAAAGAGAAAGAAGCTTTCTGAGAAACTTCTTTGTGTTCTGTGAAATCATCTCACAGAGTTACAGCTTTCCCCTCAAGAAGCCTTTCGCTAAGACAGTTCTTGTGGAATTGGCAAAGTGATATTTGGCAGCCCACATAGGGCTACGGTGAATAAGGAAATATCCTCAGATGAAATCTGGAAAGAAACTTTCTGAGAAACTGCTTAGTGTTCTGTTAATTCATCTCACAGAGTTTCATGTGTATTTCGTGGATCTCTTTGCTAGCCTTATTTCTGTGGAATCTGAGAACAGATATTTCGGATCCCTTTGAAGACTATAGGGTCAAAGGAAATATCCTCCGATAACAAAGAGAAAGAAACTTTCTGAGATACTTCTTTGTGTTCTGTGAAATCATCTCACAGAGTTACAGGTTTCCCCTCAAGAAGCCTTTCGCTAAGACAGTTCTTGTGGAATTGGCAAAGTGATATTTGGAAGCCCAAAGAGGGCTACGGTGAAAAAGGAAATATCCTCAGATGAAATCTGGAAAGAAGCTTTCTGAGAAACTGCTTAGTGTTCTGTTAATTCATCTCACAGAGTTACATGTGTATTTCGTGGATCTCTTTGCTAGCCTTATTTCTGTGGAAAGTGAGAACAGATATTTCGGATCCCATTGAAGACTATAGGGCCAAAGGAAATATCCTCCGATAACAAAGAGAAAGAAGCTTCCGGAGAAACTTCTTTGTGTTCTGTGAAATCATCTCACAGAGTTACAGCTTTCCCCTCAAGAAGCCTTTCGCTAAGACAGTTCTTGTGGAATTGGCAAAGTGATATTTGGAAGCCAGTAGAGGGCTATGGTGAAAAAGGAAATATCCTCAGATGAAATCTGGAAAGAAGCTTTCTGAGAAACTGCTTAGTGTTCTGTTAATTCATCGCACAGAGTTACATGTGTATTTCGTGGATCTGTTTTCTAGCCTTATTTCTGAGGTATCTGAGAACAGATATTTCGCATCCCTTTGAAGACTCTAGGGCCAAAGGAAATATGCTCCGATAACAAAGAGAAAGAAGCTTTCTGAGAAACTTCTCTGTGTTCTGTGAAATCATCTCACAGAGTTACATCTTTCCCCTCAAGAAGCCTTTCGCTAAGACAGTTCTTGTGGAATTGTCATAGAGATAATTGGAAGCCCATAGAGGGCTATGGTGAAAAAGGAAATATCCTCAGATGAAATCTGGAAAGAAGCTTTCTGAGAAACTGCTTAGTGTTCTGTTAATTAATCTCTCAGAGTTACATGTGTATTTCGTGGATCTCTTTGCTAGCCTTATTTCTGTTGAACCTGAAAACAGATGTTTCGGATCGCTTTGAAGACTATAGGGCAAAGAAATATCCTCCGATAACAAAGAGAAAGAAGCTTTCTGAGAAACTTCTGTGTGTTCTGTGAAATCATCTCACAGAGTTACAGGTTTCCCCTCAAGGAGCCTTTCGGTAAGACAGTTCTTGTGGAATTGGCAAAATGATATTGGGAAGCCCATAGAGGGCTATGGTGAAAAAGGAAATATCCTCAGATGAAATCTGGAAAGAAGCTCTCGGAGTAACTGCTTAGTGTTCTGTTAATTCATCTCACAGTGTTATATGTGTATTTCATGGATCCCTTTGCTAGCCTTATTTCTGTGGAATCTGAAAACAGATATTTCGGATCCCTTTGAAGACTATAGGACCAAAGGAAATATCCTCTGATAACAAAGAGAAAGAAGCTTTCTGAGGAACTTCTTTGTGTTCTGTGAAATCATCTCACAGAGTTACAGCTTTCCCCTCAAGAAGCCTTTCACTAAGACAGTTCTTTTGGAATTGGCAAAGTGATATTTGGAAGCCCATAGAGGGCTATGGTGAAAAAGGAAATATCCTCAGATGAAATCTGGAAAGAAGATTTCTTAGAAACTGCTTAGTGTTCTGTTAATTCATCTCACAGAGTTACATGTGTATTTCGTGGATCTCTTTGCTAGCCTTATTTCTGTGGAATCTGAGTACAGATATTTCGGATCCCTTTGAAGACTATAGGGCCAAAGGAAATATCCTCCGATAACAAAGAGAAAGAAGCTTTCTGAGAAACTTCTTTGTGTTCTGTGAAATCATCTCACAGAGTTACAGCTTTCCCCTCAAGAAGCCTTTCGCTAAGACAGTTCTTGTCGAATTGGCAAAGTGATATTTGGAAGCCCATAGAGGGTTATGGTGAAAAAGGAAATCTCCTCAGATGAAGTCTGGAAATAAGCTTTCTGAGAAACTGCTTAGTGTTCTGTTAATTCATCTCAGAGAGTTACATGTGTATTTCGTGGATCCCTTTACTAGCCTTATTTCTGTGAAATCTGAGAACAGGTATTTCGGATATCTTTGAAGACTATAGGGCCAAAGGAAATATCCTCCGATAACAAAGAGAAAGAAGATTTCTGAGAAACTTCTCTGTGTTCTGTCAAATCATCTCACAGAGTTACAGCTTTCCCCTCAAGAAGCCTTTCGCTAAGAGAGTTCTTGTGGAATTGGCAAAGTGATATTTGGAAGCCCATAGAGGGCTACGGTGAAAAAGGAAATCTCCTCAGATGAAATCTGGAAAGAAGCTTTATGAGAAACTGCTTAGTGTTCTGTTAATTCATCTCACAGAGTTACATCGGTATTTCGTGGATCTCTTTGCTAGCGTCATTTCAGTGGAATCTGAGAACAGATATTTCGGATCCCTTTGAAGACTATAGGGCCATAAGAAATATCCTCCGATAACAAAGAGAAAGAAGCTTTCTGAGAAACTTCTTTGTGTTCTGTGAAATCATCTCACAGAGTTACAGCTTTCCCCTCAAGAAGCCTTTCGCTAAGACAGTTCTTGTGGAATTGGAAAAGTGATATTTGGAAGCCCATAGAGGGCTACGGTGAAAAAGGAAATATCCTCAGATAAAATCTGGAAAGAAGCTTTCTGAGAAACTGCTTAGTGTTCTGTTAATTCATCTCACAGAGTTACATGTGTATTTCGTGGATCTCTTTGCTGGCCTTATTTCTGTGGAATCGGAGAACAGATATTTCGGATTTCATTGAAGACCATAGGGCTAAAGTAAATATCCTCTGATAACAAAGAGAAAGAAGCCTCCTGAGAAACTTCTTTGTGTTCTGTGAAATCATCTCACAGAGTTACAGCTTTCCCCTCAAGAAGCCTTTCGCTAAGACAGTTCTTGTGGAATTGGCAAAGTGATATTTGGAAGCCCATAGAGGGCTATGGTGAAAAAGGAAATATTCTCAGATGAAATCTGGAAAGAAGCTTTCTTAGAAATTGCTTAGTGTTCTGTTAATTCATCTCACAGAGTTACATGTGTATTTCGTGGATCTGTTTTCTAGCCTTATTTCTGAGGTATCTGAGAACAGATATTTCGCTTCCCTTTGAATACTCTAGGGCCAAAGGAAATATCCTCCGATAACAAAGAGAAAGAAGCTTTCTGAGAAACTTCTTTGTGTTCTGTGAAATCATCTCACAGAGTTACAGCTTTCCCCTCAAGAAGCCTTTCGCTAAGACAGTTCTTGTGGAATTCGCAAAGTTATATTTGGAAGCCCATAGAGGGCTATGGTGAAAAAGGAAATATCCTCAGATGAAATCTGGAAAGAAGCTTTCTGGGAAACTGCTTAGTGTTCTGTTAATTCATCTCACAGAGTTACCTGTGTATTTCGTGGATCTCTTTGCTAGCCTTATTTCTGTTGAACCTGAAAACAGATGTTTCGGATCGCATTGAAGACTATAGTGCAAAGGAAATATCCTCCGATAACAAAGAGAAAGAAGCTTTCTGAGAAACTTCTTTGTGTTCTGTGCAATCATCTCACAGTGTTACAGCTTTCCCCTCAAGAAGCCTTTCGCTAAGACAGTTCCTGTGGAATTGGCAAAGTGATATTTGGAAGCCAGTAAGGGCTATGGTGAAAAAGGAAATATCCTCAGATGAAATCTGTAAAGAAGCTCTCTGAGAAACTGCTTAGTGTTCTGTTAATTCATCTCACAGAGATTCATGTGTATTTCGTGGATATCTTTGCTAGCCTTATTTCTGTGGAATCTGAGTACAGATATTTTGGATCCCTTTGAAGACTATAGGGCCAAAGGAAATATCCTCCGATAACAAAGAGAAAGAAGCTTTCTGAGAAACTTCTTTGTGTTCTGTGAAATCATCTCACAGAGTTACAGCTTTCCCCTCAAGAAGCCTTTTGCTAAGACAGTTCCTGTGGAATTGGCAAAGTGATATTTGGAAGCCCATAGAGGGCTATGGTGAAAAAGGAAATATCCTCAGATGAAATCTGGAAAGAAGCTTAGTGAGAAACTGCTTAGTGTTCTGTTAATTCATCTCAGAGAGTTACATCTGTATTTCGTGGATCTCTTTGCTAGCCCTATTTCTTTGGAATCTGAGAACAGATATTTCGGATCCCTTTGAAGACTATAGGGCCAAAGGAAATATCCTCCGATAACAAAGAGAAAGAAGCTCTCAGAGAAACTTCTTTGTGTTCTGTGAAATCATCTCACAGAGTTACAGATTACCCCTCAAGAAGACTTTCGCTAAGACAGTTCTTGAGGAATTGGCGAAGTGATATTTGGAAGCGCGTAGAGGGCTATGGTGAAAAAGGAAATATCCTCAGATGAAATCTGGAAAGAAGCTTTCTGAGAAACTGCTTAGTGTTCTGTTAATTCACCTCACAGCGTTACATGTGTATTTCGTGGATCTCTTTGGTAGCCTCATTTCTGTGGAATCTGAGAACAGATATTTCGGATCCCTTTGAAAACTATAGGCCCAAAGGAAATATCCTCCGATAACAAAGAGAAAGACGCTTTCTGATAAACTTCCTTGTGTTCTGTGAAATCATCTCACAGAGTTACAGCTTTCTCCTCAAGAAGCCTTTCTCTAAGACAGTTCTTGTGGAACTGGCAAAGTCATATTTGGAAGCCCTTAGAGGGCTTTGGTGAAAAAGGAAATATCCTCAGATGAAATCTGGAAAGAAGCTTTCTGAGAAACTGCTTAGAGTTCTGTTAATTCATCTCACAGAGTTACATGTGTATTTCGTGAATCTTTTTGCTAGCCTTATTTGTGTGGAATCTGAGAACAGATATTTCGGATCCCTTTGAAGACTCTAGGGCCAAGGGAAATATGCTCCGATAACAAACAGAGAGAAGCTTTCAGAGAAACTTCTTTGTCTTCTGTGAAATCATCTCACAGAGTTACAGCTTTCCCCTCAAGAAGCCTTTCGCTAAGACAGTTCTTGTGGAATTGGCAAAGTGATATTTGGAAGCCCATAGAGGGCTATGGCGAAAAAGGAAATATCCTCAGATGAAATCTGGAAAGAAGCTTTCTGAGAAAATCTTTAGTGTTCTGTTAATTCATCTCACAGAGTTACATGTGCATTTCGTGGATCTCTTTGCTAGCCTTATTTCTTTGGAATCTGACAACAGATATTTCTGATCCCTTTGAAGACTACAGGGCCAAAGGAAATATCCTCCAATAACAAAGAGAAAGAAGCTTTCTGAGAAACTTCTTTGTGTTCTGTGAAATCATCTCACAGAGTTACAGCTTTTCCCTCAAGAAGCCTTTCGCTAAGACAGTTCTTGTGGAATTGGCAAAGTGATATTTGGAAGCCCAAAGAGGGCTACGGTGAAAAAGGAAATATCCTCAGATGAAATCTGGAAAGAAGCTTTCTGAGAAACTGCTTAGTGTTCTGTTAATTCATCTCACAGAGTTACATGTATATTTCGTGAATCTCTTTCCTAGCCTCATTTCTGTGGAATCTGAGTACAGATTTTTCGGATCCCTTGGAAGACTATAGGGCCAAAGGAAATATCCTCCGATAACAAAGAGAAAGAAGCTTTCTGAGAAACTTCTTTGTGTTCTGTGAAATCATCTCACAGAGTTACAGCTTTCCCCTCAAGAAGCCTTTCGCTAAGACAGTTCCTGTGGAATTGGCAAAGTGATATTTGGAAGCCTATAGAGGGCTATGGTGAAAAAGGAAATATTCTCAGATGAAATCTGGAAAGAAGCTTTCTGAGAAACTGCTTAGTGTTCTGTTAATTCATCTCACAGAGTTACATGTGTATTTCGTGGATCTCTTTTCTAGCTTTATTTCTGAGGAATCTGAGAACAGATATTTCGGATCCCTTTGAAGACTCTAGGGCCAAAGGAAATATCCTCCGATAACAAAGAGAAAGAAGCTTTCTGAGAAACTTCATTGTATTCGGTGACATCAGCTAACAGAGTTACAGCTTTCCCCTCAAGAAGCCTTTCGCTAAGACAGTTCTTGTGGAATTGGCAAAGTGATATTTGGAAGCCCAAAGAGGGCTACGGTGAAAAAGGAAATATCCTCAGATGAAATCTGGAAAGAAGCTTTCTGAGAAACTGCTTAGTGTTCTGTTAATTCATCTCACAGAGTTACATGTGTATTTCGTGGATCTCTTTGCTAGCCTTATTTCTGTGGAATCGGAGAACAGATATTTCGGATCTCATTGAAGACCATAGGGCCAAAGGAAATATCCAACGATAACAAAGAGAAAGAACCCTCCTGAGCAACTTCTTTGTGTTCTGTGAAATCATCTCACAGAGTTACAGCTTTCCCCTCAAGAAGCCTTTCGCTAAGACAGTTCTTGTGGAATTGGCAAAGTGATATTTGGAAGCCCATAGAGGGCTATGGTGAAAAAGGAAATATCCTCAGATGAAATCTGGAAAGAAGCTTTCTGAGAAATTGCTTAGTGTTCTCTTAATTCATCTCACAGAGTTACATGTGTATTTCGTGGTTCTGTTTTCTAGCCTTATTTCTGAGGTATCTGAGAACAGATATTTCGCTTCCCTTTGAATACTCTAGGGCCAAAGGAAATATCCTCCGATAACAAAGAGAAAGAAGCTTTCTGAGAAACTTCTTTGTGTTCTGTGAAATCATCTCACAGAGTTACAGCTTTCCCCTCAAGAAGCCTTTCGCTAAGACAGTTCTTGTGGAATTCGCAAAGTTATATTTTGAAGCCCACAGAGGGCTATGGTGAAAAAGGAAATATCCTCAGATGAAATCTGGAAAGAAGCTTTCTGGGAAACTGCTTAGTGTTCTGTTAATTCATCTCACAGAGTTACCTGTGTATTTCGTGGATCTCTTTGCTAGCCTTATTTCTGTTGAACCTGAAAACAGATGTTTCGGATCGCATTGAAGAGTATAGGGCAAAGGAAATATCCTCCGATAACAAAGAGAAAGAAGCTTTCTGAGAAACTTCTTTGTGTTCTGTGCAATCATCTCACAGTGTTACAGCTTTCCCCTCAAGAAGCCTTTCGCTAAGACAGTTCCTGTGGAATTGGCAAAGTGATATTTGGAAGCCAGTAAGGGCTATGGTGAAAAAGGAAATATCCTCAGATGAAATCTGTAAAGAAGCTCTCTGAGAAACTGCTTAGTGTTCTGTTAATTCATCTCACAGAGTTACATGTGTATTTCGTGGATATCTTTGCTTCCCTTATTTCTGTGGAATCTGAGTACAGATATTTCGGATCCCTTTGAAGACTATAGGGCCAAAGGAAATATCCTCCGATAACAAAGAGAAAGAAGCTTTCTGAGAAACTTCTTTGTGTTCTGTGAAATCATCTCACAGAGTTACAGCTTTCCCCTCAAGAAGCCTTTCGCTAAGACAGTTCCTGTGGAATTGGCAAAGTGATATTTGGAAGCCCATAGAGGGCTATGGTGAAAAAGGAAATATCCTCAGATGAAATCTGGAAAGAAGCTTAGTGAGAAACTGCTTAGTGTTCTGTTAATTCATCTCAGAGAGTTACATCTGTATTTCGTGGATCTCTTTGCTAGCCCTATTTCTTTGGAATCAGAGAACAGATATTTCGGATCCCTTTGAAGACTATAGGGCCAAAGGAAATATCCTCCGATAACAAAGAGAAAGAAGCTCTCTGATAAACTTCTTTGTGTTCTGTGAAATCATCTCACAGAGTTACAGATTTCCCCTCAAGAAGACTTTCGCTAAGACAGTTCTTGAGGAATTGGCGAAGTGTTATTTGGAAGCGCGTAGAGGGCTATGGTGAAAAAGGAAATATCCTCAGATGAAATCTGGAAAGAAGCTTTCTGAGAAACTGCTTAGTGTTCTGTTAACTCACCTCACAGAGTTACATGTGTATTTCGTGGATCTCTTTGGTAGCCTCATTTCTGTGGAATCTGAGAACAGATATTTCGGATCCCTTTGAAAACTATAGGCCCAAAGGAAATATCCTCCGATAAAAAGAGAAAGACGCCTTCTGATAAACTTCTTTGTGTTCTGTGAAATCATCTCACAGAGTTACAGCTTTCTCCTCAAGAAGTCTTTCTCTAAGACAGTTCTTGTGGAATTGGCAAAGTGATATTTGGAAGCCCTTAGAGGGCTTTGGAGAAAAAGGAAATATCCTCAGATGAAATCTGGAAAGAAGCTTTCTGAGAAACTGCTTAGTGTTCTGTAAATTCATCTCACAGAGTTACATGTGTATTTCGTGAATCTTTTTGCTAGCCTTATTTGTGTGGAATCTGAGAACAGATATTTCGGATCCCTTTGAAGACTATAGGGGCAAAGGTAATATCCTCCGAAAACAAAGAGGAAGAAGCTTTCTGAGAAACTTCTTTGTGTTCTGTGAAATCATCTCACAGAGTTACAGGTTTCCCCTCAAGAAGCCTTTCGCTAAGACAGTTCCTGTGGAATTGGCAAAGTGATATTTGGAAGCCCAAAGAGGGCTATGGTGAAAAAGGAAATATCCTCAGATGAAATCTGGAAAGAAGCTTTCTGAGAAACTGCTTAGTGTTCTGTTAATTCATCTCACAGAGTTACATGTGTATTTCGTGGATCTCTTTTCTAGCCTTATTTCTGAGGAATCTGAGAACAGATATTTCTGATCCCTTTGAAGACTCTAGGGCCAAAGGAAATATCCTCCGATAACAAAGAGAAAGAAGCTTTCTGAGAAACTTCTTTGTGTTCTGTGAAATCATCTCACAGAGTTACAACTTTCCCCTCAAGAAGCCTTTCGCTACGACAGCTCCTGTGGAATTGGCAAAGTGATATTTGGAAGCCAGTAGAGGGCTATGGTGAAAAAAGAAATATCCTCAGATGAAATCTGGAAAGAAGCTTTCCGAGAAACTGCTTAGTGTTCTGTTAATTCATCTCATAGAGTTACATGTGTATGTCGTGGATCTCTTTTCTAGCCTTATTTCTGAGGAATCTGAGAACAGATATTTCGGATCCCTTTGAAGACTCTAGTGCCAAGGGAAATATGCTCCGATAACAAACAGAGAGAAGCTTTTAGAGAAACTTCTTTGTCTTCTGTGAAATCATCTCACAGAGTTACAGCTTTCCCCTCAAGAAGCCTTTCGCTAAGACAGTTCTTGTGGAATTGGCAAACTGATATTTGGAAGCCCATAGAGGGCTATGGCGAAAAAGGAAATATCCTCAGATGAAATCTGGAAAGAAGCTTTCTGAGAAACTCTTTAGTGTTCTGTTAATTCATCTCACAGAGTTACATGTGTATTTCGTGGATCTCTTTGCTAGCCTTATTTCTTTGCAATCTGAGAACAGATATTTCTGATCCCTTTGAAGACTACAAGGCCAAAGGAAATATCCTCCGATAACAAAGAGAAAGAAGCTTTCTGAGAAACTTCTTTGTGTTCTGTGAAATCATCTCACAGAGTTACAGCTTTTCCCTCAAGAAGCCTTTCGCTAAGACAGTTCTTGTGGAATTGGCAAAGTGATATTTGGAAGCCCAAAGAGGGCTACGGTGAAAAAGGAAATATCCTCAGATGAAATCTGGAAAGAAGCTTTCTGAGAAACTGCTTAGTGTTCTGTTAATTCATCTCACAGAGTTACATGTATATTTCGTGAATCTCTTTGCTAGCCTCATTTCTGTGGAATCTGAGTACAGATTTTTCGAATCCCTTGGAAGACTATAGGGCCAAAGGAAATATCCTCCGATAACAAAGAGAAAGAAGCTTTCTGAGCAACTTCTTTGTGTTCTGTGAAATCATCTCACAGAGTTACAGCTTTCCCCTCAAGAAGCCTTTCGCTAAGATAGTTCGTGTGGAATTGGCAAAGTGATATTTGGAAGCCTATAGAGGGCTATGGTGAAAAAGGAAATATTCTCAGATGAAATCTGGAAAGAAGCTTTCTGAGAAACTGCTTAGTGTTCTGTTAATTCATCTCACAGAGTTACATGTGTATTTCGTGGATCTCTTTTCTAGCTTTATTTCTGAGGAATCTGAGAACAGATATTTCGGATCCCTTTGAAGACTCTAGGGCCAAAGGAAATATCTTCCGATAACAAAGAGAAAGAAGCTTTCTGAGAAACTTCATTGTGTTCGGTGACATCAGCTAACAGAGTTACAGCTTTCCCCTCAAGAAGCCTTTCGCTAAGACAGTTCTTGTGGAATTGGCAAAGTGATATTTGGAAGCCCATAGAGGGCTATGGTGAAAAAGGAAATATCCTCAGATGAAATCTGGAAAGAAGCTTTCTCAGAAACTGCTTAGTGTTCTGTTAATTCATCTCACAGAGTTACATGTGTATTTCGTGGATCTCTTTTCTAGCATTATTTCTGAGGAATCTCAGAACAGATATTTCGGAGCCCTTTGAAGACTATAGCGCCAAAGGAAATATCCTCCGATAACAAAGAGAAAGAAGCTTTCTGAGAAACTTCTTTGTGTTCTGTGAAATCATCTCACAGAGTTACAGCTTTCCCCTCAAGAAGCCTTTCGCTAAGACAGCTCCTGCGGAATTCGCAAAGTGATATTTGGAAGCCAGTAGAGGGCTATGGTGAAAAAGGAAATATCCTCAGATGAAATCTGGAAAGAAGCTTTCTGTGAAACTGCTTAGTGTTCTGTTAATTCATCTCACAGAGTTACATGTGTATTTCGTCGATCTCTTTTCTAGCTTTATTTCTGAGGAATCTGAGAACAGATATTTCGGATCCCTTTGAAGACTCTAGGGCCAAAGGAAATATCCTCCGATAACAAAGAGAAAGAAGCTTTCTGAGAAACTTCTTTGTGTTCTGTGAAATCATCTCACAGAGTTACAGCTTTCCCCTCAAGAAGCCTTTCGCTAAGACAGTTCTTGTGGAATTGGCAAAGTGATATTTGGAAGCCAGTAGAGGGCTACGGTGAAAAAGGAAATATCCTCAGATGAAATCTGGAAAGAAGCTTTCTGAGAAACTGCTTAGTGTTCTGTTAATTCATCTCACAGAGTTACATGTGTATTTCGTGGATCTCTTTTCTAGCCTTATTTCTGAGGAAACCGAGAACAGATATTTCATATCCCTTTGAAGACTCTAGGGCCAAAGGAAATAACCTCCGATAACAAAGAGAAAGAAGCTTTCTGAGAAACTTCTTTGTGTTCTGTGAAATCACCTCACAGAGTTACAAATTTCCCCTCAAGAAGCCTTTCGCTAAGACAGTTCTTGTGGAATGGCAAAGAGATATTTGGAAACCCATAGAGGGCTATGGTGAAAAGGAAATATCCTCAGATGAAATCTGGAAAGAAGCTTTCTGAGAAACTGCTAAGTGTTCTGTTAATTCATCTCACAGAGTTACATGTGTATTTCGTGGATCTCTTTTCTAGCCTTATTTCTGTGGAATCTGAGAACAGATATTTCGGATCCCTTTGAAGACTATAGGGCCAAAGGAAATATCCTCCGATAACAAAGAGAAAGAAGCTTTCTGAGAAACTTCTTTGTGTTCTGTGAAATCATCTCACAGAGTTACAGCTTTCCCCTCAAGAAGCCTTTCGCTAAGACACTTCCTGTGGAATTGGCAAAGTGGTATTTGGAAGCCCTTAGAGGGCTATGGTGAAAAAGGAAATATCCTCAGATGAAATCTGGAAAGAAGCTTTCTGAGAAACTGCTTAGTGTTCGGTTAATTCATCTCACAGAGTGACATGTGTACTTCGTGGATCTCTTTGCTAGCCAAATTTCTGTGGAATCTGAGAACAGATATTTCGGATCCCTTTGAAGACTCTAGGGCCAAAGGAAATATCCTCCGATAACAAAGAGAAAGAAGCTTTCTGATAAACTTCTTTGTGTTCTGTGAAATGATCTCACAGAGTTACAGCTTTCTCCTCAAGAAGCCTTTCGCTAAGACAGTTCTTGTGGAATTGGCAAAGTGATATTTGGAAGCCCTTAGAGGGCTTTGGTGAAAAAGGAAATATCCTCAGATGAAATCTGGAAAGAAGCTTTCTGAGAATCTGCTTAGTGTTCTGTTTATTCATCTCACAGAGTTACATGTGTATTTCGTGGATCTCTTTGCTAGCCTTTTTTCTGTGGAATCTAAGAACAGATATTTCGGATCCCTTTGAAGACTCTAGGTCCAAAGGAAATATCCTCCGATAACAAAGAGAAAGAAGCTTTCTGATAAACTTCTTTATGTTCTGTGAAATCATCTCACAGAGTTACAGCTTTCTCCTAAGAACACTTTCGCTAAGACAGTTCTTGGGGAATTGGCAAAGTGATATTTGGAAGCCCATAAAGGGCTATGTTGAAAAAGGAAATATCCTCAGATGAAATCTGGAAAGAAGCTTTCTGAGAAACTGCTTAGTGTTCTGTTAATTCATCTCACAAAGTTACATGAGTATTTCGTGGATCTCTTTGCTAGCCTTATTTCTTTGGAATGTGAGAACAGATATTTGGGATCTCTTTGAAGACTATAGGGCCAAAGAAAATATCCTCCGATAACAGAGAGAAAGAAGCTTTCTGAGAAACTTCTTTGTGTTCTGTGATATCATCTCACAGAGTTACAGCTTTCCCCTCAAGAAGCCTTTCACTAAGACAGTTCTTTTGGAATTGGCAAAGTGATATTGGGAAGCCCATATAGGGCTATGGTGAAAAAGGAAATATCCTCAGATGAAATCTGGAAAGAAGCTTTCAGAGAAACTGCTTAGTGTTCTGTTAATTCATCTCACAGACTTACATGTGTATGTCGTGGATCTCTTTGCTAGCCTTATTTCTGTGTAATCTGAGAACAGATATTTCGGATCCCATTGAAGACTACAGGGCCAAAGGAAATATCCTCCGATAACAAAGAGAAAGAAGCTTTCTGAGAAACTTCTTTGTGTTCTGTGAAATCATCTCACAGGGTTACAGCTTTCCCCTCAAGAAGACTTTCACTAAGACAGTTCTTGTGGAATAGGAAAAGTGATATTTGGAAGCCCATAGAGGGCTATGGTGAAAAAGGAAATATCCTCAGATGAAATCTGGAAAGAAGCTTTCTGAGAAACTGCTTAGTGTTCTGTTAATTCATCTCACAGAGTTACATGTGTATTTCGTGGATCTCTTTGCTAGCCTAATTTCTGTGGAATCTGAGTACAGATATTTCGGATCACTTTGAAGACTATAGTGCCTGAAGAAATATCCTCCGATAAAAAAGAGAAAGAAGCTTTCTTAGGAACTTCTTTGTGTTCTGTGAAATCATCTCACGGAGTTACAGCTTTCCCCTCAAGAAGCCTTTCGCTAAGACAGTTCTTGTGGAATTGGCAAAGTGATATTTGGAAGCCCATAGAGGGCTATGGTGAAAAAGGAAATATCCTGAGATGAAATCTGGAAAGAAGCTTTCTGAGAAACTGCTTAGTGTTCTGTTAATTCATCTCACAGAATTACATGTGTATTTCGTAGATCTCTTTGCTAGCCTTATTTCTGTGGAATCTGGATACAGATATTTCGGATCCCTTTGAAGACTATAGGGCCAAAGGAAATATCCTCCGATAACAAAGAGAAAGAAGCTTTCTGAGAAACTTCTTTGTGTTCTGTGAAATCATCTCACAGAGTTACAGCTTTCCTCTCAAGAAGCCTTTCGCTAAGACAGTTCTTTTGTAATTGGCATAGTGATATTTGGAAGCCCAACGAGGGCTAAGGTGAAAAAGGAAATATCCTCAGATGAAATCTGGAAAGAAGCTTTCTGAGAAACTGCTTAGTGTTCTGTTAATTCATCTCACAGAGTTACATGTGTATTTCGTGCATCTCTTTGCCAGCCTTATTTCTGTGGAATCTGAGTACAGATATTTCGGATCCCTTTGAAGACTATAGGGCCAAAGGAAATATCCTCCGATAACAAAGAGAAAGAAGCTTTCTGAGAAACTTCTTTGTGTTCTGTGAAATCACCTCACAGAGTTACAGCTTTCTTCTCAAGAAGCCTTTCGCTAAGACAGTTCTTGTGGAATTGGCAAAGTGATATTTGGCAGCCCACAGAGGGCTACGGTGAATAAGGAAATATCCTCAGATGAAATCTGGAAAGAAACATTCTGAGAAACTGCTTAGTGTCCTGTTAATTCATCTCACAGAGTTACATGTGTATTTCGTGCATCTCTTTGCTAGCCTTACTTCTGTGGAATCTGAGAACAGATATTTCGGATCCCTTTGAAGACTATAGGGTCAAAGGAAATATCCTCCGATAATAAAGAGAAAGAAACTTTCTTAGATACTTCTTTGTGTTCTGTGAAATCATCTCACAGAGTTACAGCTTTCCCCTCAAGAAGCCTTTCGCTAAGACAGTTCTTGTGGAATTGGCAAAGTGATATTTGGAAGCCCAAAGAGGGCTACGGTGAAAAAGGAAATATCCTCAGATGAAATCTGGAAAGAAGCTTTCTGAGAAACTGCTTAGTGTTCTGTTAATTCATCTCACAGAGTTACATGTGTATTTCGTGGATCTCTTTGCTAGCCTTATTTCTGTGGTAAGTGAGAACAGATATTTCGGATCCCATTGAAGACTATAGGGCCAAAGGAAATATCCTCCGATAACAAAGAGAAAGAAGCTTCCTGAGAAACTTCTTTGTGTTCTGTGAAATCATCTCACAGAGTTACAGCTTTCCCCTCAAGAAGCCTTTGGCTAAGACAGTTCTTGTGGAATTGGCAAAGTGATATTTGGAAGCCCATAGAGGGCTATGGCGAAAAAGGAAATATCCTCAGATGAAATCTGGAAAGAAGCTTTCTGAGAAACTGCTTAGTGTTCTGTTAATTCATCTCACAGAGTTACATGTGTATTTCGTGGATCTCTTTGCTAGCCTTATTTCTTTGGAATCTGAGAACAGATATTTCTGATCCCTTTGAAGACTACAAGGCCAAAGGAAATATCCTCCGATAACAAAGAGAAAGAAGCTTTCTGAGAAACTTCTTTGTGTTCTGTGAAATCATCTCACAGAGTTACAGCTTTTCCCTCAAGAAGCCTTTCGCTAAGACAGTTCTTGTGGAATTGGCAAAGTGATATTTGGAAGCCCAAAGAGGGCTACGGTGAAAAAGGAAATATCCTCAGATGAAATCTGGAAAGAAGCTTTCTGAGAAACTACTTAGTGTTCTGTTAATTCATCTCACAGAGTTACAGGTATATTTCGTGAGTCTCTTTGCTAGCCTCATTTCTGTGGAATCTGAGTACAGATTTTTCGGATCCCTTGGAAGACTATAGGGCCAAAGGAAATATCCTCCGATAACAAAGAGAAAGAAGCTTTCTGAGCAACTTCTTTGTGTTCTGTGAAATCATCTCACAGAGTTACAGCTTTCCCCTCAAGTAGCCTTTCGCTAAGATAGTTCCTGTGGAATTGGCAAAGTGATATTTGGAAGCCTATAGAGGGCTATGGTGAAAAAGGAAATATTCTCAGATGAAATCTGGAAAGAAGCTTTCTGAGAAACTGCTTAGTGTTCTGTTAATTCATCTCACAGAGTTACATGTGTATTTCGTGGATCTCTTTTCTAGCTTTATTTCTGAGGAATCTGAGAACAGATATTTCGGATCCCTTTGAAGACTCTAGGGCCAAAGGAAATATCCTCCGATAACAAAGAGAAAGAAGCTTTCTGAGAAACTTCATTGTGTTCGGTGACATCAGCTAACAGAGTTACAGCTTTCTCCTCAAGAAGCCTTTCGCTAAGACAGTTCTTGTGGAATTGGCAAAGTGATATTTGGAAGCCCATAGAGGGCTATGGTGAAAAAGGAAATATCCTCAGATGAAATCTGGAAAGAAGCTTTCTCAGAAACTGTTTAGTGTTCTGTTAATTCATCTCACAGAGTTACATGTGTATTTCGTGTATCTCTTTTCTAGCATTATTTCTGAGGAATCTGAGAACAGATATTTCGGAGCCCTTTGAAGACTATAGGGCCAAAGGAAATATCCTCCGATAACAAAGAGAAAGAAGCTTTCTGAGAAACTTCTTTGTGTTCTGTGAAATCATCTCACAGAGTTACAGCTTTCCCCTCAAGAAGCCTTTCGCTAAGACAGCTCCTGCGGAATTCGCAAAGTGATATTTGGAAGCCAGTAGAGGGCTATGGTGAAAAAGGAAATATCCTCAGATGAAATCTGGAAAGAAGCTTTGTGAGAAACTGCTTAGTGTTCTGTTAATTCATCTCACAGAGTTACATGTGTATTTCGTGGATCTCTTTTCTAGCTTTATTTCTGAGGAATCTGAGAACAGATATTTCGGATCCCTTTGAAGACTCTAGGGCCAAAGGAAATATCCTCCGATAACAAAGAGAAAGAAGCTTTCTGAGAAACTTCTTTGTGTTCTGTGAAATCATCTCACAGAGTTACAGCTTTCCCCTCAAGAAGCCTTTCGCTAAGACAGTTCTTGTGGAATTGGCAAAGTGATATTTGGAAGCCCAAAGAGGGCTACGGTGAAAAAGGAAATATCCTCAGATGAAATCTGGAAAGAAGCTTTCTGAGAAACTGCTTAGTGTTCTGTTAATTCATCTCACAGAGTTACATGTGTATTTCGTGGATCTCTTTGCTAGCCTTATTTCTGTGGTAAGTGAGAACAGATATTTCGGATCCCATTGAAGACTATAGGGCCAAAGGAAATATCCTCCGATAACAAAGAGAAAGAAGCTTCCTGAGAAACTTCTTTGTGTTCTGTGAAATCATCTCACAGAGTTACAGCTTTCCCCTCAAGAAGCCTTTCGCTAAGACAGTTCTTGTGGAATTGGCAAAGTGATATTTGGAAGCCCATAGAGGGCTATGGCGAAAAAGGAAATATCCTCAGATGAAATCTGGAAAGAAGCTTTCTGAGAAACTGCTTAGTGTTCTGTTAATTCATCTCACAGAGTTACATGTGTATTTCGTGGATCTCTTTGCTAGCCTTATTTCTTTGGAATCTGAGAACAGATATTTCTGATCCCTTTGAAGACTACAAGGCCAAAGGAAATATCCTCCGATAACAAAGAGAAAGAAGCTTTCTGAGAAACTTCTTTGTGTTCTGTGAAATCATCTCACAGAGTTACAGCTTTTCCCTCAAGAAGCCTTTCGCTAAGACAGTTCTTGTGGAATTGGCAAAGTGATATTTGGAAGCCCAAAGAGGGCTACGGTGAAAAAGGAAATATCCTCAGATGAAATCTGGAAAGAAGCTTTCTGAGAAACTACTTAGTGTTCTGTTAATTCATCTCACAGAGTTACAGGTATATTTCGTGAGTCTCTTTGCTAGCCTCATTTTTGTGGAATCTGAGTACAGATTTTTCGGATCCCTTGGAAGACTATAGGGCCAAAGGAAATATCCTCCGATAACAAAGAGAAAGAAGCTTTCTGAGCAACTTCTTTGTGTTCTGTGAAATCATCTCACAGAGTTACAGCTTTCCCCTCAAGTAGCCTTTCGCTAAGATAGTTCCTGTGGAATTGGCAAAGTGATATTTGGAAGCCTATAGAGGGCTATGGTGAAAAAGGAAATATTCTCAGATGAAATCTGGAAAGAAGCTTTCTGAGAAACTGCTTAGTGTTCTGTTAATTCATCTCACAGAGTTACATGTGTATTTCGTGGATCTCTTTTCTAGCTTTATTTCTGAGGAATCTGAGAACAGATATTTCGGATCCCTTTGAAGACTCTAGGGCCAAAGGAAATATCCTCCGATAACAAAGAGAAAGAAGCTTTCTGAGAAACTTCATTGTGTTCGGTGACATCAGCTAACAGAGTTACAGCTTTCTCCTCAAGAAGCCTTTCGCTAAGACAGTTCTTGTGGAATTGGCAAAGTGATATTTGGAAGCCCATAGAGGGCTATGGTGAAAAAGGAAATATCCTCAGATGAAATCTGGAAAGAAGCTTTCTCAGAAACTGCTTAGTGTTCTGTTAATTCATCTCACAGAGTTACATGTGTATTTCGTGTATCTCTTTTCTAGCATTATTTCTGAGGAATCTGAGAACCGATATTTCGGAGCCCTTTGAAGACTATAGGGCCAAAGGAAATATCCTCCGATAACAAAGAGAAAGAAGCTTTCTGAGAAACTTCTTTGTGTTCTGTGAAATCATCTCACAGAGTTACAGCTTTCCCCTCAAGAAGCCTTTCGCTAAGACAGCTCCTGCGGAATTCGCAAAGTGATATTTGGAAGCCAGTAGAGGGCTATGGTGAAAAAGGAAATATCCTCAGATGAAATCTGGAAAGAAGCTTTCTGTGAAACTGCTTAGTGTTCTGTTAATTCATCTCACAGAGTTACATGTGTATTTCGTGGATCTCTTTTCTAGCTTTATTTCTGAGGAATCTGAGAACAGATATTTCGGATCCCTTTGAAGATTACAGGGCCAAAGGAAATATCCTGCGATAACAAAGAGAAAGAAGCGTTCTGAGAATCTTCTCTGTGTTCTCTGAAATCATCTCACAGAGTTACAGCTTTCCCCTCAAGAAGCCTTTCGCTAAGACAGTTCTTGTGGAATTGGCAAAGTGATATTTGGAAGCCCAAAGAGGGCTACGGTGAAAAAGGAAATATCCTCAGATGAAATCTGGAAAGAAGCTTTCTGAGAAACTGCTTAGTGTTCTGTTAATTCATCTCACAGAGTTACATGTGTATTTCGTGGATCTCTTTGCTAGCCTTATTTCTGTGGTAAGTGAGAACAGATATTTCGGATCCCATTGAAGACTATAGGGCCAAAGGAAATATCCTCCGATAACAAAGAGAAAGAAGCTTCCTGAGAAACTTCTTTGTGTTCTGTGAAATCATCTCACAGAGTTACAGCTTTCCCCTCAAGAAGCCTTTGGCTAAGACAGTTCTTGTGGAATTGGCAAAGTGATATTTGGAAGCCCATAGAGGGCTATGGCGAAAAAGGAAATATCCTCAGATGAAATCTGGAAAGAAGCTTTCTGAGAAACTGCTTAGTGTTCTGTTAATTCATCTCACAGAGTTACATGTGTATTTCGTGGATCTCTTTGCTAGCCTTATTTCTTTGGAATCTGAGAACAGATATTTCTGATCCCTTTGAAGACTACAAGGCCAAAGGAAATATCCTCCGATAACAAAGAGAAAGAAGCTTTCTGAGAAACTTCTTTGTGTTCTGTGAAATCATCTCACAGAGTTACAGCTTTTCCCTCAAGAAGCCTTTCGCTAAGACAGTTCTTGTGGAATTGGCAAAGTGATATTTGGAAGCCCAAAGAGGGCTACGGTGAAAAAGGAAATATCCTCAGATGAAATCTGGAAAGAAGCTTTCTGAGAAACTACTTAGTGTTCTGTTAATTCATCTCACAGAGTTACAGGTATATTTCGTGAGTCTCTTTGCTAGCCTCATTTCTGTGGAATCTGAGTACAGATTTTTCGGATCCCTTGGAAGACTATAGGGCCAAAGGAAATATCCTCCGATAACAAAGAGAAAGAAGCTTTCTGAGCAACTTCTTTGTGTTCTGTGAAATCATCTCACAGAGTTACAGCTTTCCCCTCAAGTAGCCTTTCGCTAAGATAGTTCCTGTGGAATTGGCAAAGTGATATTTGGAAGCCTATAGAGGGCTATGGTGAAAAAGGAAATATTCTCAGATGAAATCTGGAAAGAAGCTTTCTGAGAAACTGCTTAGTGTTCTGTTAATTCATCTCACAGAGTTACATGTGTATTTCGTGGATCTCTTTTCTAGCTTTATTTCTGAGGAATCTGAGAACAGATATTTCGGATCCCTTTGAAGACTCTAGGGCCAAAGGAAATATCCTCCGATAACAAAGAGAAAGAAGCTTTCTGAGAAACTTCATTGTGTTCGGTGACATCAGCTAACAGAGTTACAGCTTTCTCCTCAAGAAGCCTTTCGCTAAGACAGTTCTTGTGGAATTGGCAAAGTGATATTTGGAAGCCCATAGAGGGCTATGGTGAAAAAGGAAATATCCTCAGATGAAATCTGGAAAGAAGCTTTCTCAGAAACTGTTTAGTGTTCTGTTAATTCATCTCACAGAGTTACATGTGTATTTCGTGTATCTCTTTTCTAGCATTATTTCTGAGGAATCTGAGAACAGATATTTCGGAGCCCTTTGAAGACTATAGGGCCAAAGGAAATATCCTCCGATAACAAAGAGAAAGAAGCTTTCTGAGAAACTTCTTTGTGTTCTGTGAAATCATCTCACAGAGTTACAGCTTTCCCCTCAAGAAGCCTTTCGCTAAGACAGCTCCTGCGGAATTCGCAAAGTGATATTTGGAAGCCAGTAGAGGGCTATGGTGAAAAAGGAAATATCCTCAGATGAAATCTGGAAAGAAGCTTTGTGAGAAACTGCTTAGTGTTCTGTTAATTCATCTCACAGAGTTACATGTGTATTTCGTGGATCTCTTTTCTAGCTTTATTTCTGAGGAATCTGAGAACAGATATTTCGGATCCCTTTGAAGACTCTAGGGCCAAAGGAAATATCCTCCGATAACAAAGAGAAAGAAGCTTTCTGAGAAACTTCTTTGTGTTCTGTGAAATCATCTCACAGAGTTACAGCTTTCCCCTCAAGAAGCCTTTCGCTAAGACAGTTCTTGTGGAATTGGCAAAGTGATATTTGGAAGCCCAAAGAGGGCTACGGTGAAAAAGGAAATATCCTCAGATGAAATCTGGAAAGAAGCTTTCTGAGAAATTGCTTAGTGTTCTGTTAATTCATCTCACAGAGTTACATGTGTATTTCGTGGATCTCTTTGCTAGCCTTATTTCTGTGGTAAGTGAGAACAGATATTTCGGATCCCATTGAAGACTATAGGGCCAAAGGAAATATCCTCCGATAACAAAGAGAAAGAAGCTTCCTGAGAAACTTCTTTGTGTTCTGTGAAATCATCTCACAGAGTTACAGCTTTCCCCTCAAGAAGCCTTTCGCTAAGACAGTTCTTGTGGAATTGGCAAAGTGATATTTGGAAGCCCATAGAGGGCTATGGCGAAAAAGGAAATATCCTCAGATGAAATCTGGAAAGAAGCTTTCTGAGAAACTGCTTAGTGTTCTGTTAATTCATCTCACAGAGTTACATGTGTATTTCGTGGATCTCTTTGCTAGCCTTATTTCTTTGGAATCTGAGAACAGATATTTCTGATCCCTTTGAAGACTACAAGGCCAAAGGAAATATCCTCCGATAACAAAGAGAAAGAAGCTTTCTGAGAAACTTCTTTGTGTTCTGTGAAATCATCTCACAGAGTTACAGCTTTTCCCTCAAGAAGCCTTTCGCTAAGACAGTTCTTGTGGAATTGGCAAAGTGATATTTGGAAGCCCAAAGAGGGCTACGGTGAAAAAGGAAATATCCTCAGATGAAATCTGGAAAGAAGCTTTCTGAGAAACTACTTAGTGTTCTGTTAATTCATCTCACAGAGTTACAGGTATATTTCGTGAGTCTCTTTGCTAGCCTCATTTTTGTGGAATCTGAGTACAGATTTTTCGGATCCCTTGGAAGACTATAGGGCCAAAGGAAATATCCTCCGATAACAAAGAGAAAGAAGCTTTCTGAGCAACTTCTTTGTGTTCTGTGAAATCATCTCACAGAGTTACAGCTTTCCCCTCAAGTAGCCTTTCGCTAAGATAGTTCCTGTGGAATTGGCAAAGTGATATTTGGAAGCCTATAGAGGGCTATGGTGAAAAAGGAAATATTCTCAGATGAAATCTGGAAAGAAGCTTTCTGAGAAACTGCTTAGTGTTCTGTTAATTCATCTCACAGAGTTACATGTGTATTTCGTGGATCTCTTTTCTAGCTTTATTTCTGAGGAATCTGAGAACAGATATTTCGGATCCCTTTGAAGACTCTAGGGCCAAAGGAAATATCCTCCGATAACAAAGAGAAAGAAGCTTTCTGAGAAACTTCATTGTGTTCGGTGACATCAGCTAACAGAGTTACAGCTTTCTCCTCAAGAAGCCTTTCGCTAAGACAGTTCTTGTGGAATTGGCAAAGTGATATTTGGAAGCCCATAGAGGGCTATGGTGAAAAAGGAAATATCCTCAGATGAAATCTGGAAAGAAGCTTTCTCAGAAACTGCTTAGTGTTCTGTTAATTCATCTCACAGAGTTACATGTGTATTTCGTGTATCTCTTTTCTAGCATTATTTCTGAGGAATCTGAGAACCGATATTTCGGAGCCCTTTGAAGACTATAGGGCCAAAGGAAATATCCTCCGATAACAAAGAGAAAGAAGCTTTCTGAGAAACTTCTTTGTGTTCTGTGAAATCATCTCACAGAGTTACAGCTTTCCCCTCAAGAAGCCTTTCGCTAAGACAGCTCCTGCGGAATTCGCAAAGTGATATTTGGAAGCCAGTAGAGGGCTATGGTGAAAAAGGAAATATCCTCAGATGAAATCTGGAAAGAAGCTTTCTGTGAAACTGCTTAGTGTTCTGTTAATTCATCTCACAGAGTTACATGTGTATTTCGTGGATCTCTTTTCTAGCTTTATTTCTGAGGAATCTGAGAACAGATATTTCGGATCCCTTTGAAGACTCTAGGGCCAAAGGAAATATCCTCCGATAACAAAGAGAAAGAAGCTTTCTGAGAAACTTCTTTGTGTTCTGTGAAATCATCTCACAGAGTTACAGCTTTCCCCTCAAGAAGCCTTTCGCTAAGACAGTTCTTGTGGAATTGGCAAAGTGATATTTGGAAGCCAGTAGAGGGCTACGGTGAAAAAGGAAATATCCTCAGATGAAATCTGGAAAGAAGCTTTCTGAGAAACTGCTTAGTGTTCTGTTAATTCATCTCACAGAGTTACATGTGTATTTCGTGGATCTCTTTTCTAGCCTTATTTCTGAGGAATCTGAGAACAGATATTTCGGATCCCTTTGAAGACTATAGGGCCAAAGGAAATATCCTCCGATAACAAAGAGAAAGAAGCTTTCTGAGAAACTTCTTTGTGTTCTGTGAAATCATCTCACCGAGTTACATCTTTCCCCTCAAGAAGCCTTTCGCTAAGACAGTTCCTGTGGAATTGGCAAAGTGATATTTGGAAGCCTATAAAGGGCTATGGTGAAAAAGGAAATATCCTCAGATGAAATCTGGAAAGAAGCTTTGTGAGAAACTGCTTAGTGTTCTGTTAATTCATCTCACAGAGTAACATGTGTATGTCGTGGATCTCTTTGCCAGCCTTATTTCTGTGGAATCTGAGTACAGATATTTCGGATCCCTTTGAAGACTATAGGGCCAAAGGAAATATCCTCCGATAACAAAGAGAAAGAAGCTTTCTGAGAAACTTCTTTGTGTTCTGTGAAATCATCTCACAGAGTTACAGCTTTCTTCTCAAGAAGCCTTTCGCTAAGACAGTTCTTGTGGAATTGGCAAAGTGATATTTGGCAGCCCACAGAGGGCTACGGTGAATAAGGAAATATCCTCAGATGAAATCTGGAAAGAAACATTCTGAGAAACTGCTTAGTGTCCTGTTAATTCATCTCACAGAGTTACATGTGTATTTCGTGCATCTCTTTGCTAGCCTTACTTCTGTGGAATCTGAGAACAGATATTTCGGATCCCTTTGAAGACTATAGGGTCAAAGGAAATATCCTCCGATAATAAAGAGAAAGAAACTTTCTTAGATACTTCTTTGTGTTCTGTGAAATCATCTCACAGAGTTACAGCTTTCCCCTCAAGAAGCCTTTCGCTAAGACAGTTCTTGTGGAATTGGCAAAGTGATATTTGGAAGCCCAAAAAGGGCTACGGTGAAAAAGGAAATATCCTCAGATGAAATCTGGAAAGAAGCTTTCTGAGAAACTGCTTAGTGTTCTGTTAATTCATCTCACAGAGTTACATGTGTATTTCGTGGATCTCTTTGCTAGCCTTATTTCTGTGGTAAGTGAGAACAGATATTTCGGATCCCATTGAAGACTATAGGGCCAAAGGAAATATCCTCCGATAACAAAGAGAAAGAAGCTTCCTGAGAAACTTCTTTGTGTTCTGTGAAATCATCTCACAGAGTTACAGCTTTCCCCTCAAGAAGCCTTTCGCTAAGACAGTTCTTGTGGAATTGGCAAAGTGATATTTGGAAGCCCATAGAGGGCTATGGTGAAAAAGGAAATATCCTCAGATGAAATCTGGAAAGAAGCTTTCTCAGAAACTGTTTAGTGTTCTGTTAATTCATCTCACAGAGTTACATGTGTATTTCGTGTATCTCTTTTCTAGCATTATTTCTGAGGAATCTGAGAACAGATATTTCGGAGCCCTTTGAAGACTATAGGGCCAAAGGAAATATCCTCCGATAACAAAGAGAAAGAAGCTTTCTGAGAAACTTCTTTGTGTTCTGTGAAATCATCTCACAGAGTTACAGCTTTCCCCTCAAGAAGCCTTTCGCTAAGACAGCTCCTGCGGAATTCGCAAAGTGATATTTGGAAGCCAGTAGAGGGCTATGGTGAAAAAGGAAATATCCTCAGATGAAATCTGGAAAGAAGCTTTGTGAGAAACTGCTTAGTGTTCTGTTAATTCATCTCACAGAGTTACATGTGTATTTCGTGGATCTCTTTTCTAGCTTTATTTCTGAGGAATCTGAGAACAGATATTTCGGATCCCTTTGAAGACTCTAGGGCCAAAGGAAATATCCTCCGATAACAAAGAGAAAGAAGCTTTCTGAGAAACTTCTTTGTGTTCTGTGAAATCATCTCACAGAGTTACAGCTTTCCCCTCAAGAAGCCTTTCGCTAAGACAGTTCTTGTGGAATTGGCAAAGTGATATTTGGAAGCCCAAAGAGGGCTACGGTGAAAAAGGAAATATCCTCAGATGAAATCTGGAAAGAAGCTTTCTGAGAAACTGCTTAGTGTTCTGTTAATTCATCTCACAGAGTTACATGTGTATTTCGTGGATCTCTTTGCTAGCCTTATTTCTGTGGTAAGTGAGAACAGATATTTCGGATCCCATTGAAGACTATAGGGCCAAAGGAAATATCCTCCGATAACAAAGAGAAAGAAGCTTCCTGAGAAACTTCTTTGTGTTCTGTGAAATCATCTCACAGAGTTACAGCTTTCCCCTCAAGAAGCCTTTCGCTAAGACAGTTCTTGTGGAATTGGCAAAGTGATATTTGGAAGCCCATAGAGGGCTATGGCGAAAAAGGAAATATCCTCAGATGAAATCTGGAAAGAAGCTTTCTGAGAAACTGCTTAGTGTTCTGTTAATTCATCTCACAGAGTTACATGTGTATTTCGTGGATCTCTTTGCTAGCCTTATTTCTTTGGAATCTGAGAACAGATATTTCTGATCCCTTTGAAGACTACAAGGCCAAAGGAAATATCCTCCGATAACAAAGAGAAAGAAGCTTTCTGAGAAACTTCTTTGTGTTCTGTGAAATCATCTCACAGAGTTACAGCTTTTCCCTCAAGAAGCCTTTCGCTAAGACAGTTCTTGTGGAATTGGCAAAGTGATATTTGGAAGCCCAAAGAGGGCTACGGTGAAAAAGGAAATATCCTCAGATGAAATCTGGAAAGAAGCTTTCTGAGAAACTACTTAGTGTTCTGTTAATTCATCTCACAGAGTTACAGGTATATTTCGTGAGTCTCTTTGCTAGCCTCATTTTTGTGGAATCTGAGTACAGATTTTTCGGATCCCTTGGAAGACTATAGGGCCAAAGGAAATATCCTCCGATAACAAAGAGAAAGAAGCTTTCTGAGCAACTTCTTTGTGTTCTGTGAAATCATCTCACAGAGTTACAGCTTTCCCCTCAAGTAGCCTTTCGCTAAGATAGTTCCTGTGGAATTGGCAAAGTGATATTTGGAAGCCTATAGAGGGCTATGGTGAAAAAGGAAATATTCTCAGATGAAATCTGGAAAGAAGCTTTCTGAGAAACTGCTTAGTGTTCTGTTAATTCATCTCACAGAGTTACATGTGTATTTCGTGGATCTCTTTTCTAGCTTTATTTCTGAGGAATCTGAGAACAGATATTTCGGATCCCTTTGAAGACTCTAGGGCCAAAGGAAATATCCTCCGATAACAAAGAGAAAGAAGCTTTCTGAGAAACTTCATTGTGTTCGGTGACATCAGCTAACAGAGTTACAGCTTTCTCCTCAAGAAGCCTTTCGCTAAGACAGTTCTTGTGGAATTGGCAAAGTGATATTTGGAAGCCCATAGAGGGCTATGGTGAAAAAGGAAATATCCTCAGATGAAATCTGGAAAGAAGCTTTCTCAGAAACTGCTTAGTGTTCTGTTAATTCATCTCACAGAGTTACATGTGTATTTCGTGTATCTCTTTTCTAGCATTATTTCTGAGGAATCTGAGAACCGATATTTCGGAGCCCTTTGAAGACTATAGGGCCAAAGGAAATATCCTCCGATAACAAAGAGAAAGAAGCTTTCTGAGAAACTTCTTTGTGTTCTGTGAAATCATCTCACAGAGTTACAGCTTTCCCCTCAAGAAGCCTTTCGCTAAGACAGCTCCTGCGGAATTCGCAAAGTGATATTTGGAAGCCAGTAGAGGGCTATGGTGAAAAAGGAAATATCCTCAGATGAAATCTGGAAAGAAGCTTTCTGTGAAACTGCTTAGTGTTCTGTTAATTCATCTCACAGAGTTACATGTGTATTTCGTGGATCTCTTTTCTAGCTTTATTTCTGAGGAATCTGAGAACAGATATTTCGGATCCCTTTGAAGATTACAGGGCCAAAGGAAATATCCTGCGATAACAAAGAGAAAGAAGCGTTCTGAGAATCTTCTCTGTGTTCTCTGAAATCATCTCACAGAGTTACAGCTTTCCCCTCAAGAAGCCTTTCGCTAAGACAGTTCTTGTGGAATTGGCAAAGTGATATTTGGAAGCCCAAAGAGGGCTACGGTGAAAAAGGAAATATCCTCAGATGAAATCTGGAAAGAAGCTTTCTGAGAAACTGCTTAGTGTTCTGTTAATTCATCTCACAGAGTTACATGTGTATTTCGTGGATCTCTTTGCTAGCCTTATTTCTGTGGTAAGTGAGAACAGATATTTCGGATCCCATTGAAGACTATAGGGCCAAAGGAAATATCCTCCGATAACAAAGAGAAAGAAGCTTCCTGAGAAACTTCTTTGTGTTCTGTGAAATCATCTCACAGAGTTACAGCTTTCCCCTCAAGAAGCCTTTGGCTAAGACAGTTCTTGTGGAATTGGCAAAGTGATATTTGGAAGCCCATAGAGGGCTATGGCGAAAAAGGAAATATCCTCAGATGAAATCTGGAAAGAAGCTTTCTGAGAAACTGCTTAGTGTTCTGTTAATTCATCTCACAGAGTTACATGTGTATTTCGTGGATCTCTTTGCTAGCCTTATTTCTTTGGAATCTGAGAACAGATATTTCTGATCCCTTTGAAGACTACAAGGCCAAAGGAAATATCCTCCGATAACAAAGAGAAAGAAGCTTTCTGAGAAACTTCTTTGTGTTCTGTGAAATCATCTCACAGAGTTACAGCTTTTCCCTCAAGAAGCCTTTCGCTAAGACAGTTCTTGTGGAATTGGCAAAGTGATATTTGGAAGCCCAAAGAGGGCTACGGTGAAAAAGGAAATATCCTCAGATGAAATCTGGAAAGAAGCTTTCTGAGAAACTACTTAGTGTTCTGTTAATTCATCTCACAGAGTTACAGGTATATTTCGTGAGTCTCTTTGCTAGCCTCATTTCTGTGGAATCTGAGTACAGATTTTTCGGATCCCTTGGAAGACTATAGGGCCAAAGGAAATATCCTCCGATAACAAAGAGAAAGAAGCTTTCTGAGCAACTTCTTTGTGTTCTGTGAAATCATCTCACAGAGTTACAGCTTTCCCCTCAAGTAGCCTTTCGCTAAGATAGTTCCTGTGGAATTGGCAAAGTGATATTTGGAAGCCTATAGAGGGCTATGGTGAAAAAGGAAATATTCTCAGATGAAATCTGGAAAGAAGCTTTCTGAGAAACTGCTTAGTGTTCTGTTAATTCATCTCACAGAGTTACATGTGTATTTCGTGGATCTCTTTTCTAGCTTTATTTCTGAGGAATCTGAGAACAGATATTTCGGATCCCTTTGAAGACTCTAGGGCCAAAGGAAATATCCTCCGATAACAAAGAGAAAGAAGCTTTCTGAGAAACTTCATTGTGTTCGGTGACATCAGCTAACAGAGTTACAGCTTTCTCCTCAAGAAGCCTTTCGCTAAGACAGTTCTTGTGGAATTGGCAAAGTGATATTTGGAAGCCCATAGAGGGCTATGGTGAAAAAGGAAATATCCTCAGATGAAATCTGGAAAGAAGCTTTCTCAGAAACTGTTTAGTGTTCTGTTAATTCATCTCACAGAGTTACATGTGTATTTCGTGTATCTCTTTTCTAGCATTATTTCTGAGGAATCTGAGAACAGATATTTCGGAGCCCTTTGAAGACTATAGGGCCAAAGGAAATATCCTCCGATAACAAAGAGAAAGAAGCTTTCTGAGAAACTTCTTTGTGTTCTGTGAAATCATCTCACAGAGTTACAGCTTTCCCCTCAAGAAGCCTTTCGCTAAGACAGCTCCTGCGGAATTCGCAAAGTGATATTTGGAAGCCAGTAGAGGGCTATGGTGAAAAAGGAAATATCCTCAGATGAAATCTGGAAAGAAGCTTTGTGAGAAACTGCTTAGTGTTCTGTTAATTCATCTCACAGAGTTACATGTGTATTTCGTGGATCTCTTTTCTAGCTTTATTTCTGAGGAATCTGAGAACAGATATTTCGGATCCCTTTGAAGACTCTAGGGCCAAAGGAAATATCCTCCGATAACAAAGAGAAAGAAGCTTTCTGAGAAACTTCTTTGTGTTCTGTGAAATCATCTCACAGAGTTACAGCTTTCCCCTCAAGAAGCCTTTCGCTAAGACAGTTCTTGTGGAATTGGCAAAGTGATATTTGGAAGCCCAAAGAGGGCTACGGTGAAAAAGGAAATATCCTCAGATGAAATCTGGAAAGAAGCTTTCTGAGAAATTGCTTAGTGTTCTGTTAATTCATCTCACAGAGTTACATGTGTATTTCGTGG
The DNA here is from genome assembly GCF_049350105.2 of Macaca mulatta. Taxonomy (NCBI): domain Eukaryota; kingdom Metazoa; phylum Chordata; class Mammalia; order Primates; family Cercopithecidae; genus Macaca; species Macaca mulatta. The sequence goes on from NC_133414.1 coordinate 49,239,535, forward strand.
ATCTCTTTGCTAGCCTTATTTCTGTGGTAAGTGAGAACAGATATTTCGGATCCCATTGAAGACTATAGGGCCAAAGGAAATATCCTCCGATAACAAAGAGAAAGAAGCTTCCTGAGAAACTTCTTTGTGTTCTGTGAAATCATCTCACAGAGTTACAGCTTTCCCCTCAAGAAGCCTTTCGCTAAGACAGTTCTTGTGGAATTGGCAAAGTGATATTTGGAAGCCCATAGAGGGCTATGGCGAAAAAGGAAATATCCTCAGATGAAATCTGGAAAGAAGCTTTCTGAGAAACTGCTTAGTGTTCTGTTAATTCATCTCACAGAGTTACATGTGTATTTCGTGGATCTCTTTGCTAGCCTTATTTCTTTGGAATCTGAGAACAGATATTTCTGATCCCTTTGAAGACTACAAGGCCAAAGGAAATATCCTCCGATAAAAAAGAGAAAGAAGCTTTCTGAGAAACTTCTTTGTGTTCTGTGAAATCATCTCACAGAGTTACAGCTTTTCCCTCAAGAAGCCTTTCGCTAAGACAGTTCTTGTGGAATTGGCAAAGTGATATTTGGAAGCCCAAAGAGGGCTACGGTGAAAAAGGAAATATCCTCAGATGAAATCTGGAAAGAAGCTTTCTGAGAAACTACTTAGTGTTCTGTTAATTCATCTCACAGAGTTACAGGTATATTTCGTGAGTCTCTTTGCTAGCCTCATTTTTGTGGAATCTGAGTACAGATTTTTCGGATCCCTTGGAAGACTATAGGGCCAAAGGAAATATCCTCCGATAACAAAGAGAAAGAAGCTTTCTGAGCAACTTCTTTGTGTTCTGTGAAATCATCTCACAGAGTTACAGCTTTCCCCTCAAGTAGCCTTTCGCTAAGATAGTTCCTGTGGAATTGGCAAAGTGATATTTGGAAGCCTATAGAGGGCTATGGTGAAAAAGGAAATATTCTCAGATGAAATCTGGAAAGAAGCTTTCTGAGAAACTGCTTAGTGTTCTGTTAATTCATCTCACAGAGTTACATGTGTATTTCGTGGATCTCTTTTCTAGCTTTATTTCTGAGGAATCTGAGAACAGATATTTCGGATCCCTTTGAAGACTCTAGGGCCAAAGGAAATATCCTCCGATAACAAAGAGAAAGAAGCTTTCTGAGAAACTTCATTGTGTTCGGTGACATCAGCTAACAGAGTTACAGCTTTCTCCTCAAGAAGCCTTTCGCTAAGACAGTTCTTGTGGAATTGGCAAAGTGATATTTGGAAGCCCATAGAGGGCTATGGTGAAAAAGGAAATATCCTCAGATGAAATCTGGAAAGAAGCTTTCTCAGAAACTGCTTAGTGTTCTGTTAATTCATCTCACAGAGTTACATGTGTATTTCGTGTATCTCTTTTCTAGCATTATTTCTGAGGAATCTGAGAACCGATATTTCGGAGCCCTTTGAAGACTATAGGGCCAAAGGAAATATCCTCCGATAACAAAGAGAAAGAAGCTTTCTGAGAAACTTCTTTGTGTTCTGTGAAATCATCTCACAGAGTTACAGCTTTCCCCTCAAGAAGCCTTTCGCTAAGACAGCTCCTGCGGAATTCGCAAAGTGATATTTGGAAGCCAGTAGAGGGCTATGGTGAAAAAGGAAATATCCTCAGATGAAATCTGGAAAGAAGCTTTCTGTGAAACTGCTTAGTGTTCTGTTAATTCATCTCACAGAGTTACATGTGTATTTCGTGGATCTCTTTTCTAGCTTTATTTCTGAGGAATCTGAGAACAGATATTTCGGATCCCTTTGAAGACTCTAGGGCCAAAGGAAATATCCTCCGATAACAAAGAGAAAGAAGCTTTCTGAGAAACTTCTTTGTGTTCTGTGAAATCATCTCACAGAGTTACAGCTTTCCCCTCAAGAAGCCTTTCGCTAAGACAGTTCTTGTGGAATTGGCAAAGTGATATTTGGAAGCCAGTAGAGGGCTACGGTGAAAAAGGAAATATCCTCAGATGAAATCTGGAAAGAAGCTTTCTGAGAAACTGCTTAGTGTTCTGTTAATTCATCTCACAGAGTTACATGTGTATTTCGTGGATCTCTTTTCTAGCCTTATTTCTGAGGAATCTGAGAACAGATATTTCGGATCCCTTTGAAGACTATAGGGCCAAAGGAAATATCCTCCGATAACAAAGAGAAAGAAGCTTTCTGAGAAACTTCTTTGTGTTCTGTGAAATCATCTCACCGAGTTACATCTTTCCCCTCAAGAAGCCTTTCGCTAAGACAGTTCCTGTGGAATTGGCAAAGTGATATTTGGAAGCCTATAAAGGGCTATGGTGAAAAAGGAAATATCCTCAGATGAAATCTGGAAAGAAGCTTTCTGAGAAACTGCTTAGTGTTCTGTTAATTCATCTCACAGAGTAACATGTGTATGTCGTGGATCTCTTTGCCAGCCTTATTTCTGTGGAATCTGAGTACAGATATTTCGGATCCCTTTGAAGACTATAGGGCCAAAGGAAATATCCTCCGATAACAAAGAGAAAGAAGCTTTCTGAGAAACTTCTTTGTGTTCTGTGAAATCATCTCACAGAGTTACAGCTTTCTTCTCAAGAAGCCTTTCGCTAAGACAGTTCTTGTGGAATTGGCAAAGTGATATTTGGCAGCCCACAGAGGGCTACGGTGAATAAGGAAATATCCTCAGATGAAATCTGGAAAGAAACATTCTGAGAAACTGCTTAGTGTCCTGTTAATTCATCTCACAGAGTTACATGTGTATTTCGTGCATCTCTTTGCTAGCCTTACTTCTGTGGAATCTGAGAACAGATATTTCGGATCCCTTTGAAGACTATAGGGTCAAAGGAAATATCCTCCGATAATAAAGAGAAAGAAACTTTCTTAGATACTTCTTTGTGTTCTGTGAAATCATCTCACAGAGTTACAGCTTTCCCCTCAAGAAGCCTTTCGCTAAGACAGTTCTTGTGGAATTGGCAAAGTGATATTTGGAAGCCCAAAAAGGGCTACGGTGAAAAAGGAAATATCCTCAGATGAAATCTGGAAAGAAGCTTTCTGAGAAACTGCTTAGTGTTCTGTTAATTCATCTCACAGAGTTACATGTGTATTTCGTGGATCTCTTTGCTAGCCTTATTTCTGTGGTAAGTGAGAACAGATATTTCGGATCCCATTGAAGACTATAGGGCCAAAGGAAATATCCTCCGATAACAAAGAGAAAGAAGCTTCCTGAGAAACTTCTTTGTGTTCTGTGAAATCATCTCACAGAGTTACAGCTTTCCCCTCAAGAAGCCTTTCGCTAAGACAGTTCTTGTGGAATTGGCAAAGTGATATTTGGAAGCCCATAGAGGGCTATGGCGAAAAAAGAAATATCCTCAGATGAAATCTGGAAAGAAGCTTTCTGAGAAACTGCTTAGTGTTCTGTTAATTCATCTCACAGAGTTACATGTGTATTTCGTGGATCTCTTTGCTAGCCTTATTTCTTTGGAATCTGAGAACAGATATTTCTGATCCCTTTGAAGACTACAAGGCCAAAGGAAATATCCTCCGATAACAAAGAGAAAGAAGCTTTCTGAGAAACTTCTTTCTGTTCTGTGAAATCATCTCACAGAGTTACAGCTTTTCCCTCAAGAAGCCTTTCGCTAAGACAGTTCTTGTGGAATTGGCAAAGTGATATTTGGAAGCCCAAAGAGGGCTACGGTGAAAAAGGAAATATCCTCAGATGAAATCTGGAAAGAAGCTTTCTGAGAAACTACTTAGTGTTCTGTTAATTCATCTCACAGAGTTACAGGTATATTTCGTGAGTCTCTTTGCTAGCCTCATTTCTGTGGAATCTGAGTACAGATTTTTCGGATCCCTTGGAAGACTATAGGGCCAAAGGAAATATCCTCCGATAACAAAGAGAAAGAAGCTTTCTGAGCAACTTCTTTGTGTTCTGTGAAACCATCTCACAGAGTTACAGCTTTCCCCTCAAGTAGCCTTTCGCTAAGATAGTTCCTGTGGAATTGGCAAAGTGATATTTGGAAGCCTATAGAGGGCTATGGTGAAAAAGGAAATATTCTCAGATGAAATCTGGAAAGAAGCTTTCTGAGAAACTGCTTAGTGTTCTGTTAATTCATCTCACAGAGTTACATGTGTATTTCGTGGATATCTTTTCTAGCTTTATTTCTGAGGAATCTGAGAACAGATATTTCGGATCCCTTTGAAGACTCTAGGGCCAAAGGAAATATCCTCCGATAACAAAGAGAAAGAAGCTTTCTGAGAAACTTCATTGTGTTCGGTGACATCAGCTAACAGAGTTACAGCTTTCTCCTCAAGAAGCCTTTCGCTAAGACAGTTCTTGTGGAATTGGCAAAGTGATATTTGGAAGCCCATAGAGGGCTATGGTGAAAAAGGAAATATCCTCAGATGAAATCTGGAAAGAAGCTTTCTCAGAAACTGCTTAGTGTTCTGTTAATTCATCTCACAGAGTTACATGTGTTTTCGTGTATCTCTTTTCTAGCATTATTTCTGAGGAATCTGAGAACAGATATTTCGGAGCCCTTTGAAGACTATAGGGCCAAAGGAAATATCCTCCGATAACAAAGAGAAAGAAGCTTTCTGAGAAACTTCTTTGTGTTCTGTGAAATCATCTCACAGAGTTACAGCTTTCCCCTCAAGAAGCCTTTCGCAAAGACAGCTCCTGCGGAATTCGCAAAGTGATATTTGGAAGCCAGTAGAGGGCTATGGTGAAAAAGGAAATATCCTCAGATGAAATCTGGAAAGAAGCTTTCTGTGAAACTGCTTAGTGTTCTGTTAATTCATCTCACAGAGTTACATGTGTATTTCGTGGATCTCTTTTCTAGCTTTATTTCTGCGGAATCTGAGAACAGATATTTCGGATCCCTTTGAAGACTCTAGGGCCAAAGGAAATATCCTCCGATAACAAAGAGAAAGAAGCTTTCTGAGAAACTTCTTTGTGTTCTGTGAAATCATCTCGCAGAGTTACAGCTTTCCCCTCAAGAAGCCTTTCGCTAAGACAGTTCTTGTGGAATTGGCAAAGTGATATTTGGAAGCCAGTAGAGGGCTACGGTGAAAAAGGAAATATCCTCAGATGAAATCTGGAAAGAAGCTTTCTGAGAAACTGCTTAGTGTTCTGTTAATTCATCTCACAGAGTTACATGTGTATTTCGTGGATCTCTTTTCTAGCCTTATTTCTGAGGAATCTGAGAACAGATATTTCGGATCCCTTTGAAGACTATAGGGCCAAAGGAAATATCCTCCGATAACAAAGAGAAAGAAGCTTTCTGAGAAACTTCTTTGTGTTCTGTGAAATCATCTCACCGAGGTACATCTTTCCCCTCAAGAAGCCTTTCGCTAAGACAGTTCCTGTGGAATTGGCAAAGTGATATTTGGAAGCCTATAAAGGGCTATGGTGAAAAAGGAAATATCCTCAGATGAAATCTGGAAAGAAGCTTTCTGAGAAACTGCTTAGTGTTCTGTTAATTCATCTCACAGAGTAACATGTGTATGTCGTGGATCTCTTTGCTAGCTTTATTTGTGTGGAATCTGAGAACAGATATTTCGGATCCCTTTGAAGACTCTAGGGCCAAAGGAAATATCCTCCGATAACAAAGAGAAAGAAGCTTTCTGAGAAACTTCATTGTGTTCTGTGAAATCATCTCACAGAGTTACAGCTTTCCCCTCAAGAAGCCTTTCGCTAAGACAGTTCCTGTGGAATTGGCAAAGTGATATTTGGAAGCCCTTAGAGGGCTATGGTGAAAAAGGAAATATCCTCAGATGAAATCTGGAAAGAAGCTTTCTGAGAAACTGCTCAGTGTTTTGTTAATTCATCTCACAGAGTTACATGTGTATTTCGTGGATCTCTTTTCTAGCCTTATTTCTGAGGAAACCGAGAACAGATATTTCGGATCCCTTTGAAGACTGTAGGGCCAAAGGAAATATCCTCCGATAACAAAGAGAAAGAAGCTTTCTGAGAAACTTCTTTGTGTTCTGTGAAATCATCTCACAGAGTTACAGCTTTCTTCTCAAGAAGCCTTTCGCTAAGACAGTTCTTGTGGAATTGGCAAAGTGATATTTGGCAGCCCACAGAGGGCTACGGTGAATAAGGAAATATCCTCAGATGAAATCTGGAAAGAAACATTCTGAGAAACTGCTTAGTGTCCTGTTAATTCATCTCACAGAGTTACATGTGTATTTCGTGCATCTCTTTGCTAGCCTTTCTTCTGTGGAATCTGAGAACAGATATTTCGGATCCCTTTGAAGACTATAGGGTCAAAGGAAATATCCTCCGATAATAAAGAGAAAGAAACTTTCTGAGATACTTCTTTGTGTTCTGTGAAATCATCTCACAGAGTTACAGCTTTCCCCTCAAGAAGCCTTTCGCTAAGACAGTTCTTGTGGAATTGGCAAAGTGATATTTGGAAGCCCAAAGAGGGCTACGGTGAAAAAGGAAATATCCTCAGATGAAATCTGGAAAGAAGCTTTCTGAGAAACTGCTTAGTGTTCTGTTAATTCATCTCACAGAGTTACATGTGTATTTCGTGGATCGCTTTGCTAGCCTTATTTCTGTGGTAAGTGAGAACAGATATTTCGGATCCCATTGAAGACTATAGGGCCAAAGGAAATATCCTCCGATAACAAAGAGAAAGAAGCTTCCTGAGAAACTTCTTTGTGTTCTGTGAAATCATCTCACGGAGTTACAGCTTTCCCCTCAAGAAGCCTTTCGCTAAGACAGTTCTTGTGGAATTGGCAAAGTGATATTTGGAAGCTAGTAGAGGGCTATGGTGAAAAAGGAAATATCCTCAGATGAAATCTGGAAAGAAGCTTTCTGAGAAACTGCTTAGTGTTCTGTTAATTCATCGCACAGAGTTACATGTGTATTTCGTGGATCTGTTTTCTAGCCTTATTTCTGAGGTATCTGAGAACAGATATTTCGCATCCCTTTGAAGACTCTAGGGCCAAAGGAAATATCCTCCGATAACAAAGAAAAAGAAGCTTTCTGAGAAACTTCTCTGTGTTCTGTGAAATCATCTCACAGAGTTACAGCTTTCCCCTCAAGAAGCCTTTCGCTAAGACAGTTCTTGTGGAATTGTCAAAGAGATAATTGGAAGCCCATAGAGGGCTATGGTGAAAAAGGAAATATCCTCAGATGAAATCTGGAAAGAAGCTTTCTGAGAAACTCCTTAGTGTTCTGTTAATTCATCTCACAGAGTTACATGTGTATTTCGTGGATCTCTTTGCTAGCCTTATTTCTGTTGAACCTGAAAACAGATGTTTCGGATCGCATTGAAGACTATACGGCAAAGGAAATATCCTCCGATAACAAAGAGAAAGAAGCTTTCTGAGAAACTTCTTTGTGTTCTGTGAAATCATATCACAGAGTTAGAGCTTTCCCCTCAAGAAGCCTTTCGCTAAGACAGTTCTTCTGGAATTGGCAAAGTGATATTTGGAAGCCCATAGAGGGCTATGGTGAAAAAGGAAATATCCTGAGATGAAATCTGGAAAGAAGCTTTCTGAGAAACTGCTTAGTGTTCTGTTAATTCATCTCACAGAATTACATGTGTATTTCGTGGATCTCTTTGCTAGCCTTTTTTCTGTGGAATCTGAGTACAGATATTTCGGATCCCTTTGAAGACTATAGGGCCAAAGGAAATATCCTCCGATAACAAAGAGAAAGAAGCTTTCTGAGAAACTTCTTTGTGTTCTGTGAAATCATCTCACAGAGTTACAGCTTTCCTCTCAAGAAGCCTTTCGCTAAGACAGTTCTTTTGTAATTGGCATAGTGATATTTGGAAGCCCAAAGAGGGCTACGGTGAAAAAGGAAATATCCTCAGATGAAATCTGGAAAGAAGCTTTCTGAGAAACTGCTTAGTGTTCTGTTAATTCATCTCACAGAGTTACATGTGTATTTCGTGGATCCCTTTACTAGCCTTATTTCTGTGAAATCTGAGAACAGATATTTCGGATCCCTTTGAAGACTATAGGGCCAAAGGAAATATCCTCCGATAACAAAGAGAAAGAAGCTTTCTGAGAAACTTCTTTGTGTTCTGTGAAATCATCTCACAGAGTTACAGCTTTCCCCTCAAGAAGCCTTTCGCTAAGACAGCTCGTGTGGAATTCGCAAAGTAATATTTGGAAGCCAGTAGAGGGCTATGGTGAAAAAGGAAATATCCTCAGATGAAATCTGGAAAGAAGCTTTCTGAGAAACTGCTTAGTGTTCTGTTAATTCATCTCACAGAGTTACATGTGTATTTCTTGGATCTCTTTTCTAGCCTTCTTTCTGAGGAATCTGGGAACAGATATTTCGGATCCCTTTGAAGACTCACGGGCCAAAGGATATATTCTCCGATAACAAAGATAAAGAAGCTTTCTGAGAAACTTCTCTGTGTTCTGTGAAATCATCTCACAGAGTTACATCTTTCCCCTCAAGAAGCCTTTCGCTAAGACAGTTCTTGTGGAATTGGCAAAGTGATATTTGGAAGCCCATAGAGGCGTATGGTGAAAAAGGAAATATCCTCAGATGAAAACTGGAAAGAAGCTTTCTGAGAAACTGCTTAGTGTTCTGTTAATTCATCTCACAGAGTTACATGTGTATGTCGTGAATCTCTTTGCTAGCTTTATTTGTGTGGAATCTGAGAACAGATATTTCGGATCCCTTTGAAGACTATACGGCCAAAGGAAATATCCTCCGATAACAAAGAGAAAGAAGCTTTCTGAGAAACTTCTTTGTGTTCTGTGAAATCATCTCACAGAGTTACAGCTTTCCCCTCAAGAAGCCTTTCGCTAAGACAGTTCCTGTGGAATTGGGAAAGTGATATTTGGAAGCCCTTAGAGGGCTTTGGTGAAAAAGGAAATATCCTCAGATGAAATCTGGAAAGAAGCTTTCTGAGAAACTGCTCAGTGTTTTGTTAATTCATCTCACAGAGTTACATGTGTATTTCGTGGATCTCTTTTCTAGCCTTATTTCTGAGGAATCCGAGAACAGATATTTCGGATCCCTTTGAAGACTCTAGGGCCAAAGGAAATATCCTCCGATAACAAAGAGAAAGAAGCTTTCTGAGAAACTTCTTTGTGTTCTGAGAAATCACCTCACAGAGTTACAACTTTCCCTTCAAGAAGCCTTTCGCTAAGAGAGTTCTTGTGGAATGGCAAAGAGATATGTGGGAACCCATAGAGGGCTATGGTGAAAAAGGAAATATCCTCAGATGAAATCTGGAAAGAAGCTTTCTGAGAAACTGCTAAGTGTTCTGTTAATTCATCTCACAGAGTTACATGTGTATTTCGTGGATCTCTTTGCTAGCCTTATTTCTGTAGAATCTGAGAAGAGTTATTCGGATCCCTTTGAAGACTATAGGGCCAAAGGAAATATCCTACGATAACAAAGAGAAAGAAGCTTTCTGAGAAACTTCTTTGTGTTCTGTGCAATCATCTCACAGAGTTACAGCTTTCCCCTCTGGAAGCCTTTCGCTAAGACAGTTCCTTTGGAATTGGCAAAGTGATATTTGGAAGGCCATAGGGCTATGGTGAAAAAGGAAATATCCTCAGGTGAAATCTGGAAGGACGCTTTCTGAGAAACTGCTTAGTGTTCTGTTAATTCTTCTCACAGTGTTACATGTGTATTTCGTGGATCTCTTTTCTAGCCTTCTTTCTGAGGAATCTGAGAACAGATATTTCGGATCCCTTTGAAGACTATAGGGCCAAAGGAAATATCCTCCGATAACAAAGAGAAAGAAGCTTTCTGAGAAACTTCTTTGTGTTCTGTGAAATCATCTCACAGAGCTACAGCTTTCCCCTCAAGAAGCCTTTCGCTAAGACAGCTCCTGTGGAATTGTCAAAGTGATATTTGGAAGCCAGTAGAGGGCTATGGTGAAAAAGGAAATATCCTCAGATGAAATCTGGAAAGAAGCTTTCAGAGAAACTGCTTAGTGTTCTGTTAATTCATCTCACAGACTTACATGTGTATTTCGTGGATCTCTTTTCTAGCCTTCTTTGTGAGGAATCTGGGAACAGATATTTCGGATCCCTTTGAAGACTCAAGGGCCAAAGGAAATATTCTCCTATAACAAAGAGAAAGAAGCTTTCTGAGAAACTTCTTTGTGTTCTGTGACGTCATCTCACAGAGTTACATCTTTCCCCTCAAGAAGCCTTTCGCTAAGACAGTTCTTGTGGAATTGGCAAAGTGATATTTGGAAGCCCATAGAGGCGTAAGGTGAAAAAGGAAATATCCTCAGATGTAATCTGGAAAGAAGCTTTCTGAGAAACTGCTTAGTGTTCTGTTAATTCATCTCACAGAGTTTCATGTGTATTTCGTGGATCTCTTTGCTAGCCTCACTTCTGTGGAATCTGAGAACAGATATTTCGGATCCCTTTGAAGACTATAGGGCCAAAGGAAATATCCTCCGAAAACAAAGAGAAAGAACCTTTCTGAGAAACTTCTTTGTGTTCTGTGAAATCATCTCACAGAGTTACAGCTTTCCCCTCAAGAAGCCTTTCGCTAAGACTGCTCCTGTGGAATTGGCAAAGTGATATTTGGAAGCCAGTAGAGGGCTGTGGTGAAAAAGGAAATATCCTCAGATGAAATCTGGAAAGAAGCTTTCTGAGAAACTGCTTAGTGTTCTGTTAATTCATCTCACAGTGTTACATGTGTATTTCTTGGATCTCTTTTCTAGCCTTATTTCTGAGGAATCTGAGAACAGATATTTCAGATCCCTTTGAAGACAATAGGGCCAAAGGAAATATGCTCCGATAACAAAGAGAAAAAAGCATTCTGAGAAACTTCTTTGTGTTTTGTGAAATCATCTCACAGAGTTACAGCTTTCCCCTCAAGAAGCCTTTCGCTAAGACAGTTCTTGTGGAATTGGCAAAGTGATATTTGGAAGCCCATAGAGGGCTAAAGAGAAAAAGGAAATATCCTCAGATGACATCTGGAAAGAAGCTTTCTGAGAAACTGCTCAGTGTTCTGTTAATTCATCTCACAGAGTTACATGTGTATTTCGTGGATCTCTTTGCTACCCTTATTTCTTTGGAATCTGAGAACAGATATTTCGGATCCCTTTGAAGACTATAGGGCCAAAGGAAATATTCTCCCATAACAAAGAGAAAGAAGCTTTCTGTTAAACTTCTTTGTGTTCTGTGAAATCATCTCACAGGGTTACAGCTTTCTCCTCAAGAAGCCTTTCGCTAAGACAATTCTTGTGTAATTGGCAAAGTGATATTTGGAAGCCCTTAGAGGGCTTTGGTGAAAAAGGAAATATCCTCAGATGAAATCTGGAAAGAAGCTTTCTGAGAATCTGCTTAGTGTTCTGTTAATTCATCTCACAGAGTTCCATGTGTATTTCGTGGATCTCTTTGCTAGCCTTATTTCTGTGGAATCTGAGAACAGATATTTCGGATCCCGTTGAAGACTATAGGGCCAAAATAAATATCCTCCGATTACAAAGAGAAAGAAGCTTTCTGATAAACTTCTTTGTGTTCTGTGAAATCATCTCACAGAGTTACAGCTTTCCCCTCTGGAAGCCTTTCGCTAAGACAGTTCCTTTGGAATTGGCAAAGTGATATTTGGAAGGCCATAGGGCTATGGTGAAAAAGGAAATATCCTCAGGTGAAATCTGGAAGGACGCTTTCTGAGAAACTGCTTAGTGTTCTGTTAATTCTTCTCACAGTGTTACATGTGTATTTCGTGGATCTCTTTTCTAGCCTTCTTTCTGAGGAATCTGAGAACAGATATTTCGGATCCCTTTGAAGACTATAGGGCCAAAGGAAATATCCTCCGATAACAAAGAGAAAGAAGCTTTCTGAGAAACTTCTTTGTGTTCTGTGAAATCATCTCACAGAGCTACAGCTTTCCCCTCAAGAAGCCTTTCGCTAAGACAGCTCCTGTGGAATTGTCAAAGTGATATTTGGAAGCCAGTAGAGGGCTATGGTGAAAAAGGAAATATCCTCAGATGAAATCTGGAAAGAAGCTTTCAGAGAAACTGCTTAGTGTTCTGTTAATTCATCTCACAGACTTACATGTGTATTTCGTGGATCTCTTTTCTAGCCTTCTTTGTGAGGAATCTGGGAACAGATATTTCGGATCCCTTTGAAGACTCAAGGGCCAAAGGAAATATTCTCCTATAACAAAGAGAAAGAAGCTTTCTGAGAAACTTCTTTGTGTTCTGTGACGTCATCTCACAGAGTTACATCTTTCCCCTCAAGAAGCCTTTCGCTAAGACAGTTCTTGTGGAATTGGCAAAGTGATATTTGGAAGCCCATAGAGGCGTAAGGTGAAAAAGGAAATATCCTCAGATGTAATCTGGAAAGAAGCTTTCTGAGAAACTGCTTAGTGTTCTGTTAATTCATCTCACAGAGTTTCATGTGTATTTCGTGGATCTCTTTGCTAGCCTCACTTCTGTGGAATCTGAGAACAGATATTTCGGATCCCTTTGAAGACTATAGGGCCAAAGGAAATATCCTCCGAAAACAAAGAGAAAGAACCTTTCTGAGAAACTTCTTTGTGTTCTGTGAAATCATCTCACAGAGTTACAGCTTTCCCCTCAAGAAGCCTTTCGCTAAGACTGCTCCTGTGGAATTGGCAAAGTGATATTTGGAAGCCAGTAGAGGGCTGTGGTGAAAAAGGAAATATCCTCAGATGAAATCTGGAAAGAAGCTTTCTGAGAAACTGCTTAGTGTTCTGTTAATTCATCTCACAGTGTTACATGTGTATTTCTTGGATCTCTTTTCTAGCCTTATTTCTGAGGAATCTGAGAACAGATATTTCAGATCCCTTTGAAGACAATAGGGCCAAAGGAAATATGCTCCGATAACAAAGAGAAAAAAGCATTCTGAGAAACTTCTTTGTGTTTTGTGAAATCATCTCACAGAGTTACAGCTTTCCCCTCAAGAAGCCTTTCGCTAAGACAGTTCTTGTGGAATTGGCAAAGTGATATTTGGAAGCCCATAGAGGGCTAAAGAGAAAAAGGAAATATCCTCAGATGACATCTGGAAAGAAGCTTTCTGAGAAACTGCTCAGTGTTCTGTTAATTCATCTCACAGAGTTACATGTGTATTTCGTGGATCTCTTTGCTACCCTTATTTCTTTGGAATCTGAGAACAGATATTTCGGATCCCTTTGAAGACTATAGGGCCAAAGGAAATATTCTCCCATAACAAAGAGAAAGAAGCTTTCTGTTAAACTTCTTTGTGTTCTGTGAAATCATCTCACAGGGTTACAGCTTTCTCCTCAAGAAGCCTTTCGCTAAGACAATTCTTGTGTAATTGGCAAAGTGATATTTGGAAGCCCTTAGAGGGCTTTGGTGAAAAAGGAAATATCCTCAGATGAAATCTGGAAAGAAGCTTTCTGAGAATCTGCTTAGTGTTCTGTTAATTCATCTCACAGAGTTCCATGTGTATTTCGTGGATCTCTTTGCTAGCCTTATTTCTGTGGAATCTGAGAACAGATATTTCGGATCCCGTTGAAGACTATAGGGCCAAAATAAATATCCTCCGATTACAAAGAGAAAGAAGCTTTCTGATAAACTTCTTTGTGTTCTGTGAAATCATCTCACAGAGTTACAGCTTTCCCGTCAAGAAGCCTTTCGCTAAGACAGTTCTTCTGGAATTGGCAAAGTGATATTCGGAAGCCCATAGAGGGCTATGGTGAAAAAGGAAATATCCTCAGATGAAATCTGGAAAGAAGCTTTCGGAGAAACTGCTTAGTGTTCTTTTAATTCATCTCACAGAGTTACCTGTGTATTTCGTGGATCTCTTTGCTAGCCTTATTTCTGTGGAATCTGAGACCAGATATTTCGGATCCCTTTGAAGACTATAGGGCCAAAGGAAATATCCTCCGATAACAAAGAGAAAGAAGCTTTCTGAGAAACTTCTTTGTGTTCTGTGAAATCATCTCACAGAGTTACAGCTTTCCCCTCAAGAAGCCTTTCGCTAAGACAGTTCCTGTGGAATTGGCAAAGTGATATTTGGAAGCCCATAGAGGGCTATGGTGAAAAAGAAAATATCCTCAGATGAAATCTGGAAGGAAGCTTTCTGAGAAACTGCTTAGTGTTCTGTTAATTCATCTCACAGTGTTACATCTGTATTTCGTGGATCTCTTTTCTAGCCTTCTTTCTGAGGAATCTGAGAACAGATATTTCGGATCCCTTTGAAGCCTCTAGGGCCAAAGGAAATATCCTACGATAACAAAGAGAAAGAAGCTTTCTAAGAAACTTGTTTGTGTTCTGTGAAATCATCTCACAGAGTTACAGCTTTCCCCTCAAGAAGCCTTTTGCTAAGACAGTTCTTGGGGAATTGGCAAAGTGATATTTGAAAGCCCGTAGAGGGCTACGGTGAAAAAGGAAATATCCTCAATTGAAATCTGGAAAGAAGCTTTCTGTGAAACTGCTTAGTGTTCTGTTAATTCATCTCACAGAGTTACATGTGTATTTCGTGGATCTCTTTGCTAGCCTTATTTCTGTGGAATCTGAGAACAGATATTTCGGATCCCTTTGAAGGCTCTAGGGCCTAAGGAAATATCCTCCGATAACAAAGAGAAAAAAGATTTCTGAGAAACTTCTTCGTGTTCTGTGAAATCACCTCACAGAGTTACAGCTTTCCCCTCAAGAAGCCTTTTGCTAAGACAGTTCTTCTGGAATTGGCAATGTGATATTTGGAAGCCCATAGAGGGCTACGTTGAAAAAGGAAATATCCTCAGAGGAAATCTGCAAAGAAGCTTTCTGAGAAACTGCTTAGTGTTCTGTTAATTCATCTCACAGAGTTACATGTGTATTTCGTGGATCTCTTTGCTAGCCTTATTTCTGTGGAATCTGAGTACAGATATTTCGGATCCCTTTGAAGACTATAGGGCCAAAGGAAATATCTTTCGATAACAAAGAGAAAGAAGCTTTCTGAGAAACTTCTTTGTGTTCTGTGATATCATCTCACAGAGTTACAGCTTTCCCCTCAAGAAGCCTTTCGCTAAGACAGTTCTTGTGGAATTGGCAAAGTGATATTTGGAAGCCCATAGAGGGCTAAAGAGAAAAAGGAAATATCCTCAGATGAAATCTGGAAAGAAGCATTCTGAGAAACTGCTTAGTGTTCTGTTAATTCATCTCACAGAATTACATGTGTATTTCGTGGATCTCTTTGCTAGCCTTATTTCTGAGGAATCTGAGAACAGATATTTGGGATCCCTTTGAAGACCATAAGGCCAAAGGAAATATCCTCCGATAACAAAGAGAAAGAAGCTTTCTGAGAAACTTCTCTGTGTTCTGTGAAATCATCTCACAGAGTTACAGCTTTCCCCTCAAGAAGCCTTTCGCTAAGACAGTTCTTGTGGAATTGACAAAGTGATATTTGGAAGCCCATAGAGGGCAATGTAGAAAAAGGAAATAGCCTCAGATGAAATCTGGAAAGAAGCTTTCTCAGAAACTGCTTAGTGTTCTGTTAATTCATCTGACATTGTTACATGTGTATTTAGTGGATCTCTTTGCTAGCCTTATTTCTGTGGAATCTGAGAACAGATATTTCGGATCCCTTTGAAGACTATAGGGCCAAAGGAAATATCCTCCGATAACAAAGAGAAAGAAGCTTTCTGAGAAACTTCTTTGTGTTCTGTGAAATCATCTCACAGAGTTACAGCTTTCCCCTCAAGAAGCCTTTCGCTAAGACAGTTCTTGTGGAATTGGCAAAGTGATATTTGGAAGCCCAAAGAGGGCTATGGAGAAAAAGGAAATATCCTCAGATGAAATCTGGAAAGAAGCTTTCTGAGAAACTGCTTAGTGTTCTGTTAATTCATCTCACAGAGTTACATGTGTATTTCGTGGATCTGTTTTCTAGCCTCACTTCTGTGGAATCTGAGAACAGATATTTCGGATCCCTTTGAAGACTATAGGGCCAAAGGAAATATCCTCCGAAAACAAAGAGAAAGAACCTTTCTGAGAAACTCCTTTGTGTTCTGTGAAATCATCTCACAGAGTTACAGCTTTCCCCTCAAGAAGCCTTTCGCTAAGACAGTTCCTGTGGTATTGGCAAAGTAATATTTGGAAGCCCATAGAGGACTATGGTGAAAAAGGAAATATCCTCAGAAGAAATCTGGAAAGAAGCTTTCTGAGAAACTGCTTAGTGTTCTGTTAATTCATCTCACAGTGTTACATCGGTATTTCGTGGATCTCTTTGCTAGCCTTATTTCTGAGGAATCTGAGAACAGATATTTCGGATCCCTTTGAAGCCTTTAGGGCCAAAGGAAATATCCTACGATAACAAAGAGAAAGAAGCTTTCTAAGAAACTTGTTTGTGTTCTGTGAAATCATCTCACAGAGTTACAGCTTTCTCCTCAAGAAGCCTTTTGCTAAGACAGTTCTTGGGGAATTGGCAAAGTGATATTTGAAATCCCGTAGAGGGCTACGGTGAAAAAGGAAATATCCTCAATTGAAATCTGGAAAGAAGCTTTCTGTGAAACTGCTTAGTGTTCTGTTAATTCATCTCACAGAGTTACATGTGTATTTCGTGGATCTCTTTGCTAGCCTTATTTCTGTGGAATCTGAGAACAGATATTTCGGATCCCTTTGAAGGCTCTAGGGCCAAAGGAAATATCCTCCGATAACAAAGAGAAAAAAGATTTCTGAGAAACTTCTTTGTGTTCTGTGAAATCACCTCACAGAGTTACAGCTTTCCCCTCAAGAAGCCTTTTGCTAAGACAGTTCTCGTGGAATTGGCAAAGTGATATTTGGAAGCCCATAGAGGGCTACGTTGAAAAAGGAAATATCCTGAGATGAAATCTGCAAAGAAGCTTTCTGAGAAACTGCTTAGTGTTCTGTTAATTCATCTCACAGAGTTACATGTGTATTTCGTGGATCTCTTTGCTGGCCATATTTCTGTGTAATCTTAGTACAGATATTTCGGATCCCTTTGAAGACTATAGGGCCAAAGGAAATATCCTTCGATAACAAAGAGAAAGAAGCTTTCTGAGAAACTTCTTTGTGTTCTGTGATATCATCTCACAGAGTTACAGCTTTCCCCTCAAGAAGCCTTTCGCTAAGACAGTTCTTGTGGAATTGGCAAAGTGATATTTGGAAGGCCATAGAGGGCTATGGTGAAAAAGGAAATCTCCTGAGATGAAATCTGGAAAGAAGCCTTCTGAGAAACTGCTTAGTGTTCTGTTAATTCATCTCACAGACTTACATGTGTATTTCGTGGATCTCTTTTCTAGCCTTATTTCTGAGGAATCTGAGAACAGATATTTCGGATCCCATTGAAGACCATAAGGCCATAGGAAATATCCTCCGATAAAAAAGAGAAAGAAGCTTTCTGAAAAACTTCTCTGTGTTCCGTGAAATCATCTCAAAGAGTTACAGCTTTCTCCTCAAGAAGCCTTTCGCTAAGACAGTTCTTGTGGAATTGGGAAAGTGATATTTGGAAGCCCATAGAGGGCTATAGAGAAAAAGGAAATATCCTCAGATGAAATCTGGAAAGAAGCTTTCTGAGAAACTGCTTAGTGTTCTGTTAATTCATCTCACAGAGTTACATGTGTATTTCGTGGATCTCTTTGCTAGCCTTATTTCTGAGGAATCTGAGAACAGATATTTCGGATCCCTTTGAAGACCATAAGGCCAAAGGAAATATCCTCCGATAACAAAGAGAAAGAAGCTTCCTGAGAAACTTCTCTGTGTTCTGTGAAATCATCTCACAGAGTTACAGCTTTCCCCTCAAGAAGCCTTTCGCTAAGACAGTTCTTGTGGAATTGGCAAAGTGATATTTGGAAGCCCATAGAGGGCAAAGGAGAAAAAGGAAATATCCTCAGATGAAATCTGGAAAGAAGCTTTCTGAGAAACTGCTTAGTGTTCTGTTAATTCATCTGACATTGTTACATGTGTATTTCGTGGATCTCTTTGCTAGCCTTATTTCTGTGGAATCTGAGAACAGATATTTCGGATCCCTTTGAAGACTATAGGGCCAAAGGAAATATCCTCCGATAACAAAGAGAAAGAAGGTTTCTGAGAAACTTCTTTGTGTTCTGTGAAATCATCTCACAGAGTTACAGCTTTCCCCTCAAGAAACCTTTCGCTAACACAGTTCTTGTGGAATTGGCAAAGTGATATTTGGAAGCCCATAGAGGGCTATGGTGAAAAAGGAAATATCCTCAGATGAAATCTGGAAAGAAGCTTTCTGAGAAACTGCTTAGTTTTCTGTTAATTCATCTCACAGAGTTACATCTGTATTTCGTGGGTCTATTTACTAGCCTTATTTCTGAGGAATCTGAGAACAGATATTTCGGATCCCTTTGAAGACTCTAGGGCCAGAGGAAATATCCTCCGATAACAAAGAGAAAGAAGCTTTCTGAGAAACTTCTTTGTGTTCTGTGAAATCATCTCACAGAGTTACAGCTTTCCCCTCTGGAAGCCTTTCGCTAAGACAGTTCCTTTGGAATTGGCAAAGTGATATTTGGAAGCCCATAGGGCTATGGTGAAAAAGGAAATATCCTCAGATGAAATCTGGAAGGAAGCTTTCTGAGAAACTGCTTAGTGTTCTGTTAATTCATCTCACAGTGTTACATGTGTATTTCGTGGATCTCTTTTCTAGCCTTCTTTCTCAGGAATCTGAGAACAGATATTTCGGATCCCTTTGAAGGCTCTAGGGCCAAAG
Organism: Macaca mulatta; assembly: GCF_049350105.2. Classification (NCBI taxonomy): domain Eukaryota; kingdom Metazoa; phylum Chordata; class Mammalia; order Primates; family Cercopithecidae; genus Macaca; species Macaca mulatta. The sequence continues at coordinate 49,258,123 of NC_133414.1, forward strand.
GAAATATCCTCCGATAACAAAGAGAAAAAAGATTTCTGAGAAACTTCTTTGTGTTCTGTGAAATCACCTCACAGAGTTACAGCTTTCCCCTCAAGAAGCCTTTTGCTAAGACAGTTCTTGTGGAATTGGCAAAATGATATTTGGAAGCCCATAGAGGGCTACGTTGAAAAAGGAAATATCCTCAGATGAAATCTGGAAAGAAGCTTTCTGTGAAACTGCTTAGTGTTCTGTTAATTCATCTCACAGAGTTACATGTGTATTTCGTGGATCTCTTTGCTAGCCTTATTTCTGTGGAATCTGAGTACAGATATTTCGGATCCCTTTGAAGACTATAGGGCCAAAGGAAATATCCTTCGATAACAAAGAGAAAGAAGCTTTCTGAGAAACTTCTTTGTGTTCTGTGATATCATCTCACAGAGTTACAGCTTTCCCCTCAAGAAGCCTTTCGCTAAGACAGTTCTTGTGGAATTGGCAAAGTGATATTTGGAAGGCCATAGAGGGCTATGGTGAAAAAGGAAATCTCCTGAGATGAAATCTGGAAAGAAGCCTTCTGAGAAACTGCTTAGTGTTCTGTTAATTCATCTCACAGAGTTACATGTGTATTTCGTGGATCTCTTTTCTCGCCTTCTTTCTGAGGAATCTGAGAACAGATATTTCGGATCCCTTTGAAGACCATAAGGCCAAAGGAAATATCCTTCGATAAAAAAGAGAAGGAAGCTTTCTGAGAAACTTCTTTGTGTTCTGTGAAATCATCTCACAGAGCTACAGCTTTCCCCTCAAGAAGCCTTTCGCTAAGACAGCTCCTGTGGAATTGTCAAAGTGATATTTGGAAGCCAGTAGAGGGCTATGGTGAAAAAGGAAATATCCTCAGATGAAATCTGGAAAGAAGCTTTCAGAGAAACTGCTTAGTGTTCTGTTAATTCATCTCACAGAGTTACATGTCTATTTCGTGGATCTCTTTTCTAGCCTTCTTTCTGAGGTATCTGGGAACAGATATTTCGGATCCCTTTGAAGACTCAAGGGCCAAAGGAAATATTCTCCTAAAACAAAGAGAAAGAAGCTTTCTGAGAAACTTCTTTGTGTTCTGTGAAATCATCTCACAGAGTTACATCTTTCTCCTCAAGAAGCCTTTCGCTAAGACAGTTCTTGTGGAATTGGCAAAGTGATATTTGGAAGCCCATAGAGGCGTATGGTGAAAAAGGAAATATCCTCAGATGAAATCTGGAAAGAAGCTTTCTGAGAAACTGCTTAGTGTTCTGTTAATTCATCTCACAGAGTTACATGTGTATTTCGTGGATCTCTTTGCTAGCCTCACTTCTGTGGAATCTGAGAACAGATATTTCGGATCCCTTTGACGACTCTAGGGCCAAAGGAAATATCCTCCGATAACAAAGAGAAAGAAGCTTTCTGAGAAACTTCTTTGTGTTCTGTGAAATCATCTCACAGAGTTACAGCTTTCCCCTCCAGAAGCCTTTCGCTAAGACAGTTCCTGTGGAATTGGCAAAGTGATATTTGGAAGCCCTTAGAGGGCTATGGTGAAAAAGGAAATATCCTCAGATGAAATCTGGAAAGAAGTTTTCTGAGAAACTGCTTAGTGTTCTGTTAATTCAACTCACAGAGTTATATGTGTATTTCGTGGATCTCTTTTCTAGCCTTATTTCTGTGGAATCTGAGAACAGATATTTCGGATCCCTTTGAAGACTCTAGGGCCAAAGGAAATATCCTCCGATAACAAAGAGAAAGAAGCTTTCTGATAAACTTCTTTGTGTTCTGTGAAATCATCTCACAGAGTTACAGCTTTCTCCTCAAGAAGCCTTTCGCTAAGACAGTTCTTGTGGAATTGGCAAAGTGATATTTGGAAGCCCTTAGAGGGCTTTGGTGAAAAAGGAAATATCCTGAGATGAAATCTGGAAAGAAGCTTTCTGAGAATCTGCTTAGTGTTCTGTTTATTCATCTCACAGAGTTACATGTGTATTTCGTTGATCTCTTTGCTAGCCTTATTTCTGTGGAATCTGAGAACAGATATTTCGGATCCCATTGAAGACTCTAGGTCCAAAGGAAATATCCTCCGATAACAAAGAGAAAGAAGCTTTCTGATAAACTTCTTTGTGTTCTGTGAAATCATCTCACAGAGTTACAGCTTTCCCGTCAAGTAGCCTTTCACGAAGACAGTTCTTGTGGAATTGGCAAACTGATATTTGGAAGCCCATAGAGGGCTACGTTGAAAAAGGAAATATCCTCAGATGAAATCTGGAAGGAAGCTTTCTGAGAAACTGCTTAGTGTTCTGTTAATTCATCTCACAGAGTTACATGGGCATTTCGTGGATCTCTTTGCTAGCCTCATTTCTGTGGAATCTGAGAACAGATATTTCGGATCCCTTTGAAGACTATAGGGCCAAAGAAATATCCTCCGATAACAAAGAGAAAGAAGCTTTCTGAGAAACTTCTTTGGGTTCTGTGAAATCATCTCACAGAGTTACAGCTTTCCCCTCAAGAAGCCTTTCGCTAAGACATTTCCTGTGGTATTGGCAAAGTGATATTTGGAAGCCCATAGAGGACTATGGTGAAAAAGGAAATATCCTCAGATGAAATCTGGAAAGAAGCTTTCTGAGAAACTGATTAGTGTTCTGTTAATTCATCTCACAGAGTTACCTTTGTAATTTGTGTATCTCTTTTCTAGCCTTATTTTTGAGGAATATGAGAACAGATATTTCGGATCCCTTTGAAGACCATAAGGCCAAAGGAAATATCCTCCGATAAAAAAAGAGAAAGAAGCTTTCTGAGAAACTTCTCTGTGTTCTGTGAAATCATCTCACAGAGTTACAGCTTTCCCCTCAAGAAGCCTTTCGCTAAGACAGTTCCTGTGGAATTGGCAAAGTGATATTTGGAAGCCCATAGAGGGCTATGGTGAAAAAGAGAATATCCTCAGATGAAATCTGGAAGGAAGCTTTCTGAGAAACTGCTTAGTGTTCTGTGAATTCATCTCACAGTGTTACATCTGTATTTCGTGGATCTCTTTGCTAGCCTTATTTCTGAGGAATCTGAGAACAGATATTTCGGATCCCTTTGAAGCATTTAGGGCCAAAGGAAATATCCTACGATAACAAAGAGAAAGAAGCTTTCTAAGAAACTTGTTTGTGTTCTGTGAAATCATCTCACAGAGTTACAGCTTTCCCCTCAAGAAACCTTTCGCTAACACAGTTCTTGTGGAATTGGCAAAGTGATATTTGGAAGCCCATAGAGGGCTATGGTGAAAAAGGAAATATCCTCAGATGAAATCTGGAAAGAAGCTTTCTGAGAAACTGCTTAGTTTTCTGTTAATTCATCTCACAGAGTTACATCTGTATTTCGTGGGTCTATTTACTAGCCTTATTTCTGAGGAATCTGAGAACAGATATTTCGGATCCCTTTGAAGACTCTAGGGCCAGAGGAAATATCCTCCGATAACAAAGAGAAAGAAGCTTTCTGAGAAACTTCTTTGTGTTCTGTGAAATCATCTCACAGAGTTACAGCTTTCCCCTCTGGAAGCCTTTCGCTAAGACAGTTCCTTTGGAATTGGGAAAGTGATATTTGGAAGCCCATAGGGCTATGGTGAAAAAGGAAATATCCTCAGATGAAATCTGGAAGGAAGCTTTCTGAGAAACTGCTTAGTGTTCTGTTAATTCATCTCACAGTGTTACATGTGTATTTCGTGGATCTCTTTTCTAGCCTTCTTTCTCAGGAATCTGAGAACAGATATTTCGGATCCCTTTGAAGGCTCTAGGGCCAAAGGAAATATCCTCCGATAACAAAGAGAAAAAAGATTTCTGAGAAACTTCTTTGTGTTCTGTGAAATCACCTCACAGAGTTACAGCTTTCCCCTCAAGAAGCCTTTTGCTAAGACAGTTCTTGTGGAATTGGCAAAGTGATATTTGGAAGCCCATAGAGGGCTACGTTGAAAAAGGAAATATCCTCAGATGAAATCTGGAAAGAAGCTTTCTGTGAAACTGCTTAGTGTTCTGTTAATTCATCTCACAGAGTTACATGTGTATTTCGTGGATCTCTTTGCTAGCCTTATTTCTGTGGAATCTGAGTACAGATATTTCGGATCCCTTTGAAGACTATAGGGCCAAAGGAAATATCCTTCGATAACAAAGAGAAAGAAGCTTTCTGAGAAACTTCTTTGTGTTCTGTGATATCATCTCACAGAGTTACAGCTTTCCCCTCAAGAAGCCTTTCGCTAAGACAGTTCTTGTGGAATTGGCAAAGTGATATTTGGAAGGCCATAGAGGGCTATGGTGAAAAAGGAAATCTCCTGAGATGAAATCTGGAAAGAAGCCTTCTGAGAAACTGCTTAGTGTTCTGTTAATTCATCTCACAGAGTTACATGTGTATTTCGTGGATCTCTTTTCTCGCCTTCTTTCTGAGGAATCTGAGAACAGATATTTCGGATCCCTTTGAAGACCATAAGGCCAAAGGAAATATCCTTCGATAAAAAAGAGAAGGAAGCTTTCTGAGAAACTTCTTTGTGTTCTGTGAAATCATCTCACAGAGCTACAGCTTTCCCCTCAAGAAGCCTTTCGCTAAGACAGCTCCTGTGGAATTGTCAAAGTGATATTTGGAAGCCAGTAGAGGGCTATGGTGAAAAAGGAAATATCCTCAGATGAAATCTGGAAAGAAGCTTTCAGAGAAACTGCTTAGTGTTCTGTTAATTCATCTCACAGAGTTACATGTCTATTTCGTGGATCTCTTTTCTAGCCTTCTTTCTGAGGTATCTGGGAACAGATATTTCGGATCCCTTTGAAGACTCAAGGGCCAAAGGAAATATTCTCCTAAAACAAAGAGAAAGAAGCTTTCTGAGAAACTTCTTTGTGTTCTGTGAAATCATCTCACAGAGTTACATCTTTCTCCTCAAGAAGCCTTTCGCTAAGACAGTTCTTGTGGAATTGGCAAAGTGATATTTGGAAGCCCATAGAGGCGTATGGTGAAAAAGGAAATATCCTCAGATGAAATCTGGAAAGAAGCTTTCTGAGAAACTGCTTAGTGTTCTGTTAATTCATCTCACAGAGTTACATGTGTATTTCGTGGATCTCTTTGCTAGCCTCACTTCTGTGGAATCTGAGAACAGATATTTCGGATCCCTTTGACGACTCTAGGGCCAAAGGAAATATCCTCCGATAACAAAGAGAAAGAAGCTTTCTGAGAAACTTCTTTGTGTTCTGTGAAATCATCTCACAGAGTTACAGCTTTCCCCTCCAGAAGCCTTTCGCTAAGACAGTTCCTGTGGAATTGGCAAAGTGATATTTGGAAGCCCTTAGAGGGCTATGGTGAAAAAGGAAATATCCTCAGATGAAATCTGGAAAGAAGTTTTCTGAGAAACTGCTTAGTGTTCTGTTAATTCATCTCACAGAGTTATATGTGTATTTCGTGGATCTCTTTTCTAGCCTTATTTCTGTGGAATCTGAGAACAGATATTTCGGATCCCTTTGAAGACTCTAGGGCCAAAGGAAATATCCTCCGATAACAAAGAGAAAGAAGCTTTCTGATAAACTTCTTTGTGTTCTGTGAAATCATCTCACAGAGTTACAGCTTTCTCCTCAAGAAGCCTTTCGCTAAGACAGTTCTTGTGGAATTGGCAAAGTGATATTTGGAAGCCCTTAGAGGGCTTTGGTGAAAAAGGAAATATCCTGAGATGAAATCTGGAAAGAAGCTTTCTGAGAATCTGCTTAGTGTTCTGTTTATTCATCTCACAGAGTTACATGTGTATTTCGTTGATCTCTTTGCTAGCCTTATTTCTGTGGAATCTGAGAACAGATATTTCGGATCCCATTGAAGACTCTAGGTCCAAAGGAAATATCCTCCGATAACAAAGAGAAAGAAGCTTTCTGATAAACTTCTTTGTGTTCTGTGAAATCATCTCACAGAGTTACAGCTTTCCCGTCAAGTAGCCTTTCACGAAGACAGTTCTTGTGGAATTGGCAAACTGATATTTGGAAGCCCATAGAGGGCTACGTTGAAAAAGGAAATATCCTCAGATGAAATCTGGAAGGAAGCTTTCTGAGAAACTGCTTAGTGTTCTGTTAATTCATCTCACAGAGTTACATGGGCATTTCGTGGATCTCTTTGCTAGCCTCATTTCTGTGGAATCTGAGAACAGATATTTCGGATCCCTTTGAAGACTATAGGGCCAAAGAAATATCCTCCGATAACAAAGAGAAAGAAGCTTTCTGAGAAACTTCTTTGGGTTCTGTGAAATCATCTCACAGAGTTACAGCTTTCCCCTCAAGAAGCCTTTCGCTAAGACATTTCCTGTGGTATTGGCAAAGTGATATTTGGAAGCCCATAGAGGACTATGGTGAAAAAGGAAATATCCTCAGATGAAATCTGGAAAGAAGCTTTCTGAGAAACTGCTTAGTGTTCTGTTAATTCATCTCACAGAGTTACCTTTGTAATTTGTGTATCTCTTTTCTAGCCTTATTTTTGAGGAATATGAGAACAGATATTTCGGATCCCTTTGAAGACCATAAGGCCAAAGGAAATATCCTCCGATAAAAAAAGAGAAAGAAGCTTTCTGAGAAACTTCTCTGTGTTCTGTGAAATCATCTCACAGAGTTACAGCTTTCCCCTCAAGAAGCCTTTCGCTAAGACAGTTCCTGTGGAATTGGCAAAGTGATATTTGGAAGCCCATAGAGGGCTATGGTGAAAAAGAAAATATCCTCAGATGAAATCTGGAAGGAAGCTTTCTGAGAAACTGCTTAGTGTTCTGTTAATTCATCTCACAGTGTTACATCTGTATTTCGTGGATCTCTTTGCTAGCCTTATTTCTGAGGAATCTGAGAACAGATATTTCGGATCCCTTTGAAGCATTTAGGGCCAAAGGAAATATCCTACGATAACAAAGAGAAAGAAGCTTTCTAAGAAACTTGTTTGTGTTCTGTGAAATCATCTCACAGAGTTACAGCTTTCTCCTCAAGAAGCCTTTTGCTAAGACAGTTCTTGGGGAATTGGCAAAGTGATATTTGAAATCCCGTAGAGGGCTACGGTGAAAAAGGAAATATCCTCAGATGAAATCTGGAAAGAAGCTTTCTGTGAAACTGCTTAGTGTTCTGTTAATTCATCTCACAGAGTTACATGTGTATTTCGTGGATCTCTTTGCTAGCCTTATTTCTGTGGAATCTGAGAACAGATATTTCGGATCCCTTTGAAGACTCTAGGGCCAAAGGAAATATCCTCCGATAACAAAGAGAAAGAAGCTTTCTGGGAAAATTCTGTCTGTTCTGTGAAATCATCTCACAGAGTAACAGCTTTCCCCTCAAGAAAACTTTCGCTAACACAGTTCTTGTGGAATTGGCAAAGTGATATTTGGAAGCCCCTAGAGGGCCATGGTGAAAAAGGAAATATCCTCAGATGAAATCTGGAAAGAAGCTTTCTGAGAAAATGCTTAGTGTTCTGTTAATTCATCTCACAGAGTTACATCTGTATTTCATGGGTCTATTTACTAGCCTTATTTCTGAGGAATCTGAGAACAGATATTTCGGATCCCTTTGAAGACTCTAGGGCCAGAGGAAATATCCTCCGATAACAAAGAGAAAGAAGATTTCTGAGAAACTTCTTTGTGTTCTGTGAAATCATCTCACAGAGTAACAGCTTTCCCCTCAAGAAATCTTTTGCTAAGACAGTTCTTATGGAATTGGCAAAGTGACATTTGGAAGCCCATAGAGGGCTATGGTGAAAGAGGAAATATCCTCAGATGAAATCTGGAAAGAAGCTTTCTGAGAAACTGCTTAGTGTTCTGTTAATTCATCTCACAGAGTTACATGTGTATTTCGTGGATCTCTTTGCTAGCCTTATTTCTGTGGAATCTGAGAACAGATATTTCGGATCCTTTTGAAGACCATAAGGCCAAAGAAAATATCCTTCGATAAAAAAGAGAAAGAAGCTTTCTGAGAAAATTCTTTGTGTTCTGTGAAATCATCTCACAGAGTTACAGCTTTCCCCTCAAGAAGCCTTTCGCTAAGACAGTTCCTGTGGAAATGGCAAAGTGATATTTGGAAGCCCATAGAGGGCTACGGTGAATAAAGAAATATCCTCAGATGAAATCTGGAAAGAAGCTTTCTGAGAAACTGCTTAGTGTTCTGTCAATTAATCTCACAGTTACATGTGTATTTCGTGGATCTCTTTGCTAGCCTTATTTCTTTGGAATGTGAGAACAGATATTTTTGACCTCTTTGATGACTATAGGGCCAAAGAAAATAACCTCCGATAACACAGAGAAAGAAGCTTTCTGAGAAACTTCTTTGTGTTCTGTGAAATCATCTCACAGAGTTACAGCTTTCTCCTCAAGAAGCCTTTCGCTAAGACAGTTCTTGGGAAATTGGCAAAGTGATATTTGAAAGCCCGTAGAGGGCTACGGTGATAAAGGAAATATCCTCAGATGAAATCTGGAAAGAACCTTTCTGGGAAACTGCTTAGTGTTCTGTTAATTCATCTCACAGAGTTACATGTGTATTTCGTGGATCTCTTTGCTAGCCTTATTTCTGTGGAATCTGAGAACAGATATATCGGATCCCATTGAAGACTATAGGGCCAAAGGAAATATCCTCCTATAACAAAGAGAAAGAAGCTTTCTGAGAAACTTCTTTGTGTTCTGTGAAATCATCTCACAGAGTTACAGCTTTCCCCTCCAGAAGCCTTTCGCTAAGACAGTTCCTGTGGTATTGGCAAAGTGATATTTGGAAGCCCTTAGAGGGCTATGGTGAAAAAGGAAATATCCTCAGATGAAATCTGGAAAGAAGTTTTCTGAGAAACTGCTTAGTGTTCTGTTAATTCATCTCACAGAGTTATATGTGTATTTCGTGGATCTATTTTCTAGCCTTATTTCTGTGGAATCTGAGAACAGATATTTCGGATCCCTTTGAAGACTCTAGGGCCAAAGGAAATATCCTCCGATAACAAAGAGAAAGAAGCTTTCTGATAAACTTCTTTGTGTTCTGTGAAATCGTCTCACAGAGTTACAGCTTTCTCCTCAAGAAGCCTTTCGCTAAGACAGTTCTTGTGGAATTGGCAAAGTGATATTTGGAAGCCCTTAGAGGGCTTTGGTGAAAAAGGAAATATCCTCAGATGAAATCTGGAAAGAAGCTTTCTGAGAATCTGCTTAGTGTTCTGTTTATTCATCTCACAGAGTTACATGTGTATTTCGTTGATCTCTTTGCTAGCCTTATTTCTGTGGAATCTGAGAACAGATATTTCGGATCCCTTTGAAGACTATAGGGCCAAAGAAATATCCTCCGATAACCAAGAGAAAGAAACTTTCTGAGAAACTTCTTTGTGTTCTGTGAAATCATCTCACAGAGTTACAGCTTTCCCCTCAGGAAGCCTTTCGCTAAGACAGTTCCTGTGGTATTGGCAAAGTGATATTTGGAAGCCCATACAGGACTATGGTGAAAAAGGAAATATCCTCAGATGAAATCTGGAAAGAAGCTTTCTGAGAAACTGCTTAGTGTTCTGTTAATTCATCTCACAGAGTTACATGTGTAATTCGTAGATCTCTTTTCTAGCCTTATTTTTGAGGAATATGAGAACAGATATTTCGGATCCCTTTGAAGACCATAAGGCCAAAGGAAATATCCTCCGATAAAAAAAGAGAAAGAAGCATTCTGAGAAACTTCTCTGTGTTCTGTGAAATCATCTCACAGAGTTACAGCTTTCCCCTCAAGAAGCCTTTCGCTAAGACAGTTCCTGTGGAATTGGCAAAGTTGTATTTGAAAGCCCATAGCGGGCAATGGAGAAAAAGGATAGCCTCAGATGAAATCTGGAAAGAAGCTTTCTGAGAAACTGCTTAGTGTTCTGTTAATTCATCTGACATTGTTACATGTGTATTTCGTGGATCTCTTTGCTAGCCTTATTTCTGTGGAATCTGAGAACAGATATTTCGGATCCCTTTGAACACTATACGGCCAAAGGAAATATCCTCCGATAACAAAGAGAAAGAAGCTTTCTGAGAAACTTCTTTGTGTTCTGTGAAATCATCTCACAGAGTTACAGCTTTCCCCTCAAGAAGCCTTTCGCTAAGACAGCTCTTGTGGAATTGGCAAAGTGATATTTGGAAGCCCTTAGAGGGCTATGGAGAAAAAGGAAATATCCTCAGATGAAATCTGGAAAGAAGCTTTCTGAGAAACTGCTTAGTGTTCTGTTAATTCATCTCACAGAGTTACATGTGTATTTCGTGGATCTGTTTTCTAGCCTTTTTTCTGAGGTATCTGAGAACAGATATTTCGAATCCCTTTGAAGACTCTAGGGACAAAGGAAATATCCTCCCATAACAAAGAGAAAGAAGCTTTCTGAGAAACTTCTTTGTGTTCTGTGAAATCATCTCACAGAGTTACCGCTTTCCCCTCAAGAAGCCTTTGGCTAAGATAGTTCTTGTGGAATTCACAAAGTGATATTTGGAAGGACATAGAGGGCTATGGTGGAAAAGGAAATATCCTCCGATGAAATCTGTTTAGAAGCTTTCTGAGAAACTGCTTAGTTTTCTGTTAATTCATCTCACAGAGTTACATGTGTATTTCGTGGATCTCTTTTCTAGCTTTATCTGAGGAATCTGAGAACAGATATTTCGGATCCCTTTGAAGACTATAGGGCCAAAGGAAATATCCTCTGATAACAAAGAGAAAGAAGCTTTCTGGGAAACTTCTGTCTGTTCTGTGAAATCATCTCACAGAGTTACAGCTTTCCCCTCAAGAAACCTTTCGCTAACACAGTTCTTGTGTAATTGGCAAAGGGATATTTGGAAGCCCATAGAGGGCTATGGTGAAAAAGGAAATATCCTCAGATGAAATCTGGAAAGAAGCTTTCTGAGAAACTGCTTGGTGTTCTGTTAATTCATCTCACAGAGTTACATCTGTATTTCGTGTATCTATTTACTAGCCTTATTTCTGAGGAATCTGAGAACAGATATTTCGGATCCCTTTGAAGACTCTAGGGCCAGAGGAAATATCCTCCCATAACAAACAGAAAGAAGATTTCTGAGAAACTTCTTTGTGTTCTGTGAAATCACCTCACAGAGTTACATCTTTCCCCTCAAGAAGCCTTTCGCTAAGACAGTTCTTGTGGAATTGGCAAAGTGTTATTTGGAAGCCCATAGAGGGCTACGTTGAAAAAGGAAATATCCTCAGATGAAATCTGGTAAGAAACTTTCTGAGAAACTGCTTAGTGTTTTGTTAATTCATCTCACCGAGTTACATGTGTATTTCGTGGATCTCTTTGCTAGCCTTATTTCTGTGGAATGTGAGTACAGATATTTCGGATCCCTTTGAAGACTATAGGGCCAAAGGAAATATACTCCGATAACAAAGAGAAAGAAGCTTTCTGGGTAACTTCTTTATGTTCCGTCAAATCATCTCACAGAGTAACAGCTTTCCCCTCAAGAAATCTTTCGCTAATACAGTTCTTATGGAATTGGCAAAGTGACATTTGCAAGCCCATGGAGGGCTATGGTGAAAGAGGAAATATCCTCAGATGAAATCTGGAAAGAAGCTTTCTGAGAAACTGCTTAGTGTTCTGTTAATTCATCTCACAGAGTTACATGTGTATTTCGTGGATCTCTTTGCTAGCCTTATTTCTGTGGAATCTGAGAACAGATATTTCGGATCCCTTTGAAGACCATAAGGCCAAAGAAAATATCCTTCGATAAAAAAGAGAAAGAAGCTTTCTGAGAAACTTCTTTGTGTTCTGTGAAATCATCTCACAGAGTTACAGCTTTCCCCTCAAGAAGCCTTTCGCTAAGACAGTTCCTGTGGAAATGGCAAAGTGATATTTGGAAGCCCATAGAGGGCTACGGTGAAAAAGGAAATATCCTCAGATGAAATCTGGAAAGAAGCTTTCTGAGAAACTGCTTAGTGTTCTGTCAATTAATCTCACAGAATTACATGGGCATTTTTGCATCTCTTTGGTAGCCTTATTTCTTTGGAATGTGAGAACAGATATTTGGGACCTCTTTGATGACTATAGGGCCAAAGAAATATCCTCCGATAACAAAGAGAAAGAAGCTTTCTGAGAAACTTCTTTGTGTTCTGTGAAATCATCTCACAGAGTTACAGCTTTCCCCTCAAGAAGCCTTTCGCTAAGACAGTTCCTGTGGTATTGGCAAAGTGATATTTGGAAGCACATAGAGGACTATTGTGAAAAAGGAAATATCCTCAGATGAAATCTGGAAAGAAGCTTTCTGAGAAACTGCTTAGTGTTCTGTTAATTCATCTCACAGAGTTACATGTGTAATTCGTGGATCTCTTTTCTAGCCTTATTTTTGAGGAATATGAGAACAATTATTTCGGATCGCTTTGAAGACCATAAGGCCAAAGGAAATACCCTCCGATAAAAAAAGAGGAAGAAGCTTTCTGAGAAACTTCTCTGTGTTCTGTGAAATCATCTCACAGAGTTACAGCTTTCCCCTCAAGAAGCCTTTCGTTAAGACAGTTCTTGTGGAATTGGCAAAGTGATATTTGCAAGCCCATAGAGGGCTACGGTGAAAAAGGAAATATCCTCAGATGAAATCTGGAAAGAAGCTTTCTGAGAAACTGCTTAGTGTTCTGTTAATTCATCTCACAGAGTTACATGTGTATTCCGTGGATCTCTTTGCTAGCCTTATTTCTGTGGAATCTGAGAACAGATATTTCGGATCCCTTTCAAGACTATAGGGCCAAAGGAAATATCCTCCGATAACAAAGAGAAAGAAGCTTTCTGAGAAACTTCTTTGTGTTCTGTGATATCATCTCACAGAGTTACAGCTTTCCCCTCCAGAAGCCTTTCGCTAAGACAGTTCCTGTGGTATTGGCAAAGTGATATTTGGAAGCCCTTAGAGGGCTATGGTGAAAAAGGAAATATCCTCAGATGAAATCTGGAAAGAAGTTTTCTGAGAAACTGCTTAGTGTTCTGTTAATTCATCTCACAGAGTTATATGTGTATTTCGTGGATCTATTTTCTAGCCTTATTTCTGTGGAATCTGAGAACAGATATTTCGGATCCCTTTGAAGACTCTAGGGCCAAAGGAAATATCCTCCGATAACAAAGAGAAAGAAGCTTTCTGATAAACTTCTTTGTGTTCTGTGAAATCATCTCACAGAGTTACAGCTTTCTCCTCAAGAAGCCTTTCGCTAAGACAGTTCTTGTGGAATTGGCAAAGTGATATTTGGAAGCCCTTAGAGGGCTTTGGTGAAAAAGGAAATATCCTCAGATGAAATGTGGAAAGAAGCTTTCTGAGAATCTGCTTAGTGTTCTGTTTATTCATCTCACAGAGTTACATGTGTATTTCGTTGATCTCTTTGCTAGCCTTATTTCTGTGGAATCTGAGAACAGATATTTCGGATCCCATTGAAGACTCTAGGTCCAAAGGAAATATCCTCCGATAACAAAGAGAAAGAAGCTTTCTGATAAATTTCTTTGTGTTCTGTGAAATCATCTCACAGAGTTACAGCTTTCCCGTCAAGTAGCCTTTCACGAAGACAGTTCTTGTGGAATTGGCAAACTGATATTTGGAAGCCCATAGAGGGGTACGTTGAAAAAGGAAATATCCTCAGATGAAATCTGGAAGGAAGCTTTCTGAGAAACTGCTTAGTGTTCTGTTAATTCATCTCACAGAGTTACATGGACATTTCGTGGATCTCTTTGCTAGCCTCATTTCTGTGGAATCTGAGAACAGATATTTCGGATCCCTTTGAAGACTATAGGGCCAAAGAAATATCCTCCGATAACCAAGAGAAAGAAGCTTTCTGAGAAACTTCTTTGTGTTCTGTGAAATCATCTCACAGAGTTACAGCTTTCCCCTCAAGAAGCCTTTCGCTAAGACAGTTCCTGTGGTATTGGCAAAGTGATATTTGGAAGCCCATAGAGGACTATGGTGAAAAAGGAAATATCCTCAGATGAAATCTGGAAAGAAGCTTTCTGAGAAACTGCTTAGTGTTCTGTTAATTCATCTCACAGAGTTACATGTGTAATTCGTGGATCCCTTTTCTAGCCTTATTTTTGAGGAATATGAGATCAGATATTTCGGATCCCTTTGAAGACCATAAGGCCAAAGGAAATATCCTCCGATAAAAAAAGAGAAAGAAGCTTTCTGAGAAACTTCTCTGTGTTCTGTGAAATCATCTCACAGAGTTACAGCTTTCCCCTCAAGAAGCCTTTCGCTAAGTCAGTTCCTGTGGAATTGGCAAAGTTGTATTTGAAAGTCCATAGCGGGCAATGGAGAAAAAGGAAATAGCCTCAGATGAAATCTGGAAAGAAGCTTTCTGAGAAACTGCTTAGTGTTCTGTTAATTCATCTGAAATTGTTACATGTGTATTTCGTGGATCTCTTTGCTAGCCTTATTTCTGTGGAATCTGAGAACAGATATTTCGGATCCCTTTGAATACTATACGGCCAAAGGAAATATCCTCCGATAACAAAGAGAAAGAAGCTTTCTGAGAAACTTCTTTGTGTTCTGTGAAATCATCTCACAGAGTTACAGCTTTCCCCTCAAGAAGCCTTTCGCTAAGACAGCTCTTGTGGAATTGGCAAAGTGATATTTGGAAGCCCTTAGAGGGCTATGGAAAAAAAGGAAATATCCTCAGATGAAATCTGGAAAGAAGCTTTTTGAGAAACTGCTTAGTGTTCTGTTAATTCATCTCACAGAGTTACATGTGTATTTCGTGGATCTGTTTTCTAGCCTTATTTCTGAGGTATCTGAGAACAGATATTTCGAATCCCTTTGAAGACTCTAGGGACAAAGGAAATATCCTCCCATAACAAAGAGAAAGAAGCTTTCTGAGAAACTTCTTTGTGTTCTGTGAAATCATCTCACAGAGTTACAGCTTTCCCCTCAAGAAGCCTTTCGCTAAGACAGTTCTTGTGGAATTCACAAAGTGATATTTGGAAGCCCATAGAGGGCTATGGTGAAAAAGGAAATATCCTCAGATGAAATCTGGAAAGAAGCTTTCTGGGAAACTGCTTAGTGTTGCGTTAATTCATCTCACAGAGTTACCTGTGTATTTCGTGGATCTCTTTGCTAGCCTTATTTCTGTGGAATCTGAGAACAGATATTTCGGATCCCTTTGAGGACTATAGGGCCAAAGGAAATATCCTCCGATATCAAAGAGAAAGAAGCTTTCTGAGAAACTTCTTTGTGTTCTGTGAAATCATCTCACAGAGTTACAGCTTTCCCCTCAAGAAGCCTTTCGCTAAGACAGTTCCTGTGGAATTGGCAAAGTAATATTTGGGAGCCCATAGAGGGTTATGGTGAAAAAGGAAATATCCTCAGATGAAATCTGGAAAGAAGCTTTCTAAGAAACTGCTTAGTGTTCTGCTAATTCATCTCACAGAGTTACATGTGTATTTCGTGGATCTCTTTTCTAGCTTTATCTGAGGAATCTGAGAACAGATATTTCGGATCCCTTTGAAGACTATAGGGCCAAAGGAAATATCCTCCGATAACAAAGAGAAATAAGCTTTCTGGGAAACTTCTGTCTGTTCTGTGAAATCATCTCACAGAGTTACAGCTTTCCCCTCAAGAAACCTTTCGCTAACACAGTTCTTGTGTAATTGGCAAAGTGATATTTGGAAGCCCATAGAGGGCTATGGTGAAAAAGGAAATATCCTGAGATGAAATCTGGAAAGAAGCTTTCTGAGAAACTGCTTAGTGTTCTGTTAATTCATCTCACAGAGTTACATCTTTATTTCGTGTATCTATTTACTAGCCTTATTTCTGCGGAATCTGAGAACAGATATTTCGGATCCCTTTGAAGACTCTAGGGCCAGAGGAAATATCCTCCGATAACAAAGAGAAAGAAGATTTCTGAGAAACTTCTTTGTGTTCTGTGAAATCACCTCACAGAGTTACATCTTTCCCCTCAAGAAGCCTTTCGCTAAGACAGTTCTTGTGGAATTGGCAAAGTGTTATTTGTAAGCCCATAGAGGGCTACGTTGAAAAAGGAAATATCCTCAGATGAAATCTGGTAAGAAACTTTCAGAGAAACTGCTTAGTGTTCTGTTAATTCATCTCACCGAGTTACATGTGTATTTCGTGGATCTCTTTGCTAGCCTTAATTCTGTGGAATGTGAGTACAGATATTTCGGATCCCTTTGAAGACTATAGGGCCAAAGGAAATATACTCCGATAACAAAGAGAAAGAAGCTTTCTGGGTAACTTCTTTATGTTCCGTGAAATCATCTCACAGAGTAACAGCTTTCCCCTCAAGAAATCTTTCGCTAACACAGTTCTTATGGAATTGGCAAAGTGACATTTGCAAGCCCATGGAGGGCTATGGTGAAAGAGGAAATATCCTCAGATGAAATCTGGAAAGAAGCTTTCTGAGAAACTGCTTAGTGTTCTGTTAATTCATCTCACAGAGTTACATGTGTATTTCGTGGATCTCTTTGCTGGCCTTATTTCTGTGAAATCTGAGAACAGATATTTCGGATCCCTTTGAAGACCATAAGGCCAAAGAAAATATCCTTCGATAAAAAAGAGAAAGAAGCTTTCTGAGAAACTTCTTTGTGTTCTGTGAAATCATCTCACAGAGTTACAGCTTTCCCCTCAAGGAGCCTTTCGCTAAGACAGTTCTTGTGGAATTGGCAAAATGATATTGGGAAGCCCATAGAGGGCTATGGTGAAAAAGGAAATATCCTCAGATGAAATCTGGAAAGAAGCTTTTTGAGAAACTGCTTAGTGTTCTGTTAATTCATCTCACAGAGTTACATGTGTATTTCGTGGATCTGTTTTCTAGCCTTATTTCTGAGGTATCTGAGAACAGATATTTCGAATCCCTTTGAAGACTCTAGGGACAAAGGAAATATCCGCCCATAACAAAGAGAAAGAAGCTTTCTGAGAAACTTCTTTGTGTTCTGTGAAATCATCTCACAGAGTTACAGCTTTCCCCTCAAGAAGCCTTTCGCTAAGACAGTTCTTGTGGAATTCACAAAGTGATATTTGGAAGCCCATAGAGGGCTATGGTGAAAAAGGAAATATCCTCAGATGAAATCTGGAAAGAAGCTTTCTGGGAAACTGCTTAGTGTTATGTTAATTCATCTCACAGAGTTACCTGTGTATTTCGTGGATCTCTTTGCTAGCCTTATTTCTGTGGAATCTGAGAACAGATATTTCGGATCCCTTTGAGGACTATAGGGCCAAAGGAAATATCCTTCGATATCAAAGAGAAAGAAGCTTTCTGAGAAACTTCTTTGTGTTCTGTGAAATCATCTCACAGAGTTACAGCTTTCCCCTCAAGAAGCCTTTCGCTAAGACAGTTCCTGTGGAATTGGCAAAGTAATATTTGGGAGCCCATAGAGGGTTATGGTGAAAAAGGAAATATCCTCAGATGAAATCTGGAAAGAAGCTTTCTAAGAAACTGCTTAGTGTTCTGCTAATTCATCTCACAGAGTTACATGTGTATTTCGTGGATCTCTTTTCTAGCTTTATCTGAGGAATCTGAGAACAGATATTTCGGATCCCTTTGAAGACTCTAGGGCCAAAGGAAATATCCTCCGATAACAAAGAGAAATAAGCTTTCTGGGAAACTTCTGTCTGTTCTGTGAAATCATCTCACAGAGTTACAGCTTTCCCCTCAAGAAACCTTTCGCTAACACAGTTCTTGTGTAATTGGCAAAGTGATATTTGGAAGCCCATAGAGGGCTATGGTGAAAAAGGAAATATCCTCAGATGAAATCTGGAAAGAAGCTTTCTGAGAAACTGCTTAGTGTTCTGTTAATTCATCTCACAGAGTTACATCTTTATTTCGTGGATCTCTTTGCTAGCCTTATTTCTGAGGAATCTGAGAACAGATATTTCGGATCCCTTTGAAGACTCTAGGGCCAGAGGAAATATCCTCCGATAACAAAGAGAAAGAAGATTTCTGGGAAACTTCTTTGTGTTCTGTGAAATCACCTCACAGAGTTACATCTTTCCCCTCAAGAAGCCTTTCGCTAAGACAGTTCTTGTGGAATTGGCAAAGTGTTATTTGGAAGCCCATAGAGGGCTACGTTGAAAAAGGAAATATCCTCAGATGAAATCTGGTAAGAAACTTTCAGAGAAACTGCTTAGTGTTCTGTTAATTCATCTCACCGAGTTACATGTGTATTTCGTGGATCTCTTTGCTAGCCTTAATTCTGTGGAATGTGAGTACAGATATTTCGGATCCTTTTGAAGACTATAGGGCCAAAGGAAATATACTCCGATAACAAAGAGAAAGAAGCTTTCTGGGTAACTTCTTTATGTTCCGTGAAATCATCTCACAGAGTAACAGCTTTCCCCTCAAGAAATCTTTCGCTAACACAGTTCTTATGGAATTGGCAAAGTGACATTTGCAAGCCCATGGAGGGCTATGGTGAAAGAGGAAATATCCTCAGATGAAATCTGGAAAGAAGCTTTCTGAGAAACTGCTTAGTGTTCTGTTAATTCATCTCACAGAGTTACATGTGTATTTCGTGGATCTCTTTGCTAGCCTTATTTCTGTGGAATCTGAGAACAGATATTTCGGATCCCTTTGAAGACCATAAGGCCAAAGAAAATATCCTTCGATAAAAAAGAGAAAGAAGCTTTCTGAGAAACTTCTTTGTGTTCTGTGAAATCATCTCAAAGAGTTACAGCTTTCTCCTCAAGAAGCCTTTCGCTAAGACAGTTCTTGGGAAATTGGCAAAGTGATATTTGAAAGCCCGTAGAGGGCTACGGTGAAAAAGGAAATATCCTCAGATGAAATCTGGAAAGAAGCTTTCTGTGAAACTGCTTAGTGTTCTGTTAATTAATCTCACAGAGTTACATGTGTATTTCGTGGATCTCTTTGCTAGCCTTATTTCTGTGGAATCTGAGTACAGATATATCGGATCCTTTTGAAGACTATAGGGCCAAAGGAAATATCCTCCGTTAACAAAGAGAAAGAAGCTTCTGAGAAACTTCTTTGTGTTCTGTGAAATCATCTCACAGAGTTACAGCTTTCCCCTCCAGAAGCCTTTCGCTAAGACAGTTCCTGTGGAATTGGCAAAGTGATATTTGGAAGCCCTTAGAGGGCTATGGTGAAAAAGAAAATATCCTCAGATGAAATCTGGAAAGAAATTTTCTGAGAAACTGCTTAGTGTTCTGTTAATTCATCTCACAGAGTTATATGTGTATTTCGTGGATCTCTTTTCTAGCCTTATTTCTGTGGAATATGAGAACAGATATTTCGGATCCCTTTGAAGACTCTAGGGCCAAAGGAAATATCCTACGATAACAAAGAGAAAGAAGCTTTCTGATAAACTTCTTTGTGTTCTGTGAAATCATCTCACAGAGTTACAGCTTTCTCCTCAAGAAGCCTTTCGCTAAGACAGTTCTTGTGGAATTGGCAAAGTGATATTTGGAAGCCCTTAGAGGGCTTTGGTGAAAAAGGAAATATCCTCAGATGAAATCTGGAAAGAAGCTTTCTGAGAATCTGCTTAGTGTTCTGTTTATTCATCTCACAGAGTTACATGTGTATTTCGTTGATCTCTTTGCTAGCCTTATTTCTGTGGAATCTGAGAACAGATATTTCGGATCCCTTTGAAGACTCTAGGTCCAAAGGAAATATGCTCCGATAACAAAGAGAAAGAAGCTTTCTGATAAACTCCTTTGTGTTCTGTGAAATCATCTCACAGAGTTACAGCTTTCCCCTCAAGTAGCCTTTCACGAAGACAGTTCTTGTGGATTTGACAAACTGATATTTGGAAGCCCATAGAGGGCTACGTTGAAAAAGGAAATATCCTCAGTTGAAATCTGGAAGGAAGCTTTCTGAGAAACTGCTTAGTGTTCTGTTAATTCATCTCACAGAGTTACATGGGCATTTTTGGATCTCTTTGCTAGCCTCATTTCTGTGGAATCTGAGAACAGATATTTCGGATCCCTTTGAAGACTATAGGGCCAAAGAAATATCCTCCGATAACAAAGAGAAAGAAGCTTTCTGAGAAACTTCTTTGTGTTCTGTGAAATCATCTCACAGAGTTACAGCTTTCCCCTCAAGAAGCCTTTCGCTAAGACAGTTCCTGTGGTATTGGCAAAGTGATATTTGGAAGCCCATAGAGGACTATGGTGAAAAAGGAAATATCCTCAGATGAAATCTGGAAAGAAGCTTTCTGAGAAACTGCTTAGTGTTCTGTTAATTCATCTCACAGAGTTACATGTGTAATTCGTGGATCTCTTTTCTAGCCTTATTTTTGAGGAATATGAGAACAATTATTTCGGATCGCTTTGAAGACCATAAGGCCAAAGGAAATATCCTCCGATAAAAAAAGAGAAAGAAGCTTTCTGAGAAACTTCTCTGTGTTCTGTGAAATCATCTCACAGAGTTACAGCTTTCCCCTGAAGAAGCCTTTCGTTAGGACAGTTCTTGTGGAATTGGCAAAGTGATATTTGCAAGCCCATAGAGGGCTATGGTGAAAAAGGAAATATCCTCAGATGAAATCTGGAAAGAAGATTCTGAGAAACTGCTTAGTGTTCTGTTAATTCATCTCACAGAGTTACATGTGTATTTCGTGGATCTCTTTTCTAGCCTTATTTCTGAGGAATCTGAGAACAGATATTTCGGATCCCTTTGAAGACTATAGGTCCAAAGGAAATATCCTCCGATAACAAAGAGAAAGAAGCTTTCTGAGAAACTTCTTTGTGTTCTGTTAAATCATCTCACAGAGTTACAGCTATCCCCTCAAGAAGCCTTTCGCTAAGACAGTTCTTGTGGAATTGGCAAAGTGATATTTGGCAGCCCACAGAGGGCTACGGTGAATAAGGAAATATCCTCAGATGAAATCTGGAAAGAAACTTTCTGAGAAACTGCTTAGTGTTCTCTTCATTCATCTCACAGAGTTACATGTGTGTTTCGTGGATCTCTTTGCTAGCCTTATTTCTGTGGAATCTGAGAACAGATATTTCGGATCCCTTTGAAGACTCTAGGTCCAAAGGAAATATGCTCCGATAACAAAGAGAAAGAAGCTTTCTGATAAACTTCTTTGTGTTCTGTGAAATCATCTCACAGAGTTACAGCTTTCCCCTCAAGTAGCCTTTCACGAAGACAGTTCTTGTGGATTTGACAAACTGATATTTGGAAGCCCATAGAGGGCTACGTTGAAAAAGGAAATATCCTCAGATGAAATCTGGAAGGAAGCTTTCTGAGAAACTGCTTAGTGTTCTGTTAATTCATCTCACAGAGTTACATGGGCATTTTTGGATCTCTTTGCTAGCCTCATTTCTGTGGAATCTGAGAACAGATATTTCGGATCCCTTTGAAGACTATAGGGCCAAAGAAATATCCTCCGATAACAAAGAGAAAGAAGCTTTCTGAGAAACTTCTTTGTGTTCTGTGAAATCATCTCACAGTGTTACAGCTTTCCCCTCAAGAAGCCTTTCGCTAAGACAGTTCCTGTGGTATTGGCAAAGTGATATTTGGAAGCCCATAGAGGACTATGGTGAAAAAGGAAATATCCTCAGATGAAATCTGGAAAGAAGCTTTCTGAGAAACTGCTTAGTGTTCTGTTAATTCATCTCAAAGAGTTACATGTGTAATTCGTGGATCTCTTTTCTAGCCTTATTTTTGAGGAATATGAGAACAGATATTTCGGATCGCTTTGAAGACCATAAGGCCAAAGGAAATATCCTCTGATAAAAAAAGAGAAAGAAGCTTTCTGAGAAACTTCTCTGTGTTCTGTGAAATCATCTCACAGAGTTACAGCTTTCCCCTCAAGAAGCCTTTCGTTAAGACAGTTCTTGTGGAATTGGCAAAGTGATATTTGCAAGCCCATAGAGGGCTACGGTGAAAAAGGAAATATCCTCAGATGAAATCTGTAAAGAAGCTTTCTGAGAAACTGCTTAGTGTTCTGTTAATTCACCTCACAGAGTTACATGTCTATTTCGTGGATCTCTTTGCTAGCCTTATTTCTCAGGAATCTGAGAACAGATATTTCGGATCCCTTTGAAGACTCTAGGGCCAAAGGAAATATCCTCCGATAACAAAGAGAAAGAAGCTTTCTGAGAAACTTCTTTGTGTTCTGTGAAATCATCTCACAGAGTTACAGCTTTCCCCTCAAGAAGCCTTTCGCTAAGACATTTCTTGTGGAATTGGCAAACTGATATTTGGAAGCCCATAGAGGGCTATGTTGAAAAAGGAAATATCCTCGGATGAAATTTGGAAAGAAGCTTTCTGTGAAACTGCTTAGTGTTCTGTTAATTCATCTCACAGACTTACATCTGTGTTTCGTGGATCTATTTACTAGTCTTATTTCTGAGGAATCTGAGAACAGATATTTCGGATCCCTTTGAAGACTCTAGGGACAAAGGAAATATCCTCCGATAACAAAGAGAAAGAACATTTCTGAGAAACTTCTTTGTGTTCTGTGAAATCACCTCACAGAGTTACAGCTTTCCCCTCAAGAAGCCTTTTGCTAAGACAGTTCTTGTGGAATTGGCAAAGTGATATTTGGAAGGCCATAGAGGGCTATGGTGAAAAAGGAAATCTCCTGAGATGAAATCTGGAAAGAAGCCTTCTGAGAAACTGCTTAGTGTTCTGTTAATTCATCTCACAGAGTTACATGTGTATTTCGTGGATCTCTTTGCTAGCCTTATTTCTGTTGAACCTGAAAACAGATGTTTCGGATCGCATTGAAGACTATAGGGCAAAGGAAATATCCTCCGATAACAAAGAGAAAGAAGCTTTCTGAGAAACTACTTTGTGTTCTGTGAAATCATCTCTCAGAGTTAC
Organism: Macaca mulatta; assembly: GCF_049350105.2. Lineage (NCBI taxonomy): Eukaryota > Metazoa > Chordata > Mammalia > Primates > Cercopithecidae > Macaca > Macaca mulatta. The sequence continues at coordinate 49,280,823 of NC_133414.1, forward strand.
AGCTTTTCCCTCAAGAAGGCTTTCGCTAAGACAGTTCCTGTGGAATTGGCAAAGTGATATTTGGAAGCCCATTGAGGGCTATGGTGAAAAAGGAAATATCCTCAGATGAAATCTGGAAGGAAGCTTTCTGAGAAACTGCTTAGTGTTCTGTTAATTCATCTCACAGAGTTACATGTGTGTTTCCTGGATCTCTTTGCTAGCCTTATTTCTGTGGAATCTGAGAACAGATATATCGGATCCCTTTGAAGACTATAGGGCCAAAGGAAATATCCTCCGATAACAAAAAGAAAGAAGCTTTCTGAGAAACTTCTTTGTGTTCTGTGAAATCATCTCACAGAGTTACAGGTTTCCCCTCAAGAAGACTTTCACTAAGGCAGTTCCTGTGGAATTGGCAAAGTGATATTTGGAATCCCTTAGAGGGCTATGGTGAAAAAGGAAATATCCTCAGATGAAATCTGGAAAGAGGTTTCTGAGAGACTGCTTAGTGTTCTGTTAATTCATCTCACAGAGTTACATGTGTATTTCGTGGATCTCTTTGCTAGCCTTATTTCTTTGGAATGTGAGAACAGATATTTGGGATCTCTTAGAAGACTATAGGGCCAAAGAAAATATCCTCCGATAACAAAGAGATAGAAGCTTTCTGATAAACTTCTTTGTGTTCTGTGAAATCATCTCACAGAGTTACAGCTTTCCCCTCAAGTAGCCTTTCACGAAGACAGTTCTTGTGGAATTGGCAAACTGATATTTGGAAGCCCATAGAGGGCTACGTTGAAAAAGGAAATATCCTCAGATGAAATCTGGAAGGAAGCTTTCTGAGAAACTGCTTAGTGTTCTGTTAATTCATCTCACAGAGTTACATGGGCATTTCGTGGATCTCTTTGCTAGCCTCATTTCTGTGGAATCTGAGAACAGATATTTCGGATCCCTTTGAAGACTACAGGGCCAAAGAAATATCCTCCGATAACAAAGAGAAAGAAGCTTTCTGAGAATCTTCTTTGTGTTCTGTGAAATCATCTCACAGAGCTACAGCTTTCCCCTCAAGAAGCCTTTCGCTAAGACAGTTCTTGTGGAATTGGCAAAGTGATATTTGGAAGCCCATAGGGCTATGTTGAAAAAGGAAATATCCTCAGATGAAATCTGGAAGGAAGCTTTCTGAGAAACTGCTTAGTGTTCTGTTAATTCATCTCACAGTGTTACATGTGTATTTCGTGGATCTCTTTTCTAGCCTTCTTTCTCAGGAATCTGAGAAGAGATATTTCGGATCCCTTTGAAGACCATAAGGCCAAAGGAAATATCCTTCGATAAAAAAGAGAAGGAATCTTTCTGAGAAACTTCTTTGTGTTCTGTGAAATCATCTCACAGAGCTACAGCTTTCCCCTCAAGAAGCCTTTCGCTAAGACAGCTCCTGTGGAATTGTCAAAGTGATATTTGGAAGCCAGTAGAGGGCTATGGTGAAAAAGGAAATATCCTCAGATGAAATCTGGAAAGAAGCTTTCAGAGAAACTGCTTAGTGTTCTGTTAATTCATCTCACAGAGTTACATGTGTATTTCGTGGATCTCTTTTCTAGCCTTCTTTCTGAGGAATCTGGGAACAGATATTTCGGATCCCTTTGAAGACTCAAGGGCCAAAGGAAATATTCTCCTATAACAAAGAGAAAGAAGCTTTCTGAGAAACTTCTTTGTGTTCTGTGAAATCATCTCACAGAGTTACAGCTTGCTCCTCAAGAAGCCTTTCGCTAAGACAGTTCTTGGGAAATTGGCAAAGTGATATTTGAAAGCCCGTAGAGGGCTACGGTGAAAAAGGAAATATCCTCAGATGAAATCTGGAAAGAAGCTTTCTGTGAAACTGCTTAGTGTTCTGTTAATTCATCTCACAGAGTTACATGTGTATTTCGTGGATCTCTTTGCTAGCCTTATTTCTGTGGAATCTGAGAACAGATATATCGGATCCCTTTGAAGACTATAGGGCCAAAGGAAATATCCTCCGATAACAAAGAGAAAGAAGCTTTCTGAGAAACTTCTTTGTGTTCTGTGAAATCATCTCACAGAGTTACAGCTTTCCCCTCCAGAAGCCTTTCGCTGAGACAGTTCCTGTGGTATTGGCAAAGTGATATTTGGAAGCCCGAAGAGGGCTATGGTGAAAAAGGAAATATCCTCAGATGACATCTGGAAAGAAGTTTTCTGAGAAACTGCTTAGTGTTCTGTTAATTCATCTCACAGAGTTATATGTGTATTTCGTGGATCTCTTTTCTAGCCTTATTTCTGTGGAATCTGAGAACAGATATTTCGGATCCCTTTGAAGACTCTAGGGCCAAAGGAAATATCCTCCGATAACAAAGAGAAAGAAGCTTTCTGATAAACTTCTTTGTGTTCTGTGAAATCATCTCACAGAGTTACAGCTTTCTCCTCAAGAAGCCTTTCGCTAAGACAGTTCTTGTGGAATTGGCAAAGTGATATTTGGATGCCCTTAGAGGGCTTTGGTGAAAAAGGAAATATCCTCAGATGAAATCTGGAAAGAAGCTTTCTGAGAATCTGCTTAGTGTTCTGTTTATTCATCTCACAGAGTTACATGTGTATTTCGTTGATCTCTTTGCTAGCCTTATTTCTGTGGAATCTGATAACAGATATTTCGGATCCCATTGAAGACTCTAGGTCCAAAGGAAATATCCTCCGATAACAAAGAGAAAGAAGCTTTCTGATAAACTTCTTTGTGTTCTGTGAAATCATCTCACAGAGTTACAGCTTTCCCCTCAAGTAGCCTTTCACGAAGACAGTTCTTGTGGAATTGGCAAACTGATATTTGGAAGCCCATAGAGGGCTACGTTGAAAAAGGAAATATCCTCAGATGAAATCTGGAAGGAAGCTTTCTGAGAAACTGCTTACTGTTCTGTTAATTCATCTCACAGAGTTACATGGGCATTTCGTGGATCTCTTTGCTAGCCTCATTTCTGTGGAATCTGAGAACAGATATTTCGGATCTCTTTGAAGACTATAGGGTCAAAGAAATATCCTCCGATAACAAAGAGAAAGAAGCTTTCTGAGAAACTTCTTTGTGTTCTGTGAAATCATCTCACAGAGTTACAGCTTTCCCCTCAAGAAGCCTTTCGCTAAGACAGTTCCTGTGGAATTGGCAAAGTGATATTTGGAAGGCCATAGAGGGCTATGGTGAAAAAGGAAATCTCCTGAGATGAAATCTGGAAAGAAGCCTTCTGAGAAACTGCTTAGTGTTCTGTTAATTCATCTCACAGAGTTACATGTGTATTTCGTGGATCTCTTTTCTCGCCTTCTTTCTGAGGAATCTGAGAACAGATATTTCGGATCCCTTTGAAGACCATAAGGCCAAAGGAAATATCCTTCGATAAAAAAGAGAAGGAAGCTTTCTGAGAAACTTCTTTGTGTTCTGTGAAATCATCTCACAGAGCTACAGCTTTCCCCTCAAGAAGCCTTTCGCTAAGACAGCTCCTGTGGAATTGTCAAAGTGATATTTGGAAGCCAGTAGAGGGCTATGGTGAAAAAGGAAATATCCTCAGATGAAATCTGGAAAGAAGCTTTCAGAGAAACTGCTTAGTGTTCTGTTAATTCATCTCACAGAGTTACATGTCTATTTCGTGGATCTCTTTTCTAGCCTTCTTTCTGAGGTATCTGGGAACAGATATTTCGGATCCCTTTGAAGACTCAAGGGCCAAAGGAAATATTCTCCTAAAACAAAGAGAAAGAAGCTTTCTGAGAAACTTCTTTGTGTTCTGTGAAATCATCTCACAGAGTTACATCTTTCTCCTCAAGAAGCCTTTCGCTAAGACAGTTCTTGTGGAATTGGCAAAGTGATATTTGGAAGCCCATAGAGGCATATGGTGAAAAAGGAAATATCCTCAGATGAAATCTGGAAAGAAGCTTTCTGAGAAACTGCTTAGTGTTCTGTTAATTCATCTCACAGAGTTACATGTGTATTTCGTGGATCTCTTTGCTAGCCTCACTTCTGTGGAATCTGAGAACAGATATTTCGGATCCCTTTGACGACTCTAGGGCCAAAGGAAATATCCTCCGATAACAAAGAGAAAGAAGCTTTCTGAGAAACTTCTTTGTGTTCTGTGAAATCATCTCACAGAGTTACAGCTTTCCCCTCCAGAAGCCTTTCGCTAAGACAGTTCCTGTGGAATTGGCAAAGTGATATTTGGAAGCCCTTAGAGGGCTATGGTGAAAAAGGAAATATCCTCAGATGAAATCTGGAAAGAAGTTTTCTGAGAAACTGCTTAGTGTTCTGTTAATTCATCTCACAGAGTTATATGTGTATTTCGTGGATCTCTTTTCTAGCCTTATTTCTGTGGAATCTGAGAACAGATATTTCGGATCCCTTTGAAGACTCTAGGGCCAAAGGAAATATCCTCCGATAACAAAGAGAAAGAAGCTTTCTGATAAACTTCTTTGTGTTCTGTGAAATCATCTCACAGAGTTACAGCTTTCTCCTCAAGAAGCCTTTCGCTAAGACAGTTCTTGTGGAATTGGTAAAGTGATATTTGGAAGCCCTTAGAGGGCTTTGGTGAAAAAGGAAATATCCTGAGATGAAATCTGGAAAGAAGCTTTCTGAGAATCTGCTTAGTGTTCTGTTTATTCATCTCACAGAGTTACATGTGTATTTCGCTGATCTCTTTGCTAGCCTTATTTCTGTGGAATCTGAGAACAGATATTTCGGATCCCATTGAAGACTCTAGGTCCAAAGGAAATATCCTCCGATAACAAAGAGAAAGAAGCTTTCTGATAAACTTCTTTGTGTTCTGTGAAATCATCTCACAGAGTTACCGCTTTCCCCTCAAGTAGCCTTTCACGAAGACAGTTCTTGTGGATTTGACAAACTGATATTTGGAAGCCCATAGAGGGCTACGTTGAAAAAGGAAATATCCTCAGATGAAATCTGGAAGGAAGCTTTCTGAGAAACTGCTTAGCGTTCTGTTAATTCATCTCACAGAGTTACATGGGCATTTTTGCATCCCTTTGCTAGCCTCATTTCTGTGGAATCTGAGAACAGATATTTCGGATCCCTTTTAAGACTATAGGGCCAAAGAAATATCCTCCGATAACAAAGAGAAAGAAGCTTTCTGAGAAACTTCTTTGTGTTCTGTGAAATCATCTCACAGAGTTACAGCTTTCCCCTCAAGAAGCCTTTCGCTAAGAGAGTTCCTGTGGTATTGGCAAAGTGATATTTGGAAGCCCATAGAGGACTATTGTGAAAAAGGAAATATCCTCAGATGAAATCTGGAAAGAAGCTTTCTGAGAAACTGCTTAGTGTTCTGTTAATTCATCTCACAGAGTTACATGTGTAATTCGTGGATCTCTTTTCTAGCCTTATTTTTGAGAAATATGAGAACAATTATTTCGGATCGCTTTGAAGACCATAAGGCCAAAGGAAATACCCTCCGATAAAAAAAGAGGAAGAAGCTTTCTGAGAAACTTCTCTGTGTTCTTTGAAATCATCTCACAGAGTTACAGCTTTCCCCTCAAGAAGCCTTTCGATAAGACAGTTCTTGTGGAATTGGCAAAGTGATATTTGCAAGCCCATAGAGGGCTACGGTGAAAAAGGAAATATCCTCAGATGAAATCTGGAAAGAAGTTTTCTGAGAAACTGCTTAGTGTTCTGTTAATTCATCTCACAGAGTTATATGTGTATTTCGTGGATCTATTTTCTAGCCTTATTTCTGTGGAATCTGAGAACAGATATTTCGGATCCCTTTGAAGACTCTAGGGCCAAAGGAAATATCCTCCGATAACAAAGAGAAAGAAGCTTTCTGATAAACTTCTTTGTGTTCTGTGAAATCATCTCACAGAGTTACAGCTTTCTCCTCAAGAAGCCTTTCGCTAAGACAGTTCTTGTGGAATTGGCAAAGTGATATTTGGAAGCCCTTAGAGGGCTTTGGTGAAAAAGGAAATATCCTCAGATGAAATGTGGAAAGAAGCTTTCTGAGAATCTGCTTAGTGTTCTGTTTATTCATCTCACAGAGTTACATGTGTATTTCGTTGATCTCTTTGCTAGCCTTATTTCTGTGGAATCTGAGAACAGATATTTCGGATCCCATTGAAGACTATAGGGCAAAGGAAATATCCTCCGATAACAAAGAGAAAGAAGCTTTCTGAGAAACTACTTTGTGTTCTGTGAAATCATCTCTCAGAGTTACAGCTTTTCCCTCAAGAAGGCTTTCGCTAAGACAGTTCCTGTGGAATTGGCAAAGTGATATTTGGAAGCCCATAGAGGGCTATGGTGAAAAAGGAAATATCCTCAGATGAAATCTGGAAGGAAGCTTTCTGAGAAACTGCTTAGTGTTCTGTTAATTCATCTCACAGAGTTACATGTGTGTTTCCTGGATCTCTTTGCTAGCCTTATTTCTGTGGAATCTGAGAACAGATATATCGGATCCCTTTGAAGACTATAGGGCCAAAGGAAATATCCTCCGATAACAAAAAGAAAGAAGCTTTCTGAGAAACTTCTTTGTGTTCTGTGAAATCATCTCACAGAGTTACAGGTTTCCCCTCAAGAAGACTTTCACTAAGGCAGTTCCTGTGGAATTGGCAAAGTGATATTTGGAATCCCTTAGAGGGCTATGGTGAAAAAGGAAATATCCTCAGATGAAATCTGGAAAGAGGTTTCTGAGAGACTGCTTAGTGTTCTGTTAATTCATCTCACAGAGTTACATGTGTATTTCGTGGATCTCTTTGCTAGCCTTATTTCTTTGGAATGTGAGAACAGATATTTGGGATCTCTTAGAAGACTATAGGGCCAAAGAAAATATCCTCCGATAACAAAGAGATAGAAGCTTTCTGATAAACTTCTTTGTGTTCTGTGAAATCATCTCACAGAGTTACAGCTTTCCCCTCAAGTAGCCTTTCACGAAGACAGTTCTTGTGGAATTGGCAAACTGATATTTGGAAGCCCATAGAGGGCTACGTTGAAAAAGGAAATATCCTCAGATGAAATCTGGAAGGAAGCTTTCTGAGAAACTGCTTAGTGTTCTGTTAATTCATCTCACAGAGTTACATGGGCATTTCGTGGATCTCTTTGCTAGCCTCATTTCTGTGGAATCTGAGAACAGATATTTCGGATCCCTTTGAAGACTACAGGGCCAAAGAAATATCCTCCGATAACAAAGAGAAAGAAGCTTTCTGAGAAACTTCTTTGTGTTCTGTGAAATCATCTCACAGAGCTACAGCTTTCCCCTCAAGAAGCCTTTCGCTAAGACAGTTCTTGTGGAATTGGCAAAGTGATATTTGGAAGCCCATAGGGCTATGTTGAAAAAGGAAATATCCTCAGATGAAATCTGGAAGGAAGCTTTCTGAGAAACTGCTTAGTGTTCTGTTAATTCATCTCACAGTGTTACATGTGTATTTCGTGGATCTCTTTTCTAGCCTTCTTTCTCAGGAATCTGAGAAGAGATATTTCGGATCCCTTTGAAGACCATAAGGCCAAAGGAAATATCCTTCGATAAAAAAGAGAAGGAATCTTTCTGAGAAACTTCTTTGTGTTCTGTGAAATCATCTCACAGAGCTACAGCTTTCCCCTCAAGAAGCCTTTCGCTAAGACAGCTCCTGTGGAATTGTCAAAGTGATATTTGGAAGCCAGTAGAGGGCTATGGTGAAAAAGGAAATATCCTCAGATGAAATCTGGAAAGAAGCTTTCAGAGAAACTGCTTAGTGTTCTGTTAATTCATCTCACAGAGTTACATGTGTATTTCGTGGATCTCTTTTCTAGCCTTCTTTCTGAGGAATCTGGGAACAGATATTTCGGATCCCTTTGAAGACTCAAGGGCCAAAGGAAATATTCTCCTATAACAAAGAGAAAGAAGCTTTCTGAGAAACTTCTTTGTGTTCTGTGAAATCATCTCACAGAGTTACAGCTTGCTCCTCAAGAAGCCTTTCGCTAAGACAGTTCTTGGGAAATTGGCAAAGTGATATTTGAAAGCCCGTAGAGGTCTACGGTGAAAAAGGAAATATCCTCAGATGAAATCTGGAAAGAAGCTTTCTGTGAAACTGTTTAGTGTTCTGTTAATTCATCTCACAGAGTTACATGTGTATTTCGTGGATCTCTTTGCTAGCCTTATTTCTGTGGAATCTGAGAACAGATATATCGGATCCCTTTGAAGACTATAGGGCCAAAGGAAATATCCTCCGATAACAAAGAGAAAGAAGCTTTCTGAGAAACTTCTTTGTGTTCTGTGATATCATCTCACAGAGCTACAGCTTTCCCCTCAAGAAGCCTTTCGCTAAGACAGTTCTTGTGGAATTGGCAAAGTGATATTTGGAAGCCCATAGGGCTATGTTGAAAAAGGAAATATCCTCAGATGAAATCTGGAAGGAAGCTTTCTGAGAAACTGCTTAGTGTTCTGTTAATTCATCTCACAGTGTTACATGTGTATTTCGTGGATCTCTTTTCTAGCCTTCTTTCTCAGGAATCTGAGAAGAGATATTTCGGATCCCTTTGAAGACCATAAGGCCAAAGGAAATATCCTTCGATAAAAAAGAGAAGGAATCTTTCTGAGAAACTTCTTTGTGTTCTGTGAAATCATCTCACAGAGCTACAGCTTACCCCTCAAGAAGCCTTTCGCTAAGACAGCTCCTGTGGAATTGTCAAAGTGATATTTGGAAGCCAGTAGAGGGCTATGGTGAAAAAGGAAATATCCTCAGATGAAATCTGGAAAGAAGCTTTCAGAGAAACTGCTTAGTGTTCTGTTAATTCATCTCACAGAGTTACATGTGTATTTCGTGGATCTCTTTTCTAGCCTTCTTTCTGAGGAATCTGGGAACAGATATTTCGGATCCCTTTGAAGACTCAAGGGCCAAAGGAAATATTCTCCTATAACAAAGAGAAAGAAGCTTTCTGAGAAACTTCTTTGTGTTCTGTGAAATCATCTCACAGAGTTACAGCTTGCTCCTCAAGAAGCCTTTCGCTAAGACAGTTCTTGGGAAATTGGCAAAGTGATATTTGAAAGCCCGTAGAGGGCTACGGTGAAAAAGGAAATATCCTCAGATGAAATCTGGAAAGAAGCTTTCTGTGAAACTGCTTAGTGTTCTGTTAATTCATCTCACAGAGTTACATGTGTATTTCGTGGATCTCTTTGCTAGCCTTATTTCTGTGGAATCTGAGAACAGATATATCGGATCCCTTTGAAGACTATAGGGCCAAAGGAAATATCCTCCGATAACAAAGAGAAAGAAGCTTTCTGAGAAACTTCTTTGTGTTCTGTGAAATCATCTCACAGAGTTACAGCTTTCCCCTCCAGAAGCCTTTCGCTGAGACAGTTCCTGTGGTATTGGCAAAGTGATATTTGGAAGCCCGAAGAGGGCTATGGTTAAAAAGGAAATATCCTCAGATGAAATCTGGAAAGAAGTTTTCTGAGAAACTGCTTAGTGTTCTGTTAATTCATCTCACAGAGTTATATGTGTATTTCGTGGATCTCTTTTCTAGCCTTATTTCTGTGGAATCTGAGAACAGATATTTCGGATCCCTTTGAAGACTCTAGGGCCAAAGGAAATATCCTCCGATAACAAAGAGAAAGAAGCTTTCTGATAAACTTCTTTGTGTTCTGTGAAATCATCTCACAGAGTTACAGCTTTCTCCTCAAGAAGCCTTTCGCTAAGACAGTTCTTGTGGAATTGGCAAAGTGATATTTGGATGCCCTTAGAGGGCTTTGGTGAAAAAGGAAATATCCTCAGATGAAATCTGGAAAGAAGCTTTCTGAGAATCTGCTTAGTGTTCTGTTTATTCATCTCACAGAGTTACATGTGTATTTCGTTGATCTCTTTGCTAGCCTTATTTCTGTGGAATCTGATAACAGATATTTCGGATCCCATTGAAGACTCTAGGTCCAAAGGAAATATCCTCCGATAACAAAGAGAAAGAAGCTTTCTGATAAACTTCTTTGTGTTCTGTGAAATCATCTCACAGAGTTACAGCTTTCCCCTCCAGTAGCCTTTCACGAAGACAGTTCTTGTGGAATTGGCAAACTGATATTTGGAAGCCCATAGAGGGTTACGTTGAAAAAGGAAATATCCTCAGATGAAATCTGGAAGGAAGCTTTCTGAGAAACTGCTTACTGTTCTGTTAATTCATCTCACAGAGTTACATGGGCATTTCGTGGATCTCTTTGCTAGCCTCATTTCTGTGGAATCTGAGAACAGATATTTCGGATCTCTTTGAAGACTATAGGGTCAAAGAAATATCCTCCGATAACAAAGAGAAAGAAGCTTTCTGAGAAACTTCTTTGTGTTCTGTGAAATCATCTCACAGAGTTACAGCTTTCCCCTCAAGAAGCCTTTCGCTAAGACAGTTCCTGTGGAATTGGCAAAGTGATATTTGGAAGCCCATAGAGGACTATGGTGAAAAAGGAAATATCCTCAGATGAAATCTGGAAAGAAGCTTTCTGAGAAACTGCTTAGTGTTCTGTTAATTCATCTCACAGAGTTACATGTGTAATTCGTGGATCTCTTTTCTAGCCTTATTTTTGAGGAATATGAAAACAGATATTTCGGATCCCTTTGAAGACCATAAGGCCAAAGGAAATATCCTCCGATAAAAAAAGAGAAAGAAGCTTTCTGAGAAACTTCTCTGTGTTCTGTGAAATCATCTCACAGAGTTTCAGCTTTCCCCTCAAGAAGCCTTTCGCTAAGACAGTTCCTGTGGAATTGGCAAAGTGATATTTGGAAGCCCATAGAGGGCTATGGTGAAAAAGAAAATATCCTCAGATGAAATCTGGAAGGAAGCTTTCTGAGAAACTGCTTAGTGTTCTGTTAATTCATCTCACAGTGTTACATCTGTATTTCGTGGATCTCTTTGCTAGCCTTATTTCTGAGGAATCTGAGAACAGATATTTCGGATCCCTTTGAAGGCTCTAGGGCCAAAGGAAATATCCTCCGATAACAAAGAGAAAAAAGATTTCTGAGAAACTTCTTTGTGTTCTGTGAAATCACCTCACAGAGTTACAGCTTTCCCCTCAAGAAGCCTTTTGCTAAGACAGTTCTTGTGGAATTGGCAAAGTGATATTTGGAAGCCCATAGAGGGCTACGTTGAAAAAAGAAATATCCTCAGATGAAATCTGGAAAGAAGCTTTCTGTGAAACTGCTTAGTGTTCTGTTAATTCATCTCACAGAGTTACATGTGTATTTCGTGGATCTCTTTGCTAGCCTTATTTCTGTGGAATCTGATTACAGATATTTCGGATCCCTTTGAAGACTATAGGGCCAAAGGAAATATCCTTCGATAACAAAGAGAAAGAAGCTTTCTGAGAAACTTCTTTGTGTTCTGTGATATCATCTCACAGAGTTACAGCTTTCCCCTCAAGAAGCCTTTCGCTAAGACAGTTCTTGTGGAATTGGCAAAGTGATATTTGGAAGGCCATAGAGGGCTATGGTGAAAAAGGAAATCTCCTGAGATGAAATCTGGAAAGAAGCCTTCTGAGAAACTGCTTAGTGTTCTGTCAATTCATCTCACAGAGTTACATGTGTATTTCGTGGATCTCTTTTCTCGCCTTCTTTCTGAGGAATCTGAGAACAGATATTTCGGATCCCTTTGAAGACCATAAGGCCAAAGGAAATATCCTTCGATAAAAAAGAGAAGGAAGCTTTCTGAGAAACTTCTTTGTGTTCTGTGAAATCATCTCACAGAGTTACAGCTTTCCCCTCAAGAAGCCTTTCGCTAAGACAGCTCCTGTGGAATTGTCAAAGTGATATTTGGAAGCCAGTAGAGGGCTATGGTGAAAAAGGAAATATCCTCAGATGAAATCTGGAAAGAAGCTTTCAGAGAAACTGCTTAGTGTTCTGTTAATTCATCTCACAGAGTTACATGTCTATTTCGTGGATCTCTTTTCTAGCCTTCTTTCTGAGGTATCTGGGAACAGATATTTCGGATCCCTTTGAAGACTCAAGGGCCAAAGGAAATATTCTCCTAAAACAAAGAGAAAGAAGCTTTCTGAGAAACTTCTTTGTGTTCTGTGAAATCATCTCACAGAGTTACAGCTTTCCCCTCAAGAAGACTTTCGCTAAGACAGTTCATGGGGAATTGGCAAAGTGATATTTGGAAGCCCATAGAGGGCTATGGTGAAAAAGGAAATATCCTCAGTTGAAATCTGGAAAGAAGCTTTCTGAGAAACTGCTTAGTGTTCTGTGAATTCATCTCACAGAGTTACATGTGTATGTCGTGGATCTCTTTGCTAGCCTTATATCTGTGGAATCGGAGAACAGATATTTCGGATCCCTTTGAAGACTATAGGGCCAAAGGAAATATCCTCCGATAACAAAGAGAAAGATGCTTTCTGAGAAACTTCCTTGTGTTCTGTGAAATCATCTCACAGAGTTACAGCTTTCCCCTCAAGAAGCCTTTCGCTAAAACAGTTCCTGTGGAATTGGCAAAGTGATATTTGGAAGCCCATAGAGGGCTATGGTGAAAAAGGAAATATCCTCAGATGAAATCTGGAAAGAAGTTTCTGAGAAACTGCTTAGTGTTCTGTTAATTCATCTCACAGAGTTACATGTGTATTTCGTGGATCTCTTTTCTAGCCTTATTTCTGAGGAATCTGAGAACAGATATTTCGGATCCCATTGAAGACTATAGGTCCAAAGGAAATATCCTCCGATAACAAAGAGAAAGAAGCTTTCTGAGAAACTTCTTTGTGTTCTGTTAAATCATCTCACAGAGTTACAGCTATCCCCTCAAGAAGCCTTTCGCTAAGACAGTTCTTGTGGAATTGGCAAAGTGATATTTGGCAGCCCACAGAGGGCTACGGTGAATAAGGAAATATCCTCAGATGAAATCTGGAAAGAAACTTTCTGAGAAACTGCTTAGTGTTCTCTTCATTCATCTCACAGAGTTACATGTGTATTTCGTGGATCTCTTTGCTAGCCTTATTTCTGTGGAATCTGAGAACAGATATTTCGGATCCCTTTGAAGACTCTAGGTCCAAAGGAAATATGCTCCGATAACAAAGAGAAAGAAGCTTTCTGATAAACTTCTTTGTGTTCTGTGAAATCATCTCACAGAGTTACAACTTTCCCCTCAAGTAGCCTTTCACGAAGACAGTTCTTGTGGATTTGACAAACTGATATTTGGAAGCCCATAGAGGGCTACGTTGAAAAAGGAAATATCCTCAGATGAAATCTGGAAGGAAGCTTTCTGAGAAACTGCTTAGTGTTCTGTTAATTCATCTCACAGAGTTACATGGGCATTTTTGGATCTCTTTGCTAGCCTCATTTCTGTGGAATCTGAGAACAGATATTTCGGATCCCTTTGAAGACTATAGGGCCAAAGAAATATCCTCCGATAACAAAGAGAAAGAAGCTTTCTGAGAAACTTCTTTGTGTTCTGTGAAATCATCTCACAGTGTTACAGCTTTCCCCTCAAGAAGCCTTTCGCTAAGACAGTTCCTGTGGTATTGGCAAAGTGATATTTGGAAGCCCATAGAGGACTATGGTGAAAAAGGAAATATCCTCAGATGAAATCTGGAAAGAAGCTCTCTGAGAAACTGCTTAGTGTTCTGTTAATTCATCTCAAAGAGTTACATGTGTAATTCGTGGATCTCTTTTCTAGCCTTATTTTTGAGGAATATGAGAACAGATATTTCGTATCGCTTTGAAGACCATAAGGCCAAAGGAAATATCCTCCGATGAAAAAAGAGAAAGAAGCTTTCTGAGAAACTTCTCTGTGTTCTGTGAAATCATCTCACAGAGTTACAGCTTTCCCCTCAAGAAGCCTTTCGTTAAGACAGTTCTTGTGGAATTGGCAAAGTGATATTTGCAAGCCCATAGAGGGCTACGGTGAAAAAGGAAATATCCTCAGATGAAATCTGTAAAGAAGCTTTCTGAGAAACTGCTTAGTGTTCTGTTAATTCACCTCACAGAGTTACATGTCTATTTCGTGGATCTCTTTGCTAGCCTTATTTCTCAGGAATCTGAGAACAGATATTTCGGATCCTTTTGAAGACTCTAGGGCCAAAGGAAATATCCTCCGATAACAAAGAGAAAGAAGCTTTCTTGGAAACTTCTTTGTGTTCTGTGAAATCATCTCACAGAGTTACAGCTTTCCCCTCAAGAAGCCTTTCGCTAAGACAGTTCTTGTGGAATTGGCAAACTGATATTTGGAAGCCCATAGAGGGCTATGGTGAAAAAGGAAATATCCTCAGATGAAATTTGGAAAGAAGCTTTCTGAGAAACTGCTTAGTGTTCTGTTAATTCATCTCACAGACTTACATCTGTGTTTCGTGGATCTATTTACTAGTCTTATTTCTGAGGAATCTGAGAACAGATATTTCGGATCCCTTTGAAGACTCTAGGGACAAAGGAAATATCCTCCGATAACAAAGAGAAAGAACATTTCTGAGAAACTTCTTTGTGTTCTGTGAAATCACCTCACAGAGTTACAGCTTTCCCCTCAAGAAGCCTTTTGCTAAGACAGTTCTTGTGGAATTGGCAAAGTGATATTTGGAAGGCCATAGAGGGCTATGGAGAAAAAGGAAATCTCCTGAGATGAAATCTGGAAAGAAGCCTTCTGAGAAACTGCTTAGTGTTCTGTTAATTCATCTCACAGAGTTACATGTGTATTTCGTGCATCTCTTTGCTAGCCTTATTTCTGTGGAATCTGAGTACAGATATTTCGGATCCCTTTGAAGACTATAGGGCCAAAGGAAATATCCTCCGATAACAAAGAGAAAGAAGCTTTCTGAGAAACTTCTTTGTGTTCTGTGATATCATCTCACAGAGTAACAGCTTTCCCCTCAAGAAGCCTTTCGCTAAGACAGTTCTTGTGGAATTCGCAAAGTGATATTTGGAAGCCAGTAGAGGCCTGTGGTGAAAAAGGAAATATCCTCAGATGAAATCTGGAAAGAAGCTTTCTGAGAAACTGCTTAGTGTTCTGTTAATTCATCGCACAGAGTTACATATGTATTTCGTGGATCTGTTTTCTAGCCTTATTTCTGAGGTATCTGAGAACAGATATTTCGCATCCCTTTGAAGACTCTAGGGCCAAAGGAAATATCCTCCGATAACAAAGAGAAAGAAGCTTTCTGAGAAACTTCTCTGTGTTCAGTGAAATGATCTCACAGAGTTACAGCTTTCCCCTCAAGAAGCCTTTCGCTAAGACAGTTCTTGTGGAATTGTCAAAGAGATAATTGGAAGCCCATAGAGGGCTATGGTGAAAAAGGAAATATCCTCAGATGAAATCTGGAAAGAAGCTTTCTGAGAAACTGCTTAGCGTTCTGTTAATTCATCTCACAGAGTTACATGTGTATTTCGTGGATCTCTTTGCTAGCCTTATTTCTGTTGAACCTGAAAACAGATGTTTCGGATCGCATTGAAGACTATAGGGCAAAGGAAATATCCTCCGATAACAAAGAGAAAGAAGCTTTCTGAGAAACTACTTTGTGTTCTGTGAAATCATCTCTCAGAGTTACAGCTTTTCCCTCAAGAAGGCTTTCGCTAAGAAAGTTCCTGTGGAATTGGCAAAGTGATATTTGGAAGCCCATAGAGGGCTATGGTGAAAAAGGAAATATCCTCAGATGAAATCTGGAAGGAAGCTTTCTGAGAAACTGCTTAGTGTTCTGTTAATTCATCTCACAGAGTTACATGTGTATTTCCTGGATCTCTTTGCTAGCCTTATTTCTGTGGAATCTGAGAACAGATATTTCGGATCCCTTTGAAGACTATAGGGCCAAAGGAAATATCCTCCGATAACAAAGAGAAAGATGCTTTCTGAGAAACATCTTTGGGTTCTGTGAAATCATCTCACAGAGTTACAGGTTTCCCCTCAAGAAGACTTTCACTAAGGCAGTTCCTGTGGAATTGGCAAAGTGATATTTGGAATCCCTTAGAGGGCTATGGTGAAAAAGGAAATATCCTCAGATGAAATCTGGAAAGAGGTTTCTGAGAGACTGCTTAGTGTTCTGTTAATTCATCTCACAGAGTTACATGTGTATTTCGTGGATCTCTTTGCTAGCCTTATTTCTTTGGAATGTGAGAACAGATATTTGGGATCTCTTAGAAGACTATAGGGCCAAAGAAAATATCCTCCGATAACAAAGAGATAGAAGCTTTCTGATAAACTTCTTTGTGTTCTGTGAAATCATCTCACAGAGTTACAGCTTTCCCCTCAAGTAGCCTTTCACGAAGACAGTTCTTGTGGAATTGGCAAACTGATATTTGGAAGCCCATAGAGGGCTACGTTGAAAAAGGAAATATCCTCAGATGAAATCTGGAAGGAAGCTTTCTGAGAAACTGCTTAGTGTTCTGTTAATTCATCTCACAGAGTTACATGGGCATTTCGTGGATCTCTTTGCTAGCCTCATTTCTGTGGAATCTGAGAACAGATATTTCGGATCCCTTTGAAGACTACAGGGCCAAAGAAATATCCTCCGATAACAAAGAGAAAGAAGCTTTCTGAGAAACTTCTTTGTGTTCTGTGAAATCATCTCACAGAGCTACAGCTTTCCCCTCAAGAAGCCTTTCGCTAAGACAGTTCTTGTGGAATTGGCAAAGTGATATTTGGAAGCCCATAGGGCTATGTTGAAAAAGGAAATATCCTCAGATGAAATCTGGAAGGAAGCTTTCTGAGAAACTGCTTAGTGTTCTGTTAATTCATCTCACAGAGTTACATGGGCATTTCGTGGATCTCTTTGCTAGCCTCATTTCTGTGGAATCTGAGAACAGATATTTCGGATCCCTTTGAAGACTATAGGGCCAAAGAAATATCCTCCGATAACAAAGAGAAAGAAGCTTTCTGAGAAACTTCTTTGGGTTCTGTGAAATCATCTCACAGAGTTACAGCTTTCCCCTCAAGAAGCCTTTCGCTAAGACATTTCCTGTGGTATTGGCAAAGTGATATTTGGAAGCCCATAGAGGACTATGATGAAAAAGGAAATATCCTCAGATGAAATCTGGAAAGAAGCTTTCTGAGAAACTGCTTAGTGTTCTGTTAATTCATCTCACAGAGTTACCTTTGTAATTTGTGTATCTCTTTTCTAGCCTTATTTTTGAGGAATATGAGAACAGATATTTCGGATCCCTTTGAAGACCATAAGGCCAAAGGAAATATCCTCCGATAAAAAAAGAGAAAGAAGCTTTCTGAGAAACTTCTCTGTGTTCTGTGAAATCATCTCACAGAGTTACAGCTTTCCCCTGAAGAAGCCTTTCGCTAAGACAGTTCCTGTGGAATTGGCAAAGTGATATTTGGAAGCCCATAGAGGGCTATGGTGAAAAAGAAAATATCCTCAGATGAAATCTGGAAGGAAGCTTTCTGAGAAACTGCTTAGTGTTCTGTTAATTCATCTCACAGTGTTACATCTGTATTTCGTGGATCTCTTTGCTAGCCTTATTTCTGAGGAATCTGAGAACAGATATTTCGGATCCCTTTGAAGCCTTTAGGGCCAAAGGAAATATCCTACGATAACAAAGAGAAAGAAGCTTTCTAAGAAACTTGTTTGTGTTCTGTGAAATCATCTCACAGAGTTACAGCTTTCTCCTCAAGAAGCCTTTTGCTAAGACAGTTCTTGGGGAATTGGCAAAGTGATATTTGAAATCCCGTAGAGGGCTACGGTGAAAAAGGAAATATCCTCAGATGAAATCTGGAAAGAAGCTTTCTGAGAAACTGCTTAGTGTTCTGTCAATTAATCTCACAGTTACATGTGTATTTCGTGGATCTCTTTGCTAGCCTTATTTCTTTGGAATGTGAGAACAGATATTTTTGACCTCTTTGATGACTATAGGGCCAAAGAAAATAACCTCCGATAACACAGAGAAAGAAGCTTTCTGAGAAACTTCTTTGTGTTCTGTGAAATCATCTCACAGAGTTACAGCTTTCTCCTCAAGAAGCCTTTCGCTAAGAGAGTTCTTGGGAAATTGGCAAAGTGATATTTGAAAGCCCGTAGAGGGCTACGGTGAAAAAGGAAATATCCTCAGATGAAATCTGGAAAGAAGCTTTCTGAGAAACTGCTTAGTGTTCTGTTAATTCATCTCACAGAGTTACATGTGTAATTCGTAGATCTCTTTTCTAGCCTTATTTTTGAGGAATATGAGAACAGATATTTCGGATACCTTTGAAGACCATAAGGCCAAAGGAAATATCCTCCGATAAAAAAAGAGAAAAAAGCATTCTGAGAAACTTCTCTGTGTTCTGTGAAATCATCTCACAGAGTTACAGCTTTCCCCTCAAGAAGCCTTTCGCTAAGACAGCTCTTGTGGAATTGGCAAAGTGATATTTGGAAGCCCTTAGAGGGCTATGGAGAAAAAGGAAATATCCTCAGATGAAATCTGGAAAGAAGCTTTCTGAGAAACTGCTTAGTGTTCTGTTAATTCATCTCACAGAGTTACATGTGTATTTCGTGGATCTGTTTTCTAGCCTTATTTCTGAGGTATCTGAGAACGGATATTTCGAATCCCTTTGAAGACTCTAGGGACAAAGGAAATATCCTCCCATAACAAAGAGAAAGAAGCTTTCTGAGAAACTTCTTTGTGTTCTGTGAAATCATCTCACAGAGTTACCGCTTTCCCCTCAAGAAGCCTTTGGCTAAGACAGTTCTTGTGGAATTCACAAAGTGATATTTGGAAGGACATAGAGGGCTATGGTGAAAAAGGAAATATCCTCAGATGAAATCTGGAAAGAAGCTTTCTGGGAAACTGTTTAGTGTTGTGTTAATTCATCTCACAGAGTTACCTGTGTATTTCGTGGATCTCTTTGCTAGCCTTATTTCTGTGGAATCTGAGAACAGATATTTCGGATCCCTTTGAGGACTATAGGGCCAAAGGAAATATCCTCCGATATCAAAGAGAAAGAAGCTTTCTGAGAAACTTCTTTGTGTTCTGTGAAATCATCTCACAGAGTTACAGCTTTCCCCTCAAGAAGCCTTTCGCTAAGACAGTTCCTGTGGAATTGGCAAAGTAATATTTGGGAGCCCATAGAGGGTTATGGTGAAAAAGGAAATATCCTCAGATGAAATCTGGAAAGAAGCTTTCTAAGAAACTTCTTACTGTTCTGCTAATTCATCTCACAGAGTTACATGTGTATTTCGTGGATCTCTTTTCTAGCTTTATCTGAGGAATCTGAGAACAGATATTTCGGATCCCTTTGAAGACTATAGGGCCAAAGGAAATATCCTCTGATAACAAAGAGAAAGAAGCTTTCTGGGAAACTTCTGTCTGTTCTGTGAAATCATCTCACAGAGTTACAGCTTTCCCCTCAAGAAACCTTTCGCTAACACAGTTCTTGTGTAATTGGCAAAGGGATATTTGGAAGCCCATAGAGGGCTATGGTGAAAAAGGAAATATCCTCTGATGAAATCTGGAAAGAAGCTTTCTGAGAAACTGCTTAGTGTTCTGTTAATTCATCTCACAGAGTTACATCTGTATTTCGTGTATCTATTTACTAGCCTTATTTCTGAGGAATCTGAGAACAGATATTTCGGATCCCTTTGAAGACTCTAGGGCCAGAGGAAATATCCTCCGATAACAAAGAGAAAGAAGATTTCTGAGAAACTTCTTTGTGTTCTGTGAAATCACCTCACAGAGTTACATCTTTCCCCTCAAGAAGCCTTTCGCTAAGACAGTTCTTGTGGAATTGGCAAAGTGTTATTTGGAAGCCCATAGAGGGCTACGTTGAAAAAGGAAATATCCTCAGATGAAATCTGGTAAGAAACTTTCTGAGAAACTGCTTAGTGTTCTGTTAATTCATCTCACCGAGTTACATGTGTATTTCGTGGATCTCTTTGCTAGCCTTATTTCTGTGGAATGTGAGTACAGATATTTCGGATCCCTTTGAAGACTATAGGGCCAAAGGAAATATACTCCGATAACAAAGAGAAAGAAGCTTTCTGGTTAACTTCTTTATGTTCCGTGAAATCATCTCACAGAGTAACAGCTTTCCCCTCAGGAAATCTTTCGCTAAGACAGTTCTTATGGAATTGGCAAAGTGACATTTGCAAGCCCATGGAGGGCTATGGTGAAAGAGGAAATATCCTCAGATGAAATCTGGAAAGAAGCTTTCTGAGAAACTGCTTAGTGTTCTGTTAATTCATCTCACAGAGTTACATGTGTATTTCGTGGATCTCTTTGCTAGCCTTATTTCTGTGGAATCTGAGAACAGATATTTCGGATCCCTTTGAAGACCATAAGGCCAAAGAAAATATCCTTCGATAACAAAGAGAAAGAAGCTTTCTGAGAAACTTCTTTGTGTTCTGTGAAATCATCTCACAGAGTTACAGCTTTCCCCTCAAGAAGCCTTTCGCTAAGACAGTTCCTGTGGAAATGGCAAAGTGATATTTGGAAGCCCATAGAGGGCTACGGTGAAAAAGGAAATATCCTCAGATGAAATCTGGAAAGAAGCTTTCTGAGAAACTGCTTAGTGTTCTGTCAATTAATCTCACAGAGTTACATGTGTATTTCGTGGATCTCTTTGGTAGCCTTATTTCTTTGGAATGTGAGAACAGATATTTGGGACCTCTTTGATGACTATAGGGCCAAAGGAAATATCCTCCGATAACACAGAGAAAGAAGCTTTCTGAGAAACTTCTTTGTGTTCTGTGAAATCATCTCACAGAGTTACAGCTTTCTCCTCAAGAAGCCTTTCGCTAAGACAGTTCTTGGGAAATTGGCAAAGTGATATTTGAAAGCCCGTAGAGGGCTACGGTGAAAAAGGAAATATCCTCAGATGAAATCTGGAAAGAAGCTTTCTGTGAAACTGCTTAGTGTTCTGTTAATTAATCTCACAGAGTTACATGTGTATTTCGTGGATCTCTTTGCTAGCCTTATTTCTGTGGAATCTGAGTACAGATATATCGGATCCCTTTGAAGACTATAGGGCCAAAGGAAATATCCTCCGTTAACAAAGAGGAAGAAGCTTTCTGAGAAACTTCTTTGTGTTCTGTGAAATCATCTCACAGAGTTACAGCTTTCCCCTCCAGAAGCCTTTCGCTAAGACAGTTCCTGTGGAATTGGCAAAGTGATATTTGGAAGCCCTTAGAGGGCTATGGTGAAAAAGGAAATATCCTCAGATGAAATCTGGAAAGAAGTTTTCTGAGAAACTGCTTAGTGTTCTGTTAATTCATCTCACAGAGTTATATGTGTATTTCGTGGATCTCTTTTCTAGCCTTATTTCTGTGGAATCTGAGAACAGATATTTCGGATCCCTTTGAAGACTCTAGGGCCAAAGGAAATATCCTCCGATAACAAAGAGAAAGAAGCTTTCTGATAAACTTCTTTGTGTTCTGTGAAATCATCTCACAGAGTTACAGCTTTCTCCTCAAGAAGCCTTTCGCTAAGACAGTTCTTGTGGAATTGGCAAAGTGATATTTGGAAGCCCTTAGAGGGCTTTGGTGAAAAAGGAAATATCCTCAGATGAAATCTGGAAAGAAGCTTTCTGAGAATCTGCTTAGTGTTCTGTTTATTCATCTCACCGAGTTACATGTGTATTTCGTTGATCTCTTTGCTAGCCTTATTTCTGTGGAATCTGAGAACAGATATTTCGGATCCCTTTGAAGACTCTAGGTCCAAAGGAAATATGCTCCGATAACAAAGAGAAAGAAGCTTTCTGATAAACTTCTTTGTGTTCTGTGAAATCATCTCACAGAGTTACCGCTTTCCCCTCAAGTAGCCTTTCACGAAGACAGTTCTTGTGGATTTGACAAACAGATATTTGGAAGCCCATAGAGGGCTACGTTGAAAAAGGAAATATCCTCAGATGAAATCTGGAAGGAAGCTTTCTGAGAAACTGCTTAGCGTTCTGTTAATTCATCTCACAGAGTTACATGGGCATTTTTGCATCTCTTTGCTAGCCTCATTTCTGTGGAATCTGAGAACAGATATTTCGGATCCCTTTGAAGACTATAGGGCCAAAGAAATATCCTCCGATAACAAAGAGAAAGAAGCTTTCTGAGAAACTTCTTTGTGTTCTGTGAAATCATCTGACAGAGTTACAGCTTTCCCCTCAAGAAACCTTTCGCTAAGAGAGTTCCTGTGGTATTGGCAAAGTGATATTTGGAAGCCCATAGAGGACTATTGTGAAAAAGGAAATATCCTCAGATGAAATCTGGAAAGAAGCTTTCTGAGAAACTGCTTAGTGTTCTGTTAATTCATCTCACAGAGTTACATGTGTAATTCGTGGATCTCTTTTCTAGCCTTATTTTTGAGGAATATGAGAACAATTATTTCGGATCGCTTTGAAGACCATAAGGCCAAAGGAAATACCCTCCGATAAAAAAAGAGGAAGAAGCTTTCTGAGAAACTTCTCTGTGTTCTTTGAAATCATCTCACAGAGTTACAGCTTTCCCCTCAAGAAGCCTTTCGTTAAGACAGTTCTTGTGGAATTGGCAAAGTGATATTTGCAAGCCCATAGAGGGCTACGGTGAAAAAGGAAATATCCTCAGATGAAATCTGGAAAGAAGTTTTCTGAGAAACTGCTTAGTGTTCTGTTAATTCATCTCACAGAGTTATATGTGTATTTCGTGGATCTATTTTCTAGCCTTATTTCTGTGGAATCTGAGAACAGATATTTCGGATCCCTTTGAAGACTCTAGGGCCAAAGGAAATATCCTCCGATAACAAAGAGAAAGAAGCTTTCTGATAAACTTCTTTGTGTTCTGTGAAATCATCTCACAGAGTTACAGCTTTCTCCTCAAGAAGCCTTTCGCTAAGACAGTTCTTGTGGAATTGGCAAAGTGATATTTGGAAGCCCTTAGAGGGCTTTGGTGAAAAAGGAAATATCCTCAGATGAAATGTGGAAAGAAGCTTTCTGAGAATCTGCTTAGTGTTCTGTTTATTCATCTCACAGAGTTACATGTGTATTTCGTTGATCTCTTTGCTAGCCTTATTTCTGTGGAATCTGAGAACAGATATTTCGGATCCCATTGAAGACTCTAGGTCCAAAGGAAATATCCTCCGATAACAAAGAGAAAGAAGCTTTCTGATAAATTTCTTTGTGTTCTGTGAAATCATCTCACAGAGTTACAGCTTTCCCGTCAAGTAGCCTTTCACGAAGACAGTTCTTGTGGAATTGGCAAACTGATATTTGGAAGCCCATAGAGGGCTACGTTGAAAAAGGAAATATCCTCAGATGAAATCTGGAAGGAAGCTTTCTGAGAAACTGCTTAGTGTTCTGTTAATTCATCTCACAGAGTTACATGGACTTTTCGTGGATCTCTTTGCTAGCCTCATTTCTGTGGAATCTGAGAACAGATATTTCGGATCCCTTTGAAGACTATAGGGCCAAAGAAATATCCTCCGATAACCAAGAGAAAGAAGCTTTCTGAGAAACTTCTTTGTGTTCTGTGAAATCATCTCACAGAGTTACAGCTTTCCCCTCAAGAAGTCTTTCGCTAAGACAGTTCCTGTGGTATTGGCAAAGTGATATTTGGAAGCCCATAGAGGACTATGGTGAAAAAGGAAATATCCTCAGATGAAATCTGGAAAGAAGCTTTCTGAGAAACTGCTTAGTGTTCTGTTAATTCATCTCACAGAGTTACATGTGTAATTCGTGGATCCCTTTTCTAGCCTTATTTTTGAGGAATATGAGAACAGATATTTCGGATCCCTTTGAAGACCATAAGGCCAAAGGAAATATCCTCCGATAAAAAAAGAGAAAGAAGCTTTCTGAGAAACTTCTTTGTGTTCTGTGAAATCATCTCACAGAGTTACAGCTTTCCCCTCAAGAAGCCTTTCGCTAAGACAGTTCCTGTGGAATTGGCAAAGTTGTATTTGAAAGCCCATAGCGGGCAAAGGAGAAAAAGGAAATAGCCTCAGATGAAATCTGGAAAGAAGCTTTCTGAGAAACTGCTTAGTGTTCTGTTAATTCATCTGAAATTGTTACATGTGTATTTCGTGGATCTCTTTGCTAGCCTTATTTCTGTGGAATCTGAGAAGAGATATTTCGGATCCCTTTGAAGACTATACGGCCAAAGGAAATATCCTCCGATAACAAAGAGAAAGAAGCTTTCTGAGAAACTTCTTTGTGTTCTGTGAAATCATCTCACAGAGTTACAGCTTTCCCCTCAAGAAGCCTTTCGCTAAGACAGCTCTTGTGGAATTGGCAAAGTGTTATTTGGAAGCCCTTAGAGGGCTATGGAGAAAAAGGAAATATCCTCAGATGAAATCTGGAAAGAAGCTTTTTGAGAAACTGCTTAGTGTTCTGTTAATTCATCTCACAGAGTTACATGTGTATTTCGTGGATCTGTTTTCTAGCCTTATTTCTGAGGTATCTGAGAACAGATATTTCGAATCCCTTTGAAGACTCTAGGGACAAAGGAAATATCCTCCTATAACAAAGAGAAAGAAGCTTTCTGAGAAACTTCTTTGTGTTCTGTGAAATCATCTCACAGAGTTACAGCTTTCCCCTCAAGAAGCCTTTCGCTAAGACAGTTCTTGTGGAATTCACAAAGTGATATTTGGAAGCCCATAGAGGGCTATGGTGAAAAAGGAAATATCCTCAGATGAAATCTGGAAAGAAGCTTTCTGGGAAACTGCTTAGTGTTGTGTTAATTCATCTCACAGAGTTACCTGTGTATTTCGTGGATCTCTTTGCTAGCCTTATTTCTGTGGAATCTGAGAACAGATATTTCGGATCCCTTTGAGGACTATAGGGCCAAAGGAAATATCCTCCGATATCAAAGAGAAAGAAGCTTTCTGAGAAACTTCTTTGTGTTCTGTGAAATCATCTCACAGAGTTACAGCTTTCCCCTCAAGAAGCCTTTCTCTAAGACAGTTCCTGTGGAATTGGCAAAGTAATATTTGGGAGCCCATAGAGGGTTATGGTGAAAAAGGAAATATCCTCAGATGAAATCTGGAAAGAAGCTTTCTAAGAAACTGCTTAGTGTTCTGCTAATTCATCTCACAGAGTTACATGTGTATTTCGTGGATCTCTTTTCTAGCTTTATCTGAGGAATCTGAGAACAGATATTTCGGATCCCTTTGAAGACTATAGGGCCAAAGGAAATATCCTCCGATAACAAAGAGAAATAAGCTTTCTGGGAAACTTCTGTCTGTTCTGTGAAATCATCTCACAGAGTTACAGCTTTCCCCTCAAGAAACCTTTCGCTAACACAGTTCTTGTGAAATTGGCAAAGTGATATTTGGAAGCCCATAGAGGGCTATGGTGAAAAAGGAAATATCCTCAGATGAAATCTGGAAAGAAGCTTTCTGAGAAACTGCTTAGTGTTCTGTTAATTCATCTCACAGAGTTACATCTTTATTTCGTGTATCTATTTACTAGCCTTATTTCTGAGGAATCTGAGAACAGATATTTCGGATCCCTTTGAAGACTCTAGGGCCAGAGGAAATATCCTCCGATAACAAAGAGAAAGAAGATTTCTGAGAAACTTCTTTGTGTTCTGTGAAATCACCTCACAGAGTTACATCTTTCCCCTCAAGAAGCCTTTCGCTAAGACAGTTCTTGTGGAATTGGCAAAGTGTTATTTGTAAGCCCATAGAGGGCTACGTTGAAAAAGGAAATATCCTCAGATGAAATCTGGTAAGAAACTTTCAGAGAAACTGCTTAGTGTTCTGTTAATTCATCTCACCGAGTTACATGTGTATTTCGTGGATCTCTTTGCTAGCCTTAATTTATGGAATGTGAGTACAGATATTTCGGATCCCTTTGAAGACTATAGGGCCAAAGGAAATATCCTCCGATAACAAAGAGAAAGAAGCTTTCTGAGTAACTTCTTTATGTTCCGTGAAATCATCTCACAGAGTAACAGCTTTCCCCTCAAGAAATCTTTCGCTAAGACAGTTCTTATGGAATTGGCAAAGTGACATTTGCAAGCCCATGGAGGGCTATGGTGAAAGAGGAAATATCCTCAGATGAAATCTGGAAAGAAGCTTTCTGAGAAACTGCTTAGTGTTCTGTTAATTCATCTCACAGAGTTACATGTGTATTTCGTGGATCTCTTTGCTAGCCTTATTTCTGTGGAATCTGAGAACAGATATTTCGGATCCCTTTGAAGACCATAAGGCCAAAGAAAATATCCTTCGATAAAAAAGAGAAAGAAGCTTTCTGAGAAACTTCTTTGTGTTCTGTGAAATCATCTCACAGAGTTACAGCTTTCCCCTCAAGGAGCCTTTCGCTAAGACAGTTCTTGGGGAATTGGCAAAATGATATTGGGAAGCCCATAGAGGGCTATGGTGAAAAAGGAAATATCCTCAGATGAAATCTGGAAAGAAGCTTTTTGAGAAACTGCTTAGTGTTCTGTTAATTCATCTCACAGAGTTACATGTGTATTTCGTGGATCTGTTTTCTAGCCTTATTTCTGAGGTATCTGAGAACAGATATTTCGAATCCCTTTGAAGACTCTAGGGACAAAGGAAATATCCGCCCATAACAAAGAGAAAGAAGCGTTCTGAGAAACTTCTTTGTGTTCTGTGAAATCATCTCACAGAGTTACAGCTTTCCCCTCAAGAAGCCTTTCGCTAAGACAGTTCTTGTGGAATTCACAAAGTGATATTTGGAAGCCCAT
This sequence comes from Macaca mulatta, assembly GCF_049350105.2. Taxonomy (NCBI): domain Eukaryota; kingdom Metazoa; phylum Chordata; class Mammalia; order Primates; family Cercopithecidae; genus Macaca; species Macaca mulatta. The sequence continues at coordinate 49,307,279 of NC_133414.1, forward strand.
AGAGGGCTATGGTGAAAAAGGAAATATCCTCAGATGAAATCTGGAAAGAAGCTTTCTGGGAAACTGCTTAGTGTTATGTTAATTCATTTCACAGAGTTACCTGTGTATTTCGTGGATCTCTTTGCTAGCCTTATTTCTGTGGAATCTGAGAACAGATATTTCGGATCCCTTTGAGGACTATAGGGCCAAAGGAAATATCCTTCGATATCAAAGAGAAAGAAGCTTTCTGAGAAACTTCTTTGTGTTCTGTGAAATCATCTCACAGAGTTACAGCTTTCCCCTCAAGAAGCCTTTCGCTAAGACAGTTCCTGTGGAATTGGCAAAGTAATATTTGGGAGCCCATAGAGGGTTATGTTGAAAAAGGAAATATCCTCAGATGAAATCTGGAAAGAAGCTTTCTAAGAAACTGCTTAGTGTTCTGCTAATTCATCTCACAGAGTTACATGTGTATTTCGTGGATCTCTTTTCTAGCTTTATCTGAGGAATCTGAGAACAGATATTTCGGATCCCTTTGAAGACTATAGGGCCAAAGGAAATATCCTCCGATAACAAAGAGAAATAAGCTTTCTGGGAAACGTCTGTCTGTTCTGTGAAATCATCTCACAGAGTTACAGCTTTCCCCTCAAGAAACCTTTCGCTAACACAGTTCTTGTGTAATTGGCAAAGTGATATTTGGAAGCCCATAGAGGGCTATGGTGAAAAAGGAAATATCCTCAGATGAAATCTGGAAAGAAGCTTTCTGAGAAACTGCTTAGTGTTCTGTTAATTCATCTCACAGAGTTACATCTTTATTTCGTGTATCTATTTACTAGCGTTATTTCTGAGGAATCTGAGAACAGATATTTCGGATCCCTTTGAAGACTCTAGGGCCAGAGGAAATATCCTCCGATAACAAAGAGAAAGAAGATTTCTGGGAAACTTCTTTCTGTTCTGTGAAATCACCTCACAGAGTTACATCTTTCCCCTCAAGAAGCCTTTCGCTAAGACAGTTCTTGTGGAATTGGCAAAGTGTTATTTGGAAGCCCATAGAGGGCTACTTTGAAAAAGGAAATATCCTCAGATGAAATCTGGTAAGAAACTTTCAGAGAAACTGCTTAGTGTTCTGTTAATTCATCTCACCGAGTTACATGTGTATTTCGTGGATCTCTTTGCTAGCCTTAATTCTGTGGAATGTGAGTACAGATATTTCGGATCCTTTTGAAGACTATAGGGCCAAAGGAAATATACTCCGATAACAAAGAGAAAGAAGCTTTCTGGGTAACTTCTTTATGTTCCGTGAAATCATCTCACAGAGTAACAGCTTTCCCCTCAAGAAATCTTTCGCTAACACAGTTCTTATGGAATTGGCAAAGTGACATTTGCAAGCCCATGGAGGGCTATGGTGAAAGAGGAAATATCCTCAGATGAAATCTGGAAAGAAGCTTTCTGAGAAACTGCTTAGTGTTCTGTTAATTCATCTCACAGAGTTACATGTGTATTTCGTGGATCTCTTTGCTAGCCTTATTTCTGTGGAATCTGAGAACAGATATTTCGGATCCCTTTGAAGACCATAAGGCCAAAGAAAATATCCTTCGATAAAAAAGAGAAAGAAGCTTTCTGAGAAACTTCTTTGTGTTCTGTGAAATCATCTCACAGAGTTACAGCTTTCTCCTCAAGAAGCCTTTCGCTAAGACAGTTCTTGGGAAATTGGCAAAGTGATATTTGAAAGCCCGTAGACGGCTACGGTGAAAAAGGAAATATCCTCAGATGAAATCTGGAAAGAAGCTTTCTGTGGAACTGCTTAGTGTTCTGTTAATTAATCTCACAGAGTTACATGTGTATTTCGTGGATCTCTTTGCTAGCCTTATTTCTGTGGAATGTGAGTACAGATATATCGGATCCCTTTGAAGACTATAGGGCCAAAGGAAATATCCTCCGTTAACAAAGAGAAAGAAGCTTCTGAGAAACTTCTTTGTGTTCTGTGAAATCATCTCACAGAGTTACAGCTTTCCCCTCCAGAAGCCTTTCGCTAAGACAGTTCCTGTGGAATTGGCAAAGTGATATTTGGAAGCCCTTAGAGGGCTATGGTGAAAAAGGAAATATCCTCAGATGAAATCTGGAAAGAAATTTTCTGAGAAACTGCTTAGTGTTCTGTTAATTCATCTCACAGAGTTATATGTGTATTTCGTGGATCTCTTTTCTAGCCTTATTTCTGTGGAATATGAGAACAGATATTTCGGATCCCTTTGAAGACTCTAGGTCCAAAGGAAATATGCTCCGATAACAAAGAGAAAGAAGCTTTCTGATAAACTCCTTTGTGTTCTGTGAAATCATCTCACAGAGTTACAGCTTTCCCCTCAAGTAGCCTTTCGCGAAGACAGTTCTTGTGGATTTGACAAACTGATATTTGGAAGCCCATAGAGGGCTACGTTGAAAAAGGAAATATCCTCAGTTGAAATCTGGAAGGAAGCTTTCTGAGAAACTGCTTAGTGTTCTGTTAATTCATCTCACAGAGTTACATGGGCATTTTTGGATCTCTTTGCTAGCCTCATTTCTGTGGAATCTGAGAACAGATATTTCGGATCCCTTTGAAGACTATAGGGCCAAAGAAATATCCTCCGATAACAAAGAGAAAGAAGCTTTCTGAGAAACTTCTTTGTGTTCTGTGAAATCATCTCACAGAGTTACAGCTTTCCCCTCAAGAAGCCTTTCGCTAAGACAGTTCCTGTGGTATTGGCAAAGTGATATTTGGAAGCCCATAGAGGACTATGGTGAAAAAGGAAATATCCTCAGATGAAATCTGGAAAGAAGCTTTCTGAGAAACTGCTTAGTGTTCTGTTAATTCATCTCACAGAGTTACATGTGTAATTCGTGGATCTCTTTTCTAGCCTTATTTTTGAGGAATATGAGTACAATTATTTCGGATCGCTTTGAAGACCATAAGGCCAAAGGAAATATCCTCCGATAAAAAAAGAGAAAGAAGCTTTCTGAGAAACTTCTCTGTGTTCTGTGAAATCATCTCACAGAGTTACAGCTTTCCCCTCAAGAAGCCTTTCGTTAGGACAGTTCTTGTGGAATTGGCAAAGTGATATTTGCAAGCCCATAGAGGGCTACGGTGAAAAAGGAAATATCCTCAGATGAAATCTGGAAAGAAGCTTTCTGAGAAACTGCTTAGTGTTCTGTTAATACATCTGACAGTGTTACATGTGTATTCCGTGGATCTCTTTGCTAGCATTATTTCTGTGGAATCTGAGAACAGATATTTCGAATCCCTTTCAAGACTATAGGGCCAAAGGAAATATCCTCCGATAACAAAGAGAAAGAAGCTTTCTGAGAAACTTCTTTGTGTTCTGTGATATCATCTCACAGAGTTACAGCTTTCCCCTCAAGAAGCCTTTCGCTAAGAAAGTTCTTGTGGAATTGGCAAAGTGATATTTGGAAGGCCATAGAGGGCTATGGTGAAAAAGGAAATCTAATGAGATGAAATCTGGAAAGAAGCCTTCTGAGAAACTGTTTAGTGTTCTGTTAATTCATCTCACAGAGTTACATGTGTATTTCGTGGATCTCTTTGCTAGCCTTATTTCTGTGGAATCTGAGTACAGATATTTCGGATCCCTTTGAAGACTATAGGGCCAAAGGAAATATCCTCCGATAACAAAGAGAAAGAAGCTTTCTGAGAAACTTCTTTGTGTTCTGTGAAATCATCTCACAGAGTAACAGCTTTCCCCTCAAGTAGTCTTTCGCTAAGACAGTTCTTATGGAATTGGCAAAGTGACATTTGGAAGCCCATAGAGGGCTATGGTGAAAAAGGAAATATCCTCAGATGAAATCTGGAAAGAAGCTTTCTGAGAAACTGCTTAGTGTTCTGTTAATTCATCTCACAGTGTTACATGTGTATTTCGTGGATCTCTTTGCTAGCCTTATTTCTGTGGAATCTGAGAACACATATTTCGGATCCCTTTGAAGACTATAGGGCCAAAGGAAATATCCTCCGATAACAAAGAGAAAGAAGCTTTCTGGGTAACTTCTTTATGTTCCGTGAAATCATCTCACAGAGTAACAGCTTTCCCCTCAAGAAATCTTTCGCTAACACAGTTCTTATGGAATTGGCAAAGTGACATTTGCAAGCCCATGGAGGGCTATGGTGAAAGAGGAAATATCCTCAGATGAAATCTGGAAAGAAGCTTTCTGAGAAACTGCTTAGTGTTCTGTTAATTCATCTCACAGAGTTACATGTGTATTTCGTGGATCTCTTTGCTAGCCTTATTTCTGTGGAATCTGAGAACAGATATTTCGGATCCCTTTGAAGACCATAAGGCCAAAGAAAATATCCTTCGATAAAAAAGAGAAAGAAGCTTTCTGAGAAACTTCTTTGTGTTCTGTGAAATCATCTCACAGAGTTACAGCTTTCCCCTCAAGGAGCCTTTCGCTAAGACAGTTCTTGTGGAATTGGCAAAATGATATTGGGAAGCCCATAGAGGGCTATGGTGAAAAAGGAAATATCCTCAGATGAAATCTGGAAAGAAGCTTTTTGAGAAACTGCTTAGTGTTCTGTTAATTCATCTCACAGAGTTACATGTGTATTTCGTGGATCTGTTTTCTAGCCTTATTTCTGAGGTATCTGAGAACAGATATTTCGAATCCCTTTGAAGACTCTAGGGACAAAGGAAATATCCGCCCATAACAAAGAGAAAGAAGCTTTCTGAGAAACTTCTTTGTGTTCTGTGAAATCATCTCACAGAGTTACAGCTTTCCCCTCAAAAAGCCTTTCGCTAAGACAGTTCTTGTGGAATTCACAAAGTGATATTTGGAAGCCCATAGAGGGCTATGGTGAAAAACGAAATATCCTCAGATGAAATCTGGAAAGAAGCTTTCTGGGAAACTGCTTAGTGTTATGTTAATTCATCTCACAGAGTTACCTGTGTATTTCGTGGATCTCTTTGCTAGCCTTATTTCTGTGGAATCTGAGAACAGATATTTCGGATCCCTTTGAGGACTATAGGGCCAAAGGAAATATCCTTCGATATCAAAGAGAAAGAAGCTTTCTGAGAAACTTCTTTGTGTTCTGTGAAATCATCTCACAGAGTTACAGCTTTCCCCTCAAGAAGCCTTTCGCTAAGACAGTTCCTGTGGAATTGGCAAAGTAATATTTGGGAGCCCATAGAGGGTTATGGTGAAAAAGGAAATATCCTCAGATGAAATCTGGAAAGAAGCTTTCTAAGAAACTGCTTAGTGTTCTGCTAATTCATCTCACAGAGTTACATGTGTATTTCGTGGATCTCTTTTCTAGCTTTATCTGAGGAATCTGAGAACAGATATTTCGGATCCCTTTGAAGACTATAGGGCCAAAGGAAATATCCTCCGATAACAAAGAGAAATAAGCTTTCTGGGAAACTTCTGTCTGTTCTGTGAAATCATCTCACAGAGTTACAGCTTTCCCCTCAAGAAACCTTTCGCTAACATAGTTCTTGTGTAATTGGCAAAGTGATATTTGGAAGCCCATAGAGGGCTATGGTGAAAAAGGAAATATCCTCAGATGAAATCTGGAAAGAAGCTTTCTGAGAAACTGCTTAGTGTTCTGTTAATTCATCTCACAGAGTTACATCTTTATTTCGTGTATCTATTTACTAGCCTTATTTCTGAGGAATCTGAGAACAGATATTTCGGATCCCTTTGAAGACTCTAGGGCCAGAGGAAATATCCTCCGATAACAAAGAGAAAGAAGATTTCTGGGAAACTTCTTTGTGTTCTGTGAAATCACCTCACAGAGTTACATCTTTCCCCTCAAGAAGCCTTTCGCTAAGACAGTTCTTGTGGAATTGGCAAAGTGTTATTTGGAAGCCCATAGAGGGCTACTTTGAAAAAGGAAATATCCTCAGATGAAATCTGGTAAGAAACTTTCAGAGAAACTGCTTAGTGTTCTGTTAATTCATCTCACCGAGTTACATGTGTATTTCGTGGATCTCTTTGCTAGCCTTAATTCTGTGGAATGTGAGTACAGATATTTTGGATCCTTTTGAAGACTATAGGGCCAAAGGAAATATACTCCGATAACAAAGAGAAAGAAGCTTTCTGGGTAACTTCTTTATGTTCCGTGAAATCATCTCACAGAGTAACAGCTTTCCCCTCAAGAAATCTTTCGCTAACACAGTTCTTATGGAATTGGCAAAGTGACATTTGCAAGCCCATGGAGGGCTATGGTGAAAGAGGAAATATCCTCAGATGAAATCTGGAAAGAAGCTTTCTGAGAAACTGCTTAGTGTTCTGTCAATTCATCTCACAGAGTTACATGTGTATTTCGTGGATCTCTTTGCTAGCCTTATTTCTGTGGAATCTGAGAACAGATATTTCGGATCCCTTTGAAGACCATAAGGCCAAAGAAAATATCCTTCGATAAAAAAGAGAAAGAAGCTTTCTGAGAAACTTCTTTGTGTTCTGTGAAATCATCTCACAGAGTTACAGCTTTCTCCTCAAGAAGCCTTTCGCTAAGACAGTTCTTGGGAAATTGGCAAAGTGATATTTGAAAGCCCGTAGACGGCTACGGTGAAAAAGGAAATATCCTCAGATGAAATCTGGAAAGAAGCTTTCTGTGAAACTGCTTAGTGTTCTGTTAATTAATCTCACAGGGTTACATGTGTATTTCGTGGATCTCTTTGCTAGCCTTATTTCTGTGGAATCTGAGTACAGATATATCGGATCCCTTTGAAGACTATAGGGCCAAAGGAAATATCCTCCGTTAACAAAGAGAAAGAAGCTTCTGAGAAACTTCTTTGTGTTCTGTGAAATCATCTCACAGAGTTACAGCTTTCCCCTCCAGAAGCCTTTCGCTAAGACAGTTCCTGTGGAATTGGCAAAGTGATATTTGGAAGCCCTTAGAGGGCTATGGTGAAAAAGGAAATATCCTCAGATGAAATCTGGAAAGAAATTTTCTGAGAAACTGCTTAGTGTTCTGTTAATTCATCTCACAGAGTTATATGTGTATTTCGTGGATCTCTTTTCTAGCCTTATTTCTGTGGAATATGAGAACAGATATTTCGGATCCCTTTGAAGGCTCTAGGGCCAAAGGAAATATCCTACGATAACAAAGCGAAAGAAGCTTTCTGATAAACTTCTTTGTGTTCTGTGAAATCATCTCACAGAGTTACAGCTTTCTCCTCAAGAAGCCTTTCGCTAAGACAGTTCTTTTGGAATTGGCAGAGTGATATTTGGAAGCCCTTAGAGGGCTTTGGTGAAAAAGGAAATATCCTCAGATGAAATCTGGAAAGAAGCTTTCTGAGAATCTGCTTAGTGTTCTGTTTATTCATCTCACAGAGTTACATGTGTATTTCGTTGATCTCTTTGCTAGCCTTATTTCTGTGGAATCTGAGAACAGATATTTCGGATCCCTTTGAAGACTCTAGGTCCAAAGGAAATATGCTCCGATAACAAAGAGAAAGAAGCTTTCTGATAAACTCCTTTGTGTTCTGTGAAATCATCTCACAGAGTTACAGCTTTCCCCTCAAGTAGCCTTTCACGAAGACAGTTCTTGTGGATTTGACAAACTGATATTTGGAAGCCCATAGAGGGCTACGTTGAAAAAGGAAATATCCTCAGTTGAAATCTGGAAGGAAGCTTTCTGAGAAACTGCTTAGTGTTCTGTTAATTCATCTCACAGAGTTACATGGGCATTTTTGGATCTCTTTGCTAGCCTCATTTCTGTGGAATCTGAGAACAGATATTTCGGATCCCTTTGAAGACTATAGGGCCAAAGAAATATCCTCCGATAACAAAGAGAAAGAAGCTTTCTGAGAAACTTATTTGTGTTCTGTGAAATCATCTCACAGAGTTACAGCTTTCCCCTCAAGAAGCCTTTCGCTAAGACAGTTCCTGTGGTATTGGCAAAGTGATATTTGGAAGCCCATAGAGGACTATGGTGAAAAAGGAAATATCCTCAGATGAAATCTGGAAAGAAGCTTTCTGAGAAACTGCTTAGTGTTCTGTTAATTCATCTCACAGAGTTACATGTGTAATTCGTGGATCTCTTTTCTAGCCTTATTTTTGAGGAATATGAGAACAATTATTTCGGATCGCTTTGAAGACCATAAGGCCAAAGGAAATATCCTCCGATAAAAAAAGAGAAAGAAGCTTTCTGAGAAACTTCTCTGTGTTCTGTGAAATCATCTCACAGAGTTACAGCTTTCCCCTCAAGAAGCCTTTCGTTAGGACAGTTCTTGTGGAATTGGCAAAGTGATATTTGCAAGCCCATAGAGGGCTACGGTGAAAAAGGAAATATCCTCAGATGAAATCTGGAAAGAAGCTTTCTGAGAAACTGCTTAGTGTTCTGTTAATACATCTGACAGAGTTACATGTGTATTCCGTGGATCTCTTTGCTAGCATTATTTCTGTGGAATCTGAGAACAGATATTTCGAATCCCTTTCAAGACTATAGGGCCAAAGGAAATATCCTCCGATAACAAAGAGAAAGAAGCTTTCTGAGAAACTTCTTTGTGTTCTGTGATATCATCTCACAGAGTTACAGCTTTCCCCTCTAGAAGCCTTTCGCTAAGAAAGTTCTTGTGGAATTGGCAAAGTGATATTTGGAAGGCCATAGAGGGCTATGGTGAAAAAGGAAATCTAATGAGATGAAATCTGGAAAGAAGCCTTCTGAGAAACTGTTTAGTGTTCTGTTAATTCATCTCACAGAGTTACATGTGTATTTCGTGGATCTCTTTGCTAGCCTTATTTCTGTGGAATCTGAGTACAGATATTTCGGATCCCTTTGAAGACTATAGGGCCAAAGGAAATATCCTCCGATAACAAAGAGAAAGAAGCTTTCTGAGAAACTTCTTTGTGTTCTGTGAAATCATCTCACAGAGTAACAGCTTTCCCCTCAAGTAGTCTTTCGCTAAGACAGTTCTTATGGAATTGGCAAAGTGACATTTGGAAGCCCATAGAGGGCTATGGTGAAAAAGGAAATATCCTCAGATGAAATCTGGAAAGAAGCTTTCTGAGAAACTGCTTAGTGTTCTGTTAATTCATCTCACAGTGTTACATGTGTATTTCGTGGATCTCTTTGCTAGCCTTATTTCTGTGGAATCTGAGAACACATATTTCGGATCCCTTTGAAGACTATAGGGCCAAAGGAAATATCCTCCGATAACAAAGAGAAAGAAGCTTTCTGAGAAACTTCTTTGTGTTCTGTGAAATCATCTCACAGAGTTACAGCTTTCCCCTCAAGAAGACTTTCGCTAAGACAGTTCATGGGGAATTGGCAAAGTGATATTTGGAAGCCCATAGAGGGCTATGGTGAAAAAGGAAATATCCTCAGTTGAAATCTGGAAAGAAGCTTTCTGAGAAACTGCTTAGTGTTCTGTGAATTCATCTCACAGAGTTACATGTGTATGTCGTGGATCTCTTTGCTAGCCTTATATCTGTGGAATCGGAGAACAGATATTTCGGATCCCTTTGAAGACTATAGGGCCAAAGGAAATATCCTCCGATAACAAAGAGAAAGATGCTTTCTGAGAAACTTCCTTGTGTTCTGTGAAATCATCTCACAGAGTTACAGCTTTCCCCTCAAGAAGCCTTTCGCTAAAACAGTTCCTGTGGAATTGGCAAAGTGATATTTGGAAGCCCATAGAGGGCTATGGTGAAAAAGGAAATATCCTCAGATGAAATCTGGAAAGAAGTTTCTGAGAAACTGCTTAGTGTTCTGTTAATTCATCTCACAGAGTTACATGTGTATTTCGTGGATCTCTTTTCTAGCCTTATTTCTGAGGAATCTGAGAACAGATAATTCGGATCCATTTGAAGACTATAGGTCCAAAGGAAATATCCTCCGATAACAAAGAGAAAGAAGCTTTCTGAGAAACTTCTTTGTGTTCTGTGAAATCATCTCACAGAGTTACAGCTATCCCCTCAAGAAGCCTTTCGCTAAGACAGTTCTTGTGGAATTGGCAAAGTGATATTTGGCAGCCCACAGAGGGCTACGGTGAATAAGGAAATATCCTCAGATGAAATCTGGAAAGAAACTTTCTGAGAAACTGCTTAGTGTTCTCTTCATTCATCTCACAGAGTTACATGTGTATTTCGTGGATCTCTTTGCTAGCCTTATTTCTGTGGAATCTGAGAACAGATATTTCGGATCCCTTTGAAGACTCTAGGTCCAAAGGAAATATGCTCCGATAACAAAGAGAAAGAAGCTTTCTGATAAACTTCTTTGTGTTCTGTGAAATCATCTCACAGAGTTACAGCTTTCCCCTCAAGTAGCTTTTCACGAAGACAGTTCTTGTGGATTTGACAAACTGATATTTGGAAGCCCATAGAGGGCTACGTTGAAAAAGGAAATATCCTCAGATGAAATCTGGAAGGAAGCTTTCTGAGAAACTGCTTAGTGTTCTGTTAATTCATCTCACAGAGTTACATGGGCATTTTTGGATCTCTTTGCTAGCCTCATTTCTGTGGAATCTGAGAACAGATATTTCGGATCCCTTTGAAGACTATAGGGCCAAAGAAATATCCTCCGATAACAAAGAGAAAGAAGCTTTCTGAGAAAATTCTTTGTGTTCTGTGAAATCATCTCACAGTGTTACAGCTTTCCCCTCAAGAAGCCTTTCGCTAAGACAGTTCCTGTGGTATTGGCAAAGTGATATTTGGAAGCCCATAGAGGACTATGGTGAAAAAGGAAATATCCTCAGATGAAATCTGGAAAGAAGCTTTCTGAGAAACTGCTTAGTGTTCTGTTAATTCATCTCAAAGAGTTACATGTGTAATTCGTGGATCTCTTTTCTAGCCTTATTTTTGAGGAATATGAGAACAGATATTTCGGATCGCTTTGAAGACCATAAGGCCAAAGGAAATATCCTCCGATAAAAAAAGAGAAAGAAGCTTTCTGAGAAACTTCTCTGTGTTCTGTGAAATCATCTCACAGAGTTACAGCTTTCCCCTCAAGAAGCCTTTCGTTAAGACAGTTCTTGTGGAATTGGCAAAGTGATATTTGCAAGCCCATAGAGGGCTACGGTGAAAAAGGAAATATCCTCAGATGAAATCTGTAAAGAAGCTTTCTGAGAAACTGCTTAGTGTTCTGTTAATTCACCTCACAGAGTTACATGTCTATTTCGTGGATCTCTTTGCTAGCCTTATTTCTCAGGAATCTGAGAACAGATATTTCGGATCCCTTTGAAGACTCTAGGGCCAAAGGAAATATCCTCCGATAACAAAGAGAAAGAAGCTTTCTTGGAAACTTCTTTGTGTTCTGTGAAATCATCTCACAGAGTTACAGCTTTCAACTCAAGAAGCCTTTCGCTAAGACAGTTCTTGTGGAATTGGCAAACTGATATTTGGAAGCCCATAGAGGGCTATGGTGAAAAAGGAAATATCCTCAGATGAAATTTGGAAAGAAGCTTTCTGAGAAACTGCTTAGTGTTCTGTTAATTCATCTCACAGACTTACATCTGTGTTTCGTGGATCTATTTACTAGTCTTATTTCTGAGGAATCTGAGAACAGATATTTCGGATCCCTTTGAAGACTCTAGGGACAAAGGAAATATCCTCCGATAACAAAGAGAAAGAACATTTCTGAGAAACTTCTTTGTGTTCTGTGAAATCACCTCACAGAGTTACAGCTTTCCCCTCAAGAAGCCTTTTGCTAAGACAGTTCTTGTGGAATTGGCAAAGTGATATTTGGAAGGCCATAGAGGGCTATGGTGAAAAAGGAAATCTCCTGAGATGAAATCTGGAAAGAAGCCTTCTGAGAAACTGCTTAGTGTTCTGTTAATTCATCTCACAGAGTTACATGTGTATTTCGTGGATCTCTTTGCTAGCCTTATTTCTGTGGAATCTGAGTACAGATATTTCGGATCCCTTTGAAGACTATAGGGCCAAAGGAAATATCCTCCGATAACAAAGAGAAAGAAGCTTTCTGAGAAACTTCTTTGTGTTCTGTGATATCATCTCACAGAGTAACAGCATTCCCCTCAAGAAGCCTTTCGCTAAGACAGTTCTTGTGGAATTCGCAAAGTGATATTTGGAAGCCAGTAGAGGCCTATGGTGAAAAAGGAAATATCCTCAGATGAAATACGGAAAGAAGCTTTCTGAGAAACTGCTTAGTGTTCTGTTAATTCATCGCACAGAGTTACATGTGTATTTCGTGGATCTGTTTTCTAGCCTTATTTCTGAGGTATCTGAGAACAGATATTTCGCATCCCTTTGAAGACTCTAGGGCCAAAGGAAATATCCTCCGATAACAAAGAGAAAGAAGCTTTCTGAGAAACTTCTCTGTGTTCAGTGAAATCATCTCACAGAGTTACAGCTTTCCCCTCAAGAAGCCTTTCGCTAAGACAGTTCTTGTGGAATTGTCAAAGAGATAATTGGAAGCCCATAGAGGGCTATGGTGAAAAAGGAAATATCCTCAGATGAAATCTGGAAAGAAGCTTTCTGAGAAACTGCTTAGCGTTCTGTTAATTCATCTCACAGAGTTACATGTGTATTTCGTGGATCTCTTTGCTAGCCTTATTTCTGTTGAACCTGAAAACAGATGTTTCGGATCGCATTGAAGACTATAGGGCAAAGGAAATATCCTCCGATAACAAAGAGAAAGAAGCTTTCTGAGAAACTACTTTGTGTTCTGTGAAATCATCTCTCAGAGTTACAGCTTTTCCCTCAAGAAGGCTTTCGCTAAGACAGTTCCTGTGGAATTGGCAAAGTGATATTTGGAAGCCCTTAGAGGGCTATGGTGAAAAAGGAAATATCCTCAGATGAAATCTGGAAGGAAGCTTTCTGAGAAACTGCTTAGTGTTCTGTTAATTCATCTCACAGTGTTACATGTGTATTTCCTGGATCTCTTTGCTAGCCTTATTTCTGTGGAATCTGAGGACAGATATATCGGATCCCTTTGAAGACTATAGGGCCAAAGGAAATATCCTCCGATAACAAAAAGAAAGAAGCTTTCTGAGAAACTTCTTTGTGTTCTGTGAAATCATCTCACAGAGTTACAGGTTTCCCCTCAAGAAGACTTTCACTAAGGCAGTTCCTGTGGAATTGGCAAAGTGATATTTGGAATCCCTTAGAGGGCTATGGTGAAAAAGGAAATATCCTCAGATGAAATCTGGAAAGAGGTTTCTGAGAGACTGCTTAGTGTTCTGTTAATTCATCTCACAGAGTTACATGTGTATTTCGTGGATCTCTTTGCTAGCCTTATTTCTTTGGAATGTGAGAACAGATATTTGGGATCTCTTAGAAGACTATAGGGCCAAAGAAAATATCCTCCGATAACAAAGAGATAGAAGCTTTCTGAGAAACTTCTTTGTGTTCTGTGATATCATCTCACACAGTTACAGCTTTCCCCTCAAGAAGCCTTTCTCTAAGACAGTTCTTTTGGAATAGGCAAAGTGATATTGGGAAGCCCATAGAGGGCTATGGTGAAAAAGGAAATATCCTCAGATGAAATCTGGAAAGCAGCTTTCTGAGAAACTGTTTAGTGTTCCCTTAATTAATCTCACAGAGTTACATGTGTATTTCGTGGATCTCTTTGCTAGCCTTATTTCTGTTGAACCTGAAAACAGATGTTTCGGACCGCATTGAAGACTATAGGGCAAAGGAAATATCCTCCGATAACAAAGAGAAAGAAGCTTTCTGAGAAACTTCTTTGTGTTCTGTGAAATCAACTCACAGAGTTACAGCTTTCTCCTCAAGAAGACTTTCGCTAAGACAGTTCTTGTGGAATTGGCAAAGTGATATAGGGAAGCCCATAGAGGGCTATGGTGAAAAAGGAAATATCCTCAGATGAAATCTGGAAAGAAGCTTTCCGAGAAACTGCTTAGAGTTCTGTTAATTCATCTCACAGAGCTACATGTGTATTTCGTGGATCTCTTTGCTAGCCTTATTTTCCCCTCAAGAAGCCTTTCGCAAAGACAGTTCTTGTGGAATTCGCAAAGTGATATTTGGAAGCCCATAGAGGGCTACGGTGAAAAAGGAAATATCCTCAGATGAAATCTGAAAAGAAGCTTTCTGAGAAACTGCTTAGTGTTCTGTTAATTCATCTCACAGAGTTACATGTGTATTTCGTGGATCTCTTTGCTAGACTTATTTCTGTGGAATCGGAGAACAGATATTTCGGATCCCTTTGAAGACCATAGGGCCAAAGGAAATATCCTCCGATAACAAAGAGGTAGAAGCTTTCTGAGAACCTTCTTTGTGTTCTGTGAAATCATCTCACAGCGTTACATGTGTATTTCGTGGATCTCTTTTCTAGCCTTATTTCTGAGGAATCTGAGAACAGATAATTCGGATCCATTTGAAGACTATAGGTCCAAAGGAAATATCCTCCGATAACAAAGAGAAAGAAGCTTTCTGAGAAACTTCTTTGTGTTCTGTGAAATCATCTCACAGAGTTACAGCTATCCCCTCAAGAAGCCTTTCGCTAAGACAGTTCTTGTGGAATTGGCAAAGTGATATTTGGCAGCCCACAGAGGGCTACGGTGAATAAGGAAATATCCTCAGATGAAATCTGGAAAGAAACTTTCTGAGAAACTGCTTAGTGTTCTCTTCATTCATCTCACAGAGTTACATGTGTATTTCGTGGATCTCTTTGCTAGCCTTATTTCTGTGGAATCTGAGAACAGATATTTCGGATCCCTTTGAAGACTCTAGGTCCAAAGGAAATATGCTCCGATAACAAAGAGAAAGAAGCTTTCTGATAAACTTCTTTGTGTTCTGTGAAATCATCTCACAGAGTTACAGCTTTCCCCTCAAGTAGCTTTTCGCGAAGACAGTTCTTGTGGATTTGACAAACTGATATTTGGAAGCCCATAGAGGGCTACGTTGAAAAAGGAAATATCCTCAGATGAAATCTGGAAGGAAGCTTTCTGAGAAACTGCTTAGTGTTCTGTTAATTCATCTCACAGAGTTACATGGGCATTTTTGGATCTCTTTGCTAGCCTCATTTCTGTGGAATCTGAGAACAGATATTTCGGATCCCTTTGAAGACTATAGGGCCAAAGAAATATCCTCCGATAACAAAGAGAAAGAAGCTTTCTGAGAAACTTCTTTGTGTTCTGTGAAATCATCTCACAGTGTTACAGCTTTCCCCTCAAGAAGCCTTTCGCTAAGACAGTTCCTGTGGTATTGGCAAAGTGATATTTGGAAGCCCATAGAGGACTATGGTGAAAAAGGAAATATCCTCAGATGAAATCTGGAAAGAAGCTTTCTGAGAAACTGCTTAGTGTTCTGTTAATTCATCTCAAAGAGTTACATGTGTAATTCGTGGATCTCTTTTCTAGCCTTATTTTTGAGGAATATGAGAACAGATATTTCGGATCGCTTTGAAGACCATAAGGCCAAAGGAAATATCCTCCGATAAAAAAAGAGAAAGAAGCTTTCTGAGAAACTTCTCTGTGTTCTGTGAAATCATCTCACAGAGTTACAGCTTTCCCCTCAAGAAGCCTTTCGTTAAGACAGTTCTTGTGGAATTGGCAAAGTGATATTTGCAAGCCCATAGAGGGCTACGGTGAAAAAGGAAATATCCTCAGATGAAATCTGTAAAGAAGCTTTCTGAGAAACTGCTTAGTGTTCTGTTAATTCACCTCACAGAGTTACATGTCTATTTCGTGGATCTCTTTGCTAGCCTTATTTCTCAGGAATCTGAGAACAGATATTTCGGATCCCTTTGAAGACTCTAGGGCCAAAGGAAATATCCTCCGATAACAAAGAGAAAGAAGCTTTCTTGGAAACTTCTTTGTGTTCTGTGAAATCATCTCACAGAGTTACAGCTTTCAACTCAAGAAGCCTTTCGCTAAGACAGTTCTTGTGGAATTGGCAAACTGATATTTGGAAGCCCATAGAGGGCTATGGTGAAAAAGGAAATATCCTCAGATGAAATTTGGAAAGAAGCTTTCTGAGAAACTGCTTAGTGTTCTGTTAATTCATCTCACAGACTTACATCTGTGTTTCGTGGATCTATTTACTAGTCTTATTTCTGAGGAATCTGAGAACAGATATTTCGGATCCCTTTGAAGACTCTAGGGACAAAGGAAATATCCTCCGATAACAAAGAGAAAGAACATTTCTGAGAAACTTCTTTGTGTTCTGTGAAATCACCTCACAGAGTTACAGCTTTCCCCTCAAGAAGCCTTTTGCTAAGACAGTTCTTGTGGAATTGGCAAAGTGATATTTGGAAGGCCATAGAGGGCTATGGTGAAAAAGGAAATCTCCTGAGATGAAATCTGGAAAGAAGCCTTCTGAGAAACTGCTTAGTGTTCTGTTAATTCATCTCACAGAGTTACATGTGTATTTCGTGGATCTCTTTGCTAGCCTTATTTCTGTGGAATCTGAGTACAGATATTTCGGATCCCTTTGAAGACTATAGGGCCAAAGGAAATATCCTCCGATAACAAAGAGAAAGAAGCTTTCTGAGAAACTTCTTTGTGTTCTGTGATATCATCTCACAGAGTAACAGCATTCCCCTCAAGAAGCCTTTCGCTAAGACAGTTCTTGTGGAATTCGCAAAGTGATATTTGGAAGCCAGTAGAGGCCTATGGTGAAAAAGGAAATATCCTCAGATGAAATACGGAAAGAAGCTTTCTGAGAAACTGCTTAGTGTTCTGTTAATTCATCGCACAGAGTTACATGTGTATTTCGTGGATCTGTTTTCTAGCCTTATTTCTGAGGTATCTGAGAACAGATATTTCGCATCCCTTTGAAGACTCTAGGGCCAAAGGAAATATCCTCCGATAACAAAGAGAAAGAAGCTCTCTGAGAAACTTCTCTGTGTTCAGTGAAATCATCTCACAGAGTTACAGCTTTCCCCTCAAGAAGCCTTTCGCTAAGACAGTTCTTGTGGAATTGTCAAAGAGATAATTGGAAGCCCATAGAGGGCTATGGTGAAAAAGGAAATATCCTCAGATGAAATCTGGAAAGAAGCTTTCTGAGAAACTGCTTAGCGTTCTGTTAATTCATCTCACAGAGTTACATGTGTATTTCGTGGATCTCTTTGCTAGCCTTATTTCTGTTGAACCTGAAAACAGATGTTTCGGATCGCATTGAAGACTATAGGGCAAAGGAAATATCCTCCGATAACAAAGAGAAAGAAGCTTTCTGAGAAACTACTTTGTGTTCTGTGAAATCATCTCTCAGAGTTACAGCTTTTCCCTCAAGAAGGCTTTCGCTAAGACAGTTCCTGTGGAATTGGCAAAGTGATATTTGGAAGCCCTTAGAGGGCTATGGTGAAAAAGGAAATATCCTCAGATGAAATCTGGAAGGAAGCTTTCTGAGAAACTGCTTAGTGTTCTGTTAATTCATCTCACAGTGTTACATGTGTATTTCCTGGATCTCTTTGCTAGCCTTATTTCTGTGGAATCTGAGGACAGATATATCGGATCCCTTTGAAGACTATAGGGCCAAAGGAAATATCCTCCGATAACAAAAAGAAAGAAGCTTTCTGAGAAACTTCTTTGTGTTCTGTGAAATCATCTCACAGAGTTACAGGTTTCCCCTCAAGAAGACTTTCACTAAGGCAGTTCCTGTGGAATTGGCAAAGTGATATTTGGAATCCCTTAGAGGGCTATGGTGAAAAAGGAAATATCCTCAGATGAAATCTGGAAAGAGGTTTCTGAGAGACTGCTTAGTGTTCTGTTAATTCATCTCACAGAGTTACATGTGTATTTCGTGGATCTCTTTGCTAGCCTTATTTCTTTGGAATGTGAGTACAGATATTTGGGATCTCTTAGAAGACTATAGGGCCAAAGAAAATATCCTCCGATAACAAAGAGATAGAAGCTTTCTGAGAAACTTCTTTGTGTTCTGTGATATCATCTCACACAGTTACAGCTTTCCCCTCAAGAAGCCTTTCTCTAAGACAGTTCTTTTGGAATAGGCAAAGTGATATTGGGAAGCCCATAGAGGGCTATGGTGAAAAAGGAAATATCCTCAGATGAAATCTGGAAAGCAGCTTTCTGAGAAACTGTTTAGTGTTCCCTTAATTAATCTCACAGAGTTACATGTGTATTTCGTGGATCTCTTTGCTAGCCTTATTTCTGTTGAACCTGAAAACAGATGTTTCGGACCGCATTGAAGACTATAGGGCAAAGGAAATATCCTCCGATAACAAAGAGAAAGAAGCTTTCTGAGAAACTTCTTTGTGTTCTGTGAAATCAACTCACAGAGTTACAGCTTTCTCCTCAAGAAGACTTTCGCTAAGACAGTTCTTGTGGAATTGGCAAAGTGATATAGGGAAGCCCATAGAGGGCTATGGTGAAAAAGGAAATATCCTCAGATGAAATCTGGAAAGAAGCTTTCCGAGAAACTGCTTAGAGTTCTGTTAATTCATCTCACAGAGTTACATGTGTATTTCGTGGATCTCTTTGCTAGCCTTATTTTCCCCTCAAGAAGCCTTTCGCAAAGACAGTTCTTGTGGAATTCGCAAAGTGATATTTGGAAGCCCATAGAGGGCTACGGTGAAAAAGGAAATATCCTCAGATGAAATCTGAAAAGAAGCTTTCTGAGAAACTGCTTAGTGTTCTGTTAATTCATCTCACAGAGTTACATGTGTATTTCGTGGATCTCTTTGCTAGACTTATTTCTGTGGAATCGGAGAACAGATATTTCGGATCCCTTTGAAGACCATAGGGCCAAAGGAAATATCCTCCGATAACAAAGAGGTAGAAGCTTTCTGAGAACCTTCTTTGTGTTCTGTGAAATCATCTCACAGCGTTACATGTGTATTTCGTGGATCTCTTTGCTAGCCTTATTTCTGTGGAATCTGAGTACAGATATTTCGGATCCCTATGAAGACTCTAGGGCCAAAGGAAATATCCTCCGATAACAAAGAGAAAGAAGCTTTCTGAGAAACTTCTTTGTGTTCTGTGAAATCATCTCACAGAGTTAGAGCTTTCCCCTCAAGAAGCCTTTCGCTAAGACAGTTCTTGTGGAATTGGCAAAGTGATATTTGGAAGCCCATAGAGGGCTATGTTGAAAAAGGAAATATCCTCAGATGAAATCTGGAAAGAAGCTTTCTGAGAAATTGCTTAGTGTTCTGTTAATTCATCTCACAGGGTTACATGTGTATTTCATGGATCTCTTTGCTAGCCTTTTTTTTTGGAATCTGAGAACAGATATTTCGGATCTCTTTGAAGACTGTAGGGCTAAAGGAATTATCCTCCGATAACAAAGAGAAAGAAGCTTTCTGAGAAACTTCTTTGTGTTCTGTGAAATCATCTCACAGAGTTACAGTTTCCCCTCAAGAAGCCTTTCGCTAAGACAGTTCTTGTGAAATTCGCAAAGTGATATTTGGAAGCCCATAGATGGCTAAGGTGAAAAAGGAAATATCCTCAGATTAAATCTGGAAAGAAGCTTTCTGAGAAACTGCTTAGTGTTCTGTTAATTCATCTCACAGAGTTACATGTGTATTTCGTTGATCTCTTTGCTAGCCTTATTTCTGAGGAATCTGAGTACAGATATTTCGGATCCCTTTGAAGACTATAGGGCCAAAGGAAATATCCTCCCATAAAAAAGAGAAAGAAGCTTTCAGAGAAACTTCTTTGTGTTCTGTGAAATCATCTCACAGAGTTACAGCTTTCGCCTTAAGAAGCCTTTCGCTAAGAGAGTTCTTGGGGAATTCGCAAAGTGATATTTGGAAGCCCATGGAGGGCTATGGTGAAAAAGGAAATATCCTCAGATGAAATCTGGAAAGAAGCTTTCTGAGAAACTGCTTAGTGTTCTGTTAATTCATCTCACACAGTTACATGTGTATTTCGTGGATCTCTTTGCTAGCCTTATTTCTGTGGAATCTGAGTACAGATATTTCGGATCCCTTTGAAGACTCTAGGGCCAAAGGAAGTATCCTCCGATAACAAAGAGAAAGAAGCTTTCTGAGAAACTTCTTTGTGTTCTGTGAAATCATCTCACAGAGTTAGAGCTTTCCCCTAGAAGCCTTTCGGTAAGACAGTTCTTGTGGAATTGGCAAAGTGATATTTGGAAGCCCATAGAGGGCTATGGTGAAAAAGGAAATATCCTCAGATGAAATCTGGAAAGAAGCTTTCTGAGAAACTGCTTAGTGTTCTGTTAATTCATCTCACAGAGTTACATGTGTATTTCGTGGATCTCTTTGCTAGCCTTATTTCTGTGGAATCTGAGAACAGATATTTCGGATCCCTTTGAAGACTATAGGGCCAAAGGAAATATCCTCCGATAACAAAGAAAAAGAAGCTTTCTGAGAAACTTCTTTGTGTTCTGTGAAATCATCTCACAGAGTTACAGCTTTCCCCTCAAGAAGCCTTTCGCTAAGACAGTTCTTGTGGAATTCGCAAAGTGATATTTGGAAGCCCATAGAGGGCTATGGTGAAAAAGGAAATATCCTCAGATGAAATCTGGAAAGAAGCTTTCTAAGAAACTGCTTAGAGTTTTTTAATTCATCACACCGAGTTACATGTGTATTTCGTGGATCTCTTTGCTAGCCTTATTTCTGTGGAATCGGAGAACAGATATTTCGGATCTCATTGAAGACCATAGGGCCAAAGTAAATATCCTCCGATAACAAAGAGAAAGAAGCTTTCTGAAAAACTTCTTTGTGTTGTGTGAAATCATCTCACAGAGTTACAGCTTTCCGCTCAAAAAGCCTTTCGTTAATACAGTTCTTTTGGAATTGGCAAAGTGATATTTGGAAGCCCAAAGAGGGCTACGGCGAAGAAGGAAATACCGTGAGATGAAATCTGGAAAGAAGCTTTCTTAGAAACTGCTTAGTGTTCTGTTAATTCATCTCACAGAGTTACATGTGTATTTCGTGGGTCTCTTTGCTAGCCTTATTTCTGTGGAATCTGAGAACAGATATTTCGGATCCCTTTGAAGACTAAAGGGCCAAAGGAAATATCCTCCGATAACAAAGAGAAAGAAGCTTTCTGAGAAATTTCTTTGTGTTCTGTGAAATCATCTCACAGAGTTACAGCTTTCCCCTCAAGAAGCCTTTCGCTAAGACCGTTCTTGTGGAATTGGCAAAGTGATATTTGGAAGCCCTTAGAGGGCTATGGTGAAAAAGGAAATATCCTCAGATGAAATCTGGAAAGAAGCTTTCTGAGAAACTGCTTAGTGTTCTGTTAAATCATCTCACAGAAATACATGTGTATTTCGTGGATCTATTTGCTAGCCTTATTTCTGTGGAATCTGAGAACAGATATTTCGGATCCCATTGGAGACTATAGGGCCAAAGGAAATATCCTCCGATAACAAAGAGAAAGAAGCTTTCTGAGAAACTTCTTTGTGTTCTGTGAAATCATCTCACAGAGTTACAGCATTCCCCTCAAGAAGCCTTTCCCTAAGACAGTTTTGTGGAATTGGCAAAGTGATATTTGGAAGCCCATAGAGGGCTATCTTGAAAAAGGATATATCCTCAGATGAAATCTGGAAAGAAGCTTTCTGAGAAACTGCTTAGTGTACTGATAACTCATCTCACAGAGTTACATGTGTATTTCGTATACCTCTTTGCTAGCCTTATTTCTGTGGAATCAGAGAACAGATATTTCAGATCCCATTGAAGACTATAGGGCCAAAGGAAATATCCTCTGATAACAAAGAGAAAGAGGCTTTCTGAGAAACTTCTTTGTGTTCTGTGAAATCATCTCACAGAGTTACAGCTTTCCCCTCAAGAAGCCTTTCGCTAAGACAGTTCCTGTGGAATTGGCAAACTGACATTTGGAAACCCTTAGTGGGCTACGGTGAAAAAGGAAATATCCTCAGTTGAAATCTAGAAGGAAACTTTCTGAGAAACTGCTTAGTGTTCTGTTAATTCATCTCACAGAATTACATGTGTATTTCGTGGATCTCTTTGCTAGCCTTACTTCTGTGGAATCGGAGAACAGATATTTCGGATCTCATTGAAGACCATAGGGCCAAAGGAAATATCCTCCGATAACAAAGAGAAAGAAGCTTTCTGAGAAACTTCTTTGTGTTCTGTGAAATCATCTCAGAGTTACAGCTTTCCTCTCAAAAAGCCTTTCGCTAATACAGTTCTTTTGGAATTGGCAAAGTGATATTTGGAAGCCCAAAGAGGGCTACGGTGAAAAAGGAAATATCCTCAGATGAAATCTGGAAAGAAGCTTTCTGAGAAACTGCTTAGTGTTCTGTTAATTCATCTCACAGAGTTACATGTGTATTTCGTGGATCTCTTTGCTAGCCTTATTTCTGTGGAATCTGAGTACAGATATTTCGAATCCCTTTGAAGACCATAGGGCCAAAGGAAATATCCTCCGATAACAAAGAGAAAGAAGCTTTCTGAGAAACTTCTTTGTGTTCTGTGAAATCATCTCACAGAGTTAGAGCTTTCCCCTCATGAAGCCTTTCGCTAAGACAGTTCTTGTGGAATTGGCAAAGTGACATTTGGAAGCTCATAGAGGGCTATGGTGAAAAAGGAAATATCCTCAGATGAAATCTGGAAAGAAGCTTTCTGAGAAACTGCTTAGTGTTCTGTTAATTCTTCTCAGAGAGTTACATGTGTATTTCGTGGATCTCTTTGCTAGCCTTATTTCTGTGGAATCTGAGAACAGATATTTCGGATCCCATTGAACAATATAGGGCCAAAGGAAATATCCTCCGATAACAAACAGAAAGAAGCTTTCTGAGAAATTTCTTTGTGTTCTGTGAAATCATCTCACAGAGATGCAGCTTTCCCCTCAAGAAGCCTTTCGCTAAGACAGTTCTTGTGGAATTGGCAAAGTGATATTTGGAACCCCTTAGAGGGCTATCTTGAAAAAGGATATATCCTCAGATGAAATCTGGAAAGAAGCTTTCTGAGAAACTGCTTAGTGTTCTGATAACTCATCTCACAGAGTTACATGTGTATGTCGTGTACCTCTTTGCTAGCCTTTTTTCTGTGGAATCAGAGAACAGATATTTCGGATCCCATTGAAGTCTATAGGGCCAAAGGAAATATCCTCCGATGAAAAAGAGAAAGAGGCTTTCTGAGAAACTTCTTTGTGTTCTGTGAAATCATCTCACAGAGTTACAGCTTTCCCCTCAAGAAGACTTTCGCTAAGACAGTTCTTGTGGAATTGGCAAAGTGATATTTGGAAGCCCATAGTGGGCTACGGTGAAAAAGGAAATATCCTCAGATGAAATCGGGAAAGAAGCTTTCTGAAAAACTGCTTAGTGTTCTGTTAATTCATCTCACGGAGTTACTTCTGTATTTCGTGCATCTCTTTGCTAGCCTTATTTCTCAGGAATCTGAGAACAGATATTTCGGATCCCTTTGAAGACTCTAGGGCCAAAGGAAATATCCTCCGATAACAAAGAGAAAGAAGCTTTCTTGGAAACTTCTTTGTGTTCTGTGAAATCATCTCACAGAGTTACAGCTTTCAACTCAAGAAGCCTTTCGCTAAGACAGTTCTTGTGGAATTGGCAAACTGATATTTGGAAGCCCATAGAGGGCTATGGTGAAAAAGGAAATATCCTCAGATGAAATTTGGAAAGAAGCTTTCTGAGAAACTGCTTAGTGTTCTGTTAATTCATCTCACAGACTTACATCTGTGTTTCGTGGATCTATTTACTAGTCTTATTTCTGAGGAATCTGAGAACAGATATTTCGGATCCCTTTGAAGACTCTAGGGACAAAGGAAATATCCTCCGATAACAAAGAGAAAGAACATTTCTGAGAAACTTCTTTGTGTTCTGTGAAATCACCTCACAGAGTTACAGCTTTCCCCTCAAGAAGCCTTTTGCTAAGACAGTTCTTGTGGAATTGGCAAAGTGATATTTGGAAGGCCATAGAGGGCTATGGTGAAAAAGGAAATCTCCTGAGATGAAATCTGGAAAGAAGCCTTCTGAGAAACTGCTTAGTGTTCTGTTAATTCATCTCACAGAGTTACATGTGTATTTCGTGGATCTCTTTGCTAGCCTTATTTCTGTGGAATCTGAGTACAGATATTTCGGATCCCTTTGAAGACTATAGGGCCAAAGGAAATATCCTCCGATAACAAAGAGAAAGAAGCTTTTTGAGAAACTTCTTTGTGTTCTGTGATATCATCTCACAGAGTAACAGCATTCCCCTCAAGAAGCCTTTCGCTAAGACAGTTCTTGTGGAATTCGCAAAGTGGTATTTGGAAGCCAGTAGAGGCCTATGGTGAAAAAGGAAATATCCTCAGATGAAATATGGAAAGAAGCTTTCTGAGAAACTGCTTAGTGTTCTGTTAATTCATCGCACAGAGTTACATGTGTATTTCGTGGATCTGTTTTCTAGCCTTATTTCTGAGGTATCTGAGAACAGATATTTCGCATCCCTTTGAAGACTCTAGGGCCAAAGGAAATATCCTCCGATAACAAAGAGAAAGAAGCTTTCTGAGAAACTTCTCTGTGTTCAGTGAAATCATCTCACAGAGTTACAGCTTTCCCCTCAAGAAGCCTTTCGCTAAGACAGTTCTTGTGGAATTGTCAAAGAGATAATTGGAAGCCCATAGAGGGCTATGGTGAAAAAGGAAATATCCTCAGATGAAATCTGGAAAGAAGCTTTCTGAGAAACTGCTTAGCGTTCTGTTAATTCATCTCACAGAGTTACATGTGTATTTCGTGGATCTCTTTGCTAGCCTTATTTCTGTTGAACCTGAAAACAGATGTTTCGGATCGCTTTGAAGACTATAGGGCAAAGGAAATATCCTCCGATAACAAAGAGAAAGAAGCTTTCTGAGAAACTACTTTGTGTTCTGTGAAATCATCTCTCAGAGTTACAGCTTTTCCCTCAAGAAGGCTTTCGCTAAGACAGTTCCTGTGGAATTGGCAAAGTGATATTTGGAAGCCCTTAGAGGGCTATGGTGAAAAAGGAAATATCCTCAGATGAAATCTGGAAGGAAGCTTTCTGAGAAACTGCTTAGTGTTCTGTTAATTCATCTCACAGTGTTACATGTGTATTTCCTGGATCTCTTTGCTAGCCTTATTTCTGTGGAATCTGAGGACAGATATATCGGATCCCTTTGAGGACTATAGGGCCAAAGGAAATATCCTCCGATAACAAAAAGAAAGAAGCTTTCTGAGAAACTTCTTTGTGTTCTGTGAAATCATCTCACAGAGTTACAGGTTTCCCCTCAAGAAGACTTTCACTAAGGCAGTTCCTGTGGAATTGGCAAAGTGATATTTGGAATCCCTTAGAGGGCTATGGTGAAAAAGGAAATATCCTCAGATGAAATCTGGAAAGAGGTTTCTGAGAGACTGCTTAGTGTTCTGTTAATTCATCTCACAGAGTTACATGTGTATTTCGTGGATCTCTTTGCTAGCCTTATTTTCCCCTCAAGAAGCCTTTCGCTAAGACAGTTCTTGTGGAATTGGCAAAGTGATATTTGGAAGCCCATAGAGAGCGACGGAGAAAAAGGAAATATCCTCAGATGAAATCTGGAAAGAAGCTTTCTGAGAAACTGCTTAGTGTTCTGTTAATTCGTCTCACAGAGCTACATGTGTATTTCGTGGATCTCTTTGCTAGCCTTGTTTCTGTGGAACCTGAAAACAGATGTTTCGGATCGCATTGAAGAATATAGGGCAAAGGAAATATCCTTCGATACCATAGAGAAAGAAGCTTTCTGAGAAACTTCTTTGTGTTCTGTGAAATCAACTCACAGAGTTACAGCTTTCCCCTCAAGAAGCCTTTCCCTAAGACAGTTCTTGTGGAATTGGCAAACTGATATTTGGAAGCCCATAAGGGCTATGTTGAAAAAGGATATATCCTCAGATGAAATCTGGAAAGAAGCTTTCTGAAAACTGTTTAGTTTTCTGTTAATTCATCTCGCAGAGTTACATGTGTATTTCTTGGATCTCTTTGCCAGCCTTATTTCTGTGGAATCTGAGAACAGATATTTCGGATCCCTTTGAAGACTATAGGTCCAAAGGAAATATCCTCCGATAAGAAAGAGAAAGAAGCTTTCTGAGACACCTCTTTGTGTTCTGTGAAATCATCTCACAGAGTTACAGCTTTCCCCTCAAGAAGCCTTTCGCTAAGACAGTTCTTGTGCAATTGGCAAAGTGATATTTGGAAGCCCATAGAGGGCTATGGTGAAAAAGGAAATATCCTCAGATGAAATCTGGAAAGAAGCTTTCTGAGAAATTGCTTAGTGTTCTGTTAATTCATCTCACAGGGTTACATGTGTATTTCATGGATCTCTTTGCTAGACTTTTTTTTTTGGAATCTGAGAACAGATATTTCGGATCTCTTTGAAGACTATAGGGCCAAAGGAAATATCCTCCGATAACAAAGAGAAAGAAGCTTTCTGAGAAACTTCTTTGTGTTCTGTGAAATCATCTCACAGAGTTACAGCTTTCCTCTCAAGAAGCCTTTCGCTAAGACAGTTCTTGTGGAATTCGCAAAGGGATATTTGGAAGCCCATACATGGCTAAGGTGAAAAAGGAAATATCCTCAGATGAAATCTGGAAAGAAGCTTTCTGAGAAACTGCTTAGTGTTCTGTTAATTCATCTCACAGAGTTACATGTGTATTTCGTGGATATCTTTGCTAGCCTTATTTCTGAGGAATCTGAGTACAGATATTTCGGATCCCTTTGAAGACTATAGGGCCAAAGGAAATATCCTCCGATAACAAAGAGAAAGAAGCTTTCAGAGAAACTTCTTTGTGTTCTGTGAAATCATCTCACAGAGTTACAGCATTCCCCTCAAGAAGCCTTTCGCTAAGACAGTTCTTGGGGAATTCGCAAAGTGATATTTGGAAGCCCATGGAGGGCTATGGTGAAAAAGGAAATATCCTCAGATGAAATCTGGAAAGAAGATTTCTGAGAAACTGCTTAGTGTTCTGTTAATTCATCTCACAGAATTACATGTGTATTTCGTGGATCTCTTTGCTAGCCTTATTTCTGTGGATTCTGAGTACAGATATTTCGGATCCCTTTGAAGACTATAGGGCTAAAGGAAATATCCTCCAATAACAAAGACAAAGAAGCGTTCTGAGAAACTTCTTGGTGTTCTGTGAAATCATCTCACAGAGTTACAGCTTTCCCCTCAAGAAGCCTTTCGCTAAGACAGTTCTTGTGGAATTGGCAAAGTGATATTTGGAAGCCCATGGAGGGCTACGGTGAAAAAAGAAATATCCTGAGATGAAATCTGGAAAGAAGCTTTCTGAGAAACTGCTTAGTGTTCTGTTAATTGATCTCATAGAGTTACATGTGTATTTCGTGGATCTCTTTGCTAGCCTTATTTCTGTGGAATCTGAGTACAGATATTTCGGATCCCTTTGAAGACTACAGGGCCAAAGGAAATATCCTCCGATAACAAAGAGAAAGAAGCTTTTTGAGAAACTTCTTTGTGTTCTGTGAAATCATCTCACAGAGTTAGAGCTTTTCCCTCAAGAAGCCTTTCGGTAAGACAGTTCTTGTGGAATTGGCAAAGTGATATTTGGAAGCCCATAGAGGGCTATGGTGAAAAAGGAAATATCCTCAGAGGAAATCTGGAAAGAAGCTTTCTGAGAAACTGCTTAGTGTTCTGTTAATTCATCTCACAGAGTTACATGTGTATTTCGTGGTTCTCTTTGCTAGCCTTATTTCTGTGGAATCTGAGAACAGATATTTCGGATCCTTTGAAGACTATAGGGCCAAAGGAAATATCCTCTGATAACAAAGAGACAGAAGCTTTCTGAGAAACTTCTTTGTGTTCTGTGAAATCATCTCACAGAGTTACAGCTTTCTCCTCAAGAAGACTTTCGCTAAGACAGTTCTTGTGGAATTGGCAAAGTGATATAGGGAAGCCCATAGAGAGCTATGGTGAAAAAGGAAATATCCTCAGATGAAATCTGGAAAGAAGCTTTCCGAGAAACTGCTTAGAGTTCTGTTAATTCATCTCACAGAGTTACATGTGTATTTCGTGGATCTCTTTGCTAGCCTTATTTTCCCCTCAAGAAGCCTTTCGCTAAGACAGTTCTTGTGGAATTGGCAAAGTGATATTTGGAAGCCCATAGAGAGCGATGGAGAAAAAGGAAATATCCTCAGATGAAATCTGGAAAGAAGCTTTCTGAGAAACTGCTTAGTGTTCTGTTAATTCGTCTCACAGAGCTACATGTGTATTTCGTGGATCTCTTTGCTAGCCTTGTTTCTGTGGAACCTGAAAACAGATGTTTCGGATCGCATTGAAGAATATAGGGCAAAGGAAATATCCTTCGATACCATAGAGAAAGAAGCTTTCTGAGAAACTTCTTTGTGTTCTGTGAAATCAACTCACAGAGTTACAGCTTTCCCCACAAGAAGCCTTTCCCTGAGACAGTTCTTGTGGAATTGGCAAACTGATATTTGGAAGCCCATAAGGGCTACGTTGAAAAAGGATATATCCTCAGATGAAATCTGGAAAGAAGCTTTCTGAGAAACCGCTTAGTGTTCTGATAACTCATCTCACAGAGTTACATGTGTATTTCGTGTACCTCTTTGCTAGCCTTACGTTTGTGGAATCAGAGAACAGATATTTCGGATCCCATTGATCACTATAGGGCCAAAGGAAATATCCTCTGATAACAAAGAGAAAGAGGCTTTCTGAGAAACTTCTTTGTGTTCTGTAAAATCATCTCACTAGAGTTACAGCTTTCCCCTCAAGAAGCCTTTCGCTAAGACAGTTCCTGTGGAATTGGCAAAGTGATATTTGGAAGCCCGTAGAGGGCTACAGTGAAAAAGGAAATATACTCAGATGAAATCTGGAAGCAAGCTTTCTGAGAAAATGCTTAGTGTTCTTTTAATTATCTCACTGAGTTACATGTGTATTTCGTGGATCTCTTTGCTAGCCTTATTTCTGTGGAATCTGACTACAGATATTTCAGATCCCTTTGAAGACTATAGGGCCAAAGGAAATATCCTACGATAAAAAAGAGAAAGAAGCTTTCTGAGAAACTTCTTTGTGTTCTGTGAAATCATCTCAGAGAGTTACAGCTTTCGCCTCATGAAGCCTTTCGCTAAGACAGTTCTTGTGGAATTCGCAAAGTGATATTTGGAAGCCCATGGAGGGCTATGGTGAAAAAGGAAATATCCTCAGATGAAATCTGGAAAGAAGCTTTCTGAGAAACTGCTTAGTGTTCTGTTAATTCATCTCACAGAGTTACATGTGTATTTCGTGGATCTCTTTGCTAGCCTTATTTCTGTGAAATCAGAGAACAGATATTTCGGATCCCTTTAAAGACCATAGGGCCAAAGGAAATATCCTCCGATAACAAAGAGAAAGAAGCTTTCTGAGAAACTTCTTTGTGTTCTGTGAAATCATCTCACAGAGTTACAGCTTTCCCCTCAAGAAGCCTTTCGCTTAGACAGTTCTTTTGGAATTGGCAAAGTGATATTTGGAAGCCCACAGAGGGATACGGTGAAAAAGGAAATATCCTCAGATGAAATCTGGAAAGAAGCTTTCAGAGAAACTGCTTAGTGTTCTGTTAATTCATCTCACAGAGTTACATGTGTATTTCGTGGATCTCTTTGCTAGCCTTATTTCTGTGGAATCTGAGTACAGATATTTCGGATCCCTTTGAAGACTCTAGGGCCAAAGGAAATATCCTCCGATAACAAAGAGAAAGAAGCTTTCTGAGAACCTTCTTTGTGTTCTGTGAAATCATCTCACAGAGTTACAGCTTTACCCTCAAGAAGCCTTTCGCTAAGACCGTTCCTGTGGAATTGGCAAAGTGATATTTGGAACCCCTTATAGGGCTATGGAGAAAAGGGAAATATCCTCAGATGAAATCTGGAAAGAAGCTTTCTGACAAACTGCTTAGTGTTCTGTTAATTCATCTCACAGAGTTACATGTGTATTTCGTGGATCTCTTTGCTAGCCTTATTTCTGTGGAATCTGAGAACAGATATTTCGGATCCCATTGGAGACTCTAGGGCCAAAGGAAATATCCTCCGATAACAAAGAGAAAGAAGCTTTCTGAGAAACTTCTTTATGTTCTGTGAAATCATCTCACAGAGTTACAGCTTTCCCTTCAAGAAGCCTTTCCCTAAGACAGTTCTTGTGGAATTGGCAAACTGATATTTGGAAGCCCATAGAGGGCTATCTTGAAAATGGATATATCCTCAGATGAAATCTGGAAAGAAGCTTTCTGAGAAACCGCTTAGTGTTCTGATAACTCATCTCACAGAGTTACATGTGTATTTCGTGAACCTCTTTGCTAGCCTTATTACTGTGGAATCTGAATACAGATATTTCGGATCCCTTTGAACACTATAGGGCCAAAGGAAATATCCTCCGATAACAAAGAGAAAGAAGCTTTCAGAGAAACTTCTTTGTGTTCTGTGAAATCATCTCACAGAGTTAGAGCTTTCCCCTCAAGAAGCCTTTCGCTAAGACAGTTCTTGTGGAATTGGCAAAGTGATATTTGGAAGCCCATAGAGGGCTATGGTGAAAAAGGAAATATCCTCAGATGAAATCTGGAAAGAAGCTTTCTGAGAAATTGCTTGGTGTTCTGTTAATTCATCTCACAGGGTTACATGTGTATTTCATGGATCTCTTTGCTAGCCTTTTTTTTTGGAATCTGAGAACAGATATTTCGGATCTCTTTGAAGACTATAGGGCCAAAGGAATTATCCTCCGATAACAAAGAGAAAGAAGCTTTCTGAGAAACTTCTTTGTGTTCTGTGAAATCATCTCACAGAGTTACAGCTTTCCCCTCAAGAAGCCTTTCGCTAAGACAGTTCTTGTGGAATTCGCAAAGTGATATTTGGAAGCCCATAGATGGCTAAGGTGAAAAAGGAAATATCCTCAGATGAAATCTGGAAAGAAGCTTTCTGAGAAACTGCTTAGTGTTCTGTTAATTCATCTCACAGAGTTACATGTGTATTTCGTGGATCTCTTTGCTAGCCTTATTTCTGAGGAATCTGAGTACAGATATTTCGGATCCCTTTGAAGACTATAGGGCCAAAGGAAATATCCTCCGATAACAAAGAGAAAGAAGCTTTCAGAGAAACTTCTTTGTGTTCTGTGAAATCATCTCACAGAGTTACAGCTTTCGCCTTAAGAAGCCTTTCGCTAAGAGAGTTCTTGGAGAATTCGCAAAGTGATATTTGGAAGCCCATGGAGGGCTATGGTGAAAAAGGAAATATCCTCAGATGAAATCTGGAAAGAAGCTTTCTGAGAAACTGCTTAGTGTTCTGTTAATTCATCTCACAGAGTTACATGTGTATTTCGTGGATCTCTTTGCTAGCCTTATTTCTGTGGAATCTGAGTACAGATATTTCGGATCCCTTTGAAGACTATAGGGCTAAAGGAAATATCCTCCAATAACAAAGAGAAAGAAGCTTTCTGAGAAACTTCTTTGTGTTCTGTGAAATCATCTCACAGAGTTACAGCTTTCCCCTCAAGAAGCCTTTCGCTAAGACAGTTTTTGTGGAATTGGCAAAGTGATATTTGGAAGCCCATGGAGGGCTACGGTGAAAAAAGAAATATCCTGAGATGAAATCTGGAAAGAAGGCTTTCTGAGAAACTGCTTAGTGTTCTGTTAATTCATCTCATAGAGTTACATGTGTATTTCGTGGATCTCTTTGCTAGCCTTATTTCTGTGGAATCTGAGTACAGATATTTCGGATCCCTTTGAAGACTACAGGGCCAAAGGAAATATCCTCCGATAACAAAGAGAAAGAAGCTTTCTGAGAAACTTCTTTGTGTTTGTGAAATCATCTCATAGAGTTAGAGCTTTCCCCTCAAGAAGCCTTTCGCTAAGACAGTTCTTGTGGAATTGGCAAAGTGATATTTGGAAGCCCATAGAGGGCTATGGTGAAAAAGGAAATATCCTCAGATGAAATCTGGAAAGAAGCTTTCTGAGAAACTGCTTAGTGTTCTGTTAATTCATCTCACAGAGTTACATGTGTATTTCGTGGATCTCTTTGCTAGCCTTATTTCTGTGGAATCTGAGTACAGATATTTCGGATCCCTTGAAGACTCTAGGGCCAAAGGAAGTATCCTCCGATAACAAAGAGAAAGAAGCTTTCTGAGAAACTTCTTTGTGTTCTGTGAAATCATCTCACAGAGTTAGAGCTTCCCCATCAAGAAGCCTTTCGCTAAGACAGTTCTTGTGGAATTGGCAAAGTGATATTTGGAAGCCCATAGAGGGCTATGGTGAAAAAGGAAATATCCTCAGATGAAATCTGGAAAGAAGCTTTCTGAGAAACTGCTTAGTGTTCTGTTAATTCATCTCACAGAGTTACATCTGTATTTCGTGGATCTCTTTGCTAGCCTTATTTCTGTGGAATCTGGGAACAGATATTTCGGATCCTTTGAAGACTATAGGGCCAAAGGAAATATCCTCCGATAACAAAGAGAAAGAAGCTTTCTGAGAAACTTCTTTATGTTCTGTGAAATCATCTCACAGAGTTACAGCTTTCCCTTCAAGAAGCCTTTCCCTAAGACAGTTCTTGTGGAATTGGCAAACTGATATTTGGAAGCCCATAGAGGGCTATCTTGAAAAAGGATATATCCTCAGATGAAATCTGGAAAGAAGCTTTCTGAGAAACCGCTTAGTGTTCTGATAACTCATCTCACAGATTTACATGTGTATTTCGTGAACCTCTTTGCTAGCCTTATTTCTGTGGAATCTGAATACAGATATTTCGGATCCCTTTGAAGACTATAGGGCCAAAGGAAATATCCTCCGATAACAAAGAGAAACAAGCTTTCAGAGAAACTTCTTTGTGTTCTGTGAAATCATCTCACAGAGTTAGAGCTTACCCCTCAAGAAGCCTTTCGCTAAGACAGTTCTTGTGGAATTGGCAAAGTGATATTTGGAAGCCCATAGAGGGCTATGGTGAAAAAGGAAATATCCTCAGATGAAATCTGGAAAGAAGCTTTCTGAGAAATTGCTTGGTGTTCTGTTAATTCATCTCACAGGGTTACATGTGTATTTCATGGATCTCTTTGCTAGCCTTTTTTTTTGGAATCTGAGAACAGATATTTCGGATCTCTTTGAAGACTATAGGGCCAAAGGAATTATCCTCCGATAACAAAGAGAAAGAAGCTTTCTGAGAAACTTCTTTGTGTTCTGTGAAATCATCTCTCAGAGTTACAGCTTTCCCCTCAAGAAGCCTTTCGATAAGACAGTTCTTGTGGAATTCGCAAAGTGATATTTGGAAGCCCATAGATGGCTAAGGTGCAAAAGGAAATATCCTCAGATGAAATCTGGAAAGAAGCTTTCTGAGAAACTGCTTAGTGTTCAGTTAATTCATCTCACAGAGTTACATGTGTATTTCGTGGATCTCTTTGCTAGCCTTATTTCTGAGGAATCTGAGTACAGATATTTCGGATCCCTTTGAAGACTATAGGGCCAAAGGAAATATCCTCCGATAACAAAGAGAAAGAAGCTTTCAGAGAAACTTCTTTGTGTTCTGTGAAATCATCTCACAGAGTTACAGCTTTCGCCTTAAGAAGCCTTTCGCTAAGAGAGTTCTTGGGGAATTCGCAAAGTGATATTTGGAAGCCCATGGAGGGCTATGGTGAAAAAGGAAATATCCTCAGATGAAATCTGGAAAGAAGCTTTCTGAGAAACTGCTTAGTGTTCTGTTAATTCATCTCACAGAGTTACATGTGTATTTCGTGGATCTCTTTGCTAGCCTTATTTCTGTGGAATCTGAGTACAGATATTTCGAATCCCTTTGAAGACTATAGGGCTAAAGGAAATATCCTCCAATAACAAAGAGAAAGAAGCTTTCTGAGAAACTTCTTTATGTTCTGTGAAATCATCTCACAGAGTTACAGCTTTCCCCTCAAGAAGCCTTTCGCTAAGAGAGTTTTTGTGGAATTGGCAAAGTGATATTAGGAAGCCCATAGAGGGCTATGGTGAAAAAGGAAATATCCTCAGATGAAATCTGGAAAGAAGCTTTCTGAGAAACTGCTTAGTGTTCAGTTAATTCATCTCACAGAGTTACATGTGTATTTCGTGGATCTCTTTGCTAGCCTTATTTCTGAGGAATCTGAGTACAGATATTTCGGATCCCTTTGAAGACTATAGGGCCAAAGGAAATATCCTCCGATAACAAAGAGAAAGAAGCTTTCAGAGAAACTTCTTTGTGTTCTGTGAAATCATCTCACAGAGTTACAGCTTACGCCTTAAGAAGCCTTTCGCTAAGAGAGTTCTTGGGGAATTCACAAAGTGATATTTGGAAGCCCATGGAGGGCTATGGTGAAAAAGGAAATATCCTCAGATGAAATCTGGAAAGAAGCTTTCTGAGAAACTGCTTAGTGTTCTGTTAATTCATCTCAAAGAGTTACATGTGTATTTCGTGGATCTCTTTGCTAGCCTTACTTCTGTGGAATCTGAGTACAGATATTTTGGATCCCTTTGAAGACTATAGGGCTAAAGGAAATATCCTCCAATAACAAAGAGAAAGAAGCTTTCTGAGAAACTTCTTTATGTTCTGTGAAATCATCTCATAGAGTTAGAGCTTTCCCCTCAAGAAGCCTTTCGCTAAGACAGTTCTTGTGGAATTGGCAAAGTGATATTTGGAAGCCCATAGAGGGCTATGGTGAAAAAGGAAATATCCTCAGATGAAATCTGGAAAGAAGCTTTCTGAGAAACTGCTTAGTGTTCTGTTAATTCATCTCACAGAGTTACATGTGTATTTCGTGGATCTCTTTGCTAGCCTTATTTCTGTGGAATCTGAGTACAGATATTTCGGATCCCTTTGAAGACTCTAGGGCCAAAGGAAGTATCCTCCGATAACAAAGAGAAAGAAGCTTTCTGAGAAACTTCTTTGTGTTCTGTGAAATCATCTCACAGAGTTAGAGCTTTCCCCTCAAGAAGCCTTTCACTAAGACAGTTCTTGTGGAATTGGCAAAGTGATATTTGGAAGCCCATAGAGGGCTATGGTGAAAAAGGAAATATCCTCAGATGAAATCTGGAAAGAAGCTTTCTGAGAAACTGCTTAGTGTTCTGTTAATTCATCTCACAGAGTTACTTCTGTATTTCGTGGATCTCTTTGCTAGCCTTATTTCTGTGGAATCTGGGAACAGATATTTCGGATCCTTTGAAGACTATAGGGCCAAAGGAAATATCCTCCGATAACAAAGAGAAAGAAGCTTTCTGAGAAACTTCTTTGTGTTCTGTGAAATCATCTAACCGAGTTACAGCTTTCTCCTCAAGAAGACTTTCGCTAAGACAGTTCTTGTGGAATTGGCAAAGTGATATTTGGAAGCCCATAGAGGGCTATGGTGAAAAAGGAAATATCCTCAGATGAAATCTGGAAAGAAGCTTTCTAAGAAACTGCTTAGTGTTCTTTTAATTCATCACACCGAGTTACATGTGTATTTCGTGGATCTCTTTGCTAGCCTTATTTCTGTGGAATCGGAGAACAGATATTTCGGATCTCATTGAAGACCATAGGGCCAAAGTAAATATCCTCCGATAACAAAGAGAAAGAAGCTTTCTGAGAAACTTCTTTGTGTTCTGTGAAATCATCTCACAGAGTTACAGCTTTCCTCTCAAAAAGCCTTTCGTTAATACAGTTCTTTTGGAATTGGCAAAGTGATATTTGGAAGCCCAAAGAGGGCTACGGCGAAGAAGGAAATACCCTGAGATGAAATCTGGAAAGAAGCTTTCTGAGAAACTGCTTAGTGTTCTGTTAATTCATCTCACAGAGTTACATGTGTATTTCGTGGGTCTCTTTGATAGCCTTATTTCTTTGGAATCTGAGAACAGATATTTCGGATCCCTTTGAAAACTAAAGGGCCAAAGGAAATATCCTCCGATAACAAAGAGAAAGAAGTTTCTGAGAAATTTCTTTGTGTTCTGTGAAATCATCTCACAGAGTTACAGCTTTCCCCTCAAGAAGCCTTTCGCTAAGACCGTTCTTGTGGAATTGGCAAAGTGATATTTGGAACCCCTTAGAGGTCTATGGTGAAAAGGGAAATATCCTCAGATGAAATCTGGAAAGAAGCTTTCTGAGAAACTGCTTAGTGTTCTGTTAATTCATCTCACAGAATTACATGTGTATTTCGTGGATCTCTTTGCTAGCCTTATTTCTGTGGAATCTGAGAACAGATATTTCGGATCCCGTTGGAGACTATAGGGCCAAAGGAAATATCCTCCGATAACAAAGAGAAAGAAGCTTTCTGAGAAACTTCTTTGTGTTCTGTGAAATCATCTCACAGAGTTACAGCATTCCCCTGAAGAAGCCTTTCCCTAAGACAGTTTTGTGGAATTGGCAAAGTGATATTTGGAAGCCCATAGAGGGCTATCTTGAAAAAGGATATATCCTCAGATGAAATCTGGAAAGAAGCTTTCTGAGAAACTGCTTAGTGTACTGATAACTCATCTCACATAGTTACATGTGTATTTCGTATACCTCTTTGCTAGCCTTATTTCTGTGGAATCAGAGAACAGATATTTCGGATCCCATTGAAGACTATAGGGCCAAAGGAAATATCCTCTGATAACAAAGAGAAAGAGGCTTTCTGAGAAACTTCTTTGTGTTCTGTGAAATCATCTCACAGAGTTACAGCTTTCCCCTCAAGAAGCCTTTCGCTAAGACAGTTCCTGTGGAATTGGCAAAGTGACATTTGGAAGCCCTTAGAGGGCTATGGTGAAAAAGGAAATATCCTCAGATGAAACCTGGAAGGAAACTTTCTGAGAAACTGCTTAGTGTTCTGTTAATTCATCTCACAGAGTTACATGTGTATTTCGTGGATCTCTTTTCTAGCCTTATTTCTGAGGAATCTGAGAACAGATATTTCGGATCTCTTTGAAGACAATGGGGACAAAGGAAATATAATCCGATAACAAAGAGAAACAAGCTTTCTGAGAAACTTCTTTGTGTTCTGTGAAATCATCTCACAGAGTTACAGCTTTCCCCTCAAGAAGCCTTTCGCTAAGACAGTTCTTGTGGAATTGGCAAAGTGATATTTGGAAGCCCATAGAGGGCTATGGTGAAAAAGGAAATATCCTCAGATGAAATCTGGAAAGAAGCTTTTGGATAAACTGCTTAGTGTTCTGTTAATTCATGTCACAGAGTTACAGCTTTCCCCTCAGAAAACCCCTCGCTAAGCCTGTTCTTGTCGAATTCACAAAGTGATATTTGGAAGCCCATAGAGGGCTATGGTGAAAAAGAAAATATCCTCAGATAAAAACTGGAAAGAAGCTTTCTGAGAATCTGCTTTGTGATGTGTGACTTCCACTCACAGAGTTACATCTGTATGTCGTGGATCTCTTTGCTAGCCCTATTTCTGTGGAATCTCAGAACAGATATTTCGGATCCCATTGAAGACTATAGGGCCAAAGGAAATATCCTCCGATAACAAAGAGAAAGAAGCTTTCTGAGAAACTTCTTTGTGTTCTGTGAAATCATCTCACAGAGTTACAGCTTTCCCCTCAAGAAGCCTTTAGCTTAGACAGTTCTTGTGGAATTTGTAAAGTGTTATTGGGAAGCCCATAGAGGGCTATGGTGAAAAAGGAAGTATCCTCAGATGAAATCTGGAAAGAAGCTTTCTGAGAAACTGCTTAGTGTTCTGTTAATTCATCTCACACAGTTACAGCTTTACCCTCAAGAATCCGCTCGCTAAGCCTGTTCTTGTGGAATTCGCAAAGTGATATTTCGAAGCCTATAGAGGGGTATGGTGAAAAAGAAAATATCCACAGAGAGAAACTGGAGAGAAGCTTTCTGAGAAACTGCTTTGTGATGTGTGACTTCCACTCAGAGAATTACATCTCTATTTCGTGGATCTCTTTGCTAGCCTTATTTCTGTGGAATCTGAGAACTGATATTTCGGATCCCTTTGAAGTCTATAGGGCCAAAGGAAATATCTTCCAATAACAAAGATAAGAAGATTTCTGAGAAACTTCTTTGTGTTCTGTGAAATCACCTAACAGAGTTACAGCTTTCCCCTCAAGAAGCCTTTCGCTAAGACAGTTGTTTTGGAATTTACAAAGTGATATTTGGAAGACCCCAGAGGGCTATGGTGAAAAAGGAAATATCCTCAGATGAATTCTTTAAAGAAGCTGTCTGAGAAACTGCTTAGTGTTCTGTTAATTCATGTCACACAGTTACAGCTTTCCCCTGAAGAAGCAGCTCGCTAAGCCTGTTCTTGTGGAACTCGCAAAGTGATATTAAGAAGCTCCTAGAGGGCTATGGTGAAAAAGAAAATATCCTCAGAGAAAAACTGGAAAGAAGCTGTCCCGAGCTGCACGCCCCAGTCATAGCAAATAATAATTAATGGTTAAACGCCCGAGCTCTATTCCTTTCCACCTTCTACCTCCTCCCTAGATTTGTTGTTTCTCTTTTGTATCAATACCTCATAATAGATGGCGCTCTTCCTGCTTCTTCTTCACTTGTTTTTCACCCGCGGCCGCGAAAATTGTTACTTTGTAGCACAGGCACCATCCCGTGCCTGGGAAAATTACCAACTGACAGCGCAGGTTCAACATGACGTTCGACCAGAGAAACCAATACCTACTTGGTCACGCCCTCTGCGATGAGATCATCTCCGCCTCTGGCCTAACCCCTTCCCCTCCAAGTGTATATAAGGCACTGCATTACCGGCATTAAACGAGACTTGATCAGAGCACTGTCTTGTCTCCGTTTCTCATGTCTCTTGTTCCCCAAATTCCCACCCCCTCCTCCAGGGCCTGCTTCGACGATCCCGTGGGCCGGGATACTTGGCGCCCCAACAGGGACCTGGAAACGAGGGACTCCGTGAGGAAGAGGACGCCAAAGGACGGTCGACCGCTAACGAAGATAAAAGGAGTCAAATTCTTCCGATCACCGCGGGAACCTGCCGCGTCTGAATCGAAGGTAAG
Source organism: Macaca mulatta (assembly GCF_049350105.2). Classification (NCBI taxonomy): domain Eukaryota; kingdom Metazoa; phylum Chordata; class Mammalia; order Primates; family Cercopithecidae; genus Macaca; species Macaca mulatta. The sequence continues at coordinate 49,345,943 of NC_133414.1, forward strand.
TGACGCATCCGAAATGGGACAAGAATTAAGCCAACATCAAATATATGTAGGACAATTAAAAGAGGCTTTAAAGACACGAGGAGTAAAGGTTAAAGGTAACGATTTGTTTAAATTTTTGATTTTGTAAAAGACACTTGCCCTTGGTTCCCACAGGAAGGAACTATTGATATTAAAAGATGGCGTAGAGTAGGGGATTGTCTTCAGGACTATTATAATACTTTTGGGCCGGAAAAAATTCCTGTAACCGCCTTCTCTTATTGGAACCTCATTAGAGTTTTAATAGATAAGAAGGAGGTCGATCCGCAAGTCATGGCTGCGGTCGCTCAGACAGAGCATATTTTAAAGGTTAGCTCCCGCCCTAACCTCGCAAAGCCTCCGCAAGATACGGAGGAGGATCTCATTTCCCTCGAAAGTGATCATGAGGAAATTAAGTCTCCTTCTGTAACAGATAAAGAAATGCCACACGAAAACAAACCAAAAAAATACCCAATTTTACAGATGCTTCAAAAAGAGGAGGAAATTAATAAGCCTAATCAATTGGATATAAATTGGGATGATTTAGAGGAAGAGGCGGCTAAATATCACAACCCTGATTTGCCTCCCTTTACTTCATACCCACCCCCATATAATAAGACACATAATGAGGCTTCTGCGCCCATTGTTATGGCATCAATAGATCCCAAAGAAGAATTAAAGCAAAAAATTGCTCAACTAGAAGAACAGATTAAACTTGAAGAGTTACATCAATCATTGATAATTAGGCTCCAAAAGCTCAAAACAGGAAATGAAAAAATACCCAACTCAGACGCTATGGAGGGTTCCTTGCGCCCACTTCAGCGGCCTGGACAACATGTTCCGAGAGGGGGGCTAGTTGCTAGCCGACATAGAGAAGACTCCTCACCCAAAGACGTTTTTCCGGTCACTGAAACCATAGATGAACAGGGACAGGCTTGGAGGCATCATACTGGATTTGATTTTACTATTATAAAAGAGTTAAAGACTGCTGCCTCTCAGTATGGGGCTACTGCTCCATATACTCTTGCTATAGTGGAATTTGTAGCTGAGAATTGGCTCACTCCTACAGACTGGAATACCTTAGTCAGGGCAGTTCTTTCTGGGGGAGACCACTTAATTTGGAAGTCAGAGTTCTTTGAAAATTGTAGAGATACAGCTAAAAGAAATCAACAGGCAGGAAACGGTTGGGATTTTGATATGTTAACTGGTTCAGGTAATTATGCAGACACTCAGACCCAAATGCAATATGACCCTGGACTGTTCTCACAAATCCAGGCTGCTGCTACAAAAGCCTGGAGAAAACTTTCCGTTAAAGGAGATCCAGGGGCTTCACTCACAGCGGTTAAACAAGGACCCGATGAGGCATTTTCAGACTTTGTGCATAGGCTTATGACCACGGCAGGTGGAATCTTTGGAAATGCAGAAACGGGTGTAGATTATGTTAAACAGTTAGCTTATGAAAATGCTAACCCCTCCTGCCAAGCGGCAATCAGACCTTATCGAAAGAAAACAGATTTAACAGGATACATTCGCCTTTGTTCAGATATTGGGCCCTCATATCAACAAGGCCTAGCAATGGCCGCCGCTTTTAGCGGCCAAACAGTAAAGAGATTTCCTCATTAACAAAGGTAAAGATAAAGGGGGATGTTTTAGATGCGGTAAAAGGGGACACTTTGCAAAAGATTGCTGTGAAAACCAAAATAAGAGTCCAGAAGCAAAAATCCCAGGCCTTTGCCCAAGGTGTAAAAGAGGAAGGCACGGGGCAAACGAATGTAAATCTAAAACTGACAGTCAAGGAAATCCTTTACCCCCCAGGCAGGGAAACGGGATGAGGGGCCAGCCTCAGGCCCCGAAACAAGCATATGGGGCAGTCAGCTTTGTTCCAGCCAGCAACAGCAATCCATTTCAAAACTTAGTAGAGCAACCCCAGGAAGTGCGGGATTGGACCTCAGTTCCACCTCCCACACAGTACTAACACCTGAAATGGGACCACAGACCTTAAATACCGGAATATATGGACCCTTACCACCTAACACTTTTGGGCTACTTTTAGGAAGAAGTAGTGTCACCATGAGAGGCTTACAAGTCCTCCCTGGAGTTATCGATAATGATTATGAAGGAGAAATTAAAATTATGGCCAGAGCTATTGATAGTATTATTACTGTCCCTCAAGGAGTTAGAATAGCTCAGTTACTCCTGTTACCTTTGGTTAAAACAGATAATAATATCCAATACTCTAATAGAAATATAAAAGGTTTCGGATCATCAGAGATATATTGGGTGCAACCAATTACAAATCAAAAACCCTCTCTAACCTTATGGTTAGACGGGAAGGCATTCACTGGACTAATAGACACAGGGGCTGATGTAACAATCATTAAACAGGAAGATTGGCCCTCTCATTGGTCTACCACAGAAACTTTACCTCACTTGAGAGGAATTGGACAAAGCAGTAATCCTAAACAAAGTTCTAAATACCTAACATGGACAGATAAAGAAAACAATTCAGGCCTCATTAAGCCATTTGTCATTCCTCACCTACCTGTTAACCTTTGGGGGCGAGATCTGCTCTCTCAAATGAAAATTATAATGTGTAGTCCAAATGATATAGTTACTGCACAAATGTTAACTCAAGGATACACCCCTGGTAAAGGTCTTGGAAAAGGAGAAAACGGTATCCCACAGCCTATACTGGTTTCAGGACAACTTGATAAAAAGGGGTTTGGAAATTTTTAGCTCAGGCCACTGACATACCTGCACCCCAAAGGTGCGCTGACCCCATTACTTGGAAGTCAGATGAGCCCGTTTGGGTTGATCAGTGGCCTTTACTCAATGATAAACTAAGTGCTGCCCAACAGTTAGTGCAGGAACATCTGATAGCAGGGCATATTGTGGAAAGTAATTCTCCTTGGAATACACCTATTTTTGTTATTAAAAAGAAGTCTGGTAAATGGAGACCCTTACAAGATTTAAGAGCAGTAAATATCACTATGATCCTTATGGGTGCCTTACAACCAGGATTGCCTTCACCAGTTGTGATTACTCAAAAATATTTTAAAATCGTTATTGACCTTAAAGATTGCTTTTTTACAATTCCCCTTCACCCTGCTGACCAAAAAAGATTTGCCTTTAGTCTTCCATCCACAAATTTTAAACAACCAATGAAGCGTTATCAATGGAAAGTCTTACCTCAGGGTATGGCCAATAGTCCTACCTTGTGTCAAAAATATGTAGCTGCTGCTATAGAGCCAGTCAGAAAAACATGGGCACAGATGTATATTATACATTATATGGATGATATTTTAATAGCAGGAGAAATTGGCGAACAAGTCTTACAGTGTTTTGCCCAACTCAAACAAGAGTTAACAGCAGCCGGACTACAAATAGCCCCAGAAAAGGTACAATTACAAGATCCATACACCTATCTTGGTTTCCAAATTAATGGACCCAAAATCATTAATCAAAAGGCCGTTATACGTCATGATCATTTAAAAACTTTAAATGATTTCCAAAAATTACTGGGAGACATAAATTGGCTTCGACCGTACTTAAAGCTCACCACAGGAGAGTTAAAATCTCTTTTCGATATATTAAAAGGAGACTCTAATCCAAAATCCCCCAGGCCTGAAAGATTGGTAAGACAAATAAATCATAACCACTGTCAGTCCAGGGAAGATAAATCTCCCTGAGAAGTTCTTTCCTTCTTGTTTTTCAGAAAATGAAGCCTAACATGAGATTCCTTTGGGGAATAATCGCTCTATATAGCATAGTGGCAGTCTATGCAGGTTTTGGTGACCCTCGTAAAGCAAGAGAATTATTACGAAAACAATACGGCCAGCCTTGTGATTGCAGAGGGGGACAAGTATCTGAACCTCCGTCAGACAGAATCACCCAGGTGACTTGCGTGGGCAAGACAGCTTACCTAATGCCAAACCAGTTATGGAAATGTAAGTCTACCCCAAGAGATACCTCACCTAGCGGGCCGCTCCTAGAATGCCCTTGTAGCTCTTTCCAATCTTCTGTACATAGTTCCTGTTATACCTCCTATCAACAATGCAAACCAGGCAATAGAACATATTATACAGCCACGTTACTAAAACCACAAACTGGAGGCATTAATGACGTACAAGTATTAGGATCCACTAATAAACTTGTACAATCGCCTTGTAACGGCCAAAAAGGAAAGCCTGTTTGTTGGAGCACTACCGCCCCCATTCACATTTCTGATGGAGGAGGCCCATTAGATACTGCAAGAATTAAAACCGTCCAGAAAAAATTAGAAGAAATTCATAAAGCTCTATATCCGGAACTTCAATATCACCCCTTAGCCTTGCCTGAGCTTAGAGATAATTTTAGGCTCGATGCCCAAACCTTTGATATCCTCAACGCTACTTACAATTTACTTCAAATGTCCAATACAAGCCTGGCCCACGATTGTTGGCTTTGTCTTAAAATGGGCCCCCCTATTTCTCTAGCTATACCTAACCTTTTATTGTCCTATGCCAATTACTCAAATGAATCCTTAGTAAATAATTCCTGTCCTATTATCCCCCCCCTCTTAGTTCAACCGATGACGTTTTCTAATTCCACTTGCCTCTTTTCACCATCATATAATAACACTAAAGAAATTGATTTAGGCTATGTTGTGTTTGGCAACTGTACTTCCATAATCAATGCCACCAACCCTTTGTGTGCTGTAAATGGCTCGGTTTTCGTTTGTGGAAACAACATGGCATATACTTATCTACCTACACATTGGACAGGGCTTAGTGTTCTGGCCACTCTTCTCCCCGACATTGATATCATCCCTGGAGATGAACTTATCCCCATCCCCGCTATTGAACATTTTATTTATAGACCAAAACGAGCCATACAATTTATTCCCTTGTTGGCAGGACTGGGAATCACCACTGCTTTTACTACAGGAGCCACAGGCCTAGGAGTCTCACTAACCCAATATACCAAATTATCCAATCAATTAATTTCAGATGTACAGACCTTATCCAGTACTATACAAGATTTACAAGATCAAGTAGATTCATTAGCAGAAGGAGTTCTCCAGAATAGAAGAGGTCTAGATTTGTTAACGGCAGAATAGGGAGGGATCTGTTTGGCTTTACAGGAAAAGTGCTGTTTTTACGCCAACAAATCCAGAATCGTCAGAGATAAGATAAAAACGTTACAAGAAGAACTAGAAAAGCGCAGAAAAGGCCTGGCCGCCAATTCCTTGTGGACTGAACTCGATGGACTTCTCCCCTATCTCCTGCCATTTCTTGGTCCTTTACTTACTCTTCTACTCTTCCTCACTCTCGGGACTATAATCCTCAATAAGCTTATGACATTTGTCAGACAACAAATCGAGGCCTTCCAGGCCAAACCTATACAGGTCCATTATCATCGCCTTGAGATGACTGAAAATGGTGAGTCTTATTTACCTTAATAAGACCACCTCCCCTGTGTGCTGAACTAGACAGTCAATGACGGGTAAGAGGACACTATCCCCATCGGAGCCTAAGACAGGAGGGCCGCCCTTGCTGGTGCCTTATCCCATGACGGGCCTAGAAGATGGGGATGAGTTGACCCAACCTAAGACAGGCGCAGTTCCCGAGGGGTCATTTCTTATCATAAAATAATAGAAAGGGGGACCTGTCCGGAGCTGCGCGCCCCGGCCATAGCAAATAATAATTAATGATTAAACGCCCAAGCTCTATTCCTTTCCACCTTCTACCTCCTCCCTAGATTTGTTGTTTCTCTTTTGTATCAATAACTCATAATAGATGGCGCTCTTCCTGCTTCTTCTTCACTTGTTTTTCACCCGCGGCCACGAAAATTGTTACTTTGTAGCACAGGCACCATCCCGTGCCCGGGAAAATTACCAACTGACAGCGCAGGTGCAACATGACGTTCGACCAGAGAAACCAATACCTACTTGGTCACGCCCTCTGCGATGAGATCATCTCCGCCTCTGGCCTAACCCCTTCCCCTCCAAGTGTATATAAGGCACTGCATTACCGGCATTAAACGAGACTTGATCAGAGCACTGTCTTGTCTCCATTTCTCGTGTCTCTTGTTCCCCAAATTCCCACCCACTCCTCCAGGGCCTGCTTCGACGATCCCACGGGCCGGGAGAGACGCTTTCTGAGAAACTGCTTTGTGATGTGTGACTTCCACTAACGGAGTTACATCTCTAATTCGTGGATCTCTTTGCTAGCCTTAGTTCTGTGGAATCTGAGAACAGATATTTCGGATCCCTCTGAAGGCTATAGGACCAAAGGAAATATGCTCCGATAACAAAGAGAAAGAAGCTTTCTGAGAAACTTCTTTGTGTTCTGTGAAATCATCTCACAGAGGTACAGCTTTCCCCTCAAGAAGCCTTTCGCTAAGACAGTTCTTGAGGAATTTGCAAAGCGATATTTGGAAGCCCATAGAGGGCTATGGTGAAAAAGGAAATATTCTCAGAGGAAAATTCGAAAGAAGCTTTCTGAGAAACTGCTTAGTGTTCTGTTAATTCATCTCACAGAGTTACAGCTTTCCCCTCAAGAAGCCGCTCGCTAAGCCTGTTCTTGTGGAATTCGTAATGTGATATTTGGAAGCCCATAAAGGGCTACGGTGAAAAAGAAAATATCCACAGAGGAAAACTGGAAAGAAGCCTTCTGAGAAACTGCTTTGTGATGTGTGACTTGCACTAAAAAAGTTACATCTGTACTTCGTGGATCTGTTTGCTAGCCTTATTTCTGTGGAATCTGAGAACAGATATTTCGGATCCCTTTGAAGACTATAGGGCCAAAGGAAATATCCTCCGATAACAAAGAGAAAGAAGCTTTCTGAGAAACTTCTTTGTGTTCTGTGAAATCATCTGACAGAGTTACAGCTTTCCCTTCAAGAAGCCTTTCCCTAAGACAGTTCCTGTGGAATTTGTAAAGTGATATTAGAAAGCCCATACAGGGCTATTGTGAAAAAGGAAATATCCTCCGATGAAATCTGGAAAGAAGCTTTCAGACAAACTGCTGAGTGTTCTACTTCATAGCACAGAGTTGCAGCTTTCCCCTCAAGTAGCCGCTCGCTAAGCCTGTTCTTGTGGAATTCGCAAAGTGATATTGGGAAGCCCATAGAGGACTATGGTGAAAAAGAAAATATCCTCAGAGAAAAACTGGAAAGAAGCTTTCAGAGAAACTGCTTTGTGATGTGTGACTTCCACTCACAGAGTTACATCTGTATTTCGGGGATCTCTTTGCTAGCCTTATTTCTGTGGAATGTGAGAACAGATAAATCGGATCCCTTTGAAGACTAAAGGGCCATAGGAAATATCCTCAGATAACAAAGAGAAAGAAGCCCGCTGAGAAACTTCTTTGTGCTCTGTGAAATCATCTCACAGAGATACAGCTTTCCCCTCAAGAAGCCTTTCGCTAAGACAGTTGTTGTGGAATTTGCGAAGTGATATTTGGAAGCCCATAGAGGGCTATGGTGAAAAAGGAAATATTCTCAGATAAAAACTCAAAAGCAGCTTTCTGAGAATCTGCTTAGTGTTCTGTTAATTCATCTCACAGAGTTACAGCTTTCCCCTCAAGAAGCCGCTCGCTAAGCCTGTTCTTGTGGAATTCGCAAAGTGATATTGGGAAGCCCTTAGAGGGCTATGGTGAAAAAGAAAATATCCTCAGAGAAAAACTGGAAAGAAGCTTTCTGAGAAACTGCTTTGTGATGTGTGACTTCCCCTCACAGAGTTACATCTGTATTTCGTGGATTTCTTTGCTACCCTTATTTCTGTGGAATCTGAGAACAGAAATTTCGGATCCCTTTGTACACTATAGGGCCAAAGGAAATATCCTCCGATGACAAAGAGAATGAAGCTTTCTGAGAAACTTCTTTGTGTTCTGTGAAATCATCTACAGAGTTACAGCTTTCCCCTCAAGTAGCCTTTCCCTAAGACAGTTCTTGTGGAATATGCAAAGTGATATTTGAAAGCCCATAGAGGGCTATGGTGAAAAAGGAAATATCCTCAGATGAAACCTGGAAAGAAGCTTTCTGAGAAACTGCTTAGTGTTCTGTGAATTCATCTCACAGAGTTACAGCTTTCAGCACAAGAAGCCACTCGCTACGCCTGTTCTTGTGGAATTCGCAAAGTGACATTTGTAAGCCAATAGAGATCTATGGTGATAAAGAAATTATCCTCAGAGAAAAACTGCAATGAAGCTTTCTGAGAAACTGCTTTGTGATGTGTGACTTCCACTCACAGAGTTTCATCTGTTTTTCCTGGATCTCTTTGCTAGCGTTATTTCTGTAGAATCTGGGAACAAATATTTCGGAGCACTTTGAAAACTATAGGGTCAAAGGAAATATCCTCTGATAACAAAGAGAAAGAAGCTTTCTCAGAAACTTCTTTGTGTGTTGATTCATGTCACAGAGTTACAGCTTTCCCGTCAAGAAACCCCTCGCTAAGCCTGTTCTTGTGGAATTCGAAAAGTCATATTTGGAAGCCCATAGAGGACTATGGCGAAAAATAAAATATCCTCAGAGAAAACCTGGAAAAAATCTTTCTGAGAAACTGCTTTGTGATGTGTGTCTTCCACTCACAGAATTACATCTGTATTTCGTGGATCTCTTTGCTCACCTTATTTCTGTGGAGACTGAGAACAGATATTTCGGATCCCTTTGAAGACTATAGGGAAAAAGGAAATATCCTCCGATAACAAAGAGAAAGAAGCTTTCTGAGAAACTTCTTTGTGTTCTGTGAAATCATCTCACAGTTACAGCTTTCCCCGCAGGAAGCCTTTCCCTAAGACAGTTCTTGTGGAATTTGCAAATTGAAATTTGATAGCCCCTAGAGGGCTATGGTGAAAAAGAAAAAATCCTCAGAGAAAAACTGGAAAGAAACTGTTGAGAAACTGCTTTGTGATGTTTGACTTCCACTCACAGAGATACATCTGTATTTTGTAGATCTCTTTGCTAGGATTATTTCTGTGGAATCTGAGAACAGATATTTCGCATCCCTTGGAAGACTAAGGGTCCAAAGGAAATATCCTCAGATAACAAAGAGACAGAAGCATTGTGAGACACTTCTTTGTGATCTGTGAAATCATCTCACAGAGTTACAGCTTTCCCCTCAAAAAGCCATTCGCTAAGACAGTTCTTGTGGAATTGGCAAAGTGATATTTGGAAACCCATAGAAGCTATGGTGAAAAAGGAAATATCCTCAGATGAAATCTGGAAAGAAGCTTTCGGACAAACGGCTTAGTGTTCTAATTCATCTCACAGAGTTACGGCTTTCCCCTGAAGAAGCCGCTCGCTAAGCCTGCTCTTGTGGAATTCTCAAAGTGACATTGGGAAGCCCATAGAGGGCTATGGTGAAAAAGAAAATTTCCTCAGAGAAAAACTGGAAAGAAGCTTTCTGAGAAACTGCTATGTGATGTGTGACTTTCACTCACAGAGTTACATCTGTATTTCTTATATCTCTTTGCTAGCCTTATTTCTGTGGAATCTCAGAACCAATATATCGGATACCTTTGAAGACTATAGGGCCAAAGGAAATATCCTCCGATAACAAAGAGAAAGTAGCTTTCTGAGAAACTTCTTGGTGTTCTGTGAAATCATCTCACAGAGTTACAGCTTTCCCCTCAAGAAGCCTTTCGCTAAGACAGTTCTTGTGGAATTGGCAAAGTGATATTTGGAGACGCTTAGAGGTGTGTGGTGAAAAAGGAGATATCCTCAGATGAAATCTGGAAAGAAGCTTTCGGACAAACTGCTTAGTCTTCTAATTCATCTCACAGAGTTACGACTTTCCCCTGAAGAAGCCGCTCGCTAAGCCTGTTCTTGTGGTTATTCTCAAAGTGATATTGGGAAGCCCATAGAGGGCTATGGGGAAAAAGAAAATATCCTCAGTGAAAAACTGCAAAGAAGCTTTCTGAGCAACTGCTTTGTGATGTGTGACTTCCACTCACAGAGTTATATGTGTATTTCGTGGATCTGTTTGCTAGCGTTATTTCTGTAGTTTCTGGGAACAAATATTTCAGATTACTTTGAAGACTATAGGGTCAAAGGAAATATACTCTGATAACAGAGAGAAAGAAGCTTTCTGAGAAACTCCTTTGTGTGTTAATTCATCTCACAGAGTTACAGCTTTCCCCGCAGGAAGCCTTTCGCTGAGACAGTTCTTGTGGAATTTGCAAAGTGATATTTGGTAGCACATAGAGGGCTATGGTGAAAAAGGAAATATCCTCAGATGAAATCCGGAAATAAGCTTTCTGAGAAACTGCTTAGTGTTCTGTTAATTCATCTCACAGAGTTACATCTGTATTTTGTGGTTCCCTTTGCTAGCCTTACTTCTGTGGAATCTGAGAACAGATATTTCGGATCACTTGGAAGACTATAGGGCCAAAGGAAATATCCTCCGATAACAAAGAGAAAGAAGCTGTCTGAGAAATTTCTTTCTGTGTTAATTCATCTCACAGAGTAACAGGTTTCCCCTCAAGAAGCCTTTCCCTAAGACAGTTCTAGTGGAATTTGCAAAGTGATATTTGGAAGCCCATAGAGGGCTATGGTGAAAAAGGAAATATCCTCAGATGAAATCTGGAAAGAAGCTTTCGGAAAAACTGCTTAGTGTTCTAATTCATCACACAGAGTTACGGCTTTCCCCTCAAGAAGCCGCTCGCTAAGCCTGCTCTTGTGTAATTGGCAAAGTGATATTGGGAAGCCCATAGAGGGCTATGGTGAAAAAGAAAATATCCTCAGAGAAAAACAGGAAAGAAGCTTTCTGAGAAATTGCTTTGTGATGTGTGACGTCCACTCACAGAATTACATCTATATTTCGTGGATCTCTTTGCTAGACTTATTTCTGTGCAATCTGAGAACCGATATTTTGGATCCCTTTGACGACTATAGGGCCAAAGGAAATATCCTCCGATAACAAAGAGAAAGAAGCTTTCTGTGAAATTTCTTTGTGTGTTAATTCATCTCACAGAGTTACAGCTTTTCCCTCAAGAAACCGCTCGCTAACCCTGTTCTTGTGGAATTCGCAAAGTCATATTTGGAAGCCCATAGAGGGCTATGGTGAAAAAGGAAATATCCTCAGATGAAAACTTTAAAGAAGCTTTCGGACAAACTGCTTAGTGGTTTGTTAATTCATCTCACAGAGTTACCTCTTTCCCCTCAAGAAGACGCTCGCTAAGCCTGTTCTTCTGGAATTCACAAAGTGATATATGGAAACCCATAGTGGGCTATGGTGAAAAAGAAAATATTCTCAGAGAAAAACTGGAAAGAAGCTTTCTGAGAATCTGCTTTGTGATGTGTGACTTCCACTCACAGAGTTACATTTGTATTTCGTGAATCTCTTTGCTAGCCTTATTTCTGTGGAATCTGAGAACAGATATATCGGATCCCTTTGAAGACTATAGGGCCAAAGGAAATATCCTCCGATAACCAAGAGAAAGAAGCTTTCTGAGAAACTTCTTTGTGTTCTGTGAAATCATCTCACAGAGTTACAGCTTTCCCCTCAAGAAGCCTTTCCCTAAGACAGTTCCTGTGGAATTTGAAAAGTGATATTTGGAAGCCCATAGAGGGCTATGGTGAAAAAGGAAATATCCTCAGATGAAATCTGGAAAGTAGCTTTTCCGGCAAATTGCTTAGTGTTCTAATTCATCTCACAGAGTTACAGCTTTCCCCTCAAGAAGCCGCTCGCTAACCCTGTTCTTGTGGAATTCGCAAAGTGATATTAGGAAGCCCATAGTGTGCTATGGTGAAAAAGAAAATATCCTCAGAGAAGAACTGGAAAGAAGATTTCTGAGAAACTGCTTTGTGATGTGTGACTTCCACTCACAGAGTTACATCTGTATTTCGTGGATCTCTTTGCAAGCCTTATTTCTATGGAATCTGAAAACTGATATTTCGGATCCCTTTGAAGATTTTGGCCAGAGGAAATATCCTCCGATAACAAAGAGAAAGAAGATTTCTGAGAAACTTCTTCGTGTACTGTGAAATCATCTCACAGAGTTACAGCTTTCCCTTCAGGAAGCCTTTCGTTAAGACAGTTCTTGTGGAATTTGCAAAGTGATATTTGGAAGCCCATAGCGGCCTCCAGTGAAAAAGGAAACATCCTCAGGTGAAAACTCGAAAGAAGCTTTCCGAGGAACTGCCTAGTGTTCTGTGAAATCATCTCACAGAGTTACAGCTTTCCCCTCAGGAATCCGCTCGCTAAGCCTGTTATTGTGGAATTCGCAATGTGATATTTGGAAGCCCATAGAGGGCTATGGTGAAAAAGAAAATATCCTTAGAGAAAAACTGAAAAGAAGTTTTCAGAGAAACTGCTTTGTGATGTGTGACTTCCACTCACAGATTTACATCTGTATTTCGTGGATCTCTTTGCTAGCCTTATTTCTGTGGAATCTGAGAACAGATATTTTGGATCCCTTTGAAGAGTATAGGGCCAAAGGACATATCCTCCGATAACAAAGAGAAAGAAGCTTTCTGAGAAACTTCTTTGTGTTCTGTGAAATCATCTCACAGAGTTAAAGTTTTCCCCTCAAGAAGCCTTTCGCTAAGACAGTTCCTGTGGAATTTGCAAAGTGATATTTGGAAGCCCATAGACCGCTATGGTGAAAAAGGAAATATCTTCAGAAGAAATCTGGAAAGAAGCTTTCGGACAAACTGCTTGGTGTTCTGTTAATTCATCTCACAGAGTTACAGCTTTCCCCTTTAGAAGCCGTTCGCTAAGCCTGTTCTTGTGGAATTCGCAAAGTGATATGGCGAAGCCCTTAGAGTGCTATGGTGAAAAAGAAAATATCCTCAGAGAAAAACTTGAAAGAAGCTTTCTGAGAAACTGCTTTGTGATGTGTGACTTCCACTCACAGAGTTGCTTCAGTATTTCGTGGATCTCTTTGCTAGCCTTATTGCTGTGGAATCTGAGAATAGATATATCGGATCCCTTTGAAGAGTATTGGGCGAAAGGAAATATCCTCCGATAACAAAGAGAAAGAAGCTTTCTGAGAAACTTCTTTGTGTTCTGTGAAATCATCTCAGAGTTAAAGTTTTCCCCTCAAGAAGCCTTTCGCTAAGACAGTTCTTGTGGAATTGGCAAAGTGATAATTGGAAGCCCATAGAGGGCTATGTTGAGAAAGGAAATATCCTCAGAAGAAATCTGGAAAGAAGTTTTCGGACAAACTGCTTAGTGTTCTGTTAATTCATCTCACAGAGTTACAGCTTTTCCCTTTAGAAGCCGCTAGCTAAGGCTGTTCTTGTGTAATTCGCAAAGTGATATTGGGAATCCCATAGAGGGCTATGGTGAAAAAGAAAATATCCCCAGAGAAAAATTGGATAGAAGCTTTCTCAGAAACTGCTTTGTGATGTGTGACTTCAACTCACATAGTTACATCTGTATTTCGTGGATCTCTTTGCTAGCCTTATTTCTGTGGAATGTGAGAACAGATATATCGGATCCCTTTGAAGACTAAAGGGCCAAAGGAAATATCCTCCGTTAACAAAGAGAAAGAAGCCTGGTGAGAAACTTCTTTGTGCTCTGTGAAATCATCTCACAGAGATACGGTTTTCCCCTCAAGAAGCCTTTCGCTAAGACAGTTGTCGTGGAATTTGCGAAGTGATATTTGGAAGCCCATAGAGGGCTACGGTGAAAAAGGAAATATTCTCAGATGAAAACTCAAAAGAAGTTTTCTGAGAATCTGCTTAGTGTTCTGTTAATTCATCTCACAGAGTTACAGCTTTCCCCTCAAGAAGCCGCTCGCTAAGCCTGTTCTTGTGGAATTCGCAAAGTGATATTTGAAAGCCCTTAAAGAGCTAAGGTGAAAAAGAAAATATCCTCAGAGAAAAACTGGAAAGAATCTTTCTGAGAAACTGCTTTGTGTTGTGTGACTTCCACTCACAGAGTTACATCTGTATTTCGTGGATCTCTTTGCCAGCCTTATTTCTATGGAATCTGAGCACAGATATTTCGGACCCCTTGAAGACTATAGGGCCAAAGGAAATATCCTCCGATAACAAAGAGAAAGAAGATTTCAGAGAAACTTCTTTGTGTTCTATGAAATCATCTGACAGAGGTACAGTTTTCCCCTCAAAAAGCCTTCCCTTAAGACAGTTCCTGTGGAATTTGCAAAGTTATATTTGGAAGCCCATACAGGGCTACTGTGAAAAAGGAAATATCCTCAGATGAAATCTGGAAGAATCTTACAGTCAAACTGCTTAGTGTACTACTTCATTTCACAGAGTTACAGCTTTCCCCTCAAGAAGGCGCTCGCTAAGCCTGTTCTTGTGGAATTCGCAAAGTGATATTTGGAAGCCCTTAGAAGGCTATGGTGAAAAAGAAAATATCCTCCGAGAAAAACTGGAAAGAAGCTTTCTGAGAAACTGCTTTGTGATGTGTGACTTCCACTCACAGAGTAACATCTGTATTTCGTGGATCTCTTTGCTAGCCTTATTTCTGTGGAATCTGAGAACAGATATTTCGGATCCCTTTGTAGACTATAGGGCCAAAGGAAATATCCTCCGTTAACAAAGAGAATGAATCTTTCTGAGAAACTTCTTTGTGTTCTGTGAAATCATCTCACAGAGTTAAAGTTTTCCCCTCAAGAAGCCTTTCGCTAAGACAGTTCTTGTGGAGTTTGCAAAGTGATATTTGGAAGCCCATACAGTGCTATGGTGAAAAAGGAAATATCCTCAGAAGAAATCTGAAAGATGCTTTAGGACAAACTGCTTAGTGTTCTGTTAATTCGTCTCACAGAGTTACAGCTTTCCCCTTTAGAAGCCTCTCGCTAAGCCTGTTCTTGTGGAATTCGCAAAGTGATATTGCGAAGCCCATAAAGGGCTATGGTGAAAAACAAAATATCCTCAGAGAAAAACTGCAAAGAAGCTTTCGTAGAAACTGCTTTGTGATGTGTGACTTCCACTCACAGAGTTACATCTTTATTTCGTGGATCTCTTTGCTAGCGTTATTTCTGTAGAATCTGGGAACAGATATTTCGGATCACTTTCAAGACTACAGGGCAAAAGGAAATATCCTCTGATAACAAAGAGTAAGAAGCATTCTGAGAAACTTCTTTGTGTGTTAATTCATCTCACAGAGTTGCAGCTTTCCGTCAAGAAACCGCTCGCTAAGCCTGTTCTTGTGGAATTCGCAAAGTCATATTTGGAAGCCCATAGAGGACTATGGTGAAAAATAAAATATCCTCAGAGAAAAACTGGAAAGAAGCATTCTGAGAAACTGCTTTGTGATGTGTGAATTCCACTCACAGAGATACATCTGTATTTTGTGGATCTCTTTGCTAGCCTTGTTTCTTTGGAATCTGAGAACAGATATTTCTGATCCCTTGGAAGACTAGAGGGCCAAAGGAAATATCCTCCGATGACAAAGAGAAAGAAGCTTTCGGAGAAACTTCTTTGTGTTCTGTGAAATCATCTCACAGAGTTACAGCTCTCCCCTCAAGAAGCCTTTCGCTACGACAGTTCTTGTGGAATATGCAAAGTGATATTTGGAAGCCCAAAGAGGTCTATGTTGAAAAAGGAAATATCCTCAGATGAAATCTGGAAAGAAGCTGTCTGAGAAACTGCTTAGTGTTCTGTTAATTCAACTCCCACAGTTACAGCTTTCCCCTCGAGAAGCCGCTCGCTAAGCCTGTTCTTGTGGAATACGCAAAGTGATTTTTGGAAGGCCATAGAGGTCTATGGTGATAAAGAAAGTATCCTCAGAGAAAAACTGCAAAGAAGATTTCTGGAAACTGCTTTGTGATGTGTGACTTCCACTCACAGAGTTACATCTGTATTTCGTGGATCTCTTTGCTAGCGTTATTTCTGTAGAATCTGGGAGCTAATATTTCGGATTACTTTGAAGACTATAGGGTCAAAGGAAATATCCTCTGATTACAAAGAGAAAGAAGCTTTCTGAGAAACTTCTTTGTGTGTTAATTCATCTCACAGAGTTACAGCTTTTCCCTCCAGAAACCGCTCGCTAAGCCTGTTCTTGTGGAATTCGCAAAGTCATATTTGGAAGCCCATAGAGGGCTATGGTGAAAAAGGGCATATCCTCAGATGAAAACTTTAAAGAAGCTTTCGGACAAACTGCTTAGCGGTTTGTTAATTCATCTCACAGAGTTACCTCTTTCCCCTCAAGAAGACGCTCGCTAAACCTGTTCTTGTGGAATTCGCAAAGTGGTATTAGGAATCCCATAGTTTGCTATGGTGAAAAAGAAAATATCCTCAGAGAAAAAGTGGAAAGAAGATTTCTGAGAAACTGCTTTGTGATGTGTGACTTCCACTCACAGAGTTACATCTGTATTTCGTGGATCTCTTTGCAAGCCTTATTTCTGTGGAATCTGAGAACAGATATTTCGGATCCCTTTGAAGATTTTGGCCAGAGGAAATAACCTCCTATAACAAAGAGAAAGAAGATTTCTGAGAAACTTCTTTGTGTTCTGTGAAATCATCTCACAGAGTTACAGCTTTCCCTTCAGGAAGCCTTTCGTTAAGACAGTTCTTGTGGAATTTGCAAAGTGATATTTGGAAGCCCATAGAGAGCTCCGGTGAAAAAGGAAACATCCACAGGTGAAAACTCGAAAGAAGCTTTCCGAGGAACTGCCTGGTGTTCTGTTAATTCGTCTCACAGAGTTACAGCTATCGCCTCAAATGTCCACTCGCTAAGCCTGATCTTGTGGAATTCCCAAAGTGATATTTGGAAGCTCATAGAGGGCTACAGTGAAAAAGAAAATATCCCCAGAGAAAAATGGAAAGAAACTTTCCCAGAAACTGTTTTGTGATGTGGGACTTCCACTCACAGAGTTACATCTGTATTTCTTGGATCTCTTTGCTAGCCTTATTTCTGTGGAATCTGAGAACAGATATTTCGGTACCCTTTGAAGACTATAGGGCCAAAGGAAATATCCTTCGATAACAAAGAGAAAGAAGTTTTCTGAGAAACTTCTTTGTGTTCTGTGAAATCATTTCACAGAGTTACAGCTTTCCCCTAAAGAAGCCTTTCGCTTAGACAGTTCTTGTGGAATTGGCAAAGTGATATTTCAAGACCATAGAGGGCGATGGTGAAAAAGAAAATATCCTCAGAGAAAAACTGGAAAAAAGCTTTCTGAGAAACTGCTTTGTGATGTGTGACTTCCATTCACAGAGTTACATCTGTATTTCGTGGATCTCTTTGCTAGCCTTATTTCTGTGGAATCTGAGAACAGATATTTCGGATCCCTTTGTAGACTATAGGGCCAAAGGAAATATCCTCCGATAACAAAGAGAAAGAAGCCCGCTGAGAAACCTCTTTGTGCTCTGTGAAATCATCTCACAGAGATACGGCTTTCCCCTCAAGAAGCCTTTTGCTAAGACAGTTGTTGGGGTTTTGCGAAGTGATATTTGGAAGCCCAGAGAGGGCTATGGTGAAAAAGGAAATATTCTCAGATGAAAACTCAAAAGAAGCTTTCTGAGAATCTGCTTAGTGTTATGTTAATTCATCTCACAGAGTTACAGCTTTCCCCTCAAGAAGCCGATCGCTAATCCTGTTCTTGTGGAATTCGCAAAGTGATATTTGGAAGCCCTTAAAGGGCTCTCGTGAAAAAGAAAATATCCTCAGAGAAAAACTGGAAAGAATCTTTCTGAGAAACTGCTTTGTGATGTGTGACTTCCACTCACAGAGTTACAACTGTATTTCGTGGATTTCTTTGCCAGCCTTATTTCTATGAAATCTGAGAACAGATATTTCGGATCCCTTTTAAGACTATAGGACCAAAGGAAATATCCTCCGATAACAAAGAGAAAGAAGCTTTCAGAGAAACTTCTATGTGTTCTATGAAATCATCTGACAGAGATACAGCTTTCCCCTCAAAAAGCCTTCCCTTAAGACAGTTCCTGAGGAATTTGCAAAGTTATATTTGGAAGCCCATACAGGGCTACTGTGAAAAAGGAAATATCCTCAGATGAAATCTGGAAGAAGCTTTCGGACAAACTGCTTAGTGTTCTACTTCATTTCACAGAGTTACAGCTTTCCCCTCAAGAAGCCGCTCACTAAGCCTGTTCTTGTGGAATTCGCAAAGTGATATTGGGAACCCCTTAGACGCCTCAGGTGAAAAAGAAAATATTCTCCAAGAAAAACTGGAAAGAAGCTTTCTGAGAAACTGCTTTGTGATGTGTGACTTCCACTCACAGAGTTACATCTGTATTTCGTGGATCTCTTTGCTAGCCTTATTTCTGTGGAATCTGAGAACAGATATTTCGGATCCCTTTGAAGACTAAAGGGCCAAAGGAAATATCCTCCGATAACAAACAGAAAGAAGCCTTCTGAGAAACCTCTTGGTGTTCTGTGAAATCATCTCACAGAGTTAAATTTTCACCTCAAGAAGCCTTTCCTTAAGACAGTTCTGGTGGAATTTGCAAAGTGATATTTGGAAGCCCATAGAGGGCTATGGTGAAAAAGGAAATATCTTCAGATGAAATCCGGAAAGAAGCGTTCTGAGAAACTGCTAGTGTTCTGTTAATTCATCACACAGAGTTACAGCTTTCCCCTTTAGAAGCCGCTCGCTAGCCTGTTCTTGTGGAATTCGCAAAGTGATATTGCGAAGCCCGTAGAGGGCTATGGTGAAAAAGAAAATATCCTCAGAGAAAAAGTGGAAAGAAGCTTTCTGCGAAAATGCTTTGTGATGTGTGACTTCCACTCACAGAGTTACATCTGTATTTCGTGGATGTCTTTGCTAGCTTTATTTCTGTGGAATCTGAGGACAGATATTTCGGATCCCTTTGAAGAGTATAGGGCCAAAGGAAATATCCTCAGATAACAAAGAGAAAGAAGTTTTCTGGGAAACTTTTTGTGTTCTATGAAATCCTCTGACAGAGTTACAGCTTTCCCCTCAAGAAGCCTCTCGCTAAGACAGTTCCTGTGGAATTTGCAAAGTTATATTTGGAAGCACATACAGGGCTACTGTGAAAAAGGAAATATCCTCAGATGAAATCTCAAAGAAGCTTTCGGACAACCTGCTTCGTGTTCTACTTCATCTCACAGAGTTATAGCTTTCCCCTCCGTAAGCCGCTCGCTAAGCCTGTTCTTGTGGAATTCGCAAAGTGATATTGGGAAGCCCATAGAGGGCTATGGTGAAAAGGAAAATATCCTCAGAGAAAAACTGGAAAGAATCTTTCTGAGAAACAGTTTATTGTTATGTTAATTCCTCTCACAGAGTTACAGCTTTTCGCTCAAGAAGCGGCTCGCTAAGCCTGTTTTTGTGGAATTCGCAAAGTGATATTTGGAAGCCCATAGATGGCTAGGGCGAAAAGGAAAATATCGTCAGAGAAAAACTGGAAAGAAGCTTTCTGAGAAACTGCTTTGTGATGTGTGACTTGTACTCACAGAGTTACATGTGTATTTCGTGGATCTCTTTGCTAGCCTTATTTCTGTGGAATCTGAAAACAGATATTTCGGATCCCTTTGAAGACTATAAAGGAAAAGGAAATATCCTCCGATAACAAAGAGAAAGAAGCTTTCTGAGAAACTTCTTTGTGTTCTGTGAAATCATCTCACAGAGTTACAGCTTTCCCCTCAAGAAGCCTTTCGCTAAGACAGTTCTTGTGGAATTTGCAAAGTGATATTTGGAAGCCCAATGTGGGCTACGGTGAAAAAGGCATTATCCTGAGATGAAATCTGGAAAGAAGATTTCAGAGAAACTGCTTATTGTTCAGTTAATTCATCTCCAGAGTTACAGCTTTCCCCTCAACAAGCCGCTCGCTAAGCCTGTTTTCGTGGAATGCGCAAAGTGATATTTGGAAGCCCATAGCGGTCTATGCTGAAAAAGAAAATATCCTCAGAGAAAAACTGGAAAGAAGCTTTCTGAGAAACTGCTTTGTGATGTGTGAGTTTCACTCACAGAGTTACATCTATATTTCGTGGATCACTTTGCTAGCCTTATTTCCGTGCAATCTGAGAACAGATATTTCGGATCCCTTTGAAGACTATAGGGTCAAAGGAAATATCCACCGATAACAAAGAGAAAGAGGCTTTCTGAGAAAATTCTTTGTGTGTTAATTCATCTCACAGAGTTACTGCTTTCCCCTCAAGAAGCTGCTCGCTAAGCTTGTTCTTGTTGAATACGAAAAGGGATACTTTGAAGCCCATAGAGGGCTATGGTGAAAAAGAAAGTATCCTCAGAGAAAAACTGGAAAGAAGCTTTCTGAGAAACTTTTTGTGTTCTGTGAAATCAGCTCACAGAGTTACAGCTTTCCCCTCAAAGCCTTTCCCTAAGACAGTTCCCGTGGAATTAGCAAAGGGATATTTGGAAGCCCAAAGAGGGCTATGGTGAAAAAGGAAATATCCTCTGATGAAATCTGGAAAGAAGATTCCAGACAAACTGCTTAGTGTTCTAATTCATCTCACAGAGTTACAGCTTTCCCCTCAAGAAGCCGCCCGGTAAGCCTGTTCTTGTGGAATTCGCAAAGTGATTTTGGGAAGCCCATAGAGGGCTAGGGTGAAAAAGAAAATATCCTCAGAGAAAAACTGGAAAGAAGCTTTCTGAGAAAGTGTTTGTGATGTGTGACTTCCACTCACAGAGTTACATCTGTACTTCGTGGATGTCTTTGCTAGCCTTATTTCTGTGGAATCTGAGAACAGATATTTCCGATCCCTTTGAAGACTATAGGGCCAAAGGAAATATCCTCCGATAACAAAGAGAAAGAAGCTTTCTGAGAAAGTTATTTGTGTTCTGTGAAATCATCTCACAGATTTACAGCTTTCCCCTCAAGAAGCCTTTCGCTAAGACAGTTCTTGTGGAATTTGCAAAGTGATATTTGGAAGCCCTTAGAGGGCTATGGTAAAAAGGAAATATCCTCAGATGAAAACTGGAAAGAAGCTTTCTGACAAACTGCTTAGTGTTCTGTTAATTCATCTCACAGAGTTACAGCTTTCCCCTCAAGAAGCCGCTCGCTAAGCCTGTTCTTGTGGAATTTGCAAAGTGATATTTGGAAGCCCATAGAGGGCTATGGTGAAAAGGAAAATATCCTCAGAGAAAAACTGGAAAGAAGCTTTCTGAGAATCTGCTTTGTGATGTTTGACTTCCACTCACAGAGTTACATCTGTATTTCTTGGATCTCTTTGCTAGCCCTGTTTCTGTGGAATCTGAGAATAGATATTTCGGATCCCTTTGAAGACTATTGGGTCAAAGGAAATATCCTCCTATAACAAATAGAAAGAAGATTTCTGAGAAACTTCTTTGTTTGTTAATTCATCTCACAGAGTTACAGTTTTCCCCTCAAGAAGCCGTTTGCTAAGCCTGTTCTTGTGGAATTCGCAAAGTGATATTTTGAAGCCCATAGAGGGCTATGGTGAAAAAGAAAATATCCACAGAGAAAAACTGGAAAGAAGCTTTCTGAGAAACTGCTTAGTGTTCTGTTAATTCATCTCACAGAGTAACAGCTTTCCCCTCAAGAAGCCGCTCGCTAAGCCTGTTCTTGTGGAATTCGCAAAGTGATATTAGAAGCCAGTAGAGAGCTATGGTGAAAAAGTAAATATCCTCAGAAAAAAACTGGAAAGAAGCTTTCTGAGAAACTGCTTTGTGATGTGTGACTTCCACTCAGAGAGTTACATCTGTATTTCGTGGATCTCTTTGCTAGTGTTATTTCTGTGGAATCTGAAAGCAGATATTTCGGATCCCTTTGTAGACTATAGGGCCAAAGCAAATATCCTCCAATAACAAAGAGAAAGAAGCTTTCTGAGAAACTTCTTCGTGTTCTGTAAAATTATCACACAGAGTTACAGATTTCCCCTCATGAAGCCTTACACTGAGACAGTTCTTGTGGAATTTGCAAAGTGATATTTGGAAGGCCATAGAGGGCTAAGGTGAAAAAGGAAATATCCTCAGATGAATTCTGGAAAGAAGCTTTCTGACAAACTGCTTAGTGTTCTGTTAATTCATCTCACAGAATTACAGCTTTCCCCTCAAGAAGCCGCTCGCTAAGCCTGTTCTTGTGGAATTCCCAAAGGGATATTTGGAAGCCAATACAGGTCTATGGTGAAAAAGAAAATATCCTCAGAGAAAAACTGGAAAGAAGCTTTCTGAGAAACTGCTTTGTGATGTGAAACTTCTAGTCATAGAGTAACATCTGTATATCGGGGATCTCTTTGCTAGCCTTTTTTTTGTTTAATCTCAGAACAGATATTTCAGATCCCTTTGAAGTATATAGGGCCAAAGGAAATATCCTTCGATAACAAAGAGAAAGAAGCTTTCTGAGTAACTGCTTTGTGTTTTGTTAATTAATCTCACAGAGTTACAGCTTTCCCCACAAGAAGCCTTTCGCTAAGACAGTTCTTGTGGAATTGGCGAAGTGATATTTGGAAGCCCATAGAGGGCAATGGTGAAAAAGAAAATATCCTCAGATGAAAACTCGAAAGAAGCTTTCTGACAAACGGCTAAGTGTTCTGTTAATTCATCTCAGAGAGTTATACTTTTACCCTCAAGAAGCCGCTCGCTAAGCCTGTTCTTGTGGAATTCGCAAAGTGATATTTTTAACCCCTAGAGTGCTATGGTGAAAAAGAAAATATCTTCCGAGAAAAACTGAAAAGAAACTTTCTGAGAAACTGCTTTGTGATGTGTGACTTCCACTCACAGAGTTACATCTGTATTTCGTGGATCTCTTTGCTAGACTTATTTCTGTGGAATCTGAGAACAGATATTTCGGATCCCTTTGAAGACTATAGGGCCAAAGGAAATATCCTCCGATAACAAAGAGAAGGAAGCTTTCTGAGAAACTTCTTTGTGTTCTGTGAAATCATCTCACAGAGTTACAGCTTTCCCCACAAGAAGCCTATGGCTAACACAGTTCTTGTGGAATTTGCAAAGTGATATTTGGAAGCCCATAGAGGGCTATGGTGAAAAAGGAAATATCCTCAGATGATAACTCGAAAGAAGGTTTCTGACAAACGGCTTGGTGTTCTGTTAATTCATCTCACAGAGTTACAGTTTCCCCTCAAGAAGTCGCTCGCTAAGCCTTTTCTTGTGGAATTGGCAAAGTGATATTTTAAAGCCCATAGAAGGCTACGGTGAAAAAGAAAATATCCACAGAGAAAAACTGGAAAGAAGCTTTCTGAGAAACTGCTTTGTGATGTGTGACTTCCACTCACAGAGTTACATCTGTATTTCGTGGATATCTTTGGTAGCCTTAATTCTGTGGAATCTGAGAACAGATATTTCGGATCCCTTTGACGACTATAGGGCCAGAGGAAATATCCTCCGATAACAAAGAGAAAGAAGCTTTCTGAGAAACTTCTTTGTGTTCTGTGAAATCATCTCACAGAGTTACAACTTTCCCCTTAAGAAGCCTTTGGCTAAGACAGTTCTTGTGAAATTTGCAAAGTGATATTTGGAAGCCCATAGAGGGCTGTGGTGAAAACGGAAATATCCTCAGATGAAATCTGGCAAGAAGCTTTCCGACAAACTCCTTAGTTTTCTGTTAATGCATCTCACACAGGTACAGCTTTCCCCTCAAGAAGCCGCTCGCTAAGCCTGTTCTTGTGGAATTCCCAAAGTGATATTTCAAAGCCCACAGTGGGCTATGGTGAAAAGGAAAATATCCTGAAAGAAAAACAGGAAAGAAGCTTTCTGAAAAACTACTGTGTGATGAGGGACTTCCACTCACAGAGTTACATTTGTATACCAGGGATCTCTTTTCTAGCTATATTTCTGGGGAATCTCAGAACAGATATTTCGGATCCCTTTGAAGACTATAGGGCCAAAGGAAATATCCTCCGATAAAAAAGAGAAAGAAGCATACTGCAAAACTGCTTTGTGTTCTGTTAAATTATCTCATAGAGTTACAGCTTTCCCCTCAACAAGCCTTTAGATAAGACAGTTCTTGTGGAATTTGCAAAGTGATATTTGGAAGCCCATACAGGGCTATGGTGAAAAAGGAAATATCCTCAAATGAAGACTCCAAAGAATCTTTCTGACAAAGTGCTTAGTGTTATGTTAATTCATCTCACAGAGTTACAGCTTTCCCTCAAGAAGCCGCTCTCTAAGCCTGTTCTTGTGGAATTCACAAAGTGATATTTGGAAGCCCATAGATGGCTATGGTAATAAAGAAAATATATTTAAAAAAACCTGGAAAGAAGCTTTCGTAGAAAAAGCTTTGAGGTGTGTGTCTTCCACTCACAGAGTTACATCTGTATTTCGTAGATCTCTTTGCTAGCCTTATATCTGTGGAATCTCAGAACTGATATATCGGATCCCTTGAAAGACTAGAGGGCCAAAGGAAATATCCTCCGATAACAAAGAGAAGGAAGCTTTCTGAGAAACTTCTTTGTGTTCTGTGAAATCATCTCACAGAGTTACAGCTTTCCCCTCAAGAAGCCTTCCGCTAAGACAGTTCTTGGGGAATTTGCATAGTGATATTTGGAAGCCCAAAGAGGGCTATGGTGAAAAAGGAAATATCCTCAAATGAAATCTGGAAAGAAGCTTTCTGAGAAACTGCTTAGTGTTCTGTTAATTCATCTCACAGATTAACAGCTTTCCCCTCAAGAAGCCCCTCGCTAAGCCTGTTTTTGTGGAAATCGCAAAGTGATATTTGGAAGCCCATAGAGAGCTATGGTGAAAAAGAAAATATTATCAGAAAAAAACTGGAAAGAAGCTTTCTGAGAAACTGCTTTGTGAATGTGACTTCCTCTCACAGAGCTACAACTGTATTTCGTGGATCTCATTGCTAGTCTTATTTCTGTGGAATCTGAAAACAGATATTTCGCATCCCTTTGAAGATTATAGGGCCAAAGCAAATATCCTCTGATAACAAAGAGAAGGAAGCTTTCTGAGAAACTTCTTTGTGTTCTGTAAAATCATCCCAAAGAGTTACAGCTTTCCGCTCAAGAAGCCTTTCACTAAGACAGTTATTGTGGAATTTGCAAAGTGATATTTGGAAGCTCATACTGGGCTATGGGGAAAAAGGAAATATCCTCAGATGAAAACTCGAAAGAAGCTTTCTGACAAACGGCTTAGTATCCTGTTAATTCACCTCACAGAGTTAAAGCTTTCCCCTCAAGAAGCCGCTCGCTAAGCCTGTTCTTGTGGAATTCGCAAAGTGAAATTGGGAAGCCCATAGAGGGCTATGGTGAAAAAGAAAATATCCTCAGAGAAAAACTGGAAAGAAGCTTTCTGAAAAACTGCTTTGTGATGTGTGACTTCCACTCACAGGGTTACATCAGTACTTCGTGCATCTTTTTGCTAGCCTTATTTCTGTGGAATCTGAGAACAGATATTTCGGATCCCTTGGAAGACTATAGGGCCAAAGGAAATATCCTCCGATAACAAAGAGAAAGAAGCTTCCTGAGAAACTTCTTTGTGTTCTGTGAAATCATCTCACAGAGTTACAGCTTTCCCCTCAAGAAGCCTTTCGCTAAGACAGTTCTTGTGGAATTGGCAAAGTGATATTTGGAAGCCCTTAGAGGGCTATGGTGAAAAAGAAAATATCCTCAGAGAAAAAATGGAAAGAAGCTTTCTAGAAACTGCTTTGTGATGTGTGACTTCTACTCACGGAGATGCATCTGTATTTCTTGGATCTCTTTGCTCGCCTTATTTCTGTGGAATCTGAGAACACATATTTCGGATCCCATTGATGACTATAGGGCCAAAGGAAATATCCTCCGTAACAAAGAGAAAGAAGCTTTCTGAGAAAGTTCTTTGTGTTCTGTGAAATCATCTCACAGAGTTCCAGCTTTCCCCTCAAGAAGCCTTTCGCAAAGACAGTTCTTGTGGAATTTGCAAAGTGATATTTCGAAGCCCATAGAGGGCTATGGTGAAAAAGGAAATATCCTCAGATGAAATCTGGAAAGAAGCTTTCTGACAAACTGCTTAGTGTTTTGTTAATTCATCTCACAGAGTTACGGCTTTCCCCTCAAGAGGCCGCTCGCTAAGCCTCTTCTTGTGGAATTGGCAAAGTGATATTTGGAAGCCCATAGAGGGCTACGGTGAAAAAGAAAATATCCTCAGACAATAACTGGAAAGAAGCTTTCTGAGAAACTGCTTTGTGATGTGTGACTTCCACTCACAGAGTTACATCTGTCTTTCGTGGATCTCTTTGGTAGAATTATTTCTGTGGAATCTGAGAACAGATATTTCGGATCCCATTGAACACTATAGGGCCAAAGGAAATATCATAAGATAACAAAGAAAAAGAAGATTTCTGAGAAACTTCTTTGTGTTCTGTGAAATCATCTCACAGAGTTACAGCTTTCCCCTCAAGAAACCTTTCGCTAAGCCTGTTCTTCTGGAATTGGTAAAGTGATATTTCGATGCCCATAGAGGGCTATGGTGAAAAAGGGAATATCCTCAGATGAAATCTGGAAAGCAGCTTTCTGAGAAACTGCTTACTGTTCTGTTAATTTATCTCACAGAGTTACAGCTTTCCCCTAAAGAAGCCGTTCGCTTAGCCTGTTCTTGTGTAATTGGCAAAGTGATATTTGGAAGCCCATAGAGGGCTATGGGGAAAAAGAAAGTATCCTCCGAGAAAAAGTGGAAAGAAGCTTTCTGAGAAACTGCTTTGTGATGTGTGACTTCCACTGACAGAGTTATATCTGTATTTCGTGGATCTGTTTGCTAGCCTTATTTCTGTGGAATCTGGGAACTGATATATCGGATCCCTTTGAAGACTATAGGGCCAAAGGAAATATCCTCCGATAACAAAGAGAAGGAAGCTTTCTGAGAAACTTCTTTGTGTTCTATGAAATCGTCTCACGGAGTTACAGCTTTCCCCTCAAGAAGCCTTTTGCTAAGCCTGTTCTTGTGGAATTGGCAAAGTGATATTTCGACGCCCATAGAGGGCTACGGTGAAAAAGAAAATATCCTCAGTTGAAATCTGGAAAGAAGCTTTTGAGAAACTGCTTAGTGTTCTGTTAATTCATCTCAGAGAGTTACAGCTTTCCCCTCAAAAGCCGTTCGCTAAGCCTGTTCTTGAGGAATTGGCATAGTGATATAGGATAGCCCACAGAGGGCTGTGGTGAAAAAGAAAATATCCTCCGAGAAAAACTGGAAAGAAGCTTTCTGAGAAACTGCTTTGTGATGAGGGACTTCCACTCACAGAATTACATCTCTATTTCGTGGATCTGTTTGCTAGATTTATTTCTGTGAAATCTGAGAACTGATATTTCGGATCACTTTGAAGACTATAGGGCCAAAGGAAATATCCTCCGATAGCAAAGAGAAAGAAGCTTTATGAGAAACTTCTTCGTGTTCTGTGAAATCATCTCACAGAGTTAAAGCTTTGCCATAAATAAGCCTTTCGCTGAGCCTGTTCTTGTGGAATTGGCAAAGTGATATTTCGATGCCCTTAGAGGGCTGTGGTGAAAAAGGAAATATTCTCAGATGAAATCTGGAAAGAAGCTTTCTGAGAAACTGCTTAGTGTTCTGTTACTTCATGTCACAGAGTTACAGCTTTACCCTCTAGAAGCCGTTCGCTAAGCCTGTTATTGTGGAATTGGCAAACTGATATTTGGAAGCCCATAGAGGGATATGGTGAAAAAGAAAATATCCTCCGAGACAAACTGGAAAGAAGCTTTCTGAGAAACTGCTTAGTGATGTTTGACTTCCACTGACAGAGTTACATGTGTATTTCGTGGATCTCTTTGCAAGCCTTATTTCCTTGGAATCTGAGAACTGATATTTCGGATCCCTTTGAAGACTATAGGGCCAAAGGAAATATCCTCTGATAACAAGGAGAATGAAGGTTTCTGAGAAACTACTTTGTGTTCTGTGATATCATCTCACAGAGTAACAGCTTTCCCCTCAAGAAGCCTTTCGCTAAGCCTATTCTTGTGGAATTGGCAAAGTGATATTTCGATGCCCATAGAGGACTACGGCGTAAAAGGAAATATCCTCAGATGAAATCTGGAAAGAAGCTTTCTGAGAAACTGCTTAGTGATGTATGACTTCCACTCACAGAGTTACATCTGTATTTCGTGGATCTGTTTGCTAGCCTTATTTCCTTGGAATCTGAGAACTGATATTTCGAATCCCTTTGAAGACAATAGGGCCAAAGGAAATATCCTCCGATAACAAAGAGAAAGAAGCTTTCTGAGAAACTTCTTAGTGTTCTGTGAAATCATCTCAAAGAGTTACAGCTTTTCCCTCAAGAATCCTTTCGCTAAGCCTGTTCTTGTGGAATTGGCAAAGTGATATTTCGATGCCAATAGAGGGCTACGGTGAAAAAGGAAATATCCTCAGATGAAATCTGGAAAGAAGCTTTTAACAAACTGGCTAGTGTAGTGTTAATTCATCTCACAGAGTTACAGCTTTACCCTAAAGAAGCCGTTCGCTAAGCCTGTTCTTGTGGAATTGGCAAAGTGATATTTCGATGCCCATAGAGGGCTACGGTGAAAAAGGAAATATCCTCAGATGAGATCTGGAAAGAAGCTTTCTGAGAAACTGCTTTGTGATGTGTGACTTCCACTCACAGAGTTACATCTGTATTTCGTGGATCTGTTTGCTAGCCTATTTTCTGTTGATTCTGAGAACTGATAATACATATCCCTCTGAAGAGTATACGGCCAAAGTAAATATCCTCCGATAACAAAGAGAAAGAAGCTTTCTGAGAAACTTCTTTGTATTCTGTGAAATCATCTCACAGAGTTACAGCTTTGCCCTCTAGAAGCCTTTCGCTAAGCCTATTCTTGTGGAATTGGCAAAGTGATATTTCGATGTCCATAGAGGGCTACGGTGAAAAAGGAAATATCCACAGATGAAATCTGGAAGGAAGCTTTCTGAGAAACTGCTTAGTGTTCTGTTAATTCATCTCACAGAGTTACATCATTCCCTTCAAAAGTCGTTCGCTGAGCCTGTTCTTCTGGTATTGGCAAAGTGATATTTGGAAGCCCATAGAGGGCTATGGTGAAAAAGAAAATATCCTCCGAGAAAAACTGGAAAGAACCTTTCTGAGAAACTGCTCTGTGATGCGTGACTTCCACTCAAAGAGTTACATCTTTATTTCGTGGATTTGTTTGTTAGCCTTATTTCTGTGGAATCTGAGAACTGTTTTTTTCGGATCCCTTTGAAGACTATAGGGCCAAAGGAAATATCCTCTGATAACAAAGAGAAGGCAGGTTCTGAGAATCTTCTTCGTGTTCTCTGAAATCATCTCACAGAGTTACAGCTTTCCACTCAAGAACCCTTTCGCTAACCCTGGTCTTCTGCAATTGGGAAAGTGATATTTCGGTGCCCTTAGAGTTCTTATGTGAAAAAGGAAATATCCTCAGATGAAATCTGGAAAGAAGCTTTCTGAGAAACTCCTTAGATTTCTGTTAATTCATCTCACAGAGTTTCAGATTTTCCCTCAAGAAGACTTCCACTAAGCCTGTTCTTGTGGAATTGGCAAAGTGATATTTGGAAGCCCTTAGAGGGCTATGGCGAAAAGGAAAAAATCCTCCGAGAAAAAGTGGAAAGAGGCTTTCTGAGAAACTGCTTTGTGATGTGTTACTTCCACTCACAGAGTTACATCTGTATTTCGTGGATCTGATTGCTAGCCTTATTTCTGTGGAATCTGAGAACTGATAATTCAGATCGCTTTGAAGAGTATAGGGCCAAAGGAAATATCCTCCGATAACAAAGAGAAAGAAGCTTTCAGAGAAACTTCTTCATATTCTTTGAAATCATCTCACAGAGTTACAGCTTTCCCTCAGGAACCCTTTCGCTAAGCCTGGTCTTGTGGAATTGGCAAGGTGATATTTCGAAGCCCTTAGAATTCTTATGTGAAAAAAGAAATATCCTCAGATGAAATCTGGAAAGAAGATTTCTGAGAAACTGCTTAGTGTTCTATTAATTCATCTCACAGAGTTACAGCTTTCCCCTCAAGAAGCCGTTCGCTAAGCCTGTTCTTGTGGAATTTGCAAAGTGATATTTGGAAGCCCATAGAGGGCTATGGTGAAAAAGAAAATATCCTCCGAGAAAAACTGGAAAGAAGCTTTCTGAGAAACTGCTTTGTGATGTGTGACTTCCACTCACAGAGTTACATCTGTATTTCGTGGATCTGTTTGCTAGGCTTATATGTGCGGAATCTGAGAACTGATATTACGGATACCTTTGAAGACTCTAAGGCCAAAGGAAATATCCTCCGATAACAAAGAGAAAGAAGCTTTCTGAGAAACTTCTTTGTGTTCTGTGAAATCATCTCACAGAGTTACAGCTTTGTCCTCAAGAAGCCTTTCGCTAAGCCTGTTGTTGTGGAATTGGCAAGTGATATTTCGATGCCTTA
Source organism: Macaca mulatta (assembly GCF_049350105.2). Taxonomy (NCBI): domain Eukaryota; kingdom Metazoa; phylum Chordata; class Mammalia; order Primates; family Cercopithecidae; genus Macaca; species Macaca mulatta. The sequence goes on from NC_133414.1 coordinate 49,376,150, forward strand.
GAGGGCTACGGTTAAAAAGGAAATATCCTCAGATGAAATCTGGAAAGAAGCTTTATGAGAAAGTGCTTAGTGTTCTGTTAATTCAGCTCACGCAGTTACAGCTTTCCCCTCAAAAAGCCGTTCGCTAAGCCTGTTCTTGTTTAATTGGGAAAGTGATATTTGGTAGCCCATAGAGGGCTATGGTGAAAAAGAAAATTTCCTCCGAGAAAAACTGGAAGGAAGCTTTCTGAGAAACTACTTTGTGAAGTGTGACTTCCACTCACAGAGTAACATCTGTATTTCGTGGATCTGTTTGCTAGCCTTATTTCTGTGGAATCTGAGAAGTGATATTTCGGATCCCTTTGAAGGCTGTAGGGCCAAAGGAAATATCCTCCGATAACATAGAGAAGGAAGCTTTCGGAGAAACCTCTTTGTGTTCTTTGAAATCATGTCAAAGAGTTACAGCTTTCCCCTCTAGAAGCCTTTCGCTAAGCCTGTTCTTTTGGAATTGGCAAAGTGATATTTCGATGCCCATTGAGGGCTACGGTGAAAAATTAAATATCGTCAGATGAAATCTGGAAAGAAGCTTTTAGAGAAACTGCTTAGTGTTCTGTTAATTCATCTCACAGTGTTACAGCTTTCCCTTCATGAAGCCGTTCGCTAAGCCTGTTCTTGTGTTATTGGCAAAGTGATATTTGGAAGTCCATAGTGGGCTATGGTGAAAAAGAAAATATCCTCCAAGAAAAACTGGAAAGAAACTTTCTGAGAAACTGCTTTGTGATGTGTGACTTCCAATCAGAGTTACATCTGTATTTCGTGGATATGTTTGCTAGCCTTATTTCTGTGGAATCTGAGAACTGATATTTCGGATCCCTTTGAAGACTCTAGGGCCTAAGCAAATATCTTCCGATAACAAAGAGAAAGAAGCTTTCTGAGAAACTTCTTTGTGTTCTGTGAAATCATCTCAAAGTGTTACAGCTTTACCCTCAAGAAGCCTTTCGCTAAGCCTGTTCTTGTGGAATTTGCAAAGTGATATTTGGAAGCACATAGAGGGCTATGGTGAAAAAGAAAATATCTTCCGAGAAAAACAGGAAGGAAGCTTTATGAGAAACTGCTTTGTGATATGTGATTTCCACTCACAGAGTTACATCTGTATTTCGTGAATCTGTTGCCTAGCCTGATTTCTGTGCAATGTGAGAACTGATATTTCGGATCCCTTTGAAGACTATAGGGCCAAAGGAAATATCCTCCGATAACAAAGAGAGAGAAGCTTTCTGAGAAAGTTCTTTGTGTTCTGTGAAATCATGTCACAGAGTTACAGCTTTCCCCTCAAGAACCATTTCGCTAACCCTGGTCTTGTGCAATGGGCAAAGTGATATTTCGGTGCCCTTAGAGTTCTTATGCGAAAAAGGAAATATCCTCAGATGACATCTGGAAAGAAGCTTTCTGAGAAACTGCTTAGTGTTCTGTTAATTCAATTCACAGAGTTACAGCTTTCCCCTCAAGAAGCCGTTCGCTAAGCCTGTTCTTGTAGAAGTGGCAAAGTGATATTTGGAAGCGCCTAGAGCGCTATGGTGAAAAAGAAAATATCCTCCGAGAAAAAGCGGAAAGAATTTTTCTGAGAAACCGCTTTGTGATGTGTGAATTCCACTCACAGAGTTACATCTGTATTTCTTGGATCTGATTGCTAGCCTTATATCTGTGGAATGTGAGAACTGATATTTCGGATCCCTTTGAAGACTATAGGGGCAAAGGAAATATCCTCCAATAACAAAGAGAAAGAAGCTTTCTCAGAAACTTCTTCGTGTTCTGTGAAATCATCTCACAGAGTTACAGCTTTCGCCTCAAGAAGCCTTTCGCTAAGCCTGTTCTTGTGGAATCGGCAAAGTGATATTTCGATGCCCATAGAGGACTACGGTGAAAGAGGAAATATCCTCTTATGATATCTGGAAAGAAGCTTTCTGAGAAACTGCTTAGATTTCTGTTAATTCATCTCACAGAGTTACAGCTTTTCCCTCAAGAAGCCTTTCAATCAGCCTGTTCTTGTGGAATTGGCAAGTGATATTTCGATGCCTTAGAGAGCTACGGTTAAAAAGGAAATATGCTCAGATGAAATCTGGAAAGAAGCTTTCTGAGAAAGTGCTTAGTGTTATTTAAATTCAACTCACGCAGTTACAGCTTTCCACTCAAAAAGCCGTTCGCTAAGCCTGTTCTTGTGGAATTGGGAAAGTGATATTTGGAAGCCCATATAGGGCTATGGTGAAAAAGAAAATATCCTCCGAGAAAAACAGGAAAGACGCTTTCTGAGAAACTGCTTTGTGATGTGTGACTTCCACTCACAGAGTTACATCTGTATCTCGTGGATCTGTTTGCTAGCCTTATTTCTGTGTAATCTGAGAACTGATATATCGGATCCCTTTGAAGACTATAGGGCCAAAGGAAATATCCTCCGATAACAAAGAGAAAGAAGCTTTCTGAGGAACCTCTTTGTGTTCTGTGAAATCATCTCAAAGAGTTACAGCTTTGCCCTCAAGAATCCTTTCGCTAAGCCTGTTCTTGTGAAATTGGCAAGTGATATTTCGATGCCTTAGAGGGCTGCGGTTAAAAAGGAAATATCCTCAGATGAAATCTGTAAAGAAGCTTTCTGAGAAAGTGCTTAGTGTTCTGTTAATTCAACTCACGCAGTTACAGCTTTCCCCTCAAAAAGCCGTTCGCTAAGCCTGTTCTTGTGGAATTGGGAAAGTGATATTTGGAAGCCCATAGAGGGCTATGGTGAAAAAGAAAATATCCTCCGAGAAAAACTGGAAGGAAGCTTTCTGAGAAACTACTTTGTGAAGTGTGACTTCCACTCACAGAGTAACATCTGTAGTTCGTGGATCTGTTTGCTAGCCTTATTTCTGTGGAATCTGAGAAGTGATATTTCGAATCCCTTTGAAGGCTGTAGGGCCAAAGGAAATATCCTCCGATAACATAGAGAAGGTAGCTTTCTGAGAAACCTCATTGTCTTCTGTGAAATCATGTCAAAGAGTTACAGCTTTCCCCTCTAGAAGCCTTTCGCTAAGCCTGTTCTTTTGAAATTGGCAAACTGATATTTCGATGCCCATAGAGGGCTACGGTGAAAAATTAAATATCGTCAGATGAAATCTGGAAAGAAGCTTTTTGAGAAACTGCTTAGTGTTCTGTTAATTCATCTCACAGTGTTACAGCTTTCCCTTCATGAAGCCGTTCCCTAAGCCTGTTCTTGTGTAATTGGCAAAGAGATATTTGGAAGTCCATAGAGGGCTATGGTGAAAAAGAAAATATCCTCCGAGAAAAACTGGAAAGAAACTTTCTGAGAAACTGCTTTGTGATGTGTGACTTCCAATCACAGAGTTACATCTGTATTTCGTGGATATGTTTGCTAGCCTTATTTCTGTGGAATCTGAGAACTGATATTTCGGATCCCTTTGAAGACTCTAGGGCCCAAGCAAATATCTTCCGATAACAAAGAGAAAGAAGCTTTCTGAGAAACTTCTTTGTCTTCTGTGAAATCATCTCAAAGTGTTACAGCTTTGCCCTCAAGAAGCCTTTCGCTAAGCCTGTTCTTGTGGAATTTGCAAAGTGATATTTGGAAGCCCATAGAGGGCTATGGTGAAAAAGAAAATATCTTCCCAGAAAAACTGGAAGGAAGCTTTCTGAGAAACTGCTTTGTGATGTGTGATTTCCACTCACAGAGTTACATCTGTATTTCGTGGATCTGTTGCCTAGCCTTATTTCTGTGGAATGTGAGAACTGATATTTCGGATACCTTTGAAGACTATAGGGCCAAAGGAAATATCCTACGATAACAAAAAGAAAGAAGCTTTCTGAGAAACTTCTTTGTGTTCTGTGAAATCATGTCACAGAGTTACAGATTTCCCCTCTGGAAGCCTTTCACTAAGCCTGTTCTTGTGGAATTGGCAGAGTGATATTTCGATGCCCATAGAGGGCTACAGTGAAAAGGGAAATATCCTCAGATGAAATCTGGAAAGAAGCTTTCTGAGAAACTGCTTAGTGTTCTATCAATTCATCTCACAGAGTTACAGCTTTTCCCTCAAGAAGACTTTCACTAAGCCTGTTTTGTGGAACTGGCAAAGTGATATTTCGAAGCCCCTTGACGGCTATGGTGAAAATGAAAATATCCTCCGGGAAAAACTGGAAAAAGCTTTCTGAGAAACTGCATTTTGATGTGTGACTTCCACTCAAAGAGTTACATGTGTATTTCCTGGATCTGTTTGCTAGCCTTATTTCTATGGAATCCGAGAACAGATATTTCGGATACCTTTGAAGACTCTAGGGCCAAAGGAAATATCCTCCGATAACAAAGAGAAAGAAGCTTTCTGAGAAACTGCTTAGTGTTCCGTTAATTCATCTCGCAGAGTTACAGCTGTCCCCTCATGATGCCGGTCGCTAAGCCTGTTCTTGTGGAATTGGCAAGGTGATATTTCGATGCGCATTGAGGTCTATGGTGAAAAAGGAAATATCCTCAGATGAAATCTGGAAAGAAGCTTTCTCAGAAACTGCTTTGTGTCGTGTGACTTCCACTCACGGAGTTACATGTGTATTTCGTGGATCTCTTTGCTAGCCTTATTTCTGTGGAATCTGCGAACAGATTTTTCGGATCCCTTTGTAGACTCTTGGGTCAAAGGAAATATCCTCTGATAACAAAGAGAAAGAAGATTTCTGAGAAACTTCTTGGTATTCTGTGAAATCATCTCACAGAGTTACAGCTTTCCCCTCAAGAAGCCTTCGCTAAACCTGTTATTGTGAAATTGGCAAGGTGATATTTCAATGCCCATCGAGGGCTACGGTGAAAAAGGAAATATCCTCAGATGAAATCTGGAAAGAAGCTTTCTGAGAAACTGCTTAATGTTCTATTAATTCATCTCACAGAGTGACAGCTTTCCCCTCCAGAAGCCGATCGCTAGGCCTGTTCTTGTGGAATTGGCAAAGTGATATTTGGAAGCCCATAGAGGTCTATAGCATAAATGAAAATATCCTCCGAGAAAAAGTGGAAAGAAGCTTTCTGAGAAACTTCTTTGTGATGTGTGACTTCCACTCCCAGGGCTACACCTGTATTTCATGGATCCTTTTGCTAGCCTTATTTCTTTGGAAACTGAGAACTGATTTTTCGGATCCCATTGAAGACTATAGGGCCAAAGGAAATATCCTCCGATAACAAAGAGAAAGAAATTTTTTGAGAAACTTCTTCGTGTTCTGTGAAATCATCTCACAGAGTTACAGCTATCCCCTCAAGAATACTTATGCTAAGCCTGTTCTTTTGGAATTGGCAAAGTGATATTTTGATGCCCATAGAGGGCTACGGTGAAAAAGGAAATATACTCAGATTAAATCTGGAAAGAAGCTTTCTGAGAAACTGCTTAATGTTCTATTAAGTCATCTCACAGAGTTACAGCTTTCCCCTCAAGAAGCCGTTCGCTAAGCCTGTTCTTGTGGAATTGGCAGTCATATTTGGAACCCCTAGAGGGCTATGGTGAAAAAGAAAATATCCTCCGAGAAAAACTGGAAAGAACCTTTCTGAAAAACTGCTTTCTAATATGTGACTTCCAATCACAGAGTTACATCTGTATTTCGTGGATCTCTTTGCTAGCCTTATTGCTGTGGAATCTGAGAACTGATATTTCGGATCCCTTTGAAGACTATAGGGCCAAAGGATATATCCTCTGATAAGAAATAGAAGGAAGCTTTCTGAGAAACTTTTTTGTGTTCTGTGAAATCATCTCACATTGTTACAGCTTTGGCCTCAAGAAGACTTTCGCTATTCCCGTTCTTGTGGAATCGGCAAAGTGATATGTTGATTCCCATAGAGGGCTACGGTGAAAAAGGAAATATTCTCAGATGAAATGTGTAAAGAAGCTTTCTGAGAAACTGCTAAGTTTTCTGTTAATTCATCTCACAGAGTTACAGATTTCCCCTCAGGAAGACGTTCGCTAAGCCCGTTCTTGTGGAATTGGCAAAGTGATATTTGGAAGCCCATAGAGGGCTATGGTGAAAAAGAAAGTATCCTCCGAGAAAAACTGGAAGGAAGCTTTCTGAGAAACTACTTTGTGAAGTGTGACTTCCACTCACAGAGTTACATCTGTATTTCGTGGATCTGTTTGATAGCCTCATTTCTGTGGAATCTGAGAACTGATATTGCGAATCCCTTTGAAGACTATAGGGCTAAAGGTAATATCCTCCGAAAACAGAGAGAACGAAACTTTCTGAGAAACTTCTTCGTGTTCTGTGAAATCATCTCACAGAGTTACAGCTTTCCTCTAAAGAAGCCTTTCGCTAAGCCTGTTCTTTTGGAATTGGAAAAGTGATATTTCGATGCCCATAGAGTGCTACGGTGAAAAAGGAAATATCCTCAGATGAAATCTGGAAAGAAGCTTTCTGAGAAACTGCTGAATGTTCTAATAATTCATCTCACAGAGTTACAGCTTTCCCCTCAAAAAGCCGTTCGCTAAGGCTGTTCTTGTGGAATTGGCAAAGTGATATTTGGAACCCCTAGAGGGCTGTGGTGAAAAAGAAAATATCCTCCGAGAAAAACTGGAAAGAACCTTTCTGAAAAACTGCTTTCTAATGTGTGACTTCCACTCACAGAGTTACATCTGCCTTTCGTGGATCTGTTTGCCAGCCTTATTTCTGTGGAATGTGATAACTGATATTTCGGATCCCTTTGAAGAGTAAAGGGCCAGAGGAAATATCCTCTGATAACAAAGAGAAGGAAGCTTTCTGAGAAACTGCTTAGTGTTCTGTTAATTCATCTCACAGAGTTACATCTGTATTTCATGGATCTCTTTGCTAGCCTTATTTCTGTGTAATCTGAGAACTTATATTTCAGAACCCTTTGAAGACTATAGTGCAAAAGGAAATATCCTCCGATAACAAAGAGAAGGCAGCTTTCTGAGAAACTTCTTCGTGTTCTGTGAAATCATCTCACAGAGTTACAGCTTTCCCCTCAAGAACACTTTCGCTAAGCCTGGTCTTGTGGAATTGGCAAAGTGATATTTCGGTGCACTTACAGTTCTTATGTGAAAAAGGAAATCTCCTCAGATGAAATCTGGAAAGAAGCTTTCTGAGAAACTGCTTACTGCTCTATTAATTCATCTCACAGAGTTACAGCTTTCCCCTCAAGAAGCCGTTCGCTACGCCTGTTCTTGTGGAATTGGCAAAGTTGTATTTGGAAGCCCATGGAGGGCTATGGTGAAAAAGAAAATATCCTCCGAGAAAAACTAGAAAGGAGCTTTCTGAGAAACTGCTTTGTGATGTGTGACTTCCTCTCGCAGTGTTACATCTGTATTTCGTGGATCTGTTTGCTAACCTTATTTCTGTGGAATCTAAGAACTGATATTTCGGATCCCTTTGAAGACTATAGGGCCAAAGGAAATATCCTCCGATTACAAAGAGAAAGAAGCTTTCTGAGAAACTTCTTCCTGTTTTGTGAAATCATCTCACAGAGTTACAGCTTTGCCCTCAAGAAGCCTTTCGATAAGCCTGTTCTTGTGGAATTGGCAAAGTGATATTAGGATGCCCATAGAGGGCTTCAGTGAAAAAGGAAATATCCTCAGATGAAATCTGGAAAGAAGCTGTCTGAGAAACTGCTTAGTGTTCTGTTAATTCATCTCACATAGTTACAGGTTTCCCCCACGAAGCCGTACGCTAAGCCTGTTCTTGTGGAATTGGCAAAGTGATATTTGGAAGTCCATAGAGGGCTATGGTGAAAAAGAAATTATCCTCCGATAAAAACGGGAAAGAAGCTTTCTTAGAAACTGCTTTGTGATGTGTGACTTCCACTCACAGAATTACATCTGTATTTCGTGGATCCGTTTCCTAGCCTTATTTCTGTGGAAACTGAGAACTGATATTTCGGATACCTTGTAAGTCAAGAGGGCCAAAGGAAATATCCTCCGATAACAAAGAGAAAGAAGCTTTCTGAGAAACTTCATCGTATTCTGTTAAATCACCTCACGGAGTTACAGCTTTCCCCTCAAGGAGCCTTTCGCTAAGCCTGTTCTTGTGGAATTGGCAAAGTTATATTTCGATGCCCATAGAGGGCTACGGTGAAAAAGGAAATATCCTCAGACGAAATCTGGAGGGAAGTTTTCAAAGAAACTGCTAAGTGTTCTGTTAATTCATCTCACAGAGTTACAGCTTTCCTCTCTAGAAGCCGTTCGCTAAGCCTGTTCTTGTGTAATTCGCAAATTGATATTTGGAAGCCCATAGAGGGCGATGGTGAAAAACAAAATATCCTCCGAGAAAAACTGGAAAGAAGCTTTCAGAGAAACTGCGTTTTGATGTGTGACTTCCACTCAAAGAGTTACATCTCTATTTCGTGGATCTGTTTGCTCGCCTTCTTTCTGGGGAATCTGAGAACTCATATTTCGGATCCCTTTGAAGACTATAGGGCCAAAGGAAATATCCTCCGATAAATAGGAAAGAATCTTTCTGAGAAACTTCTTCGTGTTCTGTGAAATCATCTCACAGAGTTGCAGCTTTCGCCTCAAGAAGCCTTTCGCTAAGCCTGTTTTTGTGGAATTGGCAAAGAGATATTTCGATGCCCTTAGAGTGCTACGGGGAAAAAGGAAATATGCTCAGATGAAATCTGGAAAGAAGCTTTCTGAGAAACTGCTTAGTGTTCTGTTAATTCATCTCACAGAGTTACAGCTTTCCCCTCAAGAAGCCTTTCGCTAAGCCTTTTATTGTGGAATTGGCAAAGTGATATTTGGAAGCCGATAGAGGGCTATGGTAAAAAAGAAAATTTCCTCCGAGAAAAACTGGAAAGAAGCTTTCTGAGAAACTGCTTTGTGATGTGTGACTTCCACTCACAAAGTTACATCTGTAATTTGGGGATCTGTTTGCTAGCCTTATTTCTGTGGAATCTGAGTAGTGATATTTCGCATCCCTCTGAAGACAATAGGGCCAAAGGAAATATCCTCCGATAACAAAAAGAAAAAGCTTTCTGGGAAACTTCTTCGAGTTCTGTGAAATCATCTCACAGAGTTACAGCTTTCCCCTCAAGAAGCCTTTCGCATAGCCTGTTCTTATGGAATTGGCAAAGTGATATTTCGATGCTCAAAGAGGGCTACGGTGAAAAAGATAATATCCTCAGAAGAAATCTGTAAAGAAGCTTTCTTAGAAACTTCTTAGTGTTTTGCTAACTCATCTCACAGAGTTACAGCTTTCCGCTCAAGAAGCAGTTCGCTAAGCCCGTTCTTGTGGAATTGGCAAAGTGATATTTGGAAGCCCATAGAGGGCTATGGTGAAAAACAAAATATCCTCCGAGAAAAAGTGTAAAGAAGCTTTCTGAGAAACTGCTTTGTGATGTGTGACTTCCACTCACAGAGTTACATCTGTATTTCGTGGATCTTTTTGCTAGCCTTATTTCCGTGGAATCTGAGAAATGATATTTCGGATCCCTTTGAAGACTATAGGGCCAAAGGAAATATCCTCCGATAACAAAGAGAAAGAAGCTTTCTGAGAAACTCCTTTTTGTTCTGTAGAATCATCTCACAGAGTTACAGCATCCCGTCGATAAGCCTTTCGCTAAGCCTGTTCTTTTGGAATTGGCAAAGTGATATTTCGATGCCCATAGAGGGCTACGGTGAAAAAGGAAATATCCTCAGATGAAATCTGGAAAGAAGCTTTCTGAGAAACTGTTTAGTGTTCTGTCAATTCATCTCACAGAGTTACAGCTTTCCCCTCAAAAAGACCTTCGCTAAGCCTATTCTTGTGGAATTGGCAAAGTGATATTTGGAAGCCCACAGAGGGCTATGGTGAAAAAGAAAGTATCCTCCGAGAAAACCTGGAAAGAATCTTTCTGAGAAACAGCTTTGTGATGTGTGACTTCCAATCACAGAGTTACATCTGTATTTCGTGGATCTCTTTGCTAGCCTTATGACTGTGGAATCTGAGAACTGATATTTCGGATCCCTTTGAAGACTATAGGACCAAAGGAAATATCCTCCGAAAACAAAGGGAAAGAAGCTTTCAATGAAACTACTTCGTGTTCTCTTAATTCATCTCACAGAGTTACAGCTTTCTCCTCAAGAAGCCGTTCGCTAAGCCTGTACTTGTGGAATTGACAAAGGGATATTTGGAAGCCCATGGAGGGCTATTATGAAAAAGAAAATATCCTCCGAGAAAAACTGAAAAGAAGTTTTGGAGAAACTGCTTTGTGATGTGTGACTTCCACTCACAGAGTTACATCTGTATTTCGTGGATCTGTTTTCTAGCCTTATATCTGTGGAATGTGAGAACAGATATTTCGGATCCCTTTGAAGACTCTAGGGCAAAAGGAAATATCCTCCGATAAGAAAGAGAAAGAAGCTTTCTGAGAAACTGCTTCGTGTTCTGTTAATTCATCTCACAGAGTTACAGCTTTCCCCTCAAGAAGCCTTTCGCTACGCCTGTTCTTCTGGAACTGGCAAAGTGATATTTCAATGCCCATAGAAGGCTACGGTGAAAAAGGAAATATCCTCAGATGAAATCTGGAGAGAAGCTGTCTGAGAAACCGCTTAGTGTTCTGTTAATTCATCTCACAGAGTTACAGCATTCCCCTCAAGCAGCCGTTCGCTAAGCCTGTTCTTGTGGAATTGGAAAAGTGATATTTGGAAGCCCCAAGAGGGCTATTGTGAAAAAGAAAATATCCTCCCAGAAAAACTGGAAAGAAGCTTTCTGAGAAACTGCTTTGTGATGTGTGACTTCCACTCACAGAGTTACATCTCTATTTCTTGGATCTGTTTGCTAGGCTTATTTCTGTGGAATCTGAGAACTCATATTTCGGATCCCTTGGAAGACTCTAGGGCCAAAGGAAATGTCCTCCAATAACAAAGAGAAAGAAGCTTTCTGAGAAACTTCTTCGTGTTCTATGAAATCATCTCACAGAGTTACAGCTTTCCCCACAAGAAGCCTTTCGCTAAGCCTCTTCTTGTGGAATTGGCAAAGTGATATTTCGATGCCGATAGAGAGCTACGGTGATAAAGGAAATATCCTCAGATGAAATCTGGAAAGAAGCTTTCTGAGAAACTGCTTAGTGTTCTGTCAATACATCTCACAGTGTTACAGTTTTCCCCTCAACAAGACTTTCGCTAAGCCTGTTTTGTGGAATTGGCAAAGTGATATTTGGAAGCCCTTAGAGGGCTATGGTGAAAAATAAAATATCCTCCGAGAAAAACTGTAAAGAAGCTTTCTGAGAAACTGCTTTGTGATGTGTGACTTCCTCTCGCAGAGTTACATCTGTATTTCGTGGATGTGATTGCTATCCTTAATTCTGTGGAATCTGAGAACTGATATTTCGGATTCATTTCAAGGCTATAGGGCGAAAGGAAATATCCTCTGATAACAAAGAGAAAAAAACTTTCTGAGAAACTTCTTCGTGTTCTGTTAAATCATCTCACAGAGTGACAGCTTTGCCCTCAAGAAGCCTTTTGCAAAGCCAGTTCTTTTGTAATTGGCCAAGTGATATTTCGATGCCCATAGGGGGCTTCGTTGAAAAGAAATATCCTCAGATGAAATCTGGAAGGAAGCTTTCTGAGAAACTGCTTAGTGTTCTGTTAATTCATATCACAGAGTTACAGCTTAACCCTCAAGAAGCCATTCGCTAAGCCTGTTCTTGTGGAATTGGCAAAGTGATAATTGGAAGCCCATAGAGGGCTATGGTGAAAAAGAAAATATCCTCCAAGAAAAACTGGAAAGAATCGTTCTGAGCAACTGCTTTGTGATGTGTGACTTCCACTCGCAGAGTTACATCTGTATTTCGTGGAATTGCTTGCTAGCCTTATTTCTGTGGAATCTGAGTACTCAATTTTCGGATCCCTTTGAAGAGTATAGGGCCAAAGGAAATATCCTCCGATAACAAAGAGAAAGAAGCTTTATGAGATACTTCTTCGTGTTCTGTGAAATCAGCTCACAGAGTTACAGCTTTACCCTCAAGAAGCCTTTCGCTAAGCCTGTTCTTTTGGAATTCGCAAAGTGATATTTCGATGCCCATAGAGGGCTACGGTGAAAAAGGAAATATCCTCAGATGAAATCTGGAAGGAAGCTATCTGAGAAACTGCTTAGTGTTCTGTTAATTCATCTCACAGAGTTACAGATTTCCCCTCAAGAAGACGTTCGCTAAGCCCGTTCTTGTGGAATTGGCAAAGGGATATTTGGAAGCCCACAGAGGGCTATGGTGAAAAAGGAAGTATCCTCAGCAGAAATCTGGAAAGAAGCTTTCTGAGAAACGGCTTAGTGTTCTGTTAATTCATCTCTCTGAGTTACAGCTTTCCCCTTAAGCCGTTCGCTAAGCCTGTTCCCGTGGAATTGGCAAAGTGAGGGCTTCCGTGAAAAAGGAAATATCCTCAGATGAAATCTGGAAAGAAGCTTTCTGAGAAACTTCTTAGTATTCTGTTAATTCATCTCACAGAGTTACAGCTTTCCTCTGAAGAAGCCGTTCGCTAAGCCTGTTCTTGTGGAATTGTCAAAGTGATATTTCTAAGCCCTTAGAGGGCTATTATGAAAAAGAAAATATCCTCCAAGAAAAACTGGAAAGAAGGTTTCTGAGAAACTGCTTTGTGATGTGTGACTTCCAGTTTCAGAGTTACATCTGTATTTCGTGAGTTTGTTTGCTAGCCTTATTTCTTTGGAATCTGAGAACTGATATTTTGTATCACTTTGAAGACTCTAGGGCCAAAGGAAATATCCTCCGAAAACAAAGAGAAACAAGCTTTCTGAGAAACTTCTTCGTGTTCTGTGTAATCATCTCACAGAGTTACAGCTTTACTCTCAAGAAGCTTTTCGCTAAGCTTTTTATTGTAGAATTGGCAAAGTGATATTTCGATGCTGATAGAGGGCTACGGTGAAAAAGGAAATATCCGGCCGGGCGCGGTGGCTCAAGCTTGTAATCCCAGCACTTTGGGAGGCCGAGATGGGTGGATCACGAGTTCAGGAGATCGAGACCATCCTGGCTAACACGGTGAAACCACGTCTCTACTAAGAAATACAAAAAATACCCGGCGAGGTGGCAGCGCCTGTAGTCCCAGCTACTCGGGAGGCTGAGGCCAGAGAATGGCGTGAACCCAGGAGGCGGAGCTTGCAGTGAGCTGAGATCCGGCCACTGCCTTCCAGCCTGGGCTACAGAGCGAGACTCCGTCTCAAAAAAAAAAAAAAGAAAAAAAGAAAAAAAAAAGGAAAAAGGAAATATCCTCATTTGAAATCTGGAAGGAAGCTTTCTGAGAAACTGCTTAATGTTCTGTTAATTCACCTCACAGAGATACAGCTTTCCTCTCAAGAAGCCGTTCGCTAAGCCTGTTCTTGTGGAATTGGCAAAGTGATATTTCAAGACCATAGAGGGCGATGGTGAAAAAGAAATTATCCTCCGAGAAAAACTGGAAAGAAGCTTTGTGAGAAACTGAATTTTGATGTGTGACTTCCACTCAAAGAGTTACATCTGTATTTCGTGGATCTGTTTGCTAGCCTTATTTCTGTGGAATCTGAGAACTGATATTTCGGATCCCTTTGAAGACTATAGGGCCAAAGGAAATATCCTCCGATAAAAAGGGAAAGAAGCTTTCTGAGAAATTTCTTCATGTTCTGTGAAATCATCTCACAGAGTTACAGCTTTCCACTAAAGTAGAATTTCGCTAAGCGTGTTCTTCTGGAATTTGCAAAGTGATATTTCGAAGCCCATAGTGGGCAATGGTGAAAAACGAAATATCATCAGATGAAATCTGGAAAGAAGCTTTCTGAGAAACTGCTTAGTGCTCTGTTAATTCATCTCACAGAGTTACATCTGTATTTCGTGGATCTGTTTGCTAGCCTTATTTCTGTGGAATCTGAGAACTGATATTTCGGATCCCTTTGAAGACTATAGGGCCAAAGGAAATATCCTCTGATAACAAAGAGAAAGAAGCTCTCTGAGAAGCTTCTTTGTGTTCTGTGAAATCATCTCACAGAGTTACAGCTTTCCCCTCAAGAAGCCTTTCGCTAAGCATGTTTTTGTGGAATTGGCAAAGTGATATTTCGATGACCATAGAGGGCTACGGTGAAATAGTAAATACCTCAGATGAAACCTTTAAAGAAGCTTTCTGAGAAACTGCTTAGTGTTCTGTTAATTCATCTCACAGAGTTAAAGCTTTCTCCTAAAGAACCGTTCACTAAGCCTGTTCTTGTGGAATTGGCAAAGTGATATTTGGAAGCCCATAGAGGGCTATGGTGAAAAAGAAAATATCCTCTGAGAAAAACTTTAAAGAAGCTTTCTGAGAAATCGCTTTTTGATGTGTGATTTCCATTCACAGAGTTACATCTGTATTTCGTGTATCTGTTTGCTGGCCTTATTTCTGTGGAATCTGAGAAGTGCTATTTCGGATCCTTTGAAGACTGTAGGGCCAAAGGAAATATCGTCCGATAACAAAGAGAAAGAAGCTTTCCTAGAAACTTCTTTGAGTTCTGTGAAATCATCTCACAGAGTTACAGCTTTCCCATCAAGAAACCTTTCGCTAAGCAGGTTCTTGTGGAATTGGCAAAGTGATATTTCGATGCCCTTAGAGGGCTACGGTGAAAAAGGAAATACCCTCAGATGAAATCTGTAAAGAAGCTTTCTGAGAAACTGCTTAGTGTTCTGTTAATTCATCTCACAGTATTACAGCTTTCCCCTCAAGAAGCCTTTTGCTAAGCCTGTTCTTGTGGAATAGGCAAAGTGATATTTGGAAGCCCTTAGAGGGCTACGGTGAAAAAGAAAATATCCTCCGTGAAAAACTGGAAAGAAGCTTTCTGAGAAACTGCTTTGTGATGTATGACTTCCGCTCGAGGAGTACATCTGTATTTCGTGGATCTGTTTGCTAGCCTTATTTCTGTGGAATCTGAGAACTGATATATCAGAACCCTTTGAAGACTATAGGGCCAAAGGAAATATCCTTCGATAAAAAAGAGAAAGAAGCTTTCTTAGAAACTTCTTTGTGTTCTGTGAAATCATCTTACAGAGTTACAGCTTTCCCCTCAGGAAGCCTTTCGCTAAGCCTGTTCTTGCGGAATTGGCAAAGTATTATTTCGAAGCCCATAGAGTGCTTCAGTGAAAACGGAAATATCCTCAGATGAAATCTGGAAAGAAGCTTTCTGAGAAACTGCTTAGTGTTATGTTAATTCATCTCACAGAGTTACAGCTTTCATCTCATGAAGCCGTTCGCTTGCCTGTTCTGGTGGAACTGGCAAAGTGATATTTGGAAGCCCATAGAGGGCAATGATGAAAAAGAATATATCCTCCGAGAAATACTGGAAAGAAGCTTTCTGAGAAACTGCTATGTGATGTGTGACTTTCACTCACAGAGTTACATCTGTATTTCGTGGATCTGTTTCCTAGCCTTATTTCTTTGAAATCTGAGAACTGATATTTCGGATCCCTTTGAAGACTCTAGGGCCAAAGGAAATATCCTCCGAAAACAAAGAGAAAGAGGCTTTCTGAGAAACTACTTTGTGTTCTGTGATATCATCTCACAGAGTTACAGCTTTGCCCTCTAGAAGCCTTTCGCTAAGCCTGTTCTTGTGGAAATGGCAAGGTGATATTTCGATGCCCATAGAGGGCTACAGTGAAAACGGAAATATCCTCAGATGAAATCTGGAATGAAGCTTTCTGAGAAACTTCTTAGAGTTCTGTTATTTCATCTCACTGAGATACAGTTTTCCCCTCAAGAAGCCAATCCCTAAGCCTGTTCTTGTGGAATTGGCAAAGTGATATTTGGAAGCCCTTAGAGGGCTATGGTGAAAAAGAAAATATCCTCCGAGAAAAAATGGAAAGAAGCTTTCTGAGAAACTGCTTTGTGATGTGTGACTTCCACTCACAGAGTTACATCGGTGTTTCGTGGATCAGTTTGCCAGCCTTATTTCTGTGGAATCTGAGAACTGATAATTCGGATCCCTTTGAAGAGTATAGGGAAAAGGAAGTATACACCGATAACAAAGAGAAAGAAGCTTTCTGAGAAACTTCTTTGTGTCCGTGAAATCATCTCACAGAGTTACAGCTTTCCCCTCAAGAAGACTTTCGCTAAGCCTGTTCTTTTGGAATTGGCAAAGTGATATTTCGATGCCCCTAGAGGGCTATGGTGAAAAAGGAAATATCCTCAGATGAAATCAGGAAATAAGCTTTATGAGAAACTGCTTAGTGTTCTGTTAATTCATCTCACAGAGTTACAGCTTTCCCCTCAGGAACCCTTTCGCTAAGCGTGGTCTTGTGGAATTGGCAAAGTGATATTTCGAAGCCCTTAGAATTCTTATGTGAAAAAGGAAATAACCACAGATGAAATCTGGAAAGAAGCTTTCTGAGAAACTGCTTAGTGTTCGGTTAATTCATCTCACAGAGTTACAGCTTTCCCCCTCAAGAAGCCGTTTGCTAATCCTGTTCTTGTGGAATTGGCAAAGTGATATTTGGAAGCCCATAGAGGGCAATGGTGAAAAAGAAAATATCCTCCGAGAAAAAGTGGAAAGAAGCTTTCTGAAAAACTGCTTTGTGATGTGTGACTTCCACTCAAAGAGTTGCACGTGTATTTCGTGGATCTGATTGCTAGCCTTATTTCTGTGGAATCTGAGAACTGATATTTCGGATCCCTTTGAAGACTCTAGGGCCAAAGGAAATATCCTCTGATAACAAAGAGAAAGATGTTTTTTGAGAAACTTCTTCGTGTTCTGTGAAATCATCTCATAGAGTTACAGCTTTCCCCTCAAGAAGCCTTTCGCTAAGCTTGGTCTTGTGGAATTTGCAAAGTGATATTTCGATGCCCATAGAGGGCTATGGTGAAAAAGGAAATATCCTCAGATGAAATCTGGAAAGAAGCTTTCTGAGAAACTGCTTAGTTTTCTGTTAATTCATCTCACAGAGTTACAGCTTTACCCTCAAGAAACCGTTCGCTAAGCCTGTTCCTGTGGAATTGGCATATTGATATTTGGAATCCCTTAGGGAGCTCTGGTGAAAAAGAAAATAATCTCCGAGAAACTCTGGAAAGAAGCTTTCTGACAAACTGCGTGGTGATGTGTGACTTCCACTCACAGAGTTACATCTCTATTTCGTGGATCTGTTTGTTAGCCTTATTTCTGTGGAATTTGAGAACTGTTATTTCGGATCCCTTTGAAGACTATGGGGCCAAAGGAAATATCCCCCGATAACAAAGAGAAGGCAGGTTTCTGAGAATCTTCTTCGTGTTCTGTGAAATCATCTCACAGTTTCAGCTTTCCCCTCAAGAACCCTTTCGCTATCCCTCGTCCTGTGGAATTGGCAAAGTGCTATTTCGGTGCCCTTAGAGTTCTTATGTGAAAAAGGAAATATCCTCAGATGAAATATGGAAAGAAGCTTTCTGAGAAACTGCGTAGTTTTCTGTTAATTCATCTCACAGAGTTACAGCTGCCGTCTCAAGAAGCCTTTCGCTAAGCCTGTTCTTGTGGAATTTGCAAAGTGATATTTCGATGCCCATAGAGGACTACGGTGAAAGAGGAAATATCCTCATATGATATCTGGAAAGAAGCTTTCTGAGAAACTGCTTAGTTTTCTGTTAATTCATCTCACAGAGTTACAGCTTTCCCCTCAAGAAGCCGTTTGCTAAGCCTGTTCTTGTAGAATTGGCAAAGTGATATTTGGAAGCCCATAGAGGGCTATGGTGAAAAAGAAAATATTCCCCGAGAAAAACTGGAGAGAAGGTTTCTGAGAAACTGCTTTGTGATGTGTGACTTCCACTCACAGAGTTACATCTGTATTTCGTGGATCACTTTGGTAGCCTTATTTCTTTGGTATCTGAGAACTGATATTTCAGATCCCTTTGAAGACTATAGGACCAAAGGAAATATCCTACTATAACAAAGAGAAAGCAGCTTTCTGAGAAACTTCTTCGTGTTCTGTGAAATCATCTCACAGAGTTACAGCTTTCCCCTCAAGAACCCTTTCGATCAGCCTGGTCTTGTGGAATTGGCAAAGTGATATTTCGATGCCCTTAGAGTTCTTATGTGAAAAAGGAAATATCCTCAGATGAAACCTGGAAAGAAGCTTTCTGAGAAACTGCTTACTGTTCTGTTAAATCATCTCACAAAGTTACAGCTTTCCCCTCAAGAAGCCGTTCGCTAAGCCTGTTCTTGTGGAATTGGCAAAGTGATATTTGGAAACCCTAGAGGGCTATGGTGAAAAAGTAAATATCCTCCGAGAAAAACTGGAAAGAACCTTTCTGAAAAACTGCTTTCTAATGTGTGACTTCCAATCACAGAGCTACATCTGTATTTCGTGTACCTGTTTGCTAGCCTATTTCTGTGGAATCTGAGAACTGATGTTTCGGATTCCTTTCAACTCTATAGGGCCAAAGGAAATATCCTCCGAAAGCAAAGAGAAAGAAGCTTTCTGAGAAACTTCTTTGTGTTCTGTGAAATCATCTCATAGGGTTACAGCTTTCGCCTCAAGAAGGCTTTCGCTAAGACAGTTCTTGTGAAATTGCCAAAGTGATATTTGGAAGCCTGAAGAGGGCTATGGTGAAAAAGGAAATATCCTCAGATGAAATCTGGAAAGAAGCTTAGTGAGAAACTGCTGAGCGTTCTGTTAATTCATCTCACAGAGTGACATCTGTATTTCGTGGATTTCTTTGCTAGCCTTATTTCTGTGGAATCTGAGAACAGATATTTCGGATCCTTTGAAGACTCTGGAGCCAAAGGAAATATCCTCCAATAACAAAGAGAAAGAAGCTTTCTGAGAATCCTCTTTGTGTTCTGTGAAATTATCTCACAGAGTTACAGCTTTCCCCTCCAGAAGCCATTCGCTAAGACAGTTCTTGAGGAATTGGCAAAGTGATATTTGGAAGCCCATAGACGGCTATTTTGAAAAAGGAAATATCCTCAGATGAAAACTGGAACGAAGCTTTCTGAGAAACTGCTTAGTGTTCTGTTACTTCATCTCACAAAGTTACATCTGTATTTCGTCTATCTCATTACCAGCCTTATTTATGAGGAATCTGAGAACAGATATTTCGGATCCCTTTGAAGACTATAGGGCCAAAGGAAATATTCTCCGATAACAAAGAGAAAAAAGCTTTCTGAGAAACTTCTTTGTGTTCCGTGAAATCATCTCACAGAGTTACAGCTTTCCCCTCAAGAAGCCTTTCGCTAAGATAGTTCTGGTGGAATTGGCAAAGTGATATTTGGAAACCCGTAGAGGGCTATGGTGAAAAAGGAATTATCCTCAGATGAAATCTGGAAAGAAGCTTAGTGAGAAACTGCTGAGCGTTCTGTTAATTCATCTCACAGAGTTACATCTGGATTTCGTGGATCTCTTTACTATCATTATTTCTGTGTAATCTGAGAACAGATATTTCGGATCCATTTGAAGACTATACGGCCAAAGGAAATATCCTCCAATAACAAAGAGAAAGAAGCTGTCTGAGAACACTGCTTAGTGTTCTGTGAAATCATCTCACAGAGTTACAGCTTTCCCCTCAAGAAGCCGTTCGCTAAGACAGTTTTTGTGGAATTGGCAAAGTGATATTTGGAAGCCCATAGAGGGCTATGGTGAAAAAGGAAATATCCTCAAATGAAATCTGGAAAGAAGCTTTCTGAGAAACAGATCTGTGATGTGTGACTTTCACTCACAGAGTTACATTTGTATTTCGTGGATCTCTTTGCAAGCCTTATTTCTTTGGAATCTGAGAACAGATATTTCGGATCCCTTTGAAGACTATAGGGCCAAAGGAAATATCCTCCGATAACAAAGAGAAAGAAGCTTTCTGAGAAACCGCTTTGTGTTCTGTGAAATCATCTCACAGAGTTACAGCTTTCCGCTGAAGAAGCCTTTCGCTAAGATAGTTCTTGTGGAATTGGCAAAGTGATATTTATAAGCCCATAGAGGGCTATGGTGAAAAACGAAATATCCTCAGGTGGAATCTGGAAAGAAGCTTTCAAAGAAACTGCTTAGTGTTCTGTTAATTCATCTCATAGTGTTACATCAGTATTTCATGGATCTCTTTCTAGCCTTATTTCTGTGGAATCTGAGAACAGATATTTCGGATCCCTTTGAAGACTATAGGGCCAAGGAAATATCCTCCGATAACAAAGAGAAAGGAGCTTTCTGAGAAACTTCTTTGTGTTCTGTGAAATCAACTCACAGAGTTACAGCTTTCCCCTCTAGAAGACTTTCGCTAAGACAGTTCTTGTGGAATTGGCAAAGTGATATATGGAAGACCATAGAGGGCTATTTTGAAAAAGGAAATATCCTGATATGAAATCTGCAAAGAAGCTTTCTGAGAAACTGCTTAGTGTTCTGTGAATTCATCTCACAGAGTTACATCTGTATTTCGTGGACCTCTTTGCTAGCTTATTTCTGTGGAATCTGAGAACAGATATTTCGGATCCCTTTGAACACTATAGGGCCAAAGGAAATATCCTCCGATAACAAAGAGAAAGAAGCTTTCTGAGAAACTGCTTTGTGTTCTGTGAAATCATCTCACAGTTACAGCTTTCCCCTCAAGAAGCCTTTCGCTAAGATAGTTCTGGTGGATTTGGCAAAGTGATATTTGGAAACCCGAAGAGGGCTATGGTGAAAAAGGAATTATCCTCAGATGAAATCTGGAAAGAAGGTTTCTGAGAAACTGCTCTGTGATGTGTGACTTCAACTCACAGAGTTACATCTGTATTTCCTCGTTCTCTTTGCTAGCCTTATTTCTGTGGAATCTGAGAACAGATATTTCGGATCCCTTTGAATACTATAGGGCCAAAGCAAATATCCTCCGATAACAAAGAGAAAGAACCTTTCTGAGAAACTTCTTTGTGTTCTGTGAAATCATCTCACAGAGTTACAGCTTTCCCCTCCAGAAGCCTTTCGCTAAGACAGTTCTTGTGGAATTGGCAAAGTGATATTTGGAAGCCCATAGAGGGCTATGTTGAAAAAGGAAATATCCTCATATGAAATCTGGGAAGAAGCTTTCTGCGAAACTGCTTCGTGTTCTGTTAATTCATCTCACAGAGTTACATCTGTGTTCGTTCATCTCTTTGCTAGTCTTATTTCTGTGGAATCTGAGAACAGATATTTCGGATCCCTTTGATGATTATAGGGCCAAAGGAAATATCCTCTGATAAGAAAGAGAAAGAAGCTTTCTAAGAAACTGCTTTGTGTTCTGTGAAATAATCTCACAGTTACAGCTTTCCCCTCAAGAAGCCTTTCGGTAAGACAGTTCTTGTGGAATTGGCAAGGTGATATTTGGAAGCCCATTGAGTGCTATGGTGAAAAAGGAAATATCCTCAGATGAAATCTGGAAAGGAGCTTTCTGAGTAACTGCTTAGTGTTCTGTTAATTCATCTCACAGAGTTGCATCTGTATTTCGTGGATCTCTTTGCTAGCCTTATTTCTGTGGAATCTGAGAACAGATATTTCGGATCCCTTTGAAGACTATAGGGCAACAGGAATTATCCTCCGATAACAAAGAGGAAGAAACTTTCTGAGAAACTTCTTTGTGTTCTGTGAAATCATTACACAGATTTACAGCTTTCCCCTTTAGAAGCCTATCGATAGACAGTTTTTGTGGAATTGGCAAAGTGATATTTGGAAGCCCTTAGAGGGCTATGTTGAAAAGGGAACTATCCTCAAATGAAATCTGGAAAGAAGCCTTCTGAGAAACTGCTTTGTGTTCTGTTAATTCATCTCACAGAATTATATCTGTATTTCGTGCATATCTTTGCTAGCCTTATTTCTGTAGAATCTGAGAACAGAGATTTCTGATCCCTTAGAAGACTATAGGGCCAAAGGAAATATCCTCCGATAACAAAGAGAAAGAAGCTTTCTGAGAAACTTCTTTATGTTCTGTGAAATCATCTCACGGAGTTACAGCTTTCCCCTCAAGAAGCCTTTTGCTAGACAGTTCTTGTGAAATTGGCAAATTGATATTTGGAAGCCCATAGAGGGGTATGGTGAAAAAGGAAATATCCTCAGATGAAATCTGGAAAGAAGCTTTTTGAGAAACTGTTTAGTGTTCTGTGAATTCATCTCACAGAGTTACATCTGTATTTCGTGGATCTCTTCGCTAGCCTTATTTCTGTGGAATATTAGAACAGATTTTTCGGATCCCTTTGAAGACTATAGGGCCAAAGGAAATATCCTCCGAAAACAAAGAGAAAGAAGCTTTCTGAGAAACTTCTTTGTGTTCTGTGAAATCATCTCACAGAGTTACAGCTTTCCCCTTAAGAAGCCTATCGCTAAGACAGTTTTTGTGGAATTGGCAAAGTGATATTTGGAAGCCAATAGAGGGCTATGTTGAAAAGGGAACTATCCTCAAATGAAATCTTTAAAGAAGCTTTCTGAGAAATTGCTTTGTGTTCTGTTAATTCATCTCAGAGAATTATATCTGTATTTCGTGGATCTCTTTGCTAGCCTTATTTCTGTAGAATCTGAGAACAGATATTTCGGATCCCTTAGAAGACTATAGGGCCAAAGGAAATATCCTCCAATAACAAAGAGAAAGAAGCTTTCTCAGAAACTTCTTTGTATTCCGTGAAATCATCTCACAGAGTTACAGCGTTCTCCTCAAGAAGCCTTTCGCTAAGACAGTTTTCTTGGAATTGGGAAAGAGATATTTGGAAGCCCATAGAGGGCAATGGTGAAAAAGGAAATATCCTCAGATGAAATCTGGAAAGAAGTTTTCTGAGAAACTGCTCTGTGATGTGTGACGTCCACTCAGAGTTACATCTGTATTGCGTGGATCTATCTCCAGCCTTATTTCTGTGGAATCTGAGAACAGATATTTCGGATGCCTTTGAAGAGTATAGGGCCAAAGGAAATAACCTCCGATAAGAAAGAGAAAGAAGCTTTCTGAGAAACTGCTTTGTGTTCTGTGAAATCATCTCATAGTTACAGCGTTGCCCTCAAGAAGCCTTTCGCTAAGTTAGTTCTGGTGGAATTGGCAAAGTGATATCTGGAAACCCGTAGAGGGCTACGGTGAAAAAGGAAATATCCTCAGATGAAATCTGGAAAGAAGTTTTCTGAGAAACTGCTCTGTGATGTGTGACTTCAACACACAGAGTTTCATCTGTATTTCGTGGTTCTCTTTGCTAGACTTATTTCTGTGGAATCTGAGAACAGATATTTCGGATCCGTTTGAAGAGTATAGGGTCAAAGGAAATATCCTCCAATAACAAAGAGAAAGAAGCTTTCTGAGAAACTTCTTTGTGTTCTGTGAAATCATCTCACAGAGTTACAGCTTTCCCCTCAAGAAGCCTTTCGCTAAGACAGTTCTTGTGGAATTGGCAAAGTGATATTTGGAAGCCCATAGAGGGTTATGTTGAAAAGGAAATATCCTCAGATGAAATCTGGAAAGAAGCTTTCTGCGAAAATGCTTAGTGTTCTGTTAATTCATCTCACAGAGTTACATCTGAGTTTCGTGCATCTCTTTGCTAGTCTTATTTTTGTGGAATCTGAGAACAGATATTTCGGATCCCTTTGAAGATTATAGGGCCAAAGGAAATATCCTCTGATAACAAAGAGAAAGAAGCTTTCTGAGAAACTGCTTTGTGTTCTGTGAAATCATCTCACAGCTACAGCTTTCCCCTCAAGAAGCCTTTCGCTAAGACAGTTCTTGTGGAATTGGCAAGGTGATATTTGGAAGCCCATTGAGTGCCATGGTGAAAAAGGTAATATCCTCAGATGAAATCAGGAAAGCAGCTTTCTGAGTAACTGCTTAGTGTTCTGTTAATTCATCTCACAGAGTTGCATCTGTATTTCGTGGATCTCTTTGCTAGCCTTATTTCTGTGGATTCTGAGAACAGATATTTCGGATCCCTTTGAAGACTGTAGGGCCAAAGTAAATATCCTCAGATAACAAAGAGAAAGAAGCTTTCTGAGAAACTTCTTTGTGTTCTGTGAAATCATCTCTCAGAGGTACAGCTTTCCCCTCAAGAAGCCATTCGCGAAGAAAGTTCTTGTGGAATTGGCAAAGTGATATTTGGAAGCCCATAGAGGGCTATGGTGAAAAAGGAAATATCCTCAGATGAAATCTGGAAAGAAACTTTCTGAGAAACTGCTTAGTGTTCTGTTAATTCATCTCACAGAGTTACATCTGTATTTCGTGGATCACTTTGCTAGCCTTATTTCTGTGGAATCTGAGAACAGATATTTCGGATCCCTTTGATAACTATAGGGCCAAAGGAAATATCCTCCGATAACCAAGAGAAAGAAGTTTTCTGAGAAACTTGTTTGTGTTCTGTGAGATCATCTCACTGAGTTACAGCTTTCCCCTCAAGAAGCATTTCGCTAAGACAGTTCTTGTTTAATTGGCAGAGTGATATTTGGAAGCCCATAGTGTGCTACGGTGAAAAATGAAATATCCTCTTATGAAATCTGGAAAGAAGCTTTCTGAGAAACTGCTTAGTGTTCTGTGAATTCAACTCACAGAGTTACATCTGTATTTCGTGGATCTCTTTGCTAGCCTTATTTCTGTGGGATCTGAGAACAGATATTTCGGATCCCTTTGAAGACGATAGGGCCAAAGGAAATATACTACGATTACAAAGAGAAAGAAGCTTTCTGAGAAACTGCTTTGTGTTCTGTGCAATCATCTCACAGAGTAACAGCTTTCCCCTCAAGAAGCCTTTCGCTAAGACAGTTCTTGTGGAATTGGCAAAGTGATATTTGGAAGCCCTTAGAAGGCTACGGTGAAAAAGGAAATATCCTCAGATGAAATCTGGAAAGAAGCTTTCTGAGAAACTGCTCTGTGATGTGTGACTTTCACTCACAGAGTTACATCTGTATTTTGAGGATCTCTTTGCTAGCCTTATTTCTGTGGAATCTGAGAAGAGATATTTTGGATCCCTTTGAAGACTATAGGGAAAAAAGGACATATCCTCCGATAACAATGAGAAAAAAACTTTCTGAGAAACTTCTTTGTGTTCTGTGCAATCATCTCACAGAGTTACAGCTCTCCCCTCAAGAAGCCTTTCGCTAAGAAAGTTCTTGTGGAATTGGCAAACTGATATTTGGAAGCCCATAGAGGGCTATGGTGTAAAATTGAATATCCTCAGATGAAATCTGGAAAGAAGATTTCTGAGAAACTGCTCTGTGATTTGTAAGTTCCACTCACAGTGTTACATCTGTATTTCGTGGATCACTTTGCTAGCCTTATTTCTGTGGAATATGAGAACAGATACTTCGGATCCCTTTGAAAACTATAGGGCCAAGGAAATATCCTCCGATAACCAAGAGAAAGAAGCTTTCTGACAAACTTCTTTGTGTTCTATGAAATCATCTCACTGAGTTACAGCTTTCCCCTCAAGAAACCTTTCGCTAGGACAGTTCTTGTGGAATTGGCAAAGTGATATTTGGGAACCCGTAGAGGGCTATAGTGAAAAAGGAAATATCCTCAGATGAAATCTGGAAAGAAGCTTTCTGCGAAACTGCTTAGTGTTCTGTTAATTCATCTCACAGAGTTACATCTGAGTTTCGTGGATCTCTTTGCTAGCCTTATTCTGCGGAATCTGAGAACAGAAATTTCGGATCCCTTTGAAGATTACAGGGCCAAAGGAAATATCCTCAGATAACAAAGAGACAGAAGCTTTCTGAGAAACTGCTTTGTGTTCTGTGAAATCATCTCACAGTTACAGCTATCCCCTCAAAATGCCTTCCGCTAAGACAGTTCTTGTGGAATTGGCAAGGTGATATTTGGAAGCCCATTGAGTGCTATGGTGAAAAAGGAAATATCCTCAGATGAAATCTGGAAAGGAGCTTTCTGAGTAACTGCTTAGTGTTCTGTTAATTCATCTCACAGAGTTGCATCTGTATTTCGTGGATCTCTTTGCTAGCCTTATTTCTGTGGAATCTGAGAACAGATATTTCAGAACCGTTTGAAGAGTATAGGGCCAAAGGAAATATCCTCACATAGCAAAGAGAAAGAAGCTTTCTGAGAAACTTCTTTGTGTTCTGTGAAATCATCTCACAGAGTTACAGCTTTCCCCTCAAGAAGCCTTTCGCTAAGCCAGTTCTTGTGGAATTGGCAAAGTGATATTTGGAAGCCCATAGAGGGCTATGGTGAAAAAGGAAATATCCTCAAATGAAATCTGGAAAGAAGCTTTCTGCGAAACTGCTTAGTGTTCTGTTAATTCATCTCACAGAGTTACATCTGTGTTTTGTGGATTTCTTTGCTAGCCTTATTTCTGTGGAATCTGAGAACAGATATTTCGTATCCCTTTGAAGACTATAGGGCCAAAGGAAATATCCTCCGATAACAAAGAGAAAGAAACTTTCTGAGAAACTTCTTTGTGTTCTGTGAAATCATCTCATAGAGTTACAGCTTTCCCCTTAAGAAGCCTATCGCTAAGACAGTTCTTGTGGAATTGGCAAAGTGATATTTGGAAGCCCTTAGAGGGCTATGGTGAAAAGGGAACTATCCTCAAATGAAATCTGGAAAGAAGCCTTCTGAGAAACTGCTTTGTGTTCTGTTAATTCATCTCACAGAATTATATCTGTATTTCGTGTATATCTTTGCTAGCCTTATTTCTGTAGAATCTGAGAACAGAGATTTATGATCCCTTAGAAGACTATAGGGCCAAAGGAAATATCCTCCGATAACAAAGAGAAAGAAGCTTTCTGAGAAACTTCTTTATGTTCTGTGAAATCATCTCACGGAGTTACAACTTTCCCCTCAAGAAGCCTTTTGCTAGACAGTTCTTGTGAAATTGGCAAATTGATATTTGGAAGCCCATAGAGGGCTATGGTGAAAAAGGAAATATCCTCAGAGGAAATCTGGAAAGAAGCTTTTTGAGAAACTGTTTAGTGTTCTGTGAATTCATCTCACAGAGTTACATCTGTATTTCGTGGATCTCTTTGCTAGCCTTATTTCTGTGGAATATTAGAACAGATTTTTCGGATCCCTTTGAAGACTATAGGGCCAAAGGAAATATCCTTCGATAACAAAGAGAAAGAAGCTTTCTGAAAAACTTCTTTGTGTTTTGTGAAATCATCTCACAGAGTTACAGCTTTCCCCTCAAGAAGCCTTTCGCTAAGATAGTTCTTGTGGAATTGGCAAAGTGATATTAGAAACACATAGAGGGCTATGGTGAAAAAGGAAATATCCTTAGATGAAATCTGGAAAGAAGCTTTTTGAGAAACTGCTTTGTGTTCTGTTAATTCATCTCACAGAGTTACTTCTGTATTTCGTGGATCTCATGGTAGCCTTATTTCTGTAGAATCTGAGAACAGATATTTCGGATCCCATTGAAGACTATAGGGCCATAGGAAATATCCTCCGATAACAAAGAGGAAGAAACTTTCTGAGAAACTTCTTTGTGTTCTGTGAAATCATCTCACAGAGTTACAGCTTTCCCCTTCAGAAGCCTATCGCTAAGACAGTTTTTGTGGAATTGGCAAAGTGATATTTGGAAGCCAATAGAGGGCTATGTTGAAAAGGGAACTATCCTCAAATGAAATCTTTAAAGAAGCTTTCTGAGAAACTGCTTTGTGTTCTGTTAATTCATCTCAGAGAATTATATCTGTATTTCGTGGATCTCTTTGCTAGCCTTATTTCTGTAGAATCTGAGAACAGATATTTCGGATCCCTTAGAAGACTATAGGGCCAAAGGAAATATCCTCCAATAACAAAGAGAAAGAAGCTTTCTCAGAAACTTCTTTGTGTTCCGTGAAATCATCTCACAGAGTTACAGCGTACTCCTCAAGAAGCCTTTCGCTAAGACAGTTTTCTTGGAATTGGGAAAGTGATATTTGGAAGCCAATAGAGGGCTATGGTGAAAAAGGAAATATCCTCAGATGAAATCTGGAAAGAAGTTTTCTGAGAAACTGCTCTGTGATGTGTGACTTCCACTCAGAGTTACATCTGTATTGCGTGGATCTATCTCTAGCCTTATTTCTGTGGAATCTGAGAACAGATATTTCGGATGCCTTTGAAGAGTATAGGGCCAAAGGAAATAACCTCCGATAAGAAAGAGAAAGAAGCTTTCTGAGAAACTGCTTTGTGTTCTGTGAAATCATCTCATAGTTACAGCGTTGCCCTCAAGTAGCCTTTCGCTAAGATAGTTCTGGTGGAATTGGCAAAGTGATATCTGGAAACCCGTAGAGGGCTACGGTGAAAAAGGAAATATCCTCAGATGAAATCTGGAAAGAAGCTTTCTGAGAAACTGCTCTGTGATGTGTGACTTCAACTCACAGAGTTTCATCTGTATTTCGTGGTTCTCTTTGCTAGACTTATTTCAGTGGAATCTGAGAACAGATATTTCGGAACCGTTTGAAGACTATAGGGTCAAAGGAAATATCCTCCAATAACAAAGAGAAAGAAGCTTTCTGAGAAACTTCTTTGTGTTCTGTGAAATCATCTCACAGAGTTACAGCTTTCTCCTCAAGAAGCCTTTCGCTAAGACAGTTCTTGTGGGATTGGCAAAGTGATATTTGGAAGCCCATAGAGGGTTATGTTGAAAAGGAAATATCCTCAGATGAAATCTGGAAAGAAGCTTTCTGCGAAAATGCTTAGTGTTCTGTTAATTCATCTCACAGAGTTACATCTGAGTTTCGTGCATCTCTTTGCTAGTCTTATTTCTGTGGAATCTGAGAACAGATATTTCGGATCCCTTTGAAGATTATAGGGCCAAAGGAAATATCCTCTGATAACAAAGAGAAAGAAGCTTTCTGAGAAACTGCTTTGTGTTCTGTGAAATCATCTCACAGCTACTGCTTTCCCCTCAAGAAGCCTTTCACTAAGACAGTTCTTGTGGAATTGGCAAGGTGATATTTGGAAGCCCATTGAGTGCTATGGTGAAAAAGGTAATATCCTCAGATGAAATCAGGAAAGCAGCTTTCTGAGTAACTGCTTAGTGTTCTGTTAATTCATCTCACAGAGTTGCATCTGTATTTCGTGGATCTCTTTGCTAGCCTTACTTCTGTGGATTCTGAGAACAGATATTTCGGATCCCTTTGAAGACTGTAGGGCCAAAGTAAATATCCTCCGATAACAAAGAGAAAGAAGCTTTCTGAGAAACTTCTTTGTGTTCTGTGAAATCATCTCACAGAGTTACAGCTTTCCCCTCAAGAAGCCTTTCGCTAAGACAGTTTTTGTGTAGTTGGCAAAGTGACATTGGGAAGCCCATAGAGGGCTATGGTGAAAAAGGAAATATCCTCAGATGAAATCTGGAAAGAAGATTTCTGAGAAACTGCTCTGTGATGTGTGAGTTCCACTCACAGAGT
Source organism: Macaca mulatta (assembly GCF_049350105.2). NCBI lineage: Eukaryota > Metazoa > Chordata > Mammalia > Primates > Cercopithecidae > Macaca > Macaca mulatta. The sequence goes on from NC_133414.1 coordinate 49,405,317, forward strand.
TACATCTGTATTTCGTGGATCACTTTGCTAGCCTTATTTCTGTGGAATCTGAGAACAGATATTTCGGATCCCTTTGATAACTATAGGGCCAAAGGAAATATCCTCCGATAACCAAGAGAAAGAAGTTTTCTGAGAAACTTGTTTGTGTTCTGTGAGATCATCTCACTGAGTTACAGCTTTCCCCTCAAGAAGCATTTCTCTAAGACAGTTCTTGTTTAATTGGCAAAGTGATATTTGGAAGCCCATAGTGTGCTACGGTGAAAAATGAAATATCCTCAGATGAAATCTGGAAAGAAGCTTTCTGAGGAACTGCTTAGTGTTCTGTGAATTCAACTCACAGAGTTACATCTGTATTTCGTGGATCTCTTTGCTAGCCTTATTTCTGTGGAATCTGAGAACAGATATTTCGGATCCCTTTGAAGACGATAGGGCCAAAGGAAATATACTCCGATTACAAAGAGAAAGAAGCTTTCTGAGAAACTGCTTTGTGTTCTGTGCAATCATCTCACAGAGTTACAGCTTACCCCCAAGAAGCCTTTCGCTAAGAAAGTTCTTGTGGAATTGGCAAACTGATATTTGGAAGCCCATAGAGGGCTATGGTGTAAAAGTGAATATCCTCAGATGAAATCTGGAAAGAAGATTTCTGAGAAACTGCTCTGTGATTTGTGAGTTCCACTCACAGAGTTACATCTGCATTTCGTGGATCACTTTGCTAGCCTTATTTCTGTGAAATCTGAGAACAGATATTTCGGATCCCTTTGAAAACTATAGGGCCAAAGGAAATATCCTCCGATAACCAAGAGAAAGAAGCTTTCTGAGAAACTTCTTTGTGTTCTGTGAAATCATCTCACTGAGTTACAGCTTTCCCCTCAAGAAGCCTTTCGCTAGGACAGTTCTTGTGGAATTGGCAAATTGATATTTGGAAGCCCATAGTGGGCTATGGTGAAAAAGGAAATATCCTCAGATGAAATCTTGAAAGAATCTTTCTGAGAAACTGCTTAGTGTTCTGTGAATTCATCTCACAGAGTTAAATCTGTATTTCGTGGATCTCTATGCTAGCATTTTTTCTATGGAATCTGAGAACAGATATTTCGTATCCCTTTGAAGACGATAGGGCCAAAGGAAATATTCTCCGATAACAAAGAGAAAGAAGTTTTCTGAGAAACTGCTTTGTGTTCTGTGCAATCATCTCACAGCGTGACAACTTTCCCCTAAAGAAGCCTTTCGCTAAGACAGTTCTTGTGGAATTGGCAAAGTGATATTTGGAAGCCCTTAGAAGGCTATGGTGAAAAAGGATATATCCTCACATGAAATCTGGAAAGAAGCTTTCTGAGAAACTGCTCTGTGATGTGTGACTTTCACTCAAAGAGTTACATCTGTATTTCGTGGATCTCTTTGCTAGCCTTATTTCTGTGGAATCTGAGAACAGATATTTCGGATCCCTATGAAGACGACAGGGCCAAAGGAAATATCCTCCGATAACAAAGAGAAAGAAGCTTTCTGAAAAACTTCTTTGTGTTCTGTGAAATGATTTCACAGAGTTACAGCTTTCCCCTCAAGAAGCCTTTCGCTGAGATAGTTCTGGTGGAATTGGCAAAGTGATATTTGGAAACCCGTAGAGGGCTATGGTGAAAAAGGAAATATCCTCAGATGTAATCTGGAAAGAAGCTTTCTGTGAAACTGCTTAGTGTTCTGTTAATTCATCTCACAGAGTTACATCTGAGTTTCATGCATCTCTTTGCTAGCCTTATTTCTGTGGAATCTGAGAATAGATATTTCGGATCCCTTTGGTGATAATAGGGCCAAAGGAAATATCCTCCGATAACAAAGAGAAAGAAGCTTTCTGAGATACTGCTTTGTGTTCTGTGAAATCATCTCAAGGTTACAGCTATCCCCTCAAGAAACGTTCTGCTAAGACAATTCTTGTGGAATTGGCAAGGTGATATTTGGAAGCCCATTGAGTGCTATGGTGCAAAAGGGATTATCCTCAGATGAAATCTGGAAAGGAGATTTCTGAGTAACTGCTTAGTGTTCTGTTAATTCATCTCACAGAGTTACATCTGTGTTTTGTGGATTTCTTTGCTAGCCTTATTTCTGTGGAATCTTAGAACAGATATTTCGGATCCCTTTGAAGTGTATAGGGCCAAAGGAAATATCCTTCGATAACAAAGAGAAAGAAACTTTCTAAGAACCTTCTTAGTGTTCTGTGAAATCATCTCATAGAGTTACAGCTTTCTCCTTAAGAAGCCTATCGCTAAGACAGTTCTTGTGGAAATGGCAAAGTGATATTTGGAAGCCCTTAGAGGGCTATTGTGAAAAGGGAATTATCCTCAAATGAAATCTAGAAAGAAGCTTTCTGAGAAACTGCTTTGTGTTCTGTTAATTCATCTCACAGAGTTACTTCTGTATTTCGTGGATCTCTTTGTTAGCCTTATTTCTGTAGAATCTGAGAACTGATATTTCGGATCCCTTTGAAGACTATAGGGCCAAAGGAAATATCCTCCGATAACAAAGAGAAAGAAGCTTTCTGAGAAACTTCTTTGTGTTCCGTGAAATCATCTCACAGATTTACAGCTTTCCCCTCAAGAATCCTTTCTCTAAGACAGTTTTTGTGGAATTGGCAAAGTAATATTTGGAAGCCAATAGAGGGCTATGGTGAAAAAGGAAATATCCTCAGATGAAATCTGGAAAGAAGTTTTCTGAGAAACTGCTCTGTGATGTGTGACTTCCACTCACAGTTACATCTGTATTTCGTGGACCTCTTTCTAGCCTTATTTCTGTGGAATCTGAAAACAGATATTTCGGATCCCTTTGAAGACTATAGGGCCAAAGGAAATATCCTCCGATAACAAAGAGAAAGAAGCTCTCTGAGAAACTTCTTTGTGTTCTGTGAAATCATCTCACAGAGTTACAGCTTTCCCTTCAAGAAGCCTTTCGCTAAGACAGTCCTAGTGGAATTGGCAAAGTAATATTTGGAAGCCCATAGAAGGCTATTGTGAAAAAGGAAATATCCTCAGATGAAATCTGGAAAGAAGCTTTCGAAGAAACTGCTTAGTGTTCTGTTAATTCATCTCAGAGAGTTACATCTGTATTTCGTGGATCTCCTTGCTAGACTTATTTCTGTGGAATCTGAGAACAGATATTTCGGGTCCCTTTGGAGACTATAGGGCCAAAGGAAATATCCTTCCATAACAAAGAGAAAGAAGCTTTCTGAGAAACTGCTTTGTGTTCTGTGAAATCATCTCACAGAGTTACAGCTTTCGCGTCAGGAAGCCTTTCGCTAAGACAGTTCTTTTGGAATTGGCAAAGTGATATTTGGAAGCCCATAGAGGGCTATGGTGAAAAAGAAAATATCCTCAGATGAAATCTGGAAAGAAGCTTTCTGAGAAACTGATCTGTGATGTGTGACTTTCACTCAAAGAGTTACATCTGTATTTCGTGGATCTCTTTGCTATCCTTATTTTTGTGGAATCTGAGAACAGATATTTCGGATCCCTTTGAAGACTACAGGGCCAAAGGAAATATCCTCCGATAACAAAGAGAAAGAAGCTTTCTGAAAAACTTCTTTGTGTTCTGTGAAATGATTTCACAGAGTTACAGCTTTCCCCTCAAGAAGCCTTTCGCTGAGATAGTGCTGGTGGAATTGGCAAAGTGATATTTGGAAACCCGTAGAGGGCTATGGTGAAAAAGGAAATATCCTCAGATGAAATCTGGAAAGAAGCTTTCTGCGAAACTGCTTAGTGTTCTGTTAATTCATCTCACAGAGTTACATCTGTATTTCGTGGATCTCTTTGCTAGACTTATTTCTGTGGAATCTGAGAGCAGATATTTCGGATCCCCTTGAAGACTATAGGGCCAAAGGAAATATCCTCACATAGCAAAGAGAAAGAAGCTTTCTGAGAAACTTCTTTGTGTTCTGTGAAATCATCTCACAGAATTACAGCTTTCCCCTCAAGAAGCCTTTCGCTAAGACAGTTCTTGTGGAATTGGCAAAGTGATTTTTGGAAGCCCATAGAGGGCTATTGTGAAAAAGGAAATATCCTCAGATTAAATCTGTAAAGAAGTTTTCTGAGAAACTATTCTGTGATGTGTGACTTCCACTCACTGTTACTTCTGAATTTCGTGGATCTCATTCTAGCCTTATTTCTGTGGAATCTGAGAACAGATATTTCGGATCCCTTTGAAGACTATAGGGCGAAAGTAAATATCCTCCGATAACAAAGAGAAAGAAGCTTTCTGAGAAACTTCTTTGTGTTCTGTGAAATCATCTCACAGAGTTACAGCTTTCCCCTCAAGAAGCCTTTCGCTGAGACAGTTCTTGTGGAATTGGCAAAGTGATATATGGAAGACCATAGAGGGCAATTTTGAAAAAGGAAATATCCTGATATGAAATCTGCTAAGAAGCTTTCTGAGAAACTGCTTAGTGTTTTCAGAATTCATCTCACAGAGTTACATCAGTATTTCGTGGATCTATTTCCCAACCTTATTTCTGTGGAATCTGAGATCAGATATTTCGGATCCCTTTGAAGACTTTAGGGCCAAAGTAAATATGCTCTGATAACAAAGAGAAAGAAGCTTTCTGAGAAACTTCTTTGTGTTCTGTGAAATCATCACACAGAGTTACAGCTTTCCCCTCAAGAAGCCTTTCGCTAAGACAGTTCTTGTGGAATTGGCAAAGTGATATTTGGAAGCACATAGAGGGCTATGGTGAAAAAGGAAATATCCTCTGATGAAATCTGGAAAGAAACTATCTAAGAAAATGCTATGTGATGTGTGACTTCCACTCCCAGAGTTACATCTGTATTTCGTAGATCACTTTGCTAGCCTTATTTCTGTGGATTCTGGGAACAGATATTTCGGATCCCTTTGAAGACTATAGGGCCAAAGGAAACATCCTTCGATAACAGGGAGAAAGAAGCTTTCTGAGAAACTTCTTGGAGTTCTGTGAAATCATCTCACAGAGGTGCAGCTTTCCCTTTAAGAAGCCTTTGGCTATGACAGTTCTTGCGGAATTGGCAAAGTGATATTTGGAAGCCCATAGAGGGCTATGTTGAAAAAGGAAATATCCTCAGATGAAATCTTGAAAGAAGCTTTCTGAGAAACTGCTCAGTGATGTGTGACTTCTACTCACAGAGTTACATCTGTATTTCGTGGATCTCTTTGCTAGCCTTATTTCTGTGGAATCCGAGAACAGAAATTTTGGATCCCTTTGAAGACTATAGGGCCAAAGGAAATATCCTTCGATAACAAAGAGAAAGAAGCTTTCTGAGAAACTTCTTTGTGTTCTGTGAAACCAGCTCACAGAGTTACGGCTTTCCCAACAAGAAGCCTTTCGTTAAGACAGTTCTTGTGGAATTGGCAAAGTGATATTTGCAAGCCCATAGAGGGCAAAGGTGAAAAAGGAAATATGCTCAGATGAAATCTGGAAAGAAGCTATCTGAGACACTGCTTAGTTTTCTGTTAATTCATCTCACAGAGTTACATCTCTATTTCGTGGATCGCGTTGCTAGCCTTATTTCAGTGGAATATGTGAACAGATATTTCGGATCCCTTTGAAGACTATAGGGCCAAAGCAAATATCCTTCGATAAGAAAGAGAAAGAAGCTTTCTGAGAAACTTCTTTGTGTTCTGTGAAATCATCTCGCAGAGTTACAGCTTGCCCCTCAAGAACACTTTCGCTAAGGCAGTTCTTGTGGAATTGGCAAAGTGATATTTGGAAGCCAATAGAGGGCTATGGTGAAAAAGGAAATATCCTCAGATGAAATCTGGAAAGAAGCTTTCTGAGAAACTGCTCTGTGATGTGTGACTTCCACTCACAGATTTACATCTGTCTTTCGTGGATCTCTTTGCTAGCCTTATTTCTGTGGAATCTGAGAACAGATATTTCTGATCCCTTTGAAGACTGTAGAACCAAAGGAAATACCCTTTGATAAGAAAGAGAAAGAAGCTTTCAGATAAACTTCTTTGCGTTTTGTGAAATCATCTCACAGAGTTACAGCGTTCCCCTCAAGAAGCCTTTCACTAAGACACTTCTTGTGGAATTGGCAAAGTGACATTTGGAAGTCCATAGAGGGCTATGGTGAAAAAGGAAATATCCTCAGATGAAATCTGGAAAGAAGCTTTCTGAGAAACTGCTTAGTGTTCGGTTAATTCATCTCACAGAGTTACATCTGTATTTCGTGGATCTCTTTGCTAACCTCATTTCTGTGGAATGTGAGAACAGATATTTCCGATCCCTTTGAAAACTATAGGGCCAAAGAAATATCCTCCGATAACAAGGAGAAACAAGGTTTCTGAGAAAATTCTTTCTGTTCTGTGAAATCACCTCACAGAGTTACAGCTTTCCCCTCAAGAAGCCTTTCGCTAAGACAGTTCTTGTGGAATTGGCAAAGTGATATTTGGAAACCCATAAGGGGCTATGGTGAAAAAGGGAATATCCTCAGTAGAAATCTAAAAAGAAGCTTTCTGAGAAACTGCTCTGTGATGTGTGACTTCCAGTGGCAGAGTTACATCTGTATTTCATGGATCTCTTTGCTAGCCTTATTTCTGTGGAATCTGAGAACAGATATTTCGGATCCCTGTGAAGACTATAGGTCCAAAGGAAATATGCTCCGAAAACAAAGAGAAAGAAGCCTTCTGATAAACTTCTTTGTGTTCTGTGAAATCATCTCACAGAGTTACAGCTTTCCCCTCAGGAAGGCTTTCGCTAAGACAGTTGTTGTGGAATTGGCAAACTGATATTTGGAAGCCCATAGAGGTCTATGGTGAAAAAGGAAATATCCTCAGATGAAATCTGGAAAGAAGCATTCTGAGAAACTGCTCTGTGATGTGTGACTTCCACTCACAGAGTTACATCCGTATTTCGTGGATCTCTTTGCTAGCCTTATTTCTGTGGAATCTGAGAACAGATATTTCGGATCCCTTTGAAGAATATAGGACCAAAGTAAATATCCTCCGATAACAAAGAGAAAGAAGCTTTCTGAGAAACTTCTTTGTGATCTTTGAAATCATCTCACAGAGTTACAGCTTTCCCCGCAAAAAACCTATCGCAAAGCAGTTCTTGTGGAATTGGAAAAGTGGTATTTGGAAGCCCATAGAGGGCTATGGTGAACAAGCAAATATCCTGAGATGAAATTTGGAAAGAAGCTTTCTGAGAAACTGCTTAGTGTTCTGTTTATTCATCTCACAGAGTTACATCCGTATTTTGTGGATCTTTTTGCTAGCCTTATTTCTGTGGAATATGAGAACACATATTTCGGATCCCTTTGAAGACTATAGGGCCAAAGGAAATATCCTCCGATCACAAAGGGAAAGAAGCTTTCTGAGAAACTTCTTTGTGTTCTGTGAAATCATCTCACAGAGTTAAGCTTTCCCCTCAAGAAGCCTTTCGCTAAGACAGTTCTTGTGGAATTGGCAAGGTGGCATTAGGAAACCCATAGAGGGCTATGGTGAAAACGCAAATATCCTGAGATGAAATCTGATAAGAAGCTTTCTGGGAAACTGCTCTGTGATGTGTGACTTCCACTCACAGAGTTACATCTGTATATCGTGTATCTCTTTGCTAGCCGTATTTCTGTGGAATCTGAGAACAGATATTTCAGATCCCTTTGAAGACTATAGGACCAAAGGAAATATTCTCCGATAACAAAGAGAAACAAGCTTTCTGAGAAACATCTTTGTGTTCTGTGAAATCATCTCACAGAGTTACAGCTTGCCCGTCAAGAAGCCTTTCGCTAAGTCAGTTCTTGTGGAATTGGCAAAGTGATATCTGGAAGCCCATAGAGGGCTATTGTGAAAAGGAAATATCCTCAGATTAAATCTGGAAAGAAGCTTTCTGAGAAACTGCTCTGTGATGTGTGACTTCCAATCTCAGAGTTACATGTGTATTTCGTGGATCTCTTTGCTAGCCTTATTTCTGTGGAATATGAGAACAGATATTTCGGATCCCTTTGAAGATTCTAGGGCCAAAGGAAATATCCTTCGATAACAGCGAGAAAGAAGGTTTCTGAGAAACTTCTTGGAGTTCTGTGAAATCATCTCAAAGAGTTGCAGTTTTCCCCTCAAGAAGGCTTTCGCTATGACAGTTCTTGTGGTATTGGCAAAGTGATATTTGGAAGCCCTTACAGTGCTATGGTGAAAAAGGAAATATACTCAGATGAAATCTGGAAAGAAGCTTTCTGAGAAACAGCGTAGTGTTCTGTTAACTCATCGCACAGAGTTACATCTGTATTTCGTGGATCTCTTTGCTAGGAACTGTGGAATTGGCAAAGTAATATTTGGAAGCCCATAGAGGGCTATGGTGAAAAAGGAAATATCCTCAGATGAAATCTGGAAAGAAGCTTTCTGAGAAACTGCTTAGTGTTCTCTTATTTCAACTCACAGAGTTATGTCTGTATTTCGTGGATCGCGTTGCTAGCCTTATTTCTGTGGAATATGAGAACAGATATTTCGGATCCCTTTGAAGGCTATAGGGCCAAAGGAAATATCCTTTGATAAGAAAGAGAAAGAAACTTTCTGAGAAACTTCTTTGTGTTCTGTGAAATCATCTCACAGAGTTACAGCTTTCCCCTCAAGAAGCCTATCGCTAAGACAGTTCTTGTGAAATTGGAAAAGTGATATTCGGAAGCCCATAGAGGGCTATGGTGAAAAAGGAAATATCCTCAGATGAAATCTGGAAAGAAGCTTTCTGAGAAACTACTCTGTGATATGTGACTTCCACTCACAGAGTTACTTCTGTATTTCGTGGATCTCTTTGCTAGCCTTATTTCTGTGGAATCTGAGAACAGATGTTTCGGATCCCTTTGAAGACTATAGGACCAAAGGAAATATCCTCCGAAAACAAAGAGAAAGAAGCTTTCTGAGAAACTTCTTTGTGTTCTGTGAAATCATCTCACAGAGTTACACCATTCCCCTCAATAAGCCTTTCGCTACGATAGTTCTCGTGGAATTGGCAAAGTGACATTTAGAAGCCCAGAGAGGGCTATGGTGAAAAAGGAAATATCCTCAGATGAAATCTGGAAAGAAGCTTTCTGAGAAACTGCTTAGTGTTCTGTTAACTCATCTCACAGAGTTACATCTGTATTTCGTGGATCTCTTTGCTAGCCTCATTTCTGTGGAATCTGAGAACAGATATTTCTGATCCCTTTGAAGACTATAGGGCCAAAGGAAATATCCTCCGATAACAAAGAGAAAGAAGCTTTCTGAGAAACTTCTTTGTGTTCTGTGAAATCATCTCACGGAGTTACAGCTTTCCCCTCAAGAAGCCTTTCGACAAGAGAGTTCTTGTGGAATTGGCAAAGTGATATTTGGAAGCCCATAGAGGGCTATGGTGAAAAAGGAAATATCCTCAGATGAAATCTGGAAAGAAGCTTTCTGAGAGATTGCTCTGGTATGTGTGACTTCCACTCACAGAGTTACATCTGTATTTCGTGTATCTCTTTGCTAGCCTTATTTCTGTGGAATATGAGAACAGATATTTCGGATCCCTTTGAAGACTATAGGGCCAAAGGAAATAACCTCCGAAATCAAAGAGAAAGAATCTTTCTGAGAAACTTCTTTGTGTTCTGTGAAATCATCTCACAGAGTTACAGCTTTCCCCTCAAGAAGGCTTTTGCTCTGACAGTTCTTGTGGAATTGGCAGAGTTATATTTGTAAGCCCATAGAGGGCTATGGTGAAAAAGGAAATATCCTCAGATGAAATCTGGAAAGAAGCTTTCTGAGAAACTGCTCGGTGATGTGTGACTTTCACTCACAGAGTTACATCTGCATTTCGTGGATCTCTTTGCTAGCCTTATTTCTGTGGAATATGAGAACAGATATTTCGGATCCCTTTGAAGACTATAGTACCAAAGGAAATATCCTCAGATAACAAAGAGAAAGAAGCTTTCTGAGAAACTTCTTTGTGTTCTGTGAAATCATCTCACAGAGTTACAGCTTTCCGTCAAGAAGCCTTTCGCTAAGACAGTTCTTGTGGAATTGGCAAAGAGATATTTGGAAGCCCATAGAGGGCTATGGTGAAAAAGGAAATATCCTCAGGTGAAATCTGCAAAGAATCTTTCTGAGAAACTACTCTGTGATGTGTGACTTCCACTCACAGAGTTACATCTGTATTTCATGAATCTCTCCTCTAGCCGTATTTCTGTGGAATCTGAGAACAGATATTTCGGATGCCTTTGAAGACTATAGGGCCAAAAGAAATATCCTCCGATAACAAAGAGAAAGAAACTTTCTGAGAAACTTCTTGGAGTTCTGTGGAATCATCTCAAAGAGTTGCAGCTTTCGCCTCAAGAAGTCTTTCGCTATGACAGTTCTTGTGGAATTGGCAAAATGATATTTGGAAGCCCATAGAGGGTTATGGTGAAAAAGGAAATATCCTCAGATGAAATCTGGAAAGAAGCTTTCTGAGAAACTGCTTAGTTTTCTGTTAATTCATCGCACAGAGTTACATCCGTATTTCGTGGATCTCTTTGCTAGCTTTATTCCTGTGGAATCTGAACTCAGATATTTCGGATCCCTTTGAAGACTATAGGGCCAAAGGAAATATCCTCCGATAACAAAGAGAAAGAAGCTTTCTCAGAAACTTCTTCGAGTTCTGTGAAATCACCTCACAGATTTACAGCTTTCCCCTCAAGAAGCCTTTCGCTAAGACAGTTCCTGTGGAATTGGCAAATTAATATTTGGAAGCCCATAGAGGGCTATGGTGAAAAAGGAAATATCCTCAGATGAAATCTGGAAAGAAGCTTTCTGAGAAACTGCTCTGTGATGTGTGACTTCCACTCACAGAGTTACATCTGTATTTCGTGCATCTCTTTGCTAGCCTTATTCCTGTGGAATCTGAAATCAGATATTTCGGATCCCATTGAAGACTATAGGGAGAAAGGAAATATCCACCGACAACAAAGAGAAATAAGCTTTCTGAGAAACTTCTTTGTGTTCTGTGAAATCGTCTCAAAGATTTACAGCTTTCCCCTCAAGAAGCCTTTCGCTAAGACAGTTCTTGTGGAATTGGCAAAGGGATATTTGGAAGCCCCTAGAGGGCTATGGTGAAAAAGGAAATATCCTCAGATGAAATCTGGAAAGAAGCTTTCTGAGAAACTGCTCTGTGATGTGTGACTTCCACTCACAGAGTTACATCTGTATTTCGTGAATCTCTTTGCTAGCCTTATTTCTGTGGAATCTAAGAACAGATATTTCGGATCCCTTTGAAGACTATAGGACCAAAGGAAATATCCTCCGACAACAAAGAGAAAGAAGCTTTCTGAGAAACTTCTTTGTGTTCTGTGAAATCATCTCACAGAGTTACAGCTTTCCCCTCAAGAAGCCTTTTGCTAAGACAGTTCTTTTGGAATTATAAAAGTTATATTTGAAAGTCCCTAGAAGGCTATGGTGAAAAAGGAAATATCCTCAGATGAAATCTGGAAAGAAGCTTTCTGAGAAACTGCTTAGTGTTCTGTTATTTCATCTCACAGAGTTATATCTGTATTTCGTGGATCGCGATGCTAGCCTTATTTCTGTGGAATATGAGAACAGATATTTCGGATCCCTTTGAAGACTATAGGGCCAAAGGAAATATCCTTCGATAACAGCGAGAAAGAAGGTTTCTGAGAAACTTCTTGGAGTTCTGTGAAATCATCTCAAAGAGTTGCAGTTTTCCCCTCAAGAAGGCTTTCGCTATGACAGTTCTTGTGGTATTGGCAAAGTGATATTTGGAAGCCCTTACAGTGCTATGGTGAAAAAGGAAATATACTCAGATGAAATCTGGAAAGAAGCTTTCTGAGAAACAGCGTAGTGTTCTGTTAACTCATCGCACAGAGTTACATCTGTATTTCGTGGATCTCTTTGCTAGGAACTGTGGAATTGGCAAAGTAATATTTGGAAGCCCATAGAGGGCTATGGTGAAAAAGGAAATATCCTCAGATGAAATCTGGAAAGAAGCTTTCTGAGAAACTGCTTAGTGTTCTCTTATTTCAACTCACAGAGTTATGTCTGTATTTCGTGGATCGCGTTGCTAGCCTTATTTCTGTGGAATATGAGAACAGATATTTCGGATCCCTTTGAAGGCTATAGGGCCAAAGGAAATATCCTTTGATAAGAAAGAGAAAGAAACTTTCTGAGAAACTTCTTTGTGTTCTGTGAAATCATCTCACAGAGTTACAGCTTTCCCCTCAAGAAGCCTATCGCTAAGACAGTTCTTGTGAAATTGGAAAAGTGATATTCGGAAGCCCATAGAGGGCTATGGTGAAAAAGGAAATATCCTCAGATGAAATCTGGAAAGAAGCTTTCTGAGAAACTACTCTGTGATATGTGACTTCCACTCACAGAGTTACTTCTGTATTTCGTGGATCTCTTTGCTAGCCTTATTTCTGTGGAATCTGAGAACAGATGTTTCGGATCCCTTTGAAGACTATAGGACCAAAGGAAATATCCTCCGAAAACAAAGAGAAAGAAGCTTTCTGAGAAACTTCTTTGTGTTCTGTGAAATCATCTCACAGAGTTACACCATTCCCCTCAATAAGCCTTTCGCTACGATAGTTCTCGTGGAATTGGCAAAGTGACATTTAGAAGCCCAGAGAGGGCTATGGTGAAAAAGGAAATATCCTCAGATGAAATCTGGAAAGAAGCTTTCTGAGAAACTGCTTAGTGTTCTGTTAACTCATCTCACAGAGTTACATCTGTATTTCGTGGATCTCTTTGCTAGCCTCATTTCTGTGGAATCTGAGAACAGATATTTCTGATCCCTTTGAAGACTATAGGGCCAAAGGAAATATCCTCCGATAACAAAGAGAAAGAAGCTTTCTGAGAAACTTCTTTGTGTTCTGTGAAATCATCTCACGGAGTTACAGCTTTCCCCTCAAGAAGCCTTTCGACAAGAGAGTTCTTGTGGAATTGGCAAAGTGATATTTGGAAGCCCATAGAGGGCTATGGTGAAAAAGGAAATATCCTCAGATGAAATCTGGAAAGAAGCTTTCTGAGAGATTGCTCTGGTATGTGTGACTTCCACTCACAGAGTTACATCTGTATTTCGTGTATCTCTTTGCTAGCCTTATTTCTGTGGAATATGAGAACAGATATTTCGGATCCCTTTGAAGACTATAGGGCCAAAGGAAATAACCTCCGAAATCAAAGAGAAAGAATCTTTCTGAGAAACTTCTTTGTGTTCTGTGAAATCATCTCACAGAGTTACAGCTTTCCCCTCAAGAAGGCTTTTGCTCTGACAGTTCTTGTGGAATTGGCAGAGTTATATTTGTAAGCCCATAGAGGGCTATGGTGAAAAAGGAAATATCCTCAGATGAAATCTGGAAAGAAGCTTTCTGAGAAACTGCTCGGTGATGTGTGACTTTCACTCACAGAGTTACATCTGCATTTCGTGGATCTCTTTGCTAGCCTTATTTCTGTGGAATATGAGAACAGATATTTCGGATCCCTTTGAAGACTATAGTACCAAAGGAAATATCCTCAGATAACAAAGAGAAAGAAGCTTTCTGAGAAACTTCTTTGTGTTCTGTGAAATCATCTCACAGAGTTACAGCTTTCCGTCAAGAAGCCTTTCGCTAAGACAGTTCTTGTGGAATTGGCAAAGAGATATTTGGAAGCCCATAGAGGGCTATGGTGAAAAAGGAAATATCCTCAGGTGAAATCTGCAAAGAATCTTTCTGAGAAACTACTCTGTGATGTGTGACTTCCACTCACAGAGTTACATCTGTATTTCATGAATCTCTCCTCTAGCCGTATTTCTGTGGAATCTGAGAACAGATATTTCGGATGCCTTTGAAGACTATAGGGCCAAAAGAAATATCCTCCGATAACAAAGAGAAAGAAACTTTCTGAGAAACTTCTTGGAGTTCTGTGGAATCATCTCAAAGAGTTGCAGCTTTCGCCTCAAGAAGTCTTTCGCTATGACAGTTCTTGTGGAATTGGCAAAATGATATTTGGAAGCCCATAGAGGGTTATGGTGAAAAAGGAAATATCCTCAGATGAAATCTGGAAAGAAGCTTTCTGAGAAACTGCTTAGTTTTCTGTTAATTCATCGCACAGAGTTACATCCGTATTTCGTGGATCTCTTTGCTAGCTTTATTCCTGTGGAATCTGAACTCAGATATTTCGGATCCCTTTGAAGACTATAGGGCCAAAGGAAATATCCTCCGATAACAAAGAGAAAGAAGCTTTCTCAGAAACTTCTTCGAGTTCTGTGAAATCACCTCACAGATTTACAGCTTTCCCCTCAAGAAGCCTTTCGCTAAGACAGTTCCTGTGGAATTGGCAAATTAATATTTGGAAGCCCATAGAGGGCTATGGTGAAAAAGGAAATATCCTCAGATGAAATCTGGAAAGAAGCTTTCTGAGAAACTGCTCTGTGATGTGTGACTTCCACTCACAGAGTTACATCTGTATTTCGTGCATCTCTTTGCTAGCCTTATTCCTGTGGAATCTGAAATCAGATATTTCGGATCCCATTGAAGACTATAGGGAGAAAGGAAATATCCACCGACAACAAAGAGAAATAAGCTTTCTGAGAAACTTCTTTGTGTTCTGTGAAATCGTCTCAAAGATTTACAGCTTTCCCCTCAAGAAGCCTTTCGCTAAGACAGTTCTTGTGGAATTGGCAAAGGGATATTTGGAAGCCCCTAGAGGGCTATGGTGAAAAAGGAAATATCCTCAGATGAAATCTGGAAAGAAGCTTTCTGAGAAACTGCTCTGTGATGTGTGACTTCCACTCACAGAGTTACATCTGTATTTCGTGAATCTCTTTGCTAGCCTTATTTCTGTGGAATCTAAGAACAGATATTTCGGATCCCTTTGAAGACTATAGGACCAAAGGAAATATCCTCCGACAACAAAGAGAAAGAAGCTTTCTGAGAAACTTCTTTGTGTTCTGTGAAATCATCTCACAGAGTTACAGCTTTCCCCTCAAGAAGCCTTTTGCTAAGACAGTTCTTTTGGAATTATAAAAGTTATATTTGGAAGTCCCTAGAAGGCTATGGTGAAAAAGGAAATATCCTCAGATGAAATCTGGAAAGAAGCTTTCTGAGAAACTGCTTAGTGTTCTGTTATTTCATCTCACAGAGTTATATCTGTATTTCGTGGATCGCGATGCTAGCCTTATTTCTGTGGAATATGAGAACAGATATTTCGGATCCCTTTGAAGACTATAGGGCCAAAGGAAATATCCTTTGATAAGAAAGAGAAAGAAGCTTTCTGAGAAACTTCTTTGTGTTCTGTGAAATCATCTCAAAGAGTTATAGCTTTCCCCTCAAGAAGGTTTTCGCTAAGACAGTTCTTGTGGAAATGCAAAGTGATATTTGGAAGCCCCTAGAGGGCTAAAGTGAAAAAGGAAATATACTCAGACGAAATCTGGGAAGAAGTTTTCTGAGAAACTGCTCTGTGATGTGTGACTTCCACTCACAGAGTTACATCTGTATTTCGTGGATCTCTTTGCTAGCCATATTTCTGTGGAATCTGAGAACAGAAATTTCGGATCCCTTTGCAGACTATAGGACCAAAGGAAATATCCTCCGACAACAAAGAGAAAGAAGCTTTCTGAGAAACTACTTTGTGTTCTGTGAAATCATCTCAGAGAGTTACAGCTTTCCGCTCAAGAAGACTTTCGATAAGACAGTTGTTGTGGAATTGGCAAAGTGATATTTGGAGAACCTAGAGGGCTATGGTGAAAAAGGAAATATCCTCAGATGAAATTTGGAAAGAAGCTTTCTGAGAAACTGCTTAGTGTTCTGTTAATTCATCTCACAGAGTTACATCTGTATTTCGTCCGTCTCTTTGATAGCCTTATTTCTGTGGAATCTGAGAACAGATATTTTGGATCCCATTGACGACAATAGGGCCGAAGGAAATATCCTCCGATAACAAAGAGAAAGAAGCTTTCTGAGAAACTTCTTTGTATTCTGTGAAATCATCTCACAGAGTTACAGCTTTCCCCTCAAGAGGCCTTTCTTAAAGACAGTTCTTGTGGAACTGGCAAAGTGATATTTGGAAACCCTTAGAGGGCTAGGGTGAAAAAGGAAATATCCTCAGATGAAATCTGGAAAGAAGCTTTCTGAGAAACTGCTTAGTGTTCTCTTAATTCATCTCACAGAGTTACATCTATATTTCGTGGATCTCTTTCCTAGCCTTATTTCTGTGGAATCTGAGAACAGATATTTCGTATCCCTTTGAAGACTATAGGGCCTAAGGAAATATCCTCCGATAACAAAGAGAAAGAAGCTTTCTGATAAACTTCTTTGTGTTCTGTGAAATCTTCTCACAGAGGTACAGCTTTCCCCTCAAGAAGCCTTTCGCTAAGACAGTTCTTGTGGAATTGGAAAGGGATATCTGGAAGCCCAAAGAGGGCTATGGAGAAAAAGGAAATATGCTCAGATGAAATCTGGAAAGAAGCTTTCTGAGAAACTGCTTAGTTTTCTGTTAATTCATCTCACAGAGTTACATCTGTATTTGGTGGATCTCTTTGCTAGCCTTATTTCTGTGGAATCTGAGATCAGATATTTCGGATCCCTTTGAAGACTATAGGGCCAAAGGAAATATCCTCCGATAACAATGAGAAAGAAGCTTTCTGTGAAACTTCCTTGTGTTCTGTGAAATCATCTCACAGAGTTACAGCTTTCCGTCAAGAAGCCTTTCGCTAAGACAGTTCTCGTGGAATTGGCAAAGTGATATTTGGAAGCCCATAGAGGGCTATGGTGAAAAAGGAAATATCCTCAGATGAAATCTGGAAAGAAGATTTCTGAGAAACTGCTCTGTGATGTGTGACTTCCACTCACAGAGTTACATCTGTATTTCGTGGATCTCTTTGCTAGCCTTATTTCTGTGGAATCTGAAAACAGATATTTGGCATCCCTTTGAAGACTATAGGGCCAAAGGAAATATCCTCCGATAACAAAGAGAAAGAAGCTTTCTGAGAAACTTCTTTGTGTTCTGTGAAATCACCTCACAGAGTTACAGCTTTCCCCTCAAGAAGCCTTTCGCTAAGACAGTTCTGGTGGAATTCGCAAAGTGATATTTGGAAGCCCATGGACGGCAATGGTGAAAAAGGAAATATCCTCAGATGAAATCTGGAAAGAAGCTTTCTGAGAAACTGCTTAGTATTCTGTTAATACATCTCACAGAGTTACATCTGTATTTCGTGGATCTGTTTCCTGGCCTTATTTCTGTGGTTTCTGAGAACAGATATTTCGGTTCCCTTTGAAGACAATAGGGCCAAATGAAATATCATCCTATCACAAAGAGAAAGAAGCTTTCTGAAAAACTTCTTTGTGTTCTGTGAAATCATCTCACAGAGTTATAGCTTTCCGTCAAGAAGCCTTTCGCTAAACGGTTCTTGTGGAATTGGCAAAGTGATATTTGGAAGCCCTCAGAGGGCTATGGTGAAAATGGAAATATCCTCAGATGAAATCTGGAAAGAAGCTTTCTGAGAAACTGCTCTGTGTTGTGTGACTTCCACTCCCAGAGTTACATCTGTATTTCGTGCATCTCTTTGCTCGCCTTATTTCTGTGGAATCTGAGAACAGATATTTCGGATCCCTTTGAAGACTGTAGGGCCAAAGGAAATATCCTCCGATAACAAAGAGAAACAAGCTTTCTGAGAAACTTCTTTGTGTTCTGTGAAATCATCTTACAGAGTTACAGCTTTCCGTCAAAAAGCCTTTCGCTAAGACAGTTCTTGTGGAATTGGCAAAGTGATATTTGGAAGCCCAGAGAGGGCTATGGTGAAAAAGGAAATATCCTCAGATGAAATCTGGAAAGAAGCTTTCTGAGAAACTGCTCTGTGATGTGTGACTTCCTCTCACAGAGTTACATCTGTATTTCGTGGATCTCTTTGCTAGCCTTATTTCTGTGGAATCTGAGAACAGATATTTCGCATCCCTTTGAAGACAATAGGGCCAAAGGAAATAACCTCCTATAACAAAGAGAAAGAAGCTTTCTGACAACTGCTTTGTGTTCTGTGAAATCATCTCACAGAGTTACAGCTTTCCCCAACAGAAGCCTTTCGCTAAGACAGTTCTTGTGGAATTCGCAAAGTGAAATATGGAGGCCTATAGACGACTATGATGAAAAAGGAAATATCCTCAGATGAAATCTGGAAAGAAGCTTTCTGAGAAACTGCTTAGTGTTCTGTTAATTCATTTCACAGAGTTACACTTGTATTTCGTGGATCTCTTTGCAAGCCTTATTTCTGTGGATTCTGAGAACAGAAATTTCGTATCCCTTTGAAGACTACAGGGCCAAAGGAAATATCCTCCGATAACAAAGAGAAAGAATCTTTCTGAGAAACTTCTTTGTGTTCTGTGAAATCATCTCACACAATTACAGCTCTCCCTTCAAGAAGCCTTTCGCTAAGACAGTTCTTGTGGAATTGAGAAAGTGATATTTGGAAGCCCATAGAGGGCTATGGTGAAAAAGGAAATGTCCTCAGATGAAATCTGTAAAGAAGCTTTCTGAAAAACTGCTTAGAATTCTGTTATTTCATCTCACAGAGCTAAATCTGTATTTCGTGAATCTCTTTGCTAGCCTTATTTCTGTGCATTCTGAGAACAGATATTTCGGATCCCTTTGAAGACTAGATGCCAAAGGAAATATCCTCTGATAACAAAGAGAAAGAATCTTCCTGAGACACTAGTTTGTGTTCTGTGAAATCATCTCACAGAGTTACAGCTTTCCCCTCAAGAAGCCTTTCGCTAAGATAGTTCTTGTGGAATTGGCAAAGTGATATTTGGAAGCCCATAGACGGCAATGGTGAAAAAGGAAATATCCTCAGATGAAATCTGGAAAGAAGCTTTCTAAGAAACTGCTTAGTGTTCTTTTAATTCATCTCACAGAGCTACATCAGTATTTCGTGGATCTCTTTGCTAGCCTTATTTCTGTGGAATCTGAGAACAGATATTTCGGATCCCTTTGAAGACTATAGGGCCAAAGGAAATATCCTCCGATAACAAAGAGAAAGAAGCATTCCGAGAAACTTACTTTGTGTTCTGTGAAATCATCTCACAGAGTTACAGCTTTGCGTCAAGAAGCCTTTCGCTAAGACAGTTTTTGTGGAATTGGCAAAGTGATATTTGGAAGCCCTTAGAGGGCTATGGTGAAAAACGAAATATCCTCAGATGAAATCTGGAAAGAAGCTTTCTGAGAATCTGCTCTGTGATGTGTGACGTCCACTCACAGCGTTACATCTGTATTTCGTGGCTCTCTTTTCTAGCCTTCTTTCTGTGGAATCTGAGAACAGATATTTGGGATCCCATTGAAGACTATAAGACCAAAGGAAATATCCTTCGATATAAAGAGAAAGAAGCTTTCTGAGAAACTTCTTTGTGTTCTGTGAAATCATCTCACAGAGTTACAGCTTTCCCCTCAAGAAGCCTTTCGCTAAGACAGTTCTTGTGGAATTGGCAAAGTGATATTTGGAAGCCCATAGAAGGCAATGGTGAAAAAGGAAATATCCTCAGATGAAATCTGGAAAGAAGCTTTCTGAGAAACTGCTTAGTCTTCAGTTAATTCAACTCACAGATTTACATCTGTATTTCGTGGATCTCTTTGCTAGCAGTCTTTCTGTGGAATCTGAGAACAGAAATTTCGTATCCTTTGAAGACTCTAGGGACAAAGGAAATATCCTCCGATAACAAAGAGAAAGAAGCTTTCTGACAAACTTCTTTGTGTTCTGTGAAATAATCTCACAGTGTTACAGCTTTCCGTCCAGAAGCCTTTCGCTAAGACAGTTCTTGTGGAATTGGGAAAGTGATATTTGGAAGCCCATAGAGGGCTATGGTGAAAAAGGAAATATCCTCAGATGAAATCTGGAAAGAAGTTTTCTGAGAAACTGCTCTGTGATGTGTGACTTCCACTCACAGAGTTACATCTGTATTTCGTGGATCTCTTTGCTAGCCTTATTTCTGTGGAATCTGAGAACAGATATTTCGGATCCGTTTAAAGACTACAGGGCCAAAGGAAATATCCTCCGATAACAAAGAGAAAGAAGCTTTCTGAGAAACTTCTTTGTGTTCTGTGAAATCATCTCACAGAGTTACAGCTTTCCCCTAAAGAAGACTTTCGCTAAAACAGTTCTTGTGGAATTGACAAAGTGATATTTGGAAGCCCATAGAGGGCTATGGTGAAAATGGAAATATCTTCAGATGAAATCTGTAAAGAAGCTTTCTGAGAAACTGCTTAGGGTTCTGTTAATTCATCTCACAGAGTTACATCTGTATTTCGTGGATCTCTTTGCTAGCCTTATTTCTGTGAAATCTGAGAATAGATATTTCGGATCCCTTTGAAGACTATAGGGCAAAGGAAATAACCTCCGATAACAAAGAGAAAGAAGCTTTCTGAGAAACTTCTTTGTGTTCTGTGAAATCAACTCACAGAATTATAGCTCTCCCTACAAGAAGCCTTTCGCTAAGACAGTTCTTGTGGAATTGGCAAAGTGATATTTGGAAGCCCATAGACGGCAATGGTCAAAAAGGAAATATCCTCAGATGAAATCTGGAAAGAAGCTTTCTGAGAAACTGCTTAGTCTTCAGTTAATTCATCTCACAGAGTTACATCTGTATTTCGTGGATCTGTTTGCCAGCCTTATTTCTGTGGAATCTGAGAACAGATATTTCGGATCCCTTTGAAGACTATAGGGCCAAAGGAAATATCCTCCGATAGCAAAGAGAAAGAAGCTTTCTGACAAACTTCTTTGTGTTCTGTGAAATCATCTCACAGAGTTACAGCTTTCCGTCAAGAAGACTTTCCCTAAGACAGTTCTTGTGGAATTGGCAAAGTGATGTTTGGAAGCCCAGAGAGGGCTATGCTGAAAAAGGAAATATCTTCAGATGAAATCTGGAAAGAAGCTTTCTGAGAAACTGCTCTGTTATGTGTGACTTCCACTCACAGAGTTACATCTGTATTTCGTGGATCTCTTTGCTAGCCTTATTTCTGTGGAATCTGAGAACAGATACTTCGGATCCCTTTGAAGACTATAGGGCCAATGGAAATATCTTCCGATAACAAAGAGAAAGAATCTTTCTAAGAAACTTCTTTGTGTCTGTGAAATCATCTCACAGAGTTACATCTTTCCCCTCAAGAAGCCTTTCGCTAAGACAGTTCTTATGGAATTGGCAAAGTGATATTTGGAAACCCATAGAGGGCTTGGGTGAAAAAGGAAATATCCTCAGATGAAATCTGTAAAGAAGCTTTCTGAGAAACTGCTTAGTGTTCTTTTAATTCATCTCACAGAGTTACATCAGTATTTCGTGGATCTCTTTGCTAGCCTTATTTCTGTGGAATCTGAGAACAGATATTTCGGATCCCTTTGAAGACTATAGGGCCAAAGGAAATATCCTCCGATAACAAAGAGAAAGAAGCTTTCTGAGAAACTTCTTTTTGTTCTGTGAAATCATCTTACAGAATTACAGCTCTCCCTTCAGGAAGCCTTTCGCTAAGACAGTTCTCGTGGAATCGGCAAAGTGATATTTGGAAGCCGATAGACGGCAATGGTGAAAAAGGAAATACCCTCAGATGAAATCTGGAAAGAAGCTTTCTGAGAAACTGCTTAGTCTTCAGTTAATTCATCTCACAGAGTTACATCTGTATTTCGTGGATCTCTTTGCTAACCTTAATACTGTGGAATCTGAGAACAGATATTTCGGATCCCTTTGAAGACTATAGGGCCAAAGGAAATATCCTCCGATAACAAAGAGAAAGAAGCTTTCCGAGAAACTTCTTTGTGTTCTGTGAAATCATCTCACAGAGTTACAGCTTTCCGTCAAGAAGCCTTTCGCTAAGACAGTTCTTGTGGAATTGGCAAAGGGATATTTGGAAGCCCATGGAGGGCTATGGTGAAAAAGGAAATATCCTCAGATGAAATCTGGAAAGAAGCTTTCTGAGAAACTACTTAGTGTTCTCTTAATTCATCTCACCGAGTTACATCTGTATTTCGTGGATCTCTTTGCTAGCCTTATTTCTGTGGAATCTGAGAAGAGATATTTCGGATCCCTTTGAAGACTATAGGGCCAAAGGAAATATCCTCCGATAACAAAGAGAAAGAAGCTTTCTGAGAAACTTCTTTGTGTTTTGTGAAATCATCTTACAGAATTACAGCTCTCCCTTCAAGAAGCCTTTCGCTAAGACAGTTCTCGTGGAATTGGCAAAGTGATATTTGGAAGCCCTTAGACGGCAATGGTGAAAAAGGAAATACCCTCAGATGAAATCTGGAAAGAAGCTTTCTGAGAAACTGCTTAGTCTTCAGTTAATTCATCTCACAGAGTTACATCTGTATTTCGTGGATCTCTTTGCTAACCTTAATACTGTGGAATCTGAGAACAGATATTTCGGATCTCTTTGAAGACTATAGGGCCAAAGGAAATATCCTCCGATAACAAACAGAAAGAAGCTTTCCGAGAAACTTCTTTGTGTTCTGTGAAATCATCTCACAGAGTAACAGCTTTCCGTCAAGAAGCCTTTCGCTAAGACAGTTCTCGTGGAATTGGCAAAGTGATATTTGGAAGCCCATAGAGGGCTATGGTGAAAAAGGAAATATCCTCAGATGAAATCTGGAAAGGAAGCTTTCTGAGAAACTGCTCTGTGATGTGTGACTTCCACTCACAGAGTTACATCTGTATTTCGTGGATCTATTTGCTAGCCTTATTTCTGTGGAATCTGAGAAGAGATATTTCGGATCGCTTTGAAGACTATAGGGCCAAAGGAAATATCCTCTGAAAACAAAGAGAAAGAAGCTTTCTGAGAAACTTCTTTGTGTTCTGTAAAATCATCTCACAGAGTTACAGCTTTCCCCTCAAGAAGACTTTCGTTAAGACAGTTCTTGTGGAATTGGCAAAGTGATATTTGGAAGGGCATGAAGGGCTATGGTGAAAAAGGAAATATTCTAAGATGAAATCTGGAAAGTAGCTTTCTGAGAAACTGCTTAGTGTTCTGTTAATTCATCTCACAGAGTTACATCTGTATTTCATGCATCTCTTTGCTAGCCTTATTTCTGTGGAATCTGAGAACACATATTTCGGATCCCTTTGAAGACTATAGGGCCAAAGGATATATCCTCCGATAACAAAGAGAAAGAAGCATTCTGACAAACTTCTTTGTGTTCTGTGAAATGATCTCACAGAGTTACAGGTTTCCGTCAAGAAGCCTTTCGCTAAGACAGTTCTTGTGGAGTTGGCAAAGTGATATTTGGAAGCCCAGAGAGGTCTATGGTGAAAAAGGAAATATCCTCAGATGAAATCTGGAAAGAACCTTCCTGAGAAACTGCTCTTTGATGTGTGACTTCCACTCACAGAGTTACATCTGTATTTCGTGCATCTCTTTGCTAGCCTTATTTCTGTGGAATCTGAGAACAGATTTCAGTTCCTTTTGAAGACTATAGGGCCAAAGAAAATATGCTCCTTTAACAAAGAGAAAGAAGCTTTCTGAGAAACTTCTTTGTGTTCTGTGAAATCATCTCAAAGAGTCACAGCTTTCCCCTACAGAAGCCTTTCGTTAAGACATTTCTTGTGGAATTGGCAAAGTGATATTTGGAAGCCCATAGAGGGCTAAGGTGAAAATGGAAATATCCTCAGAAGAAATCATGAAAGAAGCTTTCTGAGAAACTGCTCTGTGATGTGTGACATCCACTTACAGAGTTACATCTTTATTTCGTGGATCTCTTTGCTAGCCTTATTTCTGTGGAATCTGAGAACAGATATTTCGGATCCCTTTGAAGACTATAGGGCCAAAGGAAATATCCTCCGATAACAAAGAGAAAGAAGCTTTCTGAGAAACTTCTTTGTGTTCTGTGAAATCATCTCACAGAGTTACAGCTTTCCCCTCAAGAAGCCTTTCGCTAAGACAGTTCTTGTGGAATTGGCAAAGTGATATTTGGAAGCCCATAGAGGGCTATGCTGAAAAAGGAAATGTAATTAGATGAAATCTGGAAAGAAGCTTTCTGAGATGCTGCTTAGTGTTCTGTTAATTCATCTCACAGAGTTACATCTGTATTTCGCGGATTTCTTGGCTAGCCTTATTTCTGTGGAATCTGAGAACAGATATTTCGGATACCTTTGAAGACTATAGGGCCAAAGGAAATACCTCCGATAACAAAGAGAAAGCTTTCTGAGAAACTTCTTTGTGTTCTGTGAAATCATCTCACAGAGTTACAGCTTTCCCCTCAAGAAGACTTTCGCTAAGACAGTTCTTGTGGAATTGGCAAAGTGATATTTGGAAGCCCATGAAGGGCTATGGTGAAAAAGGAAATATCCTCAGATGAAATCTGGAAGGAAGCTTTCTGAGAAACTGCTCTGTGATGTGAGACTTCCACTCCCAGAGTTACATCTGTCTTTCGTGGATCTCTTTGCTAGCCTTATTTCTGTGGAATCTGAGAACAGATATTTCGCATCCCTTTGAAGACTATAGGGCCAAAGGAAATATCCTCCGATAACAAAGAGAAAGAAGTTTTCTGAGAAACTTCTTTTTGTTCTGTGAAATCATCTTACAGAATTACAGCTCTCCCTACAGGAAGCCTTTCGCTAAGACAGTTCTCGTGGAATTGGCAAAGTGATATTTGGAAGCCCATAGATGGCAATGGTGAAGAAGGAAATATCCTCAGATGAAATCTGGAAAGATCCTTTCCGAGAAACTGCTTAGTGTTCTGTTAATTCATCTCACAGAGTTACATCTGTATTTCTTGGATCTCTTTGCTAGCCTTAT